>NC_066580.1:309385314-310585314 GCF_024323335.1 Lathyrus oleraceus
TATTTTAACTCAACAAAGTCAAATCAACCTTGACCAAGGCCCAACAACACAAGTCAAACTCAACAAGTCAATATCAAAAGCTCAACACAATTTATTTTGCAATTAAACAATTAAAATAAATTAAATAATGCATTAAATTAAATTATGGTTGGTCCAAGTCCTAAAACCTCATCAAAACACCAAATAAAGTGCCATGAGATTTATTATAGGTCAAACAATGGTCAAAGGACCTTGGAGAAAAAATTTCATTGATTTTTGAAACTTGAATCTATTTTTAAACAATTATAAATATTCACAAAAACAATTAAATCATGATAGGAACCCGTGTGCTTGATTCACACTCTGATATTCATTGTCGATCGTACATGGGTTTTTAGACTTAATAGAAACCCGTGTGCTTGATTCACACTCTGATAATATTCTTGATTGACTGATTGGTCAAAGTTGTTTTTGATCAAATAGTTCATTCACTTGTCTGATCCCCCATGTCCATTCAAGTGAACAGAAGCCTCTTGATCACTTGATAGGACTGATCCTTTGTGTTGGCACTTCATTGGAGAACTCAATATAAACTTAGATTTAATTCACACTAAAGTCAAACATAAGCTAAAGACATCATACAAGAGTATAAAGACTGTGAACATCAAGCACAACAAAAAGAGTCATCTTCAAAACTTGTCAGTCATTATGAGAATTACACGCCACGATCCTTAAGCAACATAAAAGGATGAGAGGGATTTTTCTTATCCTTGTTCTGAGTACCTCTGTGTACGGGGTGTAGGCCCCAGCTATTCAGAGTATTCGCCTTTGTTCATATAATTTAGTGCAATTCAAATCAAATGATTGTCATGTCTTATTCCCCACATACAATACATCAAGACTTCGACAATCTCTATCAACAACTCTTGTCTCTTTGGACCAAACAATACACTCTTTGTACTTCCATACCTTCTTTGGGTTAATTACCTCCTGTTCAAATATCCATTTCTGAACCAAGAACCTCTTTCTTATGCATATTTTTCTTGTCATACCTCGTGCTTAGGAAAACCCATCTTCATGCTTGTTTTTCTTGTCAGGCATTATGCTTAGACCAACCCTTTTCTTTCTTGGTTTCCTTGTCAGACCTCGTGCTTAGGCAAACCCATCTTCTTGAATGTTTGTCTTGTTAGACCTTGTTCTTAGACAAACCCTTTTCTTTCTTGGTTGTCTTGTCAGACCTCGTGCTTAGGCATACCTCTTTATCATATATATTTTCTTTGTCATACCTCGTGCTTAGGCAAACACATCTTCATGCATGTTTGTCTTGTCAGACATTGTGCTTAGACAAACCATTTTCTTTCTTGGTTTCCTTGTCAGACCTCGTGTTTAGGCAAACTTCTTTCTTCATGCATGTTTGCCTTGTCAGACCTTGTGCTTAGGCAAAAAAAACTTTGTAGGTCTTGATCCTTGGATCTAGGCAAAATCCTACATTTCTGCATTAGTCGTACCTTTTGGTTCAGACATACTTACCCTATGGATCCAACAACATAATCATTGGTTCAAATAACACTTTCACAATGTTTTTCACTTCACAACTCTTAGTTATGCAAGTTCCTTTCTTTTCTTATTCAATCAACTCTTTCTTTTTCTTTTATTACTTAAACCTTTTAAAATATTTCTTCTTTTCATAAAAGAATTTTATAATCCGTTCCTTAGTAGTCAGATTAAAATCTTGGAGCATCCTAACTAGGATCAACTTAGCTAACATCTACGCACTTCTAAGATACAATTATAATTGTTCCCTAAAAACAACCAACACATCCGTATTTTCTACCACGAACTACAGAGCTCTGATTTCCTCATTGCACTATGAGTATACGTAGGCACGAGGGCCCAATCCTCGGCGAGCACACTAATTATTAAAGGTTTTTTCCCTTTGATCATTCACAAGTAACCTTAGATAGTAACACTCATTCGAGCAAAGAACAATCAAAATTATTCCCATTGAGTACAAAGGATGTGAGTGGTTCTAATACCTTCCCTTTTACATATCGATATTTTCCCTTTCCTTTTGGAATAAATAAAGTTTAGTGGCAACTTTGTTGTATCTTCGAGTGTGTTATTCGCTCATGTATTTTTCACAGCGTGACAATGATCTGATACTTCTCTCTGACTTTAAAATCAATCACAACCTTTCAAATCCAATTTTACTCCTTAGGGCACCAAAAACCTTTTCACAAATGATATGTTATCTTTGTTTTACCGTAATACGAACAACATTTAAGTCTACCATGCGTGAGCATACAAGTAACATTTAACTGCTAGAATACGATCCAAGTGTATCTATTCTACCACAAATAATCAAACGATGAGTCTCCCATGCGCTAGCATACAAGCAATGTTGAACTGCTAGAACGACAACGTTAACATCGTTCAATAAAAACAGCCAACAAATCCATATTTTCTACCACGAATTATGGAGCTTTGATTTATTTATTGCACTATGAGGATACGTAGGCAGGAGGATCTGAATCCTTGGCGAACACACTAATTATAAACTTATTTTCTCCCTTTTAGCATTTCACAAGTAATCTTTATATAGTAACATCCAATGACACAAAGAACAACCAAAACGGTTCCCGTTAAGTACAACGGATGTGAAGGTGCTAATACCTCGCCCTGGCATAATCGACTCCTAAATCCTCTCTTGGTTGTGACGACCATCTTTTAGGGGTTTTATCGATATTTTCCCTTTCCTTTGGAATAAATAAAGATCGGTGGTGACTTTGTATTTTTCGTGGCGCGACAATGTCAGCATGTGTTTGATGCCTAGTTCATTCAGATACTTAGTGAATGGCCTAAATTCTCCACTAAAATCTTATTGGATGGCCTTGATAGTTGCATTGAATTGAATCTTGACATAGAAGTGAAAGAGTTTGAGTGCATGAATAGAATTACTTTTCTATGTTAACATATAAATCCAAGTATACCTTGTACAAGCATAAAAAAAGATATATAATATAAGTAGCCACTTAGTTGAAGGAACTAGTGATGGACGTTGTGAACTAATTCAAATGGAACTTTATAAGATATATGAATTAGAGGTGCATGCAATTTATGAGATTTTCCTAAACAACATGAATGACAAACTACATCAGGCTTTTCATTATTGAAAGAGACATTACAAAGTATAAGAATTTGGTAAATTGACTTAGAATTTGTATCACCTAATCTATGATGCCAAATATTAATATTGTTTATAGGCTTAGTTCTAACAAAACTATTGTTAACAACCGGATACACACTATGAGACTTATTGGAATGTGAACTAATAGACTTGGGATTGTCTTGAAGCAATATAAGCCATATTCATTAAGAAATCCTTCAAGCACAACCAAATTAGATGCATGTGATTTCACAAAACACTTATTAGCAAAGAACTTAAAGTAAACTTTGTTGTATCTAGAAAATTTATAGAGAGATAAGAGATTCCTTGTGATACTAGGCACATAGAGTATATTATTGAGTAAGAGATTAGTGTTAGCACGCATGATAAGGTCAAATAAGGAGAACCTATAGAATGATCTATTAAGTTATGACCATTACCAACAAGGACTTCATTAGGGTAGATTTTATAATGAATATGATGTAAATTAGAGCTAAGGAAAGTGACATGATGTGATGCACCTGACTCGGTGAACCAAGCCTAAGATTCAAGGCCTTGTGGAATCTCCAGCATATCTTGATGTGCAAGAAGTGAAGTTGCTTGTGTGGATCGACTATCTGGCTTGTCTGACTTGTTTGGACCTCATTATTTGTAGTTTGAGTTGTTTTTAGGATTAGGGTTTACTTGGTACAAAGTTGATCGTGACGGGCGTGTCTGTCGGATGATGACTGCAAGTGCACAGCCTATCGTGTAGTTTTAAAAGATCATCAAACTCACAGAGACTAATGGTCAAGCTAATGTTATTTATTATTGTAGTGCGAAGCTAAGGCTCAAGGTTATAAGGTTACAAACGGAGATGAAAATACTAATTTCTAACGGTTTAAAAGTTATGATAACAAATGAGTTCGGAATATGGATTCCGTGTTTTTAGGTGTTTAATTGGCTGCATTGTATGGTAAAACACTAGCTGGATTCTAATGTCTTGACTGATGTCATGACATGCTGTGGAGGTGTTTGTTTGACTGCATTGTATGTTAGAATATCTAGCCGTACTCTGATGTCTTGGTTGATGTCATGACATACTTGAGTAGTATACTGCAGAATTAGCTAATACAAGATTTATTGAATGTCAAACTGGATGTAATGACATTCATCCCTGTCAGCAGATACTGAGGAATAGAACAATTGGTGTTCTGTTAGAACTCAGTATTTATTTTCAGTCTGGTTATCAAGGAAATACCAGACCTGGCATAAGGCCTACTGTCTGAATGTCAAACTGGATGTTATGACATTCATCATTGACAGCATATACTGAACAATAGGCAAAGTGGTTTTCTGCTACACGTCAGTATGTATCTCAGTCTGTTCTTTAGGAGGATAACAGACCTAACATAAGGCTAATTGTGTAAATGTCAAATTGGATGTCTTGACATTTATTAATGTACGCTGATACTAAGGTATGGACAGATTGGTCCTGTACAGTTCAGCAAATTTGTACCGTCTGTTTTCAGGAAAAACAGACTTAGCATATGGTCCTTGATTTGGATGTCAAACTAAATGTTGTGACATTCATTCCTGACAGCGTATGCTATATTGTAGGTTGTTTAGTTTTTCTGTTTCAGCATTTTTCTCAGGCTATTCTTCAGGGATTCAACAGCTAAGAGAAAATCCAGGAAACCAGCAACCAAGCTACAATTAATGAATCTAACAAATAACCTATTTGTTAGTAACCTAGATGTGGAATT
Source organism: Lathyrus oleraceus (assembly GCF_024323335.1). Lineage (NCBI taxonomy): Eukaryota > Viridiplantae > Streptophyta > Magnoliopsida > Fabales > Fabaceae > Lathyrus > Lathyrus oleraceus. The sequence continues at coordinate 309,390,205 of NC_066580.1, forward strand.
TAGGGGAACTCGCGTGACCTTAATTTCAGGAAAATACAAGTACAAGGCCCAAGTGCTGCAATATAAAAGGATGGCAATCCTTCATTCAGAACTGGGGATTTTAGGCGTGAAGATTTAGTGTGTCCATCATACTTCACTGCTGTATTTTTGTATGTCTTGTATTAGACGTATCTTGTAAGCCAAGCTATTATCACATAGATGATTGCATTGGTATAGGGTGTTCATTGAGTTGTAAGTGTTGTGTCACTCTAAACTTTTAAGCGTGAGTGTTGTGTATCTTGATTAAAGCTGTTAAGCACAATCAAGAGTTGTTTGAAGTGTGACTTCATAATTGTCTTTAATATTGATTAAAGGTAGTAATCACTGAGGTGATTGAGGGAGAGTGAGTAGGAACTCTGATCTTAGTGTAAGATTGAAATTGCATTGGATAGGTATTAAGTGATAGGGTTAAACAGTTGGTTTAAGGTCTGAATTAATACTACTAATAATGGATTTCCTCCCTGGCTTGGTAGCCCCCAGACGTAGGTCATGTTGGACCGAACTGGGTAAACAATTACTTGTGTTATTTACTGCACTTACATTTTAAGTTCTGCATAATTCTTGTCTGCGCAGAATTGGATGTCATAACAACCCTTGTGACATCGGAAGTCTGTTAACTAGAATTTCAATTGGCATCAGAGCAGGCACCCTGCCTGTTAATTTCTGGGTGAGATCTAGGGAAGTTACTTTCTAGTACCATGGACAAGGATATAAGACACTCAAATAGACCACCCATATGATGATTGGAAGCCTCGTATGATAGCCTTCTTAAGGTCTCTAGATAGCAAATTCTGGAGAGCTGTCAACAAAGGATGGGAACATCCAACGAAGACAGGTGAAGATGGAGTCAGTGTGCAAATTCCTGAAGAAGAGTGGGACAAGGAGCAAGAGGCATTAGCCCTTGGAAATTCTAAGGCCTTGAATGCATTGTTCAATGGAATCAGTAAGAACATCTTCAGGCTGGTGCACCACTGTGAGCTGGCTAAGGAAGTTTGGGATACCCTCAAGATAACTCATGAAGGTACCTCCAAGGTGAAGATGTCCAAACTTCAGATGCTGACCACCAAGTTTGAAAATCTGAGGATGAAAGAGGATGAGACTATTCATGACTTTCACATGAATATTCTTGAGATTGCAAACACCTCTGGTGGCTTAGCTGAGAAAATGGCTGAAGAGAAACTTGTAAGAAATATTCTCAGGTCATTACCTAAGAGATTTGCCATAAAGGTCACTGCAATAGAAGAGGCTCAAGATATCTGCAACATGAAGGTGGATGAGCTCATTGGTTCTCTCCAAACCTTTGAAATGGGCTTGTGTGAGAATATTGAAAAGAAGAACAAAAGCGTAGCTTTTGTATCAAATACTGAAGAGGAGTCAGAAGCAGGATATACTAGAGGTGATGAAAGCATATCAAAAGCCATAGCCATGCTTGGGAGACAGTTCAACAAGTTCGTGAGGAAGATTGATCAAAGAGGTAGACCAAATTTCAAGAACATCTCGTCTGACATCAGGAAAAGATCAACTTCTGAAGAAAAGTTCAACCAAGGCAAGGGGATCCAGTGTCATGGTTCTGAAGGTTATGGACACATTATAGCAGAATGTCCTACTTACCTCAAGATGCAAAAGAAGGGGCTATATGTAACATGGTCAGAGGGAGATTCTGAGAGTGAATCTGAAGGAGAATCTGTTAAACATGTCAGTGCACTAACTGGTGTTTCTGCCACTGATGATGACTCAAGTGTAGATGAACTGACCTTTGATGAACTTGCTGCATCATATAAGGAGCTATGTGTCACCAGTGCAGAAGTGCATGGACAAGGAGAAAAGCAGAAGAAGCTCATCAAGGAACTGGAGGATGAGAAACAGAAGCATCTGGCAGTTATAGATGGTCTAAATGATGAGATAATCTTGCTGACCTCCAAGCTGAAGCAAATGACGAAATCCATCAGAATGCTCAATAAAGGAACAGACTCCTTGGAAGAGATCCTAAAGGTGGGACAGAAGTCTGGAACCAAGTCTGGTTTAGGCTTTGTGAAAAAAACCTCAGCTGAACTCAAACACTCAAAAGCTAAAGTTCAGAAATTCAAGCGGAGGTCACACCCGATGTCTCAACATCAGGGAACTAGGATGAGTAACCATCAGAAGAAGAAATTTCAGCAATGGAGATGTCATCATTGTGGTAGGTTTGGCCATATAAAAGTCTTCTGCTACAGGCTACATGGTTATCCTAACCACTCCCCCCATGTCAGACCTAAGCATAAGGAATATAGGCATAATGCCCCCATCAAGAAACAACAATGGTATGCTTGGTTAGCTCACACAGCTCTAAGGGCATCCACCAGAGAAGACTGGTACTTTGACAGTGGTTGCTCAAGACATATGACTGGTATGGAGAATATATTGGTGGATATACAACCTCACACTACCAGTAATGTGACCTTTGGTGATGGTGCTAAAGGAAAAATAAAAGGTGTGGGTAAGCTGGACTGCTCTGGAGTCCCGGAACTGAATAATGTGCTGTTAGTAAAAGGACTGTCTGCCAACCTCATCAGCATAAGCCAGCTGTGTGATCAAGGATACTATGTTCAGTTCACTAAGGAGCTATGTGTTGTGAAAATTGGAGATAATCAAGAAGTTATGAGAGGATCCAGATCCAAAGATAACTGTTATCTGTGGGAACCTAAGCTCTCAAACTTTTCCACAATGTGCTCCTCAGCCAAGGAAGAACAGGAGGTGAAACTGTGGCATAGACGCCTTGGTCATCTCCACTTAAGGGGAATGAAAAAGATCATATCCAAGGAAGCAGTTAGAGGAATCCCAAAGGTGCTTATTGATGAAGGAAGAGTCTGTGGAGAATGCCAGGTTGGCAAGCAAACCAAGATGTCACACCCGAAGCTGGGACATCCCATAACTTCCAGAATTCTGGAACTGTTGCACATGGACTTAATGGGACCTATGCAGGTTGAAAGTCTGGGTGGAAAGAGATATGCATATGTGGTGGTTGATGACCATTCCAGATACACTTGGATAAGCTTCATCAGAGAAAAGTCAGATGCATTTGATGTCTTCAAAGAACTGTGCATTAGACTTCAAAGGGAAAAGGACAGTGGTATTGTCCGAATTAGGAGTGATCATGGTACGGAGTTCAAAAATTCCAAGTTTGATGAGTTTTGCTCGTCTGAAGGAATAAGTCATGAGTTCTCCTCTCCTATAACTCCTCAGCAGAATGGGATAGTTGAAAGGAAAAATAGAACTATTCAAGAATCTGCCAGAGCTATGATTCATGCAAAGAAGCTCCCTATGCACTTTTGGGCTGAAGCTATGAATACAGCTTGCTATGTTCACAATAGAGTTACCTTGAGAAAAGGAACCTCTTCCACTCTGTATGAAATATGGAAAGGCAGAAAGCCCACAGTGAAGTACTTTCATATTTTTGGAAGTAAATGCTACATTCTCACAGATCGTGAACAGAGAAGGAAAATGGATCCCAAAAGTGATGAAGGTATATTCCTAGGATACTCAACTAACAGCAGAGCTTACAGAGTGTTCAACTATAGGACCAATGTCCTGATGGAATCCATAAATGTTATTGTGGATGATAAAGAGGAAGGAATCGATGTCATAGAGGATGTTGGAACATTCCTTGATTCTCCAACAGACATACCTGTCAAGTCTGAAGAAGTACAGGAGACTCCTCCTGAATGTGAGGTAGATGCACCCACCAAAACGCCATCTATCAGAATTCAGAAAGACCACCCTAAGGATCTTATCATAGGAGATCCCAATAGTGGTGTGACTACCCGATCAAGGGAAATTAGCTCAAATTCCTGTTTTGTATCCAAGGTTGAACCAAAAAATGTGAAAGAAGCCCTGACTGATGAATATTGGATCAATGCCATGCAAGATGAACTGGAGCAGTTTAAAAGGAATGAAGTATGGGAGCTAGTTCCACGACCTGAAGGGACTAACATCATTGGTACCAAGTGGATTTACAAAAACAAGTCTGATGAGAAAGGAGTAATCACTAGGAATAAAGCAAGACTAATGGCTCAAGGATATACTCAAGTTGAAGGGGTTGATTTTGATGAGACGTTTGCACCTGTTGCTAGACTTGAGTCAATCAGATTGCTGTTAGGTGTGGCCTGCATTCTGAAGTTCAAATTGTTCCAAATGGATATGAAGAGTGCATTTTTGAGTGGCTACTTAAATGAAGAAGTCAATGTGGAACAACCTAAAGGGTTCTGTGATCCTAACCAACCTAAACATGTGTACAAGTTGAAGAAAGCCTTGTATGGGTTAAAGCAAGCACCTAGAGCCTGGTATGAAAGGTTGACTGAATTTCTGACCTCTCATGGGTACAGAAAGGGTGGGATAGATAAGACCTTGTTTGTGAAGGACACAGATGGCAAAATCATGATTGCCCAAATTTATGTGGATGACTTTGTCTTTGGTGGAATGTCAGAGCAAATGGTGAAACATTTTGTTCACCAGATGCAATCTGAGTTTGAAATGAGTCTAGTTGGGGAACTAACTTATTTTCTTGGAATGCAAGTTAACCAAATGGTGGATTCTATGTTTCTCTCCCAGAGCAAATATGCAAAAAACATAGTTAAGAAGTTTGGTATGGATAATGCTAGGCACAAAAGAACTCCTGCACCTACGCATTTAAAGTTAACCAAAGATGATGGAGGTCCCAGTGTTGATCAATGCTTGTATAGAAGCATGATAGGTAGTCTACTATATCTAACTGCAAGTAGACCTGATATTTCCTATGCAGTTGGAGTATGTGCTAGATACCAGGCAGAACCCAAAGTGAGCCACTTGAATCAAGTCAAGAGGATTCTCAAGTATGTCAATGGGACTTGTGACTATGGTATGTTGTACTCTCATGGATCTGAGCCTATCCTATCTGGGTATTGTGATGCTGATTGGGCTGGGAGTGCTGATGACAGAAAAAGCACATCAGGAGGATGTTTCTTCTTGGGAAACAATCTCATATCATGTTTCAGCAAGAAGCAGAACTGTGTATCTCTGTCCACTGCAGAGGCTGAATACATAGCGGCTGGAAGCAGTTGTTCCCAACTGGTGTGGATGAAACAAATGCTTACTAAGTACAATGTCTCTCAAAGTGTCATGACATTGTTCTGTGATAATCTCAGTGCCATCAATATTTCCAAGAATCCCATCCAACACAGCAGGACCAAACATATTGACATTAGACATCACTTCATTAGAGATCTGGTGGAAGACAAAGTGATTACCTTGGAACATGTAGCCACTGAACTACAACTGGCTGACATATTTACAAAGGCTCTGGATGCTACTCAGTTTGAAAACCTAAGAGGCAAACTGGGAATATGCCTCTCTGAGGACTTATAGCAACCAATGATGTTTGGGATGTATTATTTAATATCTCAACCGATTAAACAATTGAAAGTGTGCTATGACTGGACAACAGTTCACAGCTATGTTACTTACTGCAAGTATAGCAACAAGATGTTAAGGGGATATCCTAACATAGGTTGGCCTATGTGGCTGCTGGACTTCAAGAAAGTGTTCATGCAGGAGGGGTTCAAGATGTCAAACTCAAAGTCATGGCATCTGATATGGGTGTAAAGCAAGAATATGTAACTACTTGATCAAAGCTGTGAAGCAAGATCAAGTGGATGATGTCTTGATCAAAGCTGTAAAGCAAGATCAAGAGGGGGGGTATGCTTGATTGAAACTGTGAAGTAAAATCAAGTGTGTAATTCTGTCATTTATGTGTAATTCTGTTCATGTTGGTCTGTAATTTAAAGTGTTGCTTTGGCAACATTTTTGACAAAAAGGGGGAGTAACACCTGTGATGCCCCCAGGACAACAGAGTGTTTTGTTAAAACAGATATTCAAGACAGATTCAAGATCCTCTACTTTGCAGCTGATGTTCCACTTCTATGAGTGTGAGTATGTATGTGTGTGCTACAATTAGAAGTTTTTATTTAACTTTTGTATGTGTGCTATTTTGTGAAGTTTTTATTTAACTTCCATATGTGTGAGTGTGCTGCCACTCTGAGTGTATTAGCTAGGTTAATTTCCTGCTAGATGTGAGATTTCCGCTGCTATGGACTCTGTTGTGAGACCAAAGTGTTTTAGCCAAAAATTTGCCAAAGGGGGAGTTTGTAGGTGTTTAATTGGCTGCATTGTATGGTAAAACACTAGCTGGATTCTAATGTCTTGACTGATGTCATGACATGCTGTGGAGGTGTTTGTTTGACTACATTGTATGTTAGAATATCTAGCTGTACTCTGATGTCTTGGCTGATGTCATGACATACTTGAGTAGTATACTGCAGGATTAGCTAATACATGATTTATTGAATGTCAAACTAGATATTATGACATTCATCCCTGTCAACAGATACTGAGGAATAGAACAGTTGGTGTTCTGTTAGAACTCAGTATTTATTTTCAGTCTGGTTATCAAGGAAATAACAGACCTGGCATAAGGCCTACTGTCTGAATGTCAAACTGGATGTTATGACATTCATCATTGATAGCATATACTGAACAATAGGCAGAGTGGTTTTCTGCTACACGTCAGTATGTATCTCAGTCTCTTCTTCAGGAGGATAACATACCTGACATAAGGCTAATTGTGTAAATGTCAAATTGGATGTCTTGACATTTATTAATGTACGCTGATATTGAGGTATGGACAGATTGGTCCTGTACAGTTCAGCAAATTTGTACCGTCTGTTTTCAGGAAAAACAGACTTAGCATATGGTCCTTGATTTGGATGTCAAACTGAATGTTGTGACATTCATTCCTGACAACGTATGTTATATTGTAGGTTGTTTAGTTTTTCTGTTTCAGCATTTTTCTCAGGCTATTCTTCAGGGATTCAACAGCTAAGAGAAAATCCAGGAAACCAACAACCAAGCTACAATTAATGAACATAACAAATAGCCTATTTGTTAGTAACCTAGATGTGGAATTTAGGGGAACTCGCGTGACCTTAATTTCAGGAAAATACAAGTACAAGGCCCAAGTGCTGCAATATAAAAGGATGGCAATCCTTCATTCAGAACTGGGGATTTTAGGCGTTAAGATTTAGTGTGTCCATCATACTTCACTGCTGTATTTTTGTGTGTCTTGTATTAGACGTATCTTATAAGCCAAGCTATTATCACATAGATGATTGCATTGGTATAGGGTGTTCATTGAGTTGTAAGTGTTGTATCACTCTAAGCTTTTAAGCGTGAGTGTTGTGTATCTTGATTAAAGTTGTTAAGCACAATCAAGAGTTGTTTGAAGTGTGAATTCATAATTGTCTTTAATATTGATTAAAGGTAGTAATCACTGAGGCGATTGAGGGGGAGTGAGTAGGAGCTCTGATCTTAGTGTAAGATTGAAATTGCATTGGGTAGGTATTACGTGATAGGGTTAAACAGTTGGTTTAAGGTCTGAATTAATACTACTAATAGTGGATTTCCTCCCTGGCTTGGTAGCCCCCAGACGTAGGTCATGTTGGACCGAACTGGGTAAACAATTACTTGTGTTATTTACTACACTTACATTTTAAGTTCTGCATAATTCTTATCTGCGCAGAATTGGATGTTATAACAACCCTTTGTGACATCGGAAGTCTGTTAACTAGAATTTCAGTGTTCCTTCGGGCTTAGGTAGAATTTGGGCACTAAATATGATTCTACTGCATTATGTAGAAAATACCGAGTTAAAGGTCCAATCTCGCACTCTCGCGATATTGACAAAGATCACACCTCATAACCACAGGATTTTGCTCTCGCTCGCTCGTTCTAATTAGAAAGTGTATTTTGAAAGTAAATGAGATCTTAAACAATGCCTAAAGTGTTCTCGTTGTTTTTAGGATCAATGCCTAGTTTTCACTATCTGGTTCCTTCCTCACACTCCCGCGCTATCGGATTAAACCTTAACTTGCATAAAATAAAACTTGAATTAACTTGAACTTGAAAATAACGGCATGCTTGTTCTTGATCCAAGAGTACAATGAAGAATAAAATAAAACAAGTGTGACAATCCCTTGATGTGAGTTATTGTCACTTTTACAGGTAATTTATGCTTAATTCTAACACGCGATTCGGTAGAGCTTCCGCACAACTTAGATGCTTCTAAAAACCTCCCACAGTCCTATTTATAGAGGTTTTGAATCCTCATAACTTCCTTTAATCGGGCAAGGTGAGTGGAGGGAAAATAGGTGGGAAAAAACGGTCCAGAACTGCCCACTAGCGTAGTTCTGTTACTGTATGATAATGGTGAATGCCATTAGGGGAATGGAGAATACGATTCCTCAAATATTTAAAGGACGTGGCAGGCACTGGGGATGGCGAACACCATCTACCAGGTGGTGAACACCATTTGCACAGAATAGTAAAAATGACTCTTTTACTCCTTTTTAGCTCCTATTTTCGCTCCTTTTCCGCGATGCTTCCAAAACTCCAATGAAATCGGATAGCAATTGAAAAACAAATAAAACAAAAGTAAAATCCGATAAAATGCATACAAACATAAACGTAAAACATGTGAAATAAGCCTTAAAACACGATACGATTTCTCGTTATCAAATTTCCCCACACTTAGGTTGTTGCTTGTCCTCAAACAATCACCCAATGCACATGATAAACGATTAAACACAATGTCTGAAACATACGCACGACGACACTCTAAGTAGTACGAGACTGCTAGGCTAATGCTAGATAAATAGGTACTAGATACCAATAACAAGGATATCATAGTGATACACACCCATATTTCACGGACATAAACTCCCCATATGTAAAAAATAATTCGAATCATGCCATTATAAATCGGCCTACATTCTTTGTTCTTTTTCAACCTATTTTTCATTCTAACGCAATCATATTAATCCCGTTATCCGTACACATTCAAGGAAGGTGAACCTGTTAGTGGCTATGATCTCGTTTTCAATTTTATTGCACTTAGCAAATTTTGCTTAAGTATCAACTGAATTTTTAAAAGTTCGTACTGTTGGGCTAACTGATCGGGTGAGAATCACCTAACTTAGAAGGGACAAATCTTATCACAAATTTTATTCATTATATGTAAATTTTTTAATTTTTTCTTGAGATCATACACTTATTTGCATCGGCTTCCTTACACATGTGTGTTTTAGGATGGTGTTGACTGCTAGTATAAACTACTCAAGGGGTTACTTAAAGAAACTTAGAATTAAGGTATTTGCATAATGGTTATTCAACTCAATTTCACATACTTAGGGAATTTAGGGTGTTAGGACGGTATCGATATTATCGACACTTTCCCAAGTCTATCTAACAAAGCCTAAAAATGAGAAACATATTATACTAAAGGTGTGTCATGCCATTGAATCAGAACAAAAAAATTCATCATTGGGGGTCAAATCTAAGGAAATTTTCAAACAAAAGAAAAATATCACGCAATTGGACTCGACAGCACATGTATGACTCGAAAAAAAACTAAAAATAACTAAGAATGAAAATAAGACAGTAAATAATAGAAAAGCGGTAAAGCTCCTCCCCCACACTTGAAGCAAACATTGTCCTCAATGTTCCAGTGCAAGGCAAAGAAAGGAGTAGTGAACCTGGTAGGGGGCTCAATGATGTCGGTCGCGGCCTCTTTGTCGCGCAAAACCTCCTCAACCGAATGCAGGATTGGGCACATGCTGCATGTACTCCCTCATGCCTGCCACATCCATATGCATTCCATTCATATTCTCGATGAGGTCAACAATGTTGAGCTCGGTCCGCTCGACAAAGTCAAGCTGAGCTTGTCTGATCTAATCAATGGAGACCCTCATCTCCTCTTACTTCCTATGAATGTTCCTAAGTAGGACATCGCGGTCCTTTACCGCATTATTCTGATGTCTAAGCTCACTTAGGACGTCATCAAGAGTTATCCTCATGGTGGTGTAGGCATACTCCTCGCGGGGCTGATATTCGGATAAGGTACCTGCAAAAGAGTCAGGAAAAGCATGTGTGGTGTGTGCATAGGTGCCAGGGTGGGGAGCATCTTGCTCCATGTGATCGGTCCTAGGGGCGTTAAGATCAAAAGTCCAGTTAGCACTCATTCACACTTCGATGCGTGCAACGCAAGGTAAAGTAACTCCCCTAACCTCTCGGTTACTAATCATCAAGAAATACTTTCCGTCAGGTTTATTTTTAATGAGGCGCATGCTACGGCAATAATCAAGGTCGGCAAACAGATTCTCTAACGACTCAAGCGTAGTCAACTTCGTGCCTAGGTTTAAAGCAATGGCTATGGATGTAATCAGCCCTCCGACACAAATAGGACCTCCAGTCCGAACGCTGGTGGACTAGAAGTGTGCGAGTAAGAATGGTGTTGGGCTAACTTTTGTTACAGCCAATGCACAATAAATAAGAAAAAGTTCTCTTGAATTCACGTTTTCGGTATTCTCTCGACCAAAATGAGTGCTGACTAAAATACGGTGCAAATACCAAATGGTCGGGTTTTGGATAGCGGTAGCTTTAAGGCCTTCCCAGTCGGTGGTGGTTTTTCTCGTTAGTTGCTGCCAAAAGTCGAGAGCGTTGGATTCCCAATCGCTCTCTGAAGGGTGTTGGCATGCAAAATTGTCTCCATGAGGGAACGAAAGTAAATCGGCCAGCTGGTCTTGGTTAATAGCGTAAGTTCTATTGAACATCCAAAAATGTGCAGTGCTGGTAGTACGGGATCCTCCGATAGGGGTGGTGTACCGAAAAGAGCTTAGGAACTCGTAGGTAAGTCGGATAAATGTAGGACTAGTTAAAGTAATAAAATGAGACATACCTAAGTTGTTAAGCATGCAATTGACATTGTCAGATAAACTCAAATCGCGAAGAGCAACATTGTCGGGATACCATGTTACTAAGACGTATCTCTTGAAAAGCTTGTGGTCTCTGCTCCTCTGATTTTCGCCATCAATTCCCTCGACAAAAACAATCCCCATGTAGTCCATATCTCATCTTGGTCTAACAGCTCTAGGTAGCATTGTGAATAAAGGAAAAGGGAATAGGAAGAAAATGTTATGGTGTTTTGAGAAGAGAAGATTGAATGGAAAGGATTGTGAAGTGGTTGTGAATTTATAGTGATTGGGAAGAAGTGGAGTGGTTGGGAGATGAAAAGTTTAGGTTAATAATGTGTAGAGTAGGAAGCTCAAAGGTTTTAAATGAAAAGGCGATTGCCATTAGGCTTATGGCGAACTCCGTCTGCCTAAATTGCTGGAACTTTTAAATTCAAAGCGAATGGTGAGCGCCATTAGCTTAATGACGCCATTAACCTAAAATTCGCAATTTTGCCAATTTTTAAAGATTAAAGCATGTAAATCCTATTAAGGCTATAAAGCAGTGAATTAAAAATAAATAGCTATAATCAAAAACCATGAAATTTATAAGAATGAACATAATAAGCGATTAAATAAAATAATTGACTGAAATGTAAAGTACATTAATTGAACGTAGGAGTAACACAAGATCATGTTGATATATCGGCTGTAAAGTAAGCACAAACTGAACATTAAAAACAAAGGGAAAAACATTGATGACAATTAAAATACTAAACTAGGAAATACGAAAACTCTAGTACAATCTATTAATACTAGCTATCACTTCGGTCCAAGAGAGCTCTCCAAGGAATAAACTTACTGGAAGACATGATCGAACTGCTCATTAACAACATCCATAAATCCGAAGAGATCCACTCGAAGAGAATTCACTTCTCCCTTGATGAAATCAACTTCAGATTGCAGAGCATATATAGCAGTGCCGAAATCGACGGGAGGTGTGTGAATCAGCATCAGGAAAAATGGCTTATGGGTTCTCATAATGCTGGGGGTTGTAAGGTGGTGTAGGAGACACACCTTATCCCTCTAAGTTGTAAAACCAGTTAGTACGGTTGTGGACATTGGTTTTCTCTTGGTTTGGCAGTGTAAAATTCCAAACTACTTCGTTATCAATTAATAGCTCAAACTCCATCGGTCCTAAATTGGCAATGATGCCTCGGTTAAAACAGAAGTTCAGGAGCATGGGACGGATACCTCCAAAAGCATGTAAATTGTTAAGCGCATATCTCAATCCTATAGCATCATCAATCATGGTTATTAACCCACCAATGATAATAGTACTGTTGGTTTCTCTGGCAATCTTGTCTAGGTTTGCTAACATGAAGGCAGCGGTATTTAATGGTCTCCCTTGGGAAGCACACTACAAGATAAAAAGTTCGTCCCTCGAAACAGTGGTTATGTTCTCTTCCTTACCGAATAGGGTATGGGCCAGGGTCTTATGAAAGTAGCGGATAGCAGGATTGTGGATTTTTTGAAAAACATGGTGTGAGGTTCAGGAGATAATTTACGATTATGGTTCCCTAGAAAAAGTCAAGGTCCAGGTCTGTAAAGGCATCATCAGGGGTAATAGTGTATGTATCAGGGCCACTAGGAAATCCTAATAACTCATCCATCTCACGTTGGATGAAACGATACTTGGTTCTGAAAAGCCCAAATGTAGTCAGGCCTATACCAAATCCTATTCCTTTGTTAAGGTCATAATAAAGGGAACTTAGGAATTAAAGGGTGAGCCTACGGTATTGGATACACCTCTTTATCACAGCAAAATTATCTGAAACTACTTGGTTTAGAAGGTACATAACACAGTCTCTCAGTCATAAAGTTGTCAAGGTCATCCCATCTAGATAAATAGAAAGTGTCATTTCCCTATGTGTTAACATGTCAAAATGGCGCGTCTGATTTTTGCTCCTAAATACAACCCCCATATCATCAACAGGCTCCATACTCCTAAGTTAGTGATAAGCTATCCTAAGTTATGTTAGCCTGAAAGTAAACAAAGGTTATATTATTAGTAAAAGGTACCGTATTTAAGTGTTAGAATAGGTAGTACTAATAATAGTAATAGTAGTAATAATAATAGAAAGGAGAAAGAAAGAAATAATGGGGAAAAAACATATAGTAAAAATAATAAAAATGAAAACGACTAAAAAGAAAAGATAAAAATTAAAGGTCGTGGGTTGCCTTCCATGTAGCGCTTCGTTTAATGTCGGGAGCTTGACATCGATTGGAACGGTGCTAATCTTTCGAAAAAGCGGGTAGCTCTTCTAATTTGTAGCTGATGCAGAAATCCTTATTTTCTACATTGTGGTAGTGCTTAAGTCGTTTCCCATTTACAAAGAAGGGTTCATTGGTTTTACCTCTTATTTCCACAGCTCCACTTTGGAAAAGTCTCGTGACCTCAAAAGGGCCAGCCCATCTAGAACGAAGTTTACCTGGAAATAATTTGAGTCAAGAATTGAAGAAAAGGACTAGTAACCCTCATTGAATTCTCGCCTTGTAATTCGTTTGGCATTCCACTGTTTGGTTATTTCCTAATAAATACGGGCATTCGCATAAGCATTTAGTCTAAGTTCTTCTAGTTCATGGATATCCATAATTCTTTCTCGTCTGCAGTTATGTAGTTGATGTTAAGGGTCTTAATGTTCCAATAAGCTTTATGCTCGAGTTCCACAGGCAGTTGACATGATTTACCATAAACCAGTTTGAATGGTGTTGTTCCTATCGGGGTTTTGTAAGTTGTCATATAAGCCCACAAAGCTTCATGAATTTTTGCAGACCAATCTTTCCTAGAGGTTGCAACGGTTTTCTCCAAAATTTATTTGATTTCTCTATTGGAAACGTCAACTTGCCCACTTTTTTGAGGGTGATATGGCGTTGCTACACAGTGTCAGACTCCATATTTCAGCAACAATCTTTTGAAAAATTTGTAAATGAAGTGAGATCCTCCGTCGTTGATCACGAGTCTTGGTACACTGAATCTTGGGAAGATTTTATTCTTGAAAAGTTTAATTACTACTCGTGCATCGTTAGTGGGAGAGGCTACTGCCTCGATCCATTTTGATACGCAATCAAGAGCAACAAGTATGTATTTATTACCAAAAGAAGATGAGAAAGGACCCATGAAATCTATACCCCAGACATCAAAGACTTTTAACTCTAAGATACCTTTTAGTGGCATCTTGTCATACCCCGATTTTGACCCTGAAATTTTTTCCCAGTCAATCACCCGTATGGTCATAAAATTTTGCTTCATGCTCAGATGATGGCCCAAGGTTTGATTGGATTTAAGTTTTGTGTTGTCCTGTGGACAAGTTGGTATATCAGGTACCATAATGTAGTTTTGAATCAGGGGAAAGTTGATTTCAATGTAGTGTTGGAATATGTGTATTGGGAACTATTGCATGCAGCAGAAGAAGAAATTGTAAAGAAGCTCAAAATTCTTGCTAAGCGTTGCAATCTACAACCTCTCTTGCAACTACTTTGTAGACAGTGTCCAAAGTGGGGTGCATCTTTCCCCCCAACATTAATCAGCCGGAAGTTTTTTTTTTATGTCGTAATAGAAGCTGAATCGAATGAGTTTGTTGGATGCACATGTAATATATGTTCTCAAGTACTGCATTTGCATGCTCACAAAGTTATATTGCAGTCTGGCTGTGACTATTTACAGGTTTTGTTAAGATTAGGAATGCAAGAGAGTCATTCACAAGTCATAAAGAAATATGTGGAGCTTTGTTGGCTTGGCAATTACGGGATTCTAGTGAACTTGAAGAGTTTGATGAGACATTAGTTCACTTCATTTATTCTGCTTCTATTGGACTTAACCATGAGGGTGAAAAATGCTTTAGGTGATGTGTACCCTTCAAGATGATTCACAGTGCAGGAGATTTTAAAAATAATAATAATAATGAAAAATATCTGGATGTTATTCAATTACTGTAGAGAAGAGAGGAGGAAATTCCTCCCACCAAGATGATGATAAAAAAAACAAAAAAACACTCATGTAATACTTCAAGTTCTCAACAGTCTTCAATACTGCTTCTGCTACAAAATTTGCTAACAATGGCCCTATTTTCTTACAAGGTCACACTCAATTCAAAGGTTCTAACCAAACTTCTCACTCTAAAATCACGGGAAGAACGATGGATTCTCATGATAATCATTCATCCAGTATAACATCCAAGACTGCAACCACCAAAAACAACAAGGGGTACTGGCTGATGGTCACATGTCGTGGGCTTGTGAGGCATTTTCGAAGCGTCATGCAGAAGAGTTGATCTCATCTCGAGCTTTACATTGGTGTTGGACATTATTCATGATCAAACTTTGGAATCATGGTCTTCTCAATGCCTGCACAATGAACAACTGCAGTTCAATTTTAGAGCGCTTCAAAAACGAGGGATTGGATACTGTCACAAATTGATGAACAAATGTAGAATCGCCAAACCAGTAGAAACTCGAGAAATCAAAAAACAGTAGGAACTTACCTCATCCTTGACATATTGGGAAGTTTGATTACTCGGTTCTTGATCCTGCTGCTGGCCAAGGCTTGTCAAACAGTTTGCAATTGCCTTGATGATCCTGGTTAGGCCAATTTTCTGTAGGCCAAACTATATGGTTATGACTTTGGATGCAGTTTGCTTTGTACAAGCCTCCATCCTAGAAACTTCCTGCCCAAAACAGATCATACATCAAATGGTCATGCACAAATATAAATGACAAACCAAGCCAAAGTGTAATAATCTACAATTCAAATTCTAACAGCCTTACATCAAGCCAAGAATGCAACATTACCACGTAATTCGTTTTATATTACACAGTTACCTATAGAGAGAACTTTGAAGGCTTTGATATTATTGCATTGTGGATGTGGAAAAGCGCAGAATAACAATTCAAGAATAATAAGCTCATGATGAGGAGTTTGTTGAAGTCTGCTGGAGAAAACTGCTAGTATCTTCCGACCAAAGCTCATTATCGTTGGTGCTAGTGCTCACCCCCGAGACATTGATTATCCCCGCTTTAGAAAAATTGCAGGTAGCATAGGTGCCTTCCTTATGATGGATATGGCTCACATAAGCGGACTCGTTGATGCATCTGTGCTTGCCGACATCTTTGAGTTTTGTGACATTGTGACCACCACAACCTGCAGTCACCGCATCAGTTGTTGATAAGCAGAAAGAACTTTTGGCCAATTATTTTGATGATTGGATGGATCCGGTCGGTGCTATCATTCTGGCTTTATACACAATTCGCACATGGTCAATGACAGTGTTGGAAAACGTGAATTCCTTGGTTGGAAGATCAGCTGCACCAGAGTATCTTCAGAAACTTACATACCTTTGTTGGAACCACCACAAGGCTGTAAGGCACATCGACACTGTCCGGGCTTACACATTTGGGTCTCACTACTTTGTGGAGGTTGATATCGTCTTACCAGCAGGCATGCCTTTGTAAGAGGCTCACGATATTGGTGAATCATTGCAAGAGAAGCTCGAACTCTTGCCTGAGATCGAGCGTGCTTTTGTTCATCTTGATTACGAGTACAGTCACAAACCTGAGCATGCTCAAGCTCATTCTTAGCAGCAATACGGAAAAGCAATGCCAACAACTTGTGTACTTCATTTGCGCTTTTCGCCTTCTGTCTCGGATGTAAATGTGAACCATTTTAGGTAGATTTGAATCTGTACTAACTAATGAGAAGTTGATGAGAGCTGTAGAATTGGATTTGGGATATGTTGTGATGCCTATCAATGTTGTATAGCAAGGTTGAAGACCTACTTCAAAAACAAGAACATGAGCAAAGGTTACTGCAGCAACATTGTAGAACCAACACAAGGCCAAATGCAGCATCCACAACCTCCTTGTTACAAGAAACTCATTGCAGTAAAAAATGTACGATTAGTCCAAGCAGTAAAAATTCAAGAAATATCCCAAATTGGCATGAAGTCAAAACAGAGCAAGAAAGTACGAAGGTTCAGATTACCATTTTCGAACCTAGCATCAAAGAGGTCAATCCAATTTCTGAACATCCAAAGTGCTTTGCAGAGTTACTCTTCTGGAATACCAAAGACACCAATTGAAACCCTAATTTGTAAAGCATAAATAGAAAACGAATCAGTGGAGGGAGAGGAGGAATTAATGACGAGAAAAAACTTGGAGGCGGAAAATCTCAAACAAAACCCTAAAATCCCAAAATCGATTACCTGGATTGGGAGGCCAGCTTCTTCACGCCTTTCACCACCTCCGTGACACTTTGTAAGAACTTCTCTTTCTTCCTTTTATCCATTTCATATGCTTGTTGATGGAGATATCGTGAGAGTTGAGAGAGAGAGATTCTTTGAGTTTGATAGAGAATGATTGATTGAGTTTGAGAGCGTGAGAGGGTTCGTTGATGAGCGAAAGTTTAAGAAGATTGAGAGAGATGAGTGTTTGAGAGGAACGCCATTTGGTAACGGCGAAGGTTGAGAGAGGTGTGAGATAGAGAGTTTTGGAGAACGAAAGTTGGGAGGAGGACGATTGAGTTCTGGGAATCCCATCTGCATTCTCACTTTTTCTTTTATTTTATTTTTTTTATTTACTATTTGTTCTTTCCTAAACAGACTATTAAATCCCATTTTAAGTGACCATTTAGTTCCCCTTAGTTGGTCATTAATTTTGGTTTATGGGTATTTAGTAACGTATTTATGGTTATCTTTACCAATTAATTTATTCCTTTTGAAAAACCAACAGCCAGGCGGCTATGGTTCTGTTTTATATTCCTCCATCATTTAAGTTAGTTGGTCCAGTAACATTAGTCCATCCCATTTTAATTGATTTGTTTTCTAAACTATCTCTAGCTAGTTCTGTTTATATACCCAAGTGTTTGTTAAAATGATAACTAATCATAAATGGCCTAGTGGAGAGAGGGTAGTTTCATTATCTTAAGTGGAGAGGGTTCAATACTCATATGTAACATTTTTTTTCTGTAGCATTTTATTTTCCTTTAGCATTTTATTTTCTTTTAGCATTTTATTTCTTTTAACATTTTATTTCTTTTAACATTTTTTTATGTTTATGTTTTATTATACTCATGGTTTCATTATTATTTAATAACACAAATCTGTTATTTTTATTAATTTTATCATTCATTCAAAACCATTTTTAAACTATAAAAATCATATTTTTCTCGATTTAATATCGAGCCCATTTTTCCACACCCTTGTAAGTCGATTGCTTTTTAAGCATCGCCATCAACCTCACATAGCTTACTCTTGGGCTTTCTTACAATAAGCCGGTTCTCTTGCACTTACACTCATATTTCGAGTCATTTTGATGTTTGGGCCCGATTTAATTATTTCATGATTTTTGACAACCCCCATTCATAACAAATGTATCCATCTCCCATGAAATGTATAATATTTATTCTTTCATTCTTTATTCATCTGTTAATACAAGAATTAAAATGAACATTCGATAACTATTTCAAAGCAAGATTAAAACCTCGATCCAACGTCGAGTAATCATTTTTCAAAACCTAACAGAACCAGCACGTACTCATCCACCCTTTTGTAAGTCGATTGCTTTATGCATCGCCATCAACCTTGTAAGTCGATTGCTTCATGCATCGCCATCTACCCTTATCCCTAACACTTCTCCTTGCTCCATTCGTCGATCCTTGTTCCGATTAGGTAGCACCCATTAGATAGAACCTTTTGTATGATAACATAGGTAGGTTTCCCATATCCTTTTGTATGATAACATAGGTAGGATTCCCATATCCTTTTGTATGATAACATAGGTAGGATTCCTATATCCTTTTGTATGATAACATAGGTAGGTTTCCCATATCCTTTTGTATGATAACATAGGTAGGATTCCCATATCCTTTTGTATGATAACATAGGTAGGATTCCCATATCCTTTTGTATGATAACATTAGGTAGATGTTCCCATTTGTAAATCCTAACACTTAAATACATATTGCATGAAAACTCTAGGGCAGAGCTTCCCCCACTTCTAGACCTTTCTGAGCGTCTCCGATCTTGTGGCATGTAGTCCGTTCTATTTCAAAGAGGTAACTGCCTAAGACTCGATTCAGCGAGCTGCGACACCTACTGCTACGACGTGAACACATCTCCCACTCTCCTTTGACACAACTGGTGTCCTCCTTTCGTAAGTCCATATTCAGATGGCAATCCCTATGTAGCCGAACTACGGCAACTCTGATTCTCATGTTCAGATGAGATACGTAGGCACAAGATGCGATGTCTTGCCGAGTTTGACTAACGACTAACAACTAATCCTTGTTTGCTTTCGCCCTTGTTGCGATCCTTTCTCTCGCCCTCGTTGCGATCGAGACCTTCCCTTTCTCTTGCCCTAGTTGCAATCGAGACTTCTGTTCCCGTTAGTTAGCTGAACTACGTTTTGCTCTGATTCTCATTCCCGATGAAATACGTAGGCATAAGACGCGACGTCTTAGCGAGCACACTCCTCTTTAACCCATAGGTAGCCGAGCTACGAAGACTCTGATTCTCATATTCAGATGAGATACGTATGCAATAGATGCGATATTTGTGCGAGTCATTTTTCTATTGACCCTTTTAGTAAATAGTACATTAGATAAACACACACCCTTTAGACAAGAACAACAAGAGTGGATCCCGTAGAGTACTACGGATGCGTAGGGGTGCTAATACCTTCCCTTCGCATAATCGACTCCCGAACCCAAGATTTGGTTGCGAGACCTTGTCTTTTCCTTTCCTCTCTTCAGGTTTACTTCGAGCCTTTCCTTTCCCTCCTTTGGGATAAATAACGCACAGTGGCGACTCTTCTGTCATTTTCTTTCGCCGGTTGTTTTTTCGCACCTCTGTATTTTTCAGGTTGCGACACATCTCATCGCGTATAGATATATTATCGGTGCGTTGGCACCGATCTCAATTTTTAATCACGGTGTGGACATCTTTCCATAGATTAGGCCAAAAGAGGCCAGATTATAAGA
Organism: Lathyrus oleraceus; assembly: GCF_024323335.1. Lineage (NCBI taxonomy): Eukaryota > Viridiplantae > Streptophyta > Magnoliopsida > Fabales > Fabaceae > Lathyrus > Lathyrus oleraceus. The sequence continues at coordinate 309,410,071 of NC_066580.1, forward strand.
TCTTCGCACAAGTCTTCGAGGTGCTTGCATGCCCTCCATAGGATGCAGAGTGGCAGTGAGATATGATGTCATTTACTTCTGATTGAGGGACACATCGACGGAAAATATCATTGGTGCCTCTCTTGAAAAGTAGTGGTTCTTCCCAATAATAATTTTTAAGATCGTGGAAAATTTTCTTTTTTTGCTGGTATGTTAGGTCTGGTGGAAGCACTTTGGCGGATAAGTAGTTGACAAAGTTAGCATACCATGGCAGGGTGGTCTTGGTGCAAATAGATTCCACAACATTATTGGTTTCTGTGTCATTATACATTAAAGAGCACTCGGTCGTTTCGCTTTCGATTTCTAATTGGGCTACAAGTCGGTCGTAGGGGAAATCGTCATTTATGGGCACTTGTTCGGGTTTTAGATCCTCAATCCTAGAGAGATGATATGCTACTATGTTCTCGGTGCATTTCTTATCTTTGAACTCTATATTGAATTATTGTAAGAGTATGATCCATCTTAAAAGTATTGGTTTAGCATCCTTCTTACTTAACAAGTACCTAATTGCGGCGTGCTCGGTATAGACAATTATTTTTGCTCTTACTAAGTAGGAACTAAATTTATCTAAAGCGGACACAATGGCTAGGAGTTTTTTTTCTGTGGTGGCGTAGTTCATCTGCGTGTCTTCTAAGGTTCTACTTGCATAATAAATACCATGGAGCTTTTTATCTTCTCTTTGTCCTAAGACTGCGCCAACAACATAATCACTAGTGTCACACATTATCTCGAATGGTTTACTCTAATCAGGTGGTTTCATAATGGCTGCAGTAATAAGAGAATTTTTTAGATGTTCGAACGCTTTTAAGCACTTTCCATCGAATATGAATTCAGCGTCTTTCATTAATAAGCCCGTTAGTGGTTTTGTTATCTTAGAGAAATCCTTAATGAATCGTCGGTAGAAACTGGCGTGTCCTAAGAAACTGCAAATTTATCTAACGGTTTTCGGAGGTTGAAGATGTTCTATAATTTTGATTTTTTTCTTTATCCACCTAAGTCCCTCGATCAGATACAACATGGCCAAGTACGATTCCTTGTCGGACCATGAAATGGCGTTTTTCCCAATTTAATACGAGATTTACCTTAACACATCTCTCAAGTACCATTTCTAGGTTTGAAAGACATCCTTCAAAGCTCTGCCCACAAACAGAGAAGTCATCCATGAATACTTCCGTTATGTTGTCTATAAAATCAGCGAAGATTGACATCATGCATCTCTGAAATGTTGCAGGGGCATTACACAGTCCAAACGGAATTTGGTGATAGGCAAATGTACCATAAGAACATGTGAAAGTAGTATTTTCTTGGTCATCAGGATGGATAGGAATTTGAAAGAATCCTGAGTATCCATCTAAATAGCAGAAGTGAGAATGTTTAGCCAGTCATTCAAGCATTTGATCAATGGAGGGTAATGGAAAGTGATCTTTACGAGTGGCTTTAATTAGTTTTCTATAGTATATGCATATTCTCCATCCAGTTTGAGTTCTTTTTGCAATGGATTTTCCCTTCTCATTACTAACAACGGTAACACCACCCTTCTTTCGAATGACATGTATCGGGTTGACCCAGTTACTGTCGAATATCGGGTATATGGTTCCTGCTTCTAATAGCTTTTGTACCTCCTTTTTTACTACATCACTCAAGATAGGATTTACTCTTCTCTGATGCTCTCTAGAGGTTTTACAAACCTCATCTAGCATAATGTGATGCATACATATATAGGGGCTTATTCCTTTTAAGTTGGAGATGTTATAGCCTAGAGCCGTTGGATATTTTCTTAAAACATGGAGTAACTTTTCGGTTTCTATCTGTCCTAAGTCAGCATTGACTATAACTGGTCTTTCAAGCTCGATATCTAGGAATTCATACCTTAGATCTTTGGGTAGTGTTTTGAGTTCTACTGAGGGTTTCTCGGGGCATGGTATTGGGTTTGGTGTTAGTGCTAGACATTCTCTCAGACTGTCATCTACGCATGGCTCACGCTAATTTTCGTCTTCGAATATAGGAGGTGTTGGAATATTCAGTACTTCATTATACTTAAATTGTTCCTTCTCCATTTCTTCTACACATTCGTCTATGACGTCTAAGAAATAATATGAGTCGTCTATAGCTGGTGCTTGTAGGAATTTAGTTAAGAGAAATTCAACTTTTTCTTCTCCTACTTCGAATGTCAGCCTTGCTTTCTTCACATCTATGATGGATCCGGATGTGGCTAAAAAGGGTCTTCCTAAGATAATAGGGATGTGGGAATCCTTTTGTATATCCATTATTACAAAGTCGGTAGGAATACAGAATTGTCCTATACGAACGGGAACTTTCTCTAGCATACCTACGGGAAATTTAACGAAACGGTCAGCCAGTTGTAAAGACATCTTTGTTGGTCTTAATTCTCCTAGATTGAGTTTTTCGCATGTGGACAAGAGCATTAAACTAACATTGGCTCATAAATCACATAGAGCTTTGTCTATGATAGACTTTCCGATTACACATGGTATGGAAAAACTACCAGGGTCTTTCAGTTTATGAGGCATGTTGTTTTGAATAATAGCGCTGCAATCTGCAGTAAGCATAACAGTTTCATCATCCTTGTGTTTTTTCTTGTTGGATGGAATCTCTTTAAGGAATTTATCATATAAAGGAATTTGCGTAATTTCTTCTGTGAATGGTATGGTTATGTTAAGTTGCTTCAGAAGTTCTACGAATTTCTTGAGTTATCCTTCATTTTTAGACATAACAAGTCTTTGGGGATAAGGTACAAGTGGTTTGTATAGTGGCGGTGGCACCTAAGATGGTTCTTTATCTTTTGCCTCTCCACTTTTGTCTTTCTTTCCATATTTGGTTTGTTCATTTACCTTTTCGGATCCCTTACCAGAATTTTGATACATGGTCGGGTTTTGGATTATAGGGTCAATTGGTTCATCTGATTCTGTTCCACTCTGAAGTGTGATAGCGTTAGCTTGGCCTTTTGGGTTTGGTTGAGGTTAACTAGGAAATGCTCCAGCTGGGGATGCTATTGCGGCTTGTTATTGGGCTACTTGGGAGATCTGGGTTTCTAACATTTTGTTATGGGTAGCCATAGCGTCAAACTTATTTGACAATTGTTTCATCAATTCACTCGTATGAGCATTTTGATTTGCAAATTCTTTATTTTGTTGAGCTTGGGAATTTATGAAGTTTTCCATCATGATCTCCAAATTTGACTTTCTAGGTGCTTGTGGAGCAACATGGGCTCCTTTCTGATAGCCAGGTGGAATAGCAGGTGTTGGGTTTGGTGGAAACAAAGCATTGTTACTTTTATAGGAAAAGTTCGGATGGTTCCTCCAACCAGGATTGTAAGTGTTTGAATATGCGTTTCCTTGAGCATAGTTTACTTGGTCGGTGACAACACCAGCCAATAACTGACAATCAACATTAGTGTGCCTAGAGGTTCCACATAATTCATAGTTTGGTGTTATAGCATCTACGGTAGCTGCTGGTGTTATGGCCAAGCTTTCAATCTTCTGAGTAAGTGCACCCAACTTAGCATTGACGCGGTCTATGCCATTAACTTCATACATTCCGCTTTTCGGAGTTGATTTTTCTACAGCAGCACGTTCTCCTCCCCATTGGAAATGATTTTGGGTCATGCTCTCTATGCGTTCATAAGCTTCGTCATAAGGTTTATCCATTAGAGCTCCGCCAGCAGCAGTGCTTAAATTCATCTTAGTTTTATACAACAAACCACTATAGAAAGTATGGATAATCATCCATTCTTCAAGTCATGGTATGGACAAAGTCGCATCATGTCCTTGTATCTTTCCCAAGCATCGAAAAGAGATTCATTATCTTTTTGCTTAAATCTGTTGATTTGAGCTCTTAGCATAGTTATTTTGCTTGGTGGAAAATATCGGGCTAAGAAGACTTTCTTCAACTCGTCCCATGTGGTTACTGAGTTTGAAGGTATAGATTGGAGCCAAGCTCTAGCTCTATCTCTTAAGGAAATAGGGAAAAAACGTAGTTTAATCACTTCTTGGTTGACACCATTTTCTTTCACAGTGTCTGTGTACTACACAAACACTAACAGATGTAAGTTAGGATTGTCTGTAGGACTACCTGAAAATTGGTTTTATTGAACGGCTGATAATAACGAAGGTTTCAACTCGAAATTGTTTCGATTGATGGCAGGGGCAGCAATGTCGTTATGTGGTTCTGCTTGCGATGGAACAGCGTAATACTTCAATGGACGGTTTTGTGGTCTTTCTTCCATAATCGGTTCTGGTTCTGAAATTGGGATGTTAGGGTCTAGGAAATCGTATTTAATACGAAAATTATTGATTCGGCATTTTAGACTAAGATAACGCTCGATATAGACAATTGGTTGCTCTAACTCATTGCTCTGAGAGTGAATGTCTAGAATACAATCGACAAAGAAAAAGAAAGAAAGTTTGTTGCCTTAGTCTATATTGCGCAACAAAGGAATCACAATATTGATTAAATTTGTCCTCGGCAACGGCGCCAAAAACTTGATCGCGACGGGCGTGTCTGTCGGATGATGACTGCAGGTGCACAGCCTATCGTATAGTTTTAAAAGATTATCAAACCCATAAAGACTAATGTTCAAGCTAATGTTATCTATTGTTGCAGTATGAAGCTAAGGCTAAAGGTTATAAGATAATGAATGGAGATGAAAATACTAATTTCTAACGGTTTAAAAGTTATGATAACAAATGATTTTGGAATATGGATTCCACGTTCCTTCGGGCTTAGGTAGAATTTGAGAGCTAATTTGATTCTATTGCGTTATTTAGAAAATACCGACATAAAGGTCCCGTCTCACACTCTCGCACTATTGACAAAGATCACACCTCCTAACCACAGGATTTTGCTCTCGCTCGCCCGTTCTAATTAGAAAGCGTATTTTGAAAGTAAATTTGATCCTAAACGATGCCTAAAGCGCTCTCGCTGTTTTTAGGATCAATGTCTAGTTTTCACTATCCGGTTCCTTCCTCAGACTCTCGCACTATCAGATTGAACCTTAATTTGTCTCACACTCTCGTGCCAAAACAGTAAAACATACATTTGAAAACTAAATTCATAACATAGTTAAATCATACATTCACGCCTAATATTTCTACTGAGTCTCGTCGGTAACGACGGTCCTCATACGCCAGACTCAAAATAATTTAGAAAGGCATGATATTACTTGAATACAACATAATCAAGGCATTCGAAACTAAGAGCAGCATGGCATGCAAGTAATTAAAACGGTAAAACATACAAATATCAAAAACGGTAAAAAGAACCTGAAATTGCGTAAAATAAAACTCGAATTAACTTTAACTTGAAAATAACGGCAGGCTTGTTCTTGATCCAAGAGTACAATAAAGAATAAAATAAAACAAGTGTGGCAATCCCTCAATGTGAGTTATTATCACTTTTACAGGTAATTTATGCTTAATTCTAAAACGCGATTCGGCAGAGCTTCCACACAACTTGGATGCTTCCAAAAACCTCCCACAGTCCTATTTATAGAGGTTCTGAATCCTCATAACTTCCTTTGATCGTGCAAGGAGAGTGGAGGGAAAATAGGTGAGGAAAAACGGTCCAGAACTGCCCACTAGCGAAGTTCTGTTACTGCATGATAATGGCGAACGCCATTAGGGGAATGGTGAACCCCATTCCTTCAATATTTTAATGATGTGGCGGGCACTGGGGATGGAGAACACCATCTACCAGGTGGCGAATACCATCTGCACATAATGATCAAAAATGAGTCTTTTGCTCCTTTTTAGCTCCTATTTCGCTCCTTTTCCGCGATGCTTCCAAAACTCCAATGAAATCGGACATCAACTACAAAACAAATAAAATGAAAGTAAAATACAATAAAATGAGTAAAAACATAAACGTAAGACATGTTAAATAAGCCTAAAAATATGATACGATTGCTCGTTATCAAAAGTACTCATTGAATCTATGTCATCCACGACCTCTGTCTCTGAAGCCCTGACCACGACCTCTTTGATGCTACATATTTCCATGACCATTTCCATATTTGGCAGTAAAATTATTGTTCATGGCTTTAACAATGCTAATTGTAGCACTTTGAGTTGTAAGTTCTTGCTAGTACTTGTCCATTTGTGCCTCTTTCACATAGATTAAAGCCTCAATCTCAAAGACTCTTGTTGGCTTAGGTTTTCCATAAGTCATCATGATAAAGGGATTGTATTCTTCAGGTAATCCTTGAAGAATTGCATCCACTTGATCTCTTTCATAAATTAGATCCTGAATTGCAAATAATGAATCTGCAATAGCTCTAATTCGAAGCACGTATTCAGATATAGTTTTTTTTACCTTTCTTGACCACTATTACTTTAGCACGCAACTGATGAACTCTGGCTTTCATCTGAGCTCGAAAATGGTTGTGCATTTTGTCTCATATATCATACGCATGCTTGCATGAGAGAACTCTAAGTATAACAGCCTCGAAGATTATTGATAGAATACCCGTGAAAAGTGTTTGATTCTGAACTATCCATATTTCATATTCTATGTTAGATAAGTGATCACGATCCATTTTTAATGACTGGAATTTGTGGATTCATGGCCACCTTATGTAGTTTATGTGATAATATCACACCTTCTACCAGTTGATTCCACAAGAGAAGGTTGTTTTCTTGAAGTTCGATTCAAAATTTCAGTGCAAACGTATTTCCCGGTCTTGAATGCACCATTGTTAATGTCGCAACTTGTGAAGATCTCACCATATTATTTGCATCTTCCATATTTATTTCTTGATCCACCATGAGAGCTTCTCGAAAGCTTGATTTAAATATTGACTTTGCAATAATGGAACAGCTTCTCGGAAGCTTGAGTACAACCATAGGTATACTAGACACACTCGTATGATGTAGATGAATTGCTACAGTTAAATGGATCAAGGAAGAAGAAGAAGTAAGATTGAATGGAGCGGAAGATAGGTCTCATATGCGATTGATACCATATTAGAGTTGAAGTTGAACATTGTTCATCTTTCTTCTTTCATACATTGTAGAACTTGCATGGAGAATATATAGGAAGCTACCATGCAATGGTTTGTTACAAGAGTTTGTTCGAGATAGTTAGGATTCTTAACTAACTCTCTTATCTACCTCACTATATTATTTGCTTACTAAGCTACTTATTTACACATGTTATTATATCTCTAGTAACCCAACAGTGGTATCAGAGTCTGGTTTGACTGAAGGAACCGACTCACTTGTGGTGTGTCTCTCACAAAGATGTGTTACTCAAAAGAAAAAAATCCCAAAATAAAAAATATTCTCTTGTGTTGACCCCAAAATGACCCAACATTAATTACATGCTCAAAATTTTCACACTTTCAACATCTCATCATCTTTTAACTTCTGAATTACTCTGGTGAGGTGTTTATTCTTACTTCTCAATTTCTTTTCTTTAGAAATGATTTACTGAAAACTTCTTCAAAACTAAAAAAAAAATTACATATCAAAATATAAGCATAATAGGAATATAAAATAAAGTGAATGATTGGGAATACTATTTGTTTTCATCCATGCATTAGCTATGAAATAACTTCTTCAATTATAACTCATTTAAGATATATTTTGCTCAATATAGCATTTCATATTTCTTCCAAAAAAAAATTAGCTAACGAAGATTTACAAGAATATTTTTAGAAAAGACATGTGAATGATACTTGAAACTCAAATATATTCCCTCCCATTTTTCACTATTCATGCCTAAAACGCTTTCTTTCAGTATCTTGTTGGTAATTTTAATTGTATAACACATCATTAACTTGTATCTTTTACAATTCAAAATTGATTTTTTTTTTACACTATCAAAACTCTTTTATGACGTGAAAGATCAAATGACGAAACGACCACAAAGAATATTAAGAATTTTACACTCCACTAAATCAAAGTAAGTGATATCAATTGTTAGAAAAAACTTAGGATTCCTTTGGATATTGATTAAATATGGTAGGATTTTTTCGATGAAAATTGGAGCAAAGTAAAGAAGTTAACAAACATTTTTGTGGTTGAAATAGTTTCTCCCCGCAGACCTAGTTCCAAAATCCAAAACAATATATGCATGGCTTGCCAAACTATCTACAATATTATCTAATACACTTGTCCGTAGCTATATATATTTAACTGGTCCTGATTCATATTATTGTTTGTGAAAATAGCTAGGGACGACACCATATTAGAAACATAAAAGAGATTTCAAAACTTTACTTTGTTTTCAACTTCCAAATATTAGCTATACCACATATTCAAAATTTGAAGACACGTTTACATATAATATTGATTCTAATTAAGACATTATTGATTAAATTATGGAGGTTAAGGATTGGCAGGGCCACTCATCCCCTAGTATAGTAAAAGTTAAACAAGTGCTTTAGGGTACAATTATAAAACCAAATAAGATAAGACAAAAAGACCTACTATATCGTCTAACACTTGAGTTTAATCGAGCTAACTTATTTATTTTAGCTTTTGCGATTTTCTTTTAAAATAATCAGTTTTTTGAAATTAAATTCTAAAGTAATCAATTTTTAAAAAAAAATATCAAAATAATCATTTTTTCCTACTTATGTGTCCGTTGAACTTGCGGATACAACTAACTTTCATAGGAGGCGTCAAGGCTTTGGACGCATGCTTGGAAAATCAATGCATGTAGGTGCCATATGTATTGGCGCATGCATGCCTTGATGTCACATGCCTTGGCGCATGCAAACACTATATACTGTATACGTCAATGCATGTGTCACATGCTCATTTCATTTTTTTTGTTAAATTTTAAATGTTATAATTAATTATAATTTTTATTAATTCCAAATTTTTAATAATTATAATTAATTAAATGACAAGAAAATTCGAATTTTTAATAATTATAATTAATTAAATGAAATACTTAAATTAAATATTATATTATATTATAAAGAAAAAATACATAGAATTGACAAGAAATTCAGTGACTCGCCTGATTGAAACGCCTCCTTGTTTCACATCCAGATGTTTTAGTCTGTTTTCGAGGTCTCCCACGATTTTTCTGAGATATTTGGGGTCTTTGAATGCTGACATGATCCAATGGTGGCTAGTGTGAAAGTCTGGTGGAAGGTCCAGTGATATTTGATGGATGTGTCATCATTTGTCCCCAATGCATGTGGCGCCTACATGCATTGAATTTGCAAGTATGCACCCAGAGACTTGACGCCTCCTTTAAAACTTAGTTGCATACGACAGTTCAACTGACACATAAGTACGGAAAAATGGTCCTTTTTTTTTCGAAAAATTGATTATTTTGGAATTTAATTTCAAAAATCTGATTGTTTTTTAAATAAAAAATCACCTTTTGTCTTATTATAATTTTAAGTTAATGGTTAAGCGTGTGTTTGGTTCTGCGCAATTGATATGATTAATTTTGAATTAATTAATTTTATAAAAATTAATTTTAATTAAAAATAAGTTGAAGATAAAATAATTTATATTTGAATAATTTTATATAAAATTGAGTTTGAATAGTAAATTCCAATGTAAAAATTACATTTACCTCTATCGCCGCAACTTTAATTTCAAATATAGAAGAACAAAACTTGTTAAAATTATTACAAATTCAATTTTACCTCTCTATAATTGTCCCTTCCAAATTGAAAACCAAATATACACTAAAATGTGTTGGATTTATTCAAAAGTTTACCTCAACATATGCTTTAGGCCTATAATCATGAACGAATGTAGAAATTATCTAACAAGATCGGAAAATGTTATGAATAAATATTCTATAAAATTTAATTATGATTATTATTTTAAAATGCGGGTCAGTAATATTGAATTATTGGGTTATCAGAAGAATAATGGATTAATTGTTTTTTTTTTCAATAAGCAAATTGATTGAAAAGGAGAACAAAAAGTGTTCAAAACAAATTACAACATCAATGTAATTTGAGATAATCTATGGGATTTCTCCATCGATTAAAAAAATACAAAATCAATTTACTCTTCAATTCTATAACAATCTAATTCCAGATGTTAATTTAATTTGGTAATAAATTTATGCTATATTTGCATCATCATTCACTATAAAAAAAAACTTCTCTTCAGACACGTGATATAGTAACGTGAAAATCATGTGGCAAAAAAATGGAGTTGTGATGTGATAATCACATCGCTACATGTTTTTATTGTTAAAAAATTAAAAGTCAGGCTTACACATGAGCAAGATTGAAAAAAAAATTTAAAATGTCATAATGTGGTAATCACGTCGCAACTTGAAAAGTAAAATAAATAAAAAATAAAAAAGCTAGGCTTGCACAGGTTGGCTGATGGGAAAATTTTGAAATTTTCAAATTTTAAGTTGTGACGTGAAAACGTTAAATTCAAAAATAAAAAAAACGTTTAGGAAGGAATTTTCTGAAATTTCCTCTTTCAATTTTTCCTCCTCCACCATTTTTCCTCTTCCAACATTTTTCCTCCTCCAATATTTTTCCTCTTCTTTCTCAAATTTCAGGTTTCACTTTTCATCTTCAAATTAAAAGGTATTTCAAGACAGCCCAGATTTTTCATTTTCATTTTTCGTTTTTTATTTGTTAAATGTTGTATTGATTTTTTATTTTATAACTAACACCGTTAAAAAATTTCTTCAAGAATCAAACTTTTTTTTTCATCTTCATTGAGGTATTTAAGCAAATTTTTTCTTCAGATTTAAATATATATATTGGGTTGTTGGTTGTTGTTATTGTAGGATAATATTTTTTAAAAACATAATTTTATTAAAATAAATATATAGTTAATCCAAAATTTATTTATTAATATATTTTTCATAATATATTATTTTATTTATATATTAGTTTTTTTTAAAAAATAGAATATTATTTTTCATAATATATTATTAAAATATATTATTTTTCAGAGTATTATTTTTCATAAAATATTATTTTTTGTAATATATTTAAACAAAATATTATTTTCTATAATATATTATTTTTCATGATATATTATTAAAACAAAATAAAATAAATATAGCTATATTTTATGTACATTAAAACAATAATATTTTAATTAAAAACAAAATGGTGTGAAATAGTTTTTTTAAAACATAACAATTTTATTGTTAATTTTGGTTTTTTTACAAAAATAACCCACTTTTTCAAGGAAATTCCCCTGGTTTCAAAAAAAATCCCAAACTACCCCACTTTTAGGAGGAGTCTCCAATTGAATTGGTGACTCCTCTTAAAACTTGAATGGAGACACCAATTGGATTGGCTAGGGCAGGTGCCTAGCCAATCCAATTGGCGCCCCTGTGTAGGTTTTAAGAGGAGTCGCCAATTCAATTGGAGACTCCTCCTAAAATGCAATTTTTGTGTTATAAATAGATGCGTTATGTGAGTAAATGTTTCACATCTCACACAATCATTTGGCAATCATGTTTGGTGTTCGTCGCCGATACGGTAAGGTGATTTATGCGAGAGACGAACCTCAGATGCTGATGCTGTTCTGGAACATCACTACGTTCGATCAACTGAAGCGGGAGCTGGTTCGTTGGTTAGATGGGAAAATACCAAAAGGGGAAAAAATTAGAAGTATTGAGAGACTTGACAGTATCTTTGGTTGGGTGCGAATGAAGACTGATAAGGATGTTAGGGAAATGATGTTCGGTCGAGACGACATCAATTTGATTGTTGTAATCAGTTAGAAATATTTATGTTTTCAGATAGCTTATTTTGTACTGATGTTTGTTGTGAACCTCGTTGTAACAAAAACTTAATGATATATAATGATTGAAGGTTACAGAAATACAATGTTACAAAAAGCTTAAGACCTAGATGATGCTCCTCGATTGGGACAGTTGTTCTTGTTGTGTCCTGGTTGACGACAGATACTACATAAGCTTATCATTTTATCTGTGGAATCCATCTCTGTTCTGATACGTGTGTTGTTTGGCCTTCCTTTTTTCTTTCTACGCATCTCGTCATTGTGCCAAACAATATCACCTTCATATGGAGGCCAGTAATCCTCCATTGGTAGTACTGAGAAGCTTTGTTATATATATTCATGATGGTGTTGGCCTTGTACACATCAGATAAATGGCTGTAAGCATCTTGACGAGTATAAGCGCATGTTGCAATGACATGGGAGCAAGGTATGCAGAAGGCCTGGAATTTTCCACAATCGCACCAACTTCTGTTTAGTCTAACAGCGTAGGCTAAATTTGGTTTCCCCTCGTTGTGGTTCATTGTTTCCTGGACGCTGAAATTTTGCCTATGACGGTCAAAGACTGTTACAGCGTGTGTGCTAGCTTTGATGTTATCCTCTTTCATGACCTTCATGCAACACTCACTGAATACTTGCCCAGACATTAACACCGCACTCCATTTTTCACCTCTGGTTGCGAACATAGAAGCCAACCTATAATAGGTTGATCTTACCAAGGCGGTTATCGGCAGATTTCGAATTCCTTTGAATACCCCGTTCATGCATTCCACAATGTTTGTTGTCATGTGGCCTCATCGACAACCTCTGTCAAATGCCCTTGTCCACTGCTCTACCGGTATGTTATTTAGCCATCTACCTGCGTCTTCATTAGACAATCTAATTTCATCACGATAATATTGAAATGACAGTTGAGTTAGAGCATACCCAGCATTCACCACCTTCTTGCGAAGATTCTTATCATTTATAGCACGCATGAAGTTTTGTGCAATGTGTCTGATACAGTAGACATGGGTAGAAGGAGGATCATGCCATCCGTTGTCATGGTTGTTATAGGCACTCTCAATGGCAGCATGTCTATCAGAAATCAAACAGAGATTGGCTTGTGGAGCCACATGCGTTCTGAGATGTCGAAGGAAGAAACCCCATCCACCAGTCGTTTCACCTTCAACAAGAGCAAAGACTATGGAAAAGACATTTTTGTTTCCGTCTTGTGCAACCGCCATGAGCAAAGTACCATTGTATTTTCCGTATAACCAAGTGCCATCAATTTGAATAATAGGTTTGCAGAATGCGAAACCTTTGATGCACGGGTCAAATGCCCAAAAGAGATGGTGAAAGATTCTATTATCTGTAGCACAGGTTCCGTCTGGCACCATCGCTGGCAATGTCTTCATAATTGCCACAGTTCTTGGGACATATGTTTTTAGTGCCCATAAAAACCGTGGCAATTCCTTGTATGAATCCTCCCAATTGCCGAAAACTTGTTCAATAGCCTTTGTCCTCGCAATCCATGCTTTCTTGTAAGATTGAGTATAATTATATGTTGATCATATATGGGATATAATTATACTCACCTTCACGGATGGGTATTTATTAACCAACGGCAGAATGTCTTACCATATCAACACTGCGCTTAGTTTACGGTGATCTTGTTCAACGTTAGTTGCAATGCAACTGTGAGATGGGTCTATTGAACCGATCTCCCAAGAGTCGTTTTTCTTCTTGTAAGACGCAGCCAAATGAAACTTACAAAGCATGTTACGACATTCGATAACATACCTTCTAGAATCAGTGTGTTTCATTGTAAAGTCAGTAGAGTTGTTCATGTGGAATTTTTTGATAGCCAGAACACATTCTTCTTTGGTACGAAACATGTCTCCCACCTTTAATTCGCCTTCTGATCTCGGATACGGATTATAGAAAACACTGTTGGATGTTTCATCGTCGTGAAGATCCATATTTGTCATATGTTAAGGCGGATTGTAGACATGAGTAGGAGGTATTGGTGGTGGTTGATCATCATCTTCATCGGCGTTGTTCAGCATGTGATCAACCTGTATCTCGGTCTCCTCTTCTTCTTCATCAATGACGTCCACTTCTGCTTCTGCTTCTGGGTTGACGTCATCTGACTATTGTGGATCATCTTCACCAGATTCATCCTGACCAGTTAGTTGAGACTGTTGAGATGGTATACATGGTTGAAGAGCAATGTATAACTCAATACAGTTGCAGCCTGAATGTTCATGACTAACAAACATGTATTCAACATCTTCATTGTCTCGTACCTTAAGGGGGAAATACTTGCACTGACTATTCTCAAAAAATATTGGATTTTGATATGTGATCTTTGACACAATACCCGATCCTATACAGGATTGTATTCTTTTTTTCAAATGCAAGAAGGTTGTGTTTCTCTTGATCGTGAGTCTAATGGTATCGGTGTTTCGAAAACAAAAACCATATAGCTCAGACTCGTATGTTTCACTGTTGTAGTGAACGTTGACACTGTATAATGATGAAGATGACATTGTGCAGATGAAAACTATTTTCTTACTGCAGATGAATGTGAGTGAAGTGTCTTGGATGTTGATAGTAAGACACTTAAATAGAGGAGTGAAGTTTCTCACATGCTAGCTAGTTCGAAGTGACGTGTCGCACATGCAAGCTACTCCGAAATGACGTGTCGCACATGCAAGATACTCCGAAATGATGTGTCAACCATGTAAGTTACTAAGAAGTGACATGTTCAGCATGCAAGAGACAAGACAGACACATGTCAGACATGCAGACACACACTCCAAATGAATTGGCGCCCCCACTCATTCCTTGCACATGGGCGCCAATTCAAGTGGAGACACCATGCATTCAGACTTCGAAACCAAGCAATCAGACCTAGGTCTTGCATGCATGTCCCTATGGAGGCGCCAATTTGAATGGCGACCCCTCTTAAAGGTTGTACATGGTCGCCAATTCAAGTGGAGACACCATGCAAGCACAACTTTTCATGCTCCCATCCATTTGCCTATAAATATATCCACTCCATCAACACTTCTTCCACACCATCACTCTCACTACTTCCTCTACAATACTTCTTCTACAATTTCATCTTCAACAACTTCTTGTAGTTTCATCTACACCAACCCCCCAACAAAATGTCTATCCTCACAATGGGCGAAGCACATAAAGGAACGGTTGCAAACATCGCAACATATGTAAGTTTTTTCTTTTGTTAACTTTTTATCTTTCATATTCACCAACTCCCTTTTATTTTAACATACCAACTTAGTCAAGTTTTTTATTCTTTCTTTTATAGGATGTATCAAGGTTCCGAACTCGGGTCCACGAATATGTCCATATGGACCCGATGATTCAACCTTATGTTGAACTCGCCGGTTTTGGTCATATAAGCAAGATTTTGTCTTGGTCCATAGATAACAGATTCATTCTAGCTTTATGCGAAAGATGGAGACCAGAGACACACACATTTTGGTTCCCAACCGGTGAGTGTACCGTGACGTTAGAAGACGTCTACATGCTTTTGGGACTACCCATTGAAGGTAAGGTTGTTAATGGTAAAACCAACTATGCAAATTCAATTTGCATGGAGCTCTTAGAGACTGATTTGTTAGATGATAACGCAAGAGGTCAAGGTATACTACTCTCACGCCGTAAGTCGTACTATAATAGTTTATACTTAGATGAGCATTCTACCGAAGATGCTAGAATAATAAAAACTAGGTGTTACATTATGCTGTTAATTGGCTCGTTTTTATTTCCCGAAGGTAGTGGTTCTAGCATGCATATTATGTACTTACCTCTACTTAGACATGTAGATAGAACAGGAAGTTACAGTTGGGGATCTGCTTGTCTAGCCTATCTCTATAGCTCCTTGTGCAAAAACTCACACAAAGACACATCTACATTTTCTGGATGTGCTATTTTGCTACAAGCATGGGGTTGGTCAAGACTACTGTCTCTAGCACCCGTCAATAACAACCCTTTCACATTTTCGTATGCACAAAAGTAAGTTGTTTAAATTGTTATATCTTTACTTACTTCTTTAAAGATTATTACCTCTAACTAATATTTTTTAACTTTTTGGTGTAGATGGTCTACACGTGGTATGAGTTACAACAGATGTCCAAGACATTGTATTACTCAGTATCGCAACCTGTTGGATCACCTTCGACCGACAGACGTAAGGAAAATAACTTAATTATTTCGTTATATTTTGTTAACTTCTTCTACATTGACTATAATCCTATCTTCTTTCACATTTCAGTTCATTTGGCGTCCATACCTTAATTTGGATCATGACCATGAGGTCAACGCTGAAGACGCGGCCGTATGGACTGCATGCACACCGATAATATGATTCACAACTGTGGAGATGCACAACAGTGATCGTGTGAAGTTGCAGTTCAGTATGCTCCAAAATATCCCAGATCCCCCAGCTAGCCTAGGAGAGTGGCATCTGCGTAAAGTTAATGACCAATGGAACTTCAATCCATGGCAAATCTTCGTAAGATCGGAGTGTCGCAAATGGAAGCACCGTCATGACCATGTGTTAATTGACGCAGTCATGCCAACTGAAGAAAAACCAAGTCGTACTTATAGGGCTTGGTACATATCGGTTGGTTTTCAGTTCATCGCCGAGGATATGTACTTGTATGACCCACGCCAGATGACTTACACACCTGACACCTCAACATCAAACCCCTAACAACAGTGTCAGACCGGATACACACAACCCCCTGTCCGTCAAACGTTCCGTTCAACCAACACACAAACATACAACCAAAACATGCCATACACCCAACCCCAATACCAAGAGCATACCCCATACCACCACCAACAAATTGACCATCAACCTGAGACCCAATATCGCTTTGCACCCACCCCATCACCCTACCAAAGTCACCTTAGCCAGAACACCCAACGATCATTCAACACCAACCGTCCCTCCTCCTACCGTAGCCAAAAAGCCCAAACATCACAAAACCAAAACATCCAACAACCCTATCTCTACCAAACACCCCAACAACCTTTCCAACCTTTCCTCGACGCATCGTTCACACCCATGTCTCCCTTCAACCGTCCCGGTCGCCCATCAATGAGTCAACCACAACCCAACTTCTCTGGCATGGGTCATGAGCTCAGCTACGGCGGTACACCATCGATGCATACTGAAGACTATGCCGACTTGTCTGAATACCTCAACAGACCTTCTCTTGTAGTTGGTAGTGACGCTCCTGGCCCCTCAGATGATCAAACACCGTTGCAGAATCGTCAACATGGGTTAGGGCCAAGGGTTAGGGTAGCTAGAGGATGTGGGACCGGAGGTCGGTTAGGTGATCCCGGTCATCACCATTAGGTTTCTTTGTGTAAACGGAAAATTTTATTAATATCAAGTGGTCCTATATCAAATTTATCTATCACGTATACCATATAACAAAAAAATTGCATTTTAGGAGGAGTCTCCAATTGAATTGGCGACTCCTCTTAAAACCTACACAGGGGCGCCAATTGGATTGGCTAGGGCACCTGCCCTAGCCAATCCAATTGGCGCCTCCATTCAAGTTTTAAGAGGAGTTTCCAATTCAATTGGCGACTCCTCCTAAAAGTGGGGTAGTTTGGGAATTTTTTTGAAACCGGGGGTATTTTGGGAATTTCCTTGAAAAAATGGGTTATTTTTGTAAAAAAAACCGTTAATTTTAGTATATATTAAAACGTAAAATAATAATTATAGTTTTTCATTTAAAAAAAATTATTTTGCGACGTGATTTTCACTTCATAACTTTGCCACGTGAAAATCACGTCGCAACTCGTTGTAACCTCTAGTTGGTTACCTTTGTTAAGTTACCACTTGGTTGGTAGTTGGTAATCATTTTGTTTTAACTTATTACCTTTGTTAAGCTATCACTTAGCTGATAATAGGTAATAATTCCTCTTACCTCTAGTTGATTACTTTTGTTAAGTTACCACTTGGTTGGTAGTTGGTAATCATTATGTTTGAGCTTATTACCTTTGTTAAGCTATCACTCGGTTGATAGTAGGTAATAGTTCCTTTTACCTCTGGTTGATTATTTTTGTTAAGCTACCACTTGTCTGGTAATTGGCAATCTTTCCCTTTGAGCTTATTACCTATGTTAAGTTATCACTCCGCTGATAGTAGGTAATAGTTCCTCTTACTTTTGATCGGTTGCCTCTGTTAAGTTACCACTTGGCTGGTAGTTGGTAATCATTCTTTTTAGCTTATTACCTTTGTTAAGTTATCACTCAGATGTTAGTAGGTAATATTCCTCCCCTAGTGGAGTTAGGTTTTTCCCCTTTGATTACTTTATTTCCCCGGTGGAGTCTTGCCTTGTTAAGTTTTCCCTATTGGGTCTTTGTTGTGGTCTTTCTCTAACTATACATTGGTTTCCCTCCAAATGATGGTTACTCCCGAGTTTTTTCTTTTCCCATGCGGAACTTTGTTTGTCCCCAGTCGGATCCCCCCTGTGGAAACTGTTATTCCCCACAAATATCCTTTCTTGCATTCATATTATATCATAATCATTTTTGTAGTATCTTAGGGCCAAAATTGGGTCTTTGATATTTAAGTCTCTTCAATCTTGTCGAGACAAAGATTTCAACCTTCGTATCTCCAAATTGAAAAAACTTAAATAGGGGAATTTGTCATACCCTAATTTTTAACCCTAAAATCCCACATATCATTTGCATCATTGCACACAAACAAGGTCACATCTTGATCCCCCTTATTCATCTTTGGGTTTGCTTCTTACAGGGATCATCAAGCACCTCTTTGTTGGTGTTTTACCTTTGTGTTTACATGATTAATTGTTTATCTAACCACTAATCAAAATAGAAAAAATATGTTTTATTTTCCTTAAGTTTATTGTGCAAGGTATGGTTTTTCAATCAAGAGCATCTCAAAGTTTTATTGCTTACTTCTCAAGGAAAGTCAAAGGTTCATGTGTTTATTTTCATGCCTTCTTCAACAAGCAACTTTGATCTTTGTGAAATTTAATCAAGAGTAAATCAAGGACACCTTATTTTGAGTTCATATGATTACCCATGTGCTTTGAAAGGCAAGGAAAGTCCAAGTACACAAGCTTGTCCTAAGTGGTTTGACAAAAAAGTCAACATTTTGAAGTCAAAGTTCCAAGGATCAAAACTTCTTCAATTCTCAACATTTTTAATGCTTCTTTTTGCATATGACTCTTCTCAAAATCTTCTACAACTTTTATTTACATGACAAAAGCCTATAATGCTTGGAGGATCATCAAAAGTTTAGAGATATTATAGGTCATTTATGGACTTAGTGAAATTTGACATATTTTCAAGTTACTTTCTCTCAACTTTCAAAGATCATAACTTCTTCAATTTTCAACATTTGAGGCTGATTCGTTTTGCACAATGTCATTTGTGATGCCCTCTATGGGTTTTCTTTAAGGATCTAGGTCAAAATATGCTTGGAAGGCCATGGAATTCATTGAGACATTACATGTCATTTTCAGTCATGGAACACTTAAATTTTTCTAAGTTATATGATCAGTTTTTCATGCCAACTTCAACATGACATAACTTTGTTCTCAAGCATCCAAAGGCAACTTTTCTTGGCACAATATAATATTTGCCATGATGTTAACACATTGCAAAAAGAATGGGATCAAAAAGACTCTTGAGCAAGATACCCCATTGAGTTGAACATGGCAACTTAGAACTGAAAAAATCACCATGTCCGAAATTTGAACTTCACTAATCTCAATTCCCAGCCAAATTGGCATGTGTTTTGGACCTAAACATGTTTAAACAAGTCTCCAGAAGTTAATTGACCCTTAGAACGCATCATTCGGTTGAGTTTTGATGAGTTGTAAGTGTAAGACCCCAATTTTGTCCCTAAGATCCCTCATGGCAACATATCGTATCATATCATTGCCTCAAGGATCATTGTGCACCTTGCCTCCTTCCCTGTGGATGGGTCATCTTTTGAGAGTGGTTCTTGATCACCAAGCATGTTTTGCATTTGTATATCATTGCTTTTCATTTGTTTACTAACTAAAAGTACAAAAATATGTCATCTAACCTTGTTACTTGCAGATGAAGGAATCATAGGTCAAGCCAGTCAAAGGCAATTCATTGAGCAATAGATGGTGGCCATTCTTGAGAATTTGGGCACCATGATCACTCACAAGAGTTCATATGAACCATGGCATCATTTTGAATCAAAATCTCAAGTGGTAGAGGCTTGGATTTCATCTGAGCATAGTCAGGTCAACTGAAACCCTAGAAAGTCAACACAAGTCAACTGTGCATTCAATCATGGATTTGAAGGTGGGAGATGGTTAGAGAGGCCTCATTCATGTCCATACAAGTCTCATTTGACATTTCAAATATCAACATTGAGGAATTTGAGGTCAGATGAAAACTTTCCAAAAATAGAAAGTGACCTGTAATTCAAAATTGCCAAAAATGGAAAGGTATTCTCCTCATGATTACATCATCAATAATGCTTCAAATGAAATTTTGTCCAACATGAAAGTTGAAGATATTGCTCTCACCTTTCCAAAAAGTCCAAGAACATGAATTTATAATTTGTGGTTGAAGAATTATGATCAAAACATGGCAAAGTGAATTTGAACTTCAAGCTTGCATAACTTTTGAACCATAAGGCCAATTGAAGTGGTTCTTTTTGGAACATTTCTCTCTTGATATCTACTATCCAAAACATGCATCACATACCATGCATTTCCATCACAAAAATATTGGCATTTTCATTTGAATTTCATTTGAATTTTGGAGGGAAATTTCCAATTTGAAAATTATGCATTGCATTCACCTTTTACCAATTGCATTTGCCTCCAAACAGATTTTTGAACTCATTTCAAGCCAAACTCGGGTACTGTTCCAGTGGCATGCATTACATAAGGGTGTTTTGGCCAATTTGCATAAACACTTCCATTTCACTAATCTCTTGGCATTAGCTTAAGCATGATTAATAAGCATCATTAGGAGAGCATATATAATGATAATCCTAACAGAAAATCATAACGACAATTCACAAATCTCAGATCTGAAAATTTTCTCTCAAATTTCTCTCAAACTTTTCATCAAAATTCTTCATAAACATTGCCTTGTTCTTGATTTGTTCATCATCCATAAGCATCGTGGAAGTAGATGGAAGCAAGATCCAGAAGAATTCATCAAGAATCGAAGCTGTTGAAGTTTATGCTCATCCATGGCAATTGAAGGTTCTGGCCAGATTAAGCATTGTTGAGCTACAATTCTTCATCCATTCATTCATTCAAGAGTTGAGGAAGACCTGTTTCAGCTTTTCCAGGCCTAGATCCACTAATTTCAGTTCTGCACTTCAATTAAGGTCAGAATTCGATGCTCACGATTCATGAAATTGATGTATGCATGCTTTAGATCCTTTAATGCTGATCATGCTGAGCTTTAGATCTTTGAATTTCATGCAGTAATGAGTTAGTTATGATGATTATAAGTTTGATAGGTTAAACTTTCCTTGCTCGATTCTTTGAACGTGTGCTGAATTAGGTTAAATTAGTTATGGATCCGTGTTGTATGATGTGAGACGAGTCCAATGATATGTGTATGGTGAATTTCTGTGCATGTTTGTTCTTGATGATGATGAACACGATGAACATGGATGAACTTGTTAGGGTTTCTTTTCCAGATGCTTGTTTGATCTTGTTAGCGCCAATGTGCATGTGTTTTTATGTTACTGCGCATGTATTGGTACATTTGGCTTTCACGTGGCACAATGATTGGTTGATATTGATTTGCGTTGCCACATATGCATAAGTGAAACGGTGCGTTTCACATAAGAAAGCGCCACATTCAAATACATACTCCATTCGATCCTGGCCTACAACATTTCCATTTAGGCCTTTAGCATTTTATTTCATTTTCTCATCCATTCATATTCATGCTTCAACATTCATTTTTTAATTTTCTCTTCACTTAAAAAATCATAACTCCATAAATATGCATCCAAATCACATGTGAGATTTTTTTCACTTTGTTCCTCATGATGTCTACTATTTTGTGAGTATTTTTCCAGAATTTGTGCTCGGTTGGAATTTAAATTTGCCTAGGGTTTGTGTATGCATATGCCATCTTGTACCTTGCTTGCCATTTTCTTTGTGAAATAATGATGATTGATCCAATGGATCTGAAAATTGACATGCTTAAACTAGACACTTAGCTTGATCTTTTGGTGTAGAGTTTGCATTTTTCTCATTTTTGGTTGTTGAGATATGATCTGTTTAATGTAGGTGTGACAATGTGTGTCACACCTTGGCTTGCTTGATTTGTTGATTTTCTTTCCCATGCCAAATAAATGCCAAATGATGTGATTTTTTGCATGATGCTTCTTTTGGATGTTAGGATTGATCATGAAGTTTTGTAGAATTGTTGGATCCATTTCTGATTTGTTTGAGATTTTCTTTTCTGGATTGTCATGTTTGAACTTTTGATGAGTGTTGAACTTCCATGATTTGGGAAATGCTTATGCTTTATCATATGGACTTGAAATTTTACACATAATTTTTAGACACATTGAAGTTTATTGTGGCTTTAGTTTGAGTCATTTATCATTTGTCATCTCTGTTTTAGGATTGCCTTAAGTTGATGTATCAATTTGTGCCTCCTTTGAGCTTTGTTTTGATTACCTTGCCTTAGGGAATTTATTTGCCATGCTTATACTTGTCCAAATGCCTTGATTTCTGGTGTGTTGATCATTTGATGAGTGCTGTTTAGCCATGATTTTTATTTAGATTTATTGAACCATTTTTGAATTAATGTGGATTTGTTCATTCTGTTGCTTCAATGTGCTTCTAACTTGCATGCCTTGCCTTATTTGATTTATGAAATGAATTTGATTAATGATAATGACATGAGACCTTTTGGATTGTGTTCTTAATTGGTTGAGTTTGATTCATGTCAATTTTAATGTTCTGTTTTAGATTATTTCTCCTTCTTTGACCCTAGGCCTTGACCTAGTGGTTTGCTTCTCATGTTTGAGTTTGTTTTCAGGTTAAGAAGTACATGGCCATAAGGAGATTAGTTCACATTGCTTGAGTTGGTTTATTTGATTGATATTGACTAACCTTGAATTGTTTTGTAGGATGCTTTTAGCTCATTTGAGTTGAGCTTGTGCCTTGCACTTTGTAGCCTTGCTTGTTTGATTGTATCTTGTCTGTTGACTGTTGGATTATCTGTTTGACTTTTTGAATTGTATACTGATTGAGTTGGATTGTTTTCAGGTGCATTAGTTGCTTGAGTTCATTTTGAACTTGCTTTTGCTTGGTTACTTAACCAATTAGGTATAATTTCTCTTCTTCATGTAGTCTGGAAGACCTGGCTTGTTATGTGGCCAGGCACCTGTCTGAAGTCCTCCTTAAGAGGCAATGCTTGTGATTGTTTATCTTTGTCCTAAGCAGGAAAAGTCCTCATATGAGGCAATTGGTATATAAAAGAGATGTGTAGTCCATCTCCTACTATTCTGTGTGTCATCCCTTTGCTCACATTACATGTTGATGCATTGTGGATCTTAACCCAAGATCTATAGAGTCATTCACTTGTGGAGAGAGTTCCAACTTTCTGAACTCCCACACCTTCTATTATTCAATGCTCTCTCTGATCAGAGATAGAAGCAATGAGGCACACCCCTCATCTCCATTTCATCTGCTTCACCTTAACTCTCAATGTTAAGGTTAAGAGCACAACTTACCCCATTCCAGTTGACTTTAAAGTCTAACCCTTGCTTGAGCCTAATTGCTTGTATATAGTGTGTGCTAAATGACTTTGTTTGATTGATTGCTTGACCCATTTGTGCATGCTTGCTTGTGTGCTTTGTGCATTTATCATCATTAATTGTTCATTATTACATGATCATCATTTCATATCTCTGTGACATCTTTGTTTGTCCATTGAGGAATCAACTGTAAGTCCATTCATTGGCCTTTGTTCCTATGATTTGGAAGGGATTGAGTGTAAGACCATTTCATTGGCCACTTATGTCCTCTTTGATTTTTGCTTTTGTTTGTTTGTTGTATGTGAGGATGCAATTGTAAGTCCATGTTGTTGGCATTTGTACTCCTATGATCATCCTTTGGAGATTGGTATAAGCCCAGATAGATTGGCATCTGATATCCATGTTTTGTTTTGCCTTGTGAGATTGGTATAAGTCCATTGATTGGCATCCGGTATCATTGTTTTGTTTTAGGAGATTGGTGTAAATCCATTGATTGGTATCCGGTATCCGCTTTTTGTTTGTGAGATTGGTATAAGTCCATTGATTGGCATCCGGTATCATTGTTTTGTTTTAGGAGATTGGTGTAAATCCATTGATTGGTATCCGGTATCCACCTTTGTTTGTGAGATTGGTGTAAGTCCATTGATTGGCATCCGGTATCACCTTGCTTTTTATTTGCTTACTTGCATTGTTGCCTTATTCCAAAGGACACACTTGGATCATCTCTCATATGATCTCAAGAGGTGAACTTCTAAGAAGTTTTACTTCCTCACCCTTCCATGTTTGTGTGTGTTTCCAAACTCCCTTTTCACATTGTTAATTCAAAAACTTTGATAACTATTATGCAAACATTGTCATCTCTTTTCAAATTAGAAACCTAGGCTTTAGGCCTTTGATTTTTCAAACTCCATTTCATAACACTTCTTTGAATTGAATTATAATCATACTTTGACCATATTTTGTAAATACTCATAATTGGTTAATCACACCCATTCAATTGTTTTGTGGCTTTGTCCATTGTTGATATGTTTTCATACATTAGCCATAGGTTTCAATTCTCATAGTGGTTGATGTAAATCTCACCACATCCTTAGTGAGTTGATTGTAAGTCTTCCATACTTATTATAGGGTTAACCCCTCACTAGTATGTTGAAGCTATCCTTGCATGGTGGATTGTTGGTCTTGGTTGAGTTTTCTCCCGTTGATAATGAAAAGCCTTAGTGCTCTTGTTTTAAAATGAACTCACTCATATTTTGGAAATCTTTTAGCCGAACTACGGCGTTTTGATCCTTACCTTTCATGGAAGGTACGTAGGCAACGGGTTCATCCGTTCAAACACAAAAATAATAAAATTGTACATTCTTTTCTCATCTTCCCAATCATGTTTGCACAATATGTCATAAACAAATAAACTTTTTATACAACAAGTGTGAAAAGGGCTCCCTAGGAGTACCTAGGAAGTTTTGGGTGCCTAACACCTTCCCATTGTGTAATTTACCCCTTACCCAGACTCTCTGATCTTTTCATTAGTTTTCTATGTGTAAAACTTCTTAGGCTTTTGTTCGCTTTTTAGCCAATCCTTTGGATAAATAAAAGTGCGGTGGCGACTCGATTCTTTGTATGCTTTGCTTTTGATTTAGTCAATAAATCATAAAGTGACGAATACACCGCTACAGTAAGTCACATTTTTCTCACATCCAGATCAAATTCGTTTTGTACGAATTCAGCATCATTCTACACGTATTTGGATCCAAACACATTCCCTATAAATAGAGGAAGCTACTGTATTTATTTTCAAGCTTTTGAGATCCAAGAAATCCCAGTTGTAACTTGAATTTTTCTAGAAAAACTTAACTATCATGTTTTGAGTTTCAGCTTGTTTCAATCCAATTTCTTGATTCCATTAGCATCTTCGGTATCCTCTGAAAATTTTGCAATATTTCCCAAGCTCTGAGACCTTCTGAAGTGCTCTAACCAGATCGAGCTTCATCAACTTCTGATCACCACCTAGATAAGGTATTTCTGAGCATCATTTGAACTCAAACAAGTTACCACAATGTAGTCTTTCACTCTCTGATGCTTTCCCCTAACTTAGTCGGTGAAATTCTGATATAGTCAGAGTACAGATGTTCTACACGAAGTCATGACATCTGATCCAACACTGTTACTAAAAACAGCAAGACAGTTATAACAATTACACTCCAGTACTCAGGTGCACTTAGCCACAGATGTCAAGACATCTGCTAATATACCACCATGGGAAGAAAAACATCCAATTTTGTCCATCTAGTGCAAACACACAGTAGGGATCAAACATAGCCCTTATGATTATTGATCCTTCCCAGTTCTAAGCATGATGTCTCAACATTGTTTTGAACATCATCTGTCACAACATTACAAATGGATAAACTGTAACAGACTAACCAGTGTATCAGTAACAGCAGTCAATAATGAATGTCATAACATTCTGTTTTGCAATCAGACTGCAGGCTATGTGTCAAGTCTGTTATTCCCTTCATGAACAGACTAGAAACAGACTGAATTATAACAGACAAAATATAGTGTGCAGAAGGTAAAAACACCAGTAATTGTTAACCCAGTTCGGTACAACATTACCTACTCTGGGGGCATACCAAGCCAGGAAGAAGATCCACTATTAGCAGTATTAATTCAGAGTTAAACTCCCCCGTTTACAACTCCTCACTTAATCCCTACCCAATGCAATCTATACCTAGGAACTCCTAGATAGAAACCTCCAGTTTCCATTCCTATCACTACAATTACTATGTAATATTTAAACATCTTGAACATGCTTCACAGCTTCGTTCAAGAACATAATCACTCTTGCCTACGGGCTTTGAGTTACAAATAATCTCATGCTTTCAAGCACTGAGAAACACTTGGTAACCTTCCCACAGGTTGGGAGGTTTACCTCACAAATACCCCTAATTTTTACATTGT
This sequence comes from Lathyrus oleraceus, assembly GCF_024323335.1. Taxonomy (NCBI): domain Eukaryota; kingdom Viridiplantae; phylum Streptophyta; class Magnoliopsida; order Fabales; family Fabaceae; genus Lathyrus; species Lathyrus oleraceus. The sequence goes on from NC_066580.1 coordinate 309,436,570, forward strand.
TTGAGGCTTACAAAACCTAGGTTACAATCTCCTATTTATAACCTAACCACCCAACTGGATTTGGGCCTTCAAAAATCGCAGGAAATCTTCTTCTTTGCTGTTACAGAGCTGGCAGAAATCTTCTGCTCCAATCAAGGTCTTCAATCAATCTTTTATTTCCTAAAAGATCTCTCTATTTGGAAACTGTATATTTACCAAATATCTTCACCAAATCTTCTGATTGAATCTTCAAGATCTTCACATGGGAGTTAGGATATTCACCAGATCTCCTAATTAATCACAAACCAAACCAGAATTAACTGATTCAGTTTGATACACATGTGAGATGTCACAGTCCCGATGTCGTGACATCTTACATGACATGTTGGTCCAGATGTTGAACTTCTTCAACCTAACATATTAAAACAACAGAGGTGAGTACATTATTTGTTTTACAAAATTAATGTCAATCTTAAGGTACTAACAATCTCCCCCTTTGGCAAATTTTAGCTAAAACAAATAACCCAATTATGGGTTTGCACTTCCTCTTTGTCCTTGACAGCCCCAATGCCACCACCACTGTTGGTGTACATGAGGAAGAAGATGTACAAGGATCAACTCCACCACAACCCTTCCCCTCAACAGTAGAGCTTCCTGAAGAATATGTAATGCTGAGTACATAGCCAATGTAACTCAGATTACAAGACACAACTGTCTTCTTAACTCAGATCACAAGACACAACTAATGAACCCAGTTAGTGATTTTTGTGTCTGAATCCATCTTCTCCTTGCTACCAGATATTGCTTGCTTCTGGTGCATCTTCAGGACAATATTTCTCTCCCCCTTTTTAGCTAAACATTTATATATAACACCTTCACAAAACCAGATCCAGGAGCAGTATGCCCAGATCTTAACAAACCCCATGGTTTAGAGGGAATGGAATGTCGCTCTTGTGAGAAGATGAGTGTTGTTGCATCCTTTAAATAGGCCAGACCATGCTTAGGAATTAATTGCTGAGAAACAGTCAGAGAATCACCACCAATATCCCAGACAATCTTTGAATACCTTTTACATCTCTTGACTATTTCCAGAAACAGCAGTTCCAAGACTATTCCATAAATGCTGTCAGACACGTTACAAGCTATGTCTTAACATTTGATACTGCTTTTGTCTGCATTCTCCATATACTTTCCCTGTCACCATTCCCTAAGACCACTTTCTCACCTCCAGTGGTAGCTTGACACCTAGCACCACACATCCATATTTCCTTAAATAACTTCCAGCAGGAACATAGGATATCTTATGTTAAGACATCACATATGACATCTTGTGAACACTCTGTCCTTTTTGTTCACAAGGCAAACTATCAGCAGTTAAACAACTCAACAGTAGTTTAATCAGCAGCAGAAGCAAAACAATTACTAGCTATGGCTACTAGTAATACACACATGCACAAGGGTACTTCTCCTCCCCCTAAAATTGTGCAACAATCAACAGAATTACTAGTTATGGATGCAACTGGTAAGACACACAAATGCACAATGCACCAGGGTACTTCTTCTCCCCCTAAATCTATGCATTCACCAAAAATCTGTGCATTCACCAAAAACAGCTACTGTAACTCCAGCACCTGTACCAGCCAGAATGTCACACTGACATCTGCTTCAACAACAGCACATGTGCACCTCTTCCATTTTTCCTTATGACTGAAGATTCAGAAGGAAATAACAATATTGTCCAAGGCAATGTCATGACATCAGGTCAGACATTCTTCTGCTCACTCACCCTTGACACACGCCCCATCATCTCACTAACTAACAAGGTTTCATACCTTGTTTTCTGAGAACATATAGACCACAAGCTTGATGATTACTTGCAGTGCAAGGACAGAACTCCCTCTGTCATGAACAACCAACTCTCCTCTTGAAACTTGGAGATGAACATATCCAACACCCCAAGGTTGGACCTTCACAAACTTCCTGATTCAAAGAGAACCCAGACAGCTTGATGAATGGAAAACATAAGACGCATCTTCATGTCTTCAAGAGCACGCTCCCTGTTCAACCTTCTTGGCTGAACACATCCACACTCTGTGACAATCTCTCTTCTAACCATAACAGAAGACAACATAACACCATCTGATATTCTTCAGATATTACTGAATCACAAGCTTGATCCACAAGAATCTAGACACAACCCTAGCTCTCTCTCTAAATTTCGCTCAGTCTTGGTTGTGCTTTCAAACAAGTTTTCTAATTCCCCTTTTATAGAGGCATTGGACATCTTGAAAACCCTCAATATATTTTCCAATCAAATCTTTATAACAGCTGCAAAGATCATCCTGGAAAATAAACAAATCTGGTTGATATCCCTGATAGATTGCGCCAGCTAGCCATATCTTCAATCAACCAATGATTGCCACCAATTGTGCAATCACAAAACACCAGACATTCATACTGAATGTTCTGTGTACAGGATGTCATGACATCGGGTCTGACATCTGGAAAAATCCTGCATAATCCAGTTTCCTTTTATAGCAGGTACAACCATATCAGTTACCATGATAATGAGTATGTCAACTGAAACAATCCTGCAGCATATGTCTTCCATATAAGCTCCAGCAGGTACACCCAATATCAGAAGCCTTGTCTTTGTATATGGCATTCTGAAACAATCCTGCTTGCATATCTTATTTAACTCCAGCAACAAGCTCCAAGAGATGACTATAAAACACCTCCTTTTGTCTTTAACTTACTACTTTTCTGCTCAAAAGTAACTTGTCTCAAACTATCTTCAAGAATAATCCTTTGCCATATGTAGATTATCTTGAATCTTCAAACTCACTTCAGAGATAGACCAATTGCCACTGGTTGATTACCTCCTTCATGAATCCTCATATGAAAAAGTCAAATGCCATTCTTTTGACCTCTCCACGTTTATCAGACTTCTCCCAAAGATATTCTGACCTTCCAAGTGAGACTATACCTTCAAGCTTCTTGAAGTATCCAATCTACAACCCAGTAGACCCTTCTATCTCAAGTTGATGTGCCACTTCACCAACTAAGATTCTGATGTTGAACCAAATGTCATAACCTTGTGTTTTGACATCTAGCTGTTGAATTCAGCTCCTTCTTCTGCCACTTGAAAGAACTTCCTCCCTTCACAGAACAAGAGTTCAATGTGCTCATAGACTTGATTGTGGAACCAAGTTTGAGTAAACATCCTCCATCCTGCAGGTTTGCAGTTAAGTCATCCAAGCTCACACCTTGATGAATCCCTGCTTCTTCTCCAAAGACCTCAGACACTCTGATGCATGAGTCTTCAGAAGGACCAGTTAGAAACTGTCCCTTCAGCTATACCAATGATTCCACTTCCTCAAGCAAAGTTGTTTCCATGATGTCAAGAATGCTGCCACTTATTCTTAACTCCACAGTGTGCATTAGCCAATGCACTTCCTTACCTAGATCAGAAGTAAACTGATCCAAGTAACCACCATCAGGACTATGATGTTTTCTTCTTCTTGTACACGTCAAGGCTGAACATGTTTCTTGCCAGGAAACCTTTTCAGAGATCATATGCTTTTGCTGCCACCAAAGTGATAGATCATAAACCAATGTACTATCCTTCCTGTGAATGTGCACAGGATCTTGAAGATGAGATGTTCCAACATCTTTTAAAAACATCATTTATCTTGAGCTCCAAGGATAATCAATTAAATACTTGTAGTTGGCACAAGTAGACTTTGATCTTAAATCCTTTCCCAATATTCCTTTCAGATACCTCCACCATAAGGATACTTTGAAAGTACTCTTCTAGTGTCAACATCTTCTGCTTGCAAGCACCTCAACAGATTTGAAAGTCTTCCCTGATTTAATTCACCCTTAGGAATGAGAGAGATGAATTCTTCCTTGCAAATGTGTCACACAACTACCAGAACCCATGTGACACAGGTCAACAGCCAACCAGACCCTAGGTTGACCAATACGTGAGGAGGTTAACCAAAACTCCCCCTCAAATTAACAATCATGGAAACTTCATACCAATATCCATGCATTGTACCCAACTGTCTCACCATGACATACATCACCCTTATTGGTGGCAACTAACTCTCTGAGTTAAACCTCTACATACTCCAATCACACCAATCAGACTCCAGCTGACCATAAGTACTGGTGAAAGACAACAACATTCGTAAATAGTAGGTATGCATTGCCAGAGCATACTACCTCACCCAATCTCTGAATCTTCATATTCTCACTCCTTGACAGAACTGCCACTTCTGAGTGTGGTGTTTGAATTACAAGATTCATGGTCCTAATCCTCCTAAATGATATAGCAATCAGGTTGCCCCATTATTGACTTCTAACATCCAGGGGACATGTCTTCCAACACAACATAGTACTTCCAGGAGCAACTATCCAAGACAGACAGCATGAGGTTGCACAATGTCACATTTCAACCAGCTCCACTTCTAGATATCAAACTTCTAAAAGTGACCTTCTTGAGCATACTCATAGTTGACCCTACCCTTGTCAACTTAGCTCCCACAGATGTCTCCTCTTCCAGGTCAGGAGTAGGTTCCAAACACAAGTATCCCTTTGTTTGACACCCAAAACCATCTGCTCTTCAACCAGCAGCTACATACTTGTTGAACAACATGTTCTAACATCGCCTAGAACATTAGTTCCACCTCCTTGGAACAAATCCTCCTTGAAAGTCTTCAAGGTCTTCATATACACTACCCAAGAGAGTAAAAGAATCAGTGATCATGTGATTCTTACCATCCTGAAGTGAGAACGTCATCATGAGTGGACTTGAGGAGACTCAAGTATCTTTGACATCTTCAGTAGATTATGATGAAATCTTGAACACAGCCGCCTTTCATCCACATGAGGGGAATTTACATCAGAGTTTGAGTTTTGCCAAGTATTATGCAGCGGAAATCATAATACAACTCATCCTATGACCACACACTTCACCAGATCAGCCTCCAAGAACATACCAAGTTTGAATATGTTTCAATACTAGCACAGTTGTTCCACATAAAGGCCAATTGCCAACCTCCAGAGACAGGTACACATAGTTCCTGTTATGAATAGTCCAACCACCTACTTCAAGGGACCATTCAGGGGAATCACAGAACCTTGTAGCACCTCAAATTTGCACCTCCCATTTGTATATACATTTCATTCTTAGGTCATTAACATTGCATTAGCATTGCATAGCATGTTATATGTCTTGTTTACTCATGAATTTTTCCAAGATTATTTGAGTCATTTTTGATTTGATGTGCATTTGTTTCTTCTGATGTCTCAATGTGATTACCATTTGCATACCTTGCCATGTTTTGCTCATGAAATGAATATGCTTAATGATTTTGATGTGGGACTTTTTGAGATTTGTTCTTGATTGGATAAGGTTGATTCATGTTAAATTTGAGGTTATGTTTTGACTTTTTCTCCATCTTTGACCCTAGGCTTTGACCTAGTGGTTTGTGGCTTACATGTGGGTTTTGATTTCAGGTTTAAACATCCAAGTCCATAGTTGATGATGCTTCCTCATTTGAGCATTGATGTTTGCTCTTGATTACTAACACTTGTGTGTTTTGTAGGTTGATGCTAACTCATTTGAGTTGGCCTTGTGGCTTGCACATTGTGAATATTGTCTGTCTGTTTGTTATTGCCTGTTGATTGTTTGTCTGTACAGTTGAACTGATTGGTTTAGTTTTTTCACAGGTACCTAAGTTGCTTTGAGTTCTTTTGAACTTGCTTTGCTTGGTTGCTTAACCACTGAGGTATAATTCTTCTGACTTCATGTAGTCTGGAAGACCTGTCCTGTTATGAGGGCAGGCACCTATCTGAAGCCCTCCTTAAGAGGCAATGCTTGTGAATGTTTAATTTTGTGCCAAGCAGGTAAAGACCTCTTAAGAGGCAATTGGCAGATAAAAGAGATGTGTAATCCATCTCCTGCTATTCAGTTGTGTCATTCACTTTGCTCACACACCATGTGTTGATGCATTGTGCATAAGAACCCAAGATCCTGTTGTGTCAGTCATCTGTGGAGAAGAGTTCTTACATTCTGAACTCCCACATTTTCTATTTGAGTCAAGCTCTCCCAGGCCAGGGATAAGAGCTGTGAGGTCTTACCCTCACTTCCCATTTCATATGCTTCACCCTAACTCTCAATGTTAGGGTTAAGAGCTAACCACACCCCATTCCAGTTGGCTTGCTTTTGCAGCCTAGCCTTGTATGAGCCCAATTGCTTGCATATAGTGTGTGTGATTGTTTATTGTGCTTGTGTTTGTTTGACTGTGCTGTTTAGGATAGCTTGCTCCCTGTGCAAGTTAGATAGAAACCTCAACCTAGGACCATTGTGGATTACATGATAACTATTAGGCTCGAGTCAGGCTCCCTTCTAGTTTGTCATTTCCCAGTCTCTGGTTAGGTTAGAAGTTCTTTCCCTGCGTAGGGGTGAAGGAGAATAGCCATCCAAGGCGTAGCGGAATTTAAAAATTTCTCCATTTAGTGATCCTTACGAATGGGCATGATCAGTGATAGAATCGTTACCTCTTGTTGCGATTCAAACCTTTGGTGCAGATCTCTGATAATGATCAAAACCTTTGATACAGATCCACGGGGCGATCACGAACGTTGAACGATGACAACGTCTCTACTCAGTCCACACGAACGGATTCCTTCAATCGCAGTGCTAGCTGTTATGAATGAAGGCTTTGAGTGAGAGAAAGAGGGAAACAAAATTCCAAGTCTCTACTTGAATTTCTGTCTGAGTGAATTAGAGTCACAATGCTTCTACCCAAGGGGTTCTATTTATAGAACCACTTGTGTGGGCTTCACGCCAAAAAGCCCACTTAAGTGCATTTTGGCCCATATCTCATAATATGCCAAAATCACTTAAGTATTTGGTACCTTACCATATTTCGTCTCCCACTTAAGTGCACCGTACCTTACGGTGTTCCTTAATTATTCTATCTCTCATCAATCCGTCCTTTGTGTGTGACCCTATAGGTTTTCGCGACGTTGGCAATTATATTAAATCACGCATTTAACATAATAAATAGTGAGCGGTATCTAGCAACACATCACTGCTACCCAAGTCACGAAAATGTCATGTGATCTGACAAAACCTCCTGTGATAATAATTATGTGTATAATTACCCCTTTGCCCTTATGTCTATATTGAACACAAGGTATAGACCGTGTCACCCTTGTCCAGTTCAATATTGGGCCCATAGACATTTATCCTGTTACGCAGGATTGGCAAATTCCATCTAGGACACTCATGTCCCTCAGCATGCTTCGTGGAGTACTCATTAACTGTCTTTATGGTCATCCAGTTACGGATGACGTTGGATCAGTAATAAGGCACTCAACTCTACATCTAGGATCCATAGTGGTTTCAGGTCGAAGAGTGGTATACACTATTATCACCATGAGAATAACTTATGACACTTTGCATAACTTTCTATATAGTATTCTCATAGCGGGTCAATCCGGTATAAATATTACTCCTAATATTCATATCTATGTTTAAGACTTGATAACTCTTTATCCATGATCCATGAGATGTGATCATCAATCTACAAACATAATAGTCTTAATGCTTTAATGTTATCCTACTTCACATTAAAGCTCGACTACGGATACTTTAGGAATAGTGCCCTTATGTTTAATGTGTTCTCATGATTAAGTCACACTTAATACATTAAACGGACTATCTATTCTAGGGACTTTATTAATCAACCATAATAAAGAAAATGCCTTTTATTATTAATAAATAATTCGATACAAGTACCAAAAGTATTGGCCTCTAGGGCTTACACCAACAATCTCCCACTAGCACTAGAGCCAATCTGGCATACCCCGTATGCCCATTGATCTAGTATGGCCATCATGCTTCTGCTGCGCAAGAGGCTTTGTCAGTGGGTCAGCTATATTGTCAAGTGTAGGTACTTTACATATTTTCACATCTCCTCTATCTATTATCTCTCAAATGAGATGATAACGCCTAAGTATGTGTTTGGATCGTTGGTGAGATCTAGGCTCCTTAGCTTGTGCGATAGCACCATTGTTATCACAATAGAGACCAATGGGATCCACAATGCTAGGGACTATGCCAAGTTCACTAATGAACTTCCTGATCCAAACAGCTTCCTTTGCTGCACTTGAGGCAGCAATATACTCGGCCTCGGTCGTAGAATCAGCAACTGTATCTTGCTTTGAACTTTTCCAGCTCACAGCGCCACCGTTCAAGCAAAACACATAACCAGATTGCGATCTAAAGTCATCCTTATCTGTCTGGAAGCTAGCATCAGTGTAACCAATTACAGCCAACTCTTCCTGGCCTCCATATATCAAGAATGATTCCTTAGTCCTTCTTAAGTACTTAAGAATATTCTTAACAGCTACCCAATGGGCATTACCAGGATCAGATTGGTACCTACTTGTTGCACTTAAAGCATATGAGACATCTGGTCGAGTACATAACATGGCATACATGATAGATCCTATTGCAGATGCATATGGAGTCTCATTCATGTGTTCCCTTTCTTCCTTAGTTGAAGGGGATTGTGTTTTTGACAGACACAGGCCATGTTGCATAGGTATGAATCCTTTCTTGGAATCATGCATATGAAAGCGTCTCAACACTTTGTCTATGTATGTACTCTGACTTAGGCCAAGCAGTTTTTGTGATCTATCTCTATAGATTCTGATTCCTAATATATAGGCTGCTTCACCTAGGTCTTTCATAGAAAAGCATTTCCCCAACCAAGTCTTTACTTGTTGCAGGGTAGGGACATCGTTTCCAATGAGTAATATGTCATCTACATATAACACCAGGAACACGATCATGCTCCCACTAACCTTCTTGTAGACACAAGGCTCATCTTCGTTCTTGATGAATCCATATTGTTTTACCGTTTCATCAAAACGAAGATTCCAGCTTCTGGAAGCTTGCTTCAATCCATAGATTGATCTTTGTAGCTTACATATCTTATGGGCTTCTTCTGGTATGTCAAATCCTTCAGGCTGTGTCATGTACACACATCCTCAAGAAGATTCCCATTAAGGAAAGCAGTTTTGACATCCATCTGCCATATTTCATAATCATGATATGCAGCGATAGCAAGTAAAATCCGAACAGATTTAAGCATTGCAACTGGTGAAAAGGTTTCATCATAGTCAACACCATGAATTTGTTTATATCCTTTTGCAACCAGTCTTGCCTTATAGGTATGTACCTTACCATCCATGTCAGTCTTCTTTTTGAAGACCCACTTGCATCCTATAGGATTAACTCCTACAGGAGGCTCTACCAAGTTCCAAACTTGGTTTGTGTACATGGAATCTATTTCGGATTTCATGGCCTCTAGCCACTTCTCAGACTCGGGACCAGTTATGGCCTCTTGATAGGTCACAGGCTCATCTTGATCCATGAGTAATACATCACCTTGATCTGTTATGAGATATCCATATCTCTCAGGTAGGTGACGTATCCTGCCTGACCTACGCTGGTCTTGTTCTACTTGAGCAGGTTGCTCTTCCACAACCATTTGTGTTTCCTGCTCCAATTCCTCCATAGGTGTATCGATGCTTTGTGATTCTTGAATTTCTTCAAGCTCTACTTTCCTCCCACTGGTTCCTTTGGAAATAAAATCCTTTTCTAGGAAAACTCCAGTTCGAGCGACAAACACTTTGCCCTCAGAAGGATTGTAGAAGTAATACCCTCTTGTTTCTTTAGGATATCCCACAAATAAGCATTGGTCAGATTTGGGCTCAAGCTTAGTTGAAATTTGTCGTTTCACATAAACTTCGCAACCCCAAATCTTCATGTAAGACATATGTGGTCTCTTACCACTCCATATCATATGGTGTCTTATCAACCTTTTTGGATGGAACACGGTTAAGTGTGTAAGCTGCGGTCAACAACGCATGTCCCCAAAAAGGAGTTTGGAAGATCGGCTTGACTCATCATGGATCGGACCATGTCCAACAGGGTTCGATTTCTTCTCTCAGACACACCATTCCATTGGGGTGTTCCAGGAGGAGTGAGTTGGGATATGATCCCACACTCTTTCAGATGGTCATCAAACTCTAGGCTTAAATATTCACCACCTCGATCTGATCGAAGAGCTTTAATATTCTTACCTAGTTGGTTTTGTACTTCATTCTTGAATTCTTTGAACTTTTCAAAGGACTCTGATTTGTGTTTCATTAAATACACATAACCATATCTACTGAAATCATCAGTGAATGTGATGAAGTATTGAAAACCTCCTCTGGCTGATATGTTCAGTGGACCACATACATCAGTATGTATGAGGACCAAAAGATCATTAGCTCTTTCACCTTTTCCTGTGAATGGAGACTTTGTCATCTTTCCAATTAAACAAGATCTGCATGTCTCATATGATTCATAATCAAAAGAGTCCAACAGTCCATCTTTATGGAGTTTGGAAATGCGTTTCTCATTTATGTGGCCTAATCGGCAATGCTAAAGGTAAGTTGGATTCAACTCATTAGGTTTCATCCTTTTAGTATTAATGTTATAAATAGGCATTTCAAGATCAATGACATATAGTCCATTGTTCATTTGTGCAGTTGCATAGAATATATCATTCAAATAAATTGAACAACAATTGTTCTTTATTATGAATGAAAAACCGAACTTGTCCAAACAAGAAACGGAAATAATATTCCTGCTAATTGCTGGTACATAATAACAGTTCTCTAACTGAATTATTAAACCACTAGGTAAAGTCAATTCATAAGTTCCTACGGTTAAGGAAGCAACCTTTGCTCCATTACCAACTCGTAGGTCGACTTCACCTTTTGCCAATTTTCTACTCCTTTTTAGTTCTTGCACATTTGTACAAATGTGAGAACCGCATCCAGTATCTAATACCCATGATGCAGAAGTAGATAAATTAATTTCAATAACAAAAATACCTGAAGTTGGAGTCTCTACTCCATTCTTCCTATCTTCCAGGTACTTTGGGCAGTTCCTCTTCCAGTGTGCGGTCTTACCGCAATGGAAGCAGGTGCCTTCCTTTTCTATGCTTCCACTAGGCTTCAAAGCAACACTAGTGGGTTTGGGTTTGGCAACTTCCTTGCCTTTCCCTTTATCATGTTTGAGGACAATCCTCATGTCTCGGTACCAATCCAGAAAATTTGTCCCAGACAATTTTTCTTTGTCAAGGTTTGATCGTAATATGTTGTTAGAGGTGTTTGTTGTCATGGTAATCTACACAAGGATTAATGAAAATATAAGTACCATTAACATATTTAATTAGGCCTTTAATTAAACATGCTCCCACTATTTTACTCAAAACAAATGACCCTCATCATCTGATTCGGAAAATCCCGTTGGAAGATTTTCTAGTGGGTCGAGATCCATATTTCACTTCGTTCTAAGTCCGCGTAGGCGGATTACACAAAACTAGGTTATTTTAGGTAGGAACTCCTTCCAATTGTATCTCATACAACTCTCGAAAATTCAGTTGGGTGAATAACTCCTTATTCTAATCCATCATATGGATTATTCCCAACTCTTGCTTCTAAACATATATATAATCTTATTATAATTTGTTTAGTTAAGTTTAACCCATTGTTTTAACAGTTGGATATTACAATTATCCCATCGCACCTTACTAATATATAGATCATGCACCTCGCGTAGGCGAAACCTACATTATCCATTACTAGTCTTGATGAGTGTTAAAACTTGGAAAGCATAAACTTAATATTTAATTTTGAGGGAAGTGCAATTTTCTGATCTCACCGGCTTGTTTATCATATAAACCGTCTCTCACATGCATCAACATACATACAAACAAAATGAAACAGTTATGGCCCCTAGCGCAATTGTTCTCCCAAGCCAATGAGAGAACCTAAGCTAACCTACGACGATCTAAGCTTCTCCAAGCAAGATCTTCAAGGCTGTCCTCCTTTGGCACTGACTTCTTTGCTTTCTTCATATCATTACATTACATGAAAGAAACTCGTTTTACATACGAGGGAGTGAGATGAGAAAAGAAGTTACATTTTGGAGATTAAGAGAGAGGCACGACACGCAGGTCGTATTTTAAAATCCAAAATCAAACAAAGGAAAACTAAGGCCATAACCGATCACCACAAGGCAATAATAAACACTTTATTATTATTATAATTAATTCCTATAATTAATTAAAATCAAATTAAATTTCGACGACCGATCATCACATTTTAATGAACAATTCATTTAAAATCGGTGTCGCTTTTCGTATCAACACTTGACACTTTTAAAGCACTGAGTTAGCCGAACGGGTGAAAATTTCTTGCGTTAACCGGTTAACCATATGCGTTAACCGGTTAACACTGTTTGAAAACTTTTAGAAAATTCTTTTCTGCCTTGCGTTAACCGGTTAACCATATGCGTTAACCGGTTAACACTGTTTGAAAAACTCAGAAAACTGAATTTCGTCTTGCGTTAACCGGTTAACCAAAAGCGTTAACCGGTTAACACTGTTTGAAAACTCAAAAAAATTTATTTCGCATTCCGTTAACCGGTTAACCATACGCGTTAACCGGTTAACACTGTTCCAAAAAGTGTTTAGGAAGCACAACTCTTGTGCGTTCAAATCCCAATCGCATAACTCTCTGACAACACAACCCTTGTGCCGTCACTAACCCTAACGCATCAATTTCAGACCGTCAAACACGTCTCGATTGTTAATTCAGTATGATTGATCAACACGTCATTGCTTCACCATACTAATGTCGGATCAAGAAGCAAACGACCATTGATCGCTCAAAGGAAAACAATCATCGAGGTTTTTGAATGAACGAAACAAGAACATTATATCATATATAATGTATTTTGCATCAAGGTTACATATATCACATAAATGTAACTTGATCGATCTCAATTTAATTTATGATTCATTCTGTTTTAATCATATTATTACATAACAAAAACAGATATCAGATTCATGGTTTCGTAAGTGGCTCTGATACCACTGAAGGAGAATAGCCATCCAAGGCGCAGCGGAATTTAAAAATTTCTCCATTTAGTGATCCTTACGAATGGGCATGATCAGTGATAGAATCGTTACCTCTTGTGGCGATTCAAACCTTTGGTGCAGATCTCTGATAATGATCAAAACCTTTGATACAGATCCACGGGGCGATCACGAACGTTGAACGATGACAACGTCTCTACTCAGTCCACACGAACGGATTCCTTCAATCGCAGTGCTAGCTGTTATGAATGAAGGCTTTGAGTGAGAGAAAGAGGGAAACAAAATTCCAAGTCTCTACTTGAATTTCTGTCTGAGTGAATTAGAGTCACAATGCTTCTACCCAAGGGGTTCTATTTATAGAACCACTTGTGTGGGCTTCACGCCAAAAAGCTCACTTAAGTGCATTTTGGCCATATCTCATAATATGCCAAAATCACTTAAGTATTTGGTACCTTACCATATTTCGTCTCCCACTTAAGTGCACCGTACCTTACGGTGTTCCTTAATTATTCTATCTCTCATCAATCCGTCCTTTGTGTGTGACCCTATAGGTTTTCGCGACGTTGGCAATTATATTAAATCACGCATTTAACATAATAAATAGTGAGCGGTATCTAGCAACACATCACTGCTACCCAAGTCACGAAAATGTCATGTGATCTGACAAAACCTCCTGTGATAATAATTATGTGTATAATTACCCCTTTGCCCTTATGTCTATATTGAACACAAGGTATAGACCGTGTCACCCTTGTCCAGTTCAATATTGGGCCCATAGACATTTATCCTGTTACGCAGGATTGGCAAATTCCATCTAGGACACTCATGTCCCTCAGCATGCTTCGTGGAGTACTCATTAACTGTCTTTATGGTCATCCAGTTACGGATGACGTTGGATCAGTAATAAGGCACTCAACTCTACATCTAGGATCCATAGTGGTTTCAGGTCGAAGAGTGGTATACACTATTATCACCATGAGAATAACTTATGACACTTTGCATAACTTTCTATATAGTATTCTCATAGCGGGTCAATCCGGTATAAATATTACTCCTAATATTCATATCTATGTTTAAGACTTGATAACTTTTTATCCATGATCCATGAGATGTGATCATCAATCTACAAACATAATAGTCTTAATGCTTTAATGTTATCCCACTTCACATTAAAGCTCGACTACGGATACTTTAAGAATAGTGCCCTTATGTTTAATGTGTTCTCATGATTAAGTCACACTTAATACATTAAACGGACTATCTATTCTAGGGACTTTATTAATCAACCATAATAAAGAAAATGCCTTTTATTATTAATAAATAATTCGATATTGAGTTTAGCTACGAAATTTGCATGTGTATTTTGAATTAGCTACGAATATTGTTTAGGCCACGGTTTTCCATGATCCAGCAACGGTTTCCTGACGCGCTTAGGGTTTTAGAAGCAAAACACAGTCGTTTTAGGCGCGCGCCAGGTTTGAATTTGTGCCAAGTTCGAATCCGGGCGAGAGACATTTTCAATTGCAATGCATTTTCTTCTTTTCCCTCCACATTTTCATGTTTGGCTCCATTTCCATTTTTAAATTTTTCCTCAACTTCAAAAAATCATATAAAAATGAAAAATGCTCCAATTGATCTCCAATTTTTTGCATTATATTCCTTATCATGTCTATTTTTTTATGATCATAAAATTGCAAATTGTGCTTGGCTGAAAAAATTATTTGTCCTAGGGTGATTGAATGCATATGCATGTTTGACCTTGTCTTGTTCCATTCATCATAAAATGCTTGTTCCTTATCCAATGCTTCTGAAATTTTGTGTGTGGATTCTAGACATGTTGAGTGATATTTTGGCTTTGGTTTGAGATTTTTGACATGCTCCCATTCTGTTTTATGCTCATGCTAACTTGGTGTGACAATTTGTGTCACACGTGTGATTGTTTGAATTATGCTATGTGATTGCCATGCCTAATGATGTCCAATGCCTCTGATTTTTTGTATGATGATCATGTTATATGTCTTGTTTACTCATGAATTTTTCCAAGATTATTTGAGTCATTTTTGATTTGATGTGCATTTGTTTCTTCTGATGTCTCAATGTGATTACCATTTGCATACCTTGCCATGTTTTGCTCATGAAATGAATATGCTTAATGATTTTGATGTGGGACTTTTTGAGATTTGTTCTTGATTGGATAAGGTTGATTCATGTTAAATTTGAGGTTATGTTTTGACTTTTTCTCCATCTTTGACCCTAGGCTTTGACCTAGTGGTTTGTGGCTTACATGTGGGTTTTGATTTCAGGTTTAAACATCCAAGTCCATAGTTGATGATGCTTCCTCATTTGAGCATTGATGTTTGCTCTTGATTACTAACACTTGTGTGTTTGTAGGTTGATGCTAACTCATTTGAGTTGGCCTTGTGGCTTGCACATTGTGAATATTGTCTGTCTGTTTGTTATTGCCTGTTGATTGTTTGTCTGTACAGTTGAACTGATTGGTTTAGTTTTTTCACAGGTACCTAAGTTGCTTTGAGTTCTTTTGAACTTGCTTTGCTTGGTTGCTTAACCACTGAGGTATAATTCTTTTGACTTCATGTAGTCTGGAAGACCTGTCCTGTTATGAGGGCAGGCACCTATCTGAAGCCCTCCTTAAGAGGCAATGCTTGTGAATGTTTAATTTTGTGCCAAGCAGGTAAAGACCTCTTAAGAGGCAATTGGCAGATAAAAGAGATGTGTAATCCATCTCCTGCTATTCAGTTGTGTCATTCACTTTGCTCACACACCATGTGTTGATGCATTGTGCATAAGAACCCAAGATCCTGTTGTGTCAGTCATCTGTGGAGAAGAGTTCTTACATTCTGAACTCCCACATTTTCTATTTGAGTCAAGCTCTCCCAGGCCAGGGATAAGAGCTGTGAGGTCTTACCCTCACTTCCCATTTCATATGCTTCACCCTAACTCTCAATGTTAGGGTTAAGAGCTAACCACACCCCATTCCAGTTGGCTTGCTTTTGCAGCCTAGCCTTGTATGAGCCCAATTGCTTGCATATAGTGTGTGTGATTGTTTATTGTGCTTGTGTTTGTTTGACTGTGCTGTTTAGGATAGCTTGCTCCCTGTGCAAGTTAGATAGAAACCTCAACCTAGGACCATTGTGGATTACATGATAACTATTAGGCTCGAGTCAGGCTCCCTTCTAGTTTGTCATTTCCCAGTCTCTGGTTAGGTTAGAAGTTTTTCCCTGCGTAGGGGTGAAGGAGAATAGCCATCCAAGGCGCAGCGGAATTTAAAAATTTCTCCATTTAGTGATCCTTACGAATGGGCATGATCAGTGATAGAATCGTTACCTCTTGTTGCGATTCAAACCTTTGGTGCAGATCTCTGATAATGATCAAAACCTTTGATACAGATCCACGGGGCGATCACGAACGTTGAACGATGACAACGTCTCTACTCAGTCCACACGAACGGATTCCTTCAATCGCAGTGCTAGCTGTTATGAATGAAGGCTTTGAGTGAGAGAAAGAGGGAAACAAAATTCCAAGTCTCTACTTGAATTTCTGTCTGAGTGAATTAGAGTCACAATGCTTCTACCCAAGGGTTCTATTTATAGAACCACTTGTGTGGGCTTCACGCCAAAAAGCCCACTTAAGTGCATTTTGGCCCATATCTCATAATATGCCAAAATCACTTAAGTATTTGGTACCTTACCATATTTCGTCTCCCACTTAAGTGCACCGTACCTTACGGTGTTCCTTAATTATTCTATCTCTCATCAATCCGTCCTTTGTGTGTGACCCTATAGGTTTTCGCGACGTTGGCAATTATATTAAATCACGCATTTAACATAATAAACAGTGAGCGGTATCTAGCAACACATCACTGCTACCCAAGTCACGAAAATGTCATGTGATCTGACAAAACCTCCTGTGATAATAATTATGTGTATAATTACCCCTTTGCCCTTATGTCTATATTGAACACAAGGTATAGACCGTGTCACCCTTGTCCAGTTCAATATTGGGCCCATAGACATTTATCCTGTTACGCAGGATTGGCAAATTCCATCTAGGACACTCATGTCCCTCAGCATGCTTCGTGGAGTACTCATTAACTGTCTTTATGGTCATCCAGTTACGGATGACGTTGGATCAGTAATAAGGCACTCAACTCTACATCTAGGATCCATAGTGGTTTCAGGTCGAAGAGTGGTATACACTATTATCACCATGAGAATAACTTATGACACTTTGCATAACTTTCTATATAGTATTCTCATAGCGGGTCAATCCGGTATAAATATTACTCCTAATATTCATATCTATGTTTAAGACTTGATAACTCTTTATCCATGATCCATGAGATGTGATCATCAATCTACAAACATAATAGTCTTAATGCTTTAATGTTATCCTACTTCACATTAAAGCTCGACTACGGATACTTTAAGAATAGTGCCCTTATGTTTAATGTGTTCTCATGATTAAGTCACACTTAATACATTAAACGGACTATCTATTCTAGGGACTTTATTAATCAACCATAATAAAGAAAATGCCTTTTATTATTAATAAATAATTCGATACAAGTACCAAAAGTATTGGCCTCTAGGGCTTACACCAACAATCTCCCACTAGCACTAGAGCCAATCTGGCATACCCCGTATGCCCATTGATCTAGTATGGCCATCATGCTTCTGCTGCGCAAGAGGCTTTGTCAGTGGGTCAGCTATATTGTCAAGTGTAGGTACTTTACATATTTTCACATCTCCTCTATCTATTATCTCTCAAATGAGATGATAACGCCTAAGTATGTGTTTGGATCGTTGGTGAGATCTAGGCTCCTTAGCTTGTGCGATAGCACCATTGTTATCACAATAGAGACCAATGGGATCCACAATGCTAGGGACTATGCCAAGTTCACTAATGAACTTCCTGATCCAAACAGCTTCCTTTGCTGCACTTGAGGCAGCAATATACTCGGCCTCGGTCGTAGAATCAGCAACTGTATCTTGCTTTGAACTTTTCCAGCTCACAGCGCCACCGTTCAAGCAAAACACATAACCAGATTGCGATCTAAAGTCATCCTTATCTGTCTGGAAGCTAGCATCAGTGTAACCAATTACAGCCAACTCTTCCTGGCCTCCATATATCAAGAATGATTCCTTAGTCCTTCTTAAGTACTTAAGAATATTCTTAACAGCTACCCAATGGGCATTACCAGGATCAGATTGGTACCTACTTGTTGCACTTAAAGCATATGAGACATCTGGTCGAGTACATAACATGGCATACATGATAGATCCTATTGCAGATGCATATGGAGTCTCATTCATGTGTTCCCTTTCTTCCTTAGTTGAAGGGGATTGTGTTTTTGACAGACACAGGCCATGTTGCATAGGTATGAATCCTTTCTTGGAATCATGCATATGAAAGCGTCTCAACACTTTGTCTATGTATGTACTCTGACTTAGGCCAAGCAGTTTTGTGATCTATCTCTATAGATTCTGATTCCTAATATATAGGCTGCTTCACCTAGGTCTTTCATAGAAAAGCATTTCCCCAACCAAGTCTTTACTTGTTGCAGGGTAGGGACATCGTTTCCAATGAGTAATATGTCATGTACATATAACACCAGGAACACGATCATGCTCCCACTAACCTTCTTGTAGACACAAGGCTCATCTTCGTTCTTGATGAATCCATATTGTTTTACCGTTTCATCAAAACGAAGATTCCAGCTTCTGGAAGCTTGCTTCAATGCATAGATTGATCTTTGTAGCTTACATATCTTATGGGCTTCTTCTGGTATGTCAAATCCTTCAGGCTGTGTCATGTACACATCCTCAAGAAGATTCCCATTAAGGAAAGCAGTTTTGACATCCATCTGCCATATTTCATAATCATGATATGCAGCGATAGCAAGTAAAATCCGAACAGATTTAAGCATTGCAACTGGTGAAAAGGTTTCATCATAGTCAACACCATGAATTTGTTTATATCCTTTTGCAACCAGTCTTGCCTTATAGGTATGTACCTTACCATCCATGTCAGTCTTCTTTTTGAAGACCCACTTGCATCCTATAGGATTAACTCCTACAGGAGGCTCTACCAAGTTCCAAACTTGGTTTGTGTACATGGAATCTATTTCGGATTTCATGGCCTCTAGCCACTTCTCAGACTCGGGACCAGTTATGGCCTCTTGATAGGTCACAGGCTCATCTTGATCCATGAGTAATACATCACCTTGATCTGTTATGAGATATCCATATCTCTCAGGTAGGTGACGTATCCTGCCTGACCTACGCTGGTCTTGTTCTACTTGAGCAGGTTGCTCTTCCACAACCATTTGTGTTTCCTGCTCCAATTCCTCCATAGGTGTATCGATGCTTTGTGATTCTTGAATTTCTTCAAGCTCTACTTTCCTCCCACTGGTTCCTTTGGAAATAAAATCCTTTTCTAGGAAAACTCCAGTTCGAGCGACAAACACTTTGCCCTCAGAAGGATTGTAGAAGTAATACCCTCTTGTTTTTTTAGGATATCCCACAAATAAGCATTGGTCAGATTTGGGCTCAAGCTTAGTTGAAATTTGTCGTTTCACATAAACTTCGCAACCCCAAATCTTCATGTAAGACATATGTGGTCTCTTACCACTCCATATCTCATATGGTGTCTTATCAACCTTTTGGATGGAACACGGTTAAGTGTGTAAGCTGCGGTCAACAACGCATGTCCCCAAAAGGAGTTTGGAAGATCGGCTTGACTCATCATGGATCGGACCATGTCCAACAGGGTTCGATTTCTTCTCTCAGACACACCATTCCATTGGGGTGTTCCAGGAGGAGTGAGTTGGGATATGATCCCACACTCTTTCAGATGGTCATCAAACTCTAGGCTTAAATATTCACCACCTCGATCTGATCGAAGAGCTTTAATATTCTTACCTAGTTGGTTTTGTACTTCATTCTTGAATTCTTTGAACTTTTCAAAGGACTCTGATTTGTGTTTCATTAAATACACATAACCATATCTACTGAAATCATCAGTGAATGTGATGAAGTATTGAAAACCTCCTCTGGCTGATATGTTCAGTGGACCACATACATCAGTATGTATGAGGACCAAAAGATCATTAGCTCTTTCACCTTTTCCTGTGAATGGAGACTTTGTCATCTTTCCAATTAAACAAGATCTGCATGTCTCATATGATTCCTAATCAAAAGAGTCCAACAGTCCATCTTTATGGAGTTTGGAAATGCGTTTCTCATTTATGTGGCCTAATCGGCAATGCTAAAGGTAAGTTGGATTCAACTCATTAGGTTTCATCCTTTTAGTATTAATGTTATAAATAGGCATTTCAAGATCAATGACATATAGTCCATTGTTCATTTGTGCAGTTGCATAGAATATATCATTCAAATAAATTGAACAACAATTGTTCTTTATTATGAATGAAAAACCGAACTTGTCCAAACAAGAAACGGAAATAATATTCCTGCTAATTGCTGGTACATAATAACAGTTCTCTAACTGAATTATTAAACCACTAGGTAAAGTCAATTCATAAGTTCCTACGGCTAAGGAAGCAACCTTTGCTCCATTACCAACTCGTAGGTCGACTTCACCTTTTGCCAATTTTCTACTCCTTTTTAGTTCTTGCACATTTGTACAAATGTGAGAACCGCATCCAGTATCTAATACCCATGATGCAGAAGTAGATAAATTAATTTCAATAACAAAAATACCTGAAGTTGGAGTCTCTACTCCATTCTTCCTATCTTCCAGGTACTTTGGGCAGTTCCTCTTCCAGTGTGCGGTCTTACCGCAATGGAAGCAGGTGCCTTCCTTTTCTATGCTTCCACTAGGCTTCAAAGCAACACTAGTGGGTTTGGGTTTGGCAACTTCCTTGCCTTTCCCTTTATCATGTTTGAGGACAATCCTCATGTCTCGGTACCAATCCAGAAAATTTGTCCCAGACAATTTTTCTTTGTCAAGGTTTGATCGTAATATGTTGTTAGAGGTGTTTGTTGTCATGGTAATCTACACAAGGATTAATGAAAATATAAGTACCATTAACATATTTAATTAGGCCTTTAATTAAACATGCTCCCACTATTTTACTCAAAACAAATGACCCTCATCATCTGATTCGGAAAATCCCGTTGGAAGATTTTCTAGTGGGTCGAGATCCATATTTCACTTCGTTCTAAGTCCGCGTAGGCGGATTACACAAAACTAGGTTATTTTAGGTAGGAACTCCTTCCAATTGTATCTCATACAACTCTCGAAAATTCAGTTGGGTGAATAACTCCTTATTCTAATCCATCATATGGATTATTCCCAACTCTTGCTTCTAAACATATATATAATCTTATTATAATTTGTTTAGTTAAGTTTAACCCATTGTTTTAACAGTTGGATATTACAATTATCCCATCGCACCTTACTAATATATAGATCATGCACCTCGCGTAGGCGAAACCTACATTATCCATTACTAGTCTTGATGAGTGTTAAAACTTGGAAAGCATAAACTTAATATTTAATTTTGAGGGAAGTGCAATTTTCTGATCTCACCGGCTTGTTTATCATATAAACCGTCTCTCACATGCATCAACATACATACAAACAAAATGAAACAGTTATGGCCCCTAGCGCAATTGTTCTCCCAAGCCAATGAGAGAACCTAAGCTAACCTACGACGATCTAAGCTTCTCCAAGCAAGATCTTCAAGGCTGTCCTCCTTTGGCACTGACTTCTTTGCTTTCTTCATATCATTACATTACATGAAAGAAACTCGTTTTACATACGAGGGAGTGAGATGAGAAAAGAAGTTACATTTTGGAGATTAAGAGAGAGGCACGACACGCAGGTCGTATTTTAAAATCCAAAATCAAACAAAGGAAAACTAAGGCCATAACCGATCACCACAAGGCAATAATAAACACTTTATTATTATTATAATTAATTCCTTTAATTAATTAAAATCAAATTAAATTTCGACGACCGATCATCACATTTTAATGAACAATTCATTTAAAATCGGTGTCGCTTTTCGTATCAACACTTGACACTTTTAAAGCACTGAGTTAGCCGAACGGGTGAAAATTTCCTTGCGTTAACCGGTTAACCATATGCGTTAACCGGTTAACACTGTTTGAAAACTTTTAGAAAATTCTTTTCTGCCTTGCGTTAACCGGTTAACCATATGCGTTAACCGGTTAACACTGTTTGAAAAACTCAGAAAACTGAATTTCGTCTTGCGTTAACCGGTTAACCAAAAGCGTTAACCGGTTAACACTGTTTGAAAACTCAAAAAATTTATTTCGCATTCCGTTAACCGGTTAACCATACGCGTTAACCGGTTAACACTGTTCCAAAAGTGTTTAGGAAGCACAACTCTTGTGCGTTCAAATCCCAATCGCATAACTCTCTGACAACACAACCCTTGTGCCGTCACTAACCCTAACGCATCAATTTCAGACCGTCAAACACGTCTCGATTGTTAATTCAGTATGATTGATCAACACGTCATTGCTTCACCATACTAATGTCGGATCAAGAAGCAAACGACCATTGATCGCTCAAAGGAAAACAATCATCGAGGTTTTTGAATGAACGAAACAAGAACATTATATCATATATAATGTATTTTGCATCAAGGTTACATATATCACATAAATGTAACTTGATCGATCTCAATTTAATTTATGATTCATTCTGTTTTAATCATATTATTACATAACAAAAACAGATATCAGATTCATGGTTTCGTAAGTGGCTCTGATACCACTGAAGGAGAATAGCCATCCAAGGCGCAGCGGAATTTAAAAATTTCTCCATTTAGTGATCCTTACGAATGGGCATGATCAGTGATAGAATCGTTACCTCTTGTGGCGATTCAAACCTTTGGTGCAGATCTCTGATAATGATCAAAACCTTTGATACAGATCCACGGGGCGATCACGAACGTTGAACGATGACAACGTCTCTACTCAGTCCACACGAACGGATTCCTTCAATCGCAGTGCTAGCTGTTATGAATGAAGGCTTTGAGTGAGAGAAAGAGGGAAACAAAATTCCAAGTCTCTACTTGAATTTCTGTCTGAGTGAATTAGAGTCACAATGCTTCTACCCAAGGGGTTCTATTTATAGAACCACTTGTGTGGGCTTCACGCCAAAAAGCCCACTTAAGTGCATTTTGGCCCATATCTCATAATATGCCAAAATCACTTAAGTATTTGGTACCTTACCATATTTCGTCTCCCACTTAAGTGCACCGTACCTTACGGTGTTCCTTAATTATTCTATCTCTCATCAATCCGTCCTTTGTGTGTGACCCTATAGGTTTTCGCGACGTTGGCAATTATATTAAATCACGCATTTAACATAATAAATAGTGAGCGGTATCTAGCAACACATCACTGCTACCCAAGTCACGAAAATGTCATGTGATCTGACAAAACCTCCTGTGATAATAATTATGTGTATAATTACCCCTTTGCCCTTATGTCTATATTGAACACAAGGTATAGACCGTGTCACCCTTGTCCAGTTCAATATTGGGCCCATAGACATTTATCCTGTTACGCAGGATTGGCAAATTCCATCTAGGACACTCATGTCCCTCAGCATGCTTCGTGGAGTACTCATTAACTGTCTTTATGGTCATCCAGTTACGGATGACGTTGGATCAGTAATAAGGCACTCAACTCTACATCTAGGATCCATAGTGGTTTCAGGTCGAAGAGTGGTATACACTATTATCACCATGAGAATAACTTATGACACTTTGCATAACTTTCTATATAGTATTCTCATAGCGGGTCAATCCGGTATAAATATTACTCCTAATATTCATATCTATGTTTAAGACTTGATAACTTTTTATCCATGATCCATGAGATGTGATCATCAATCTACAAACATAATAGTCTTAATGCTTTAATGTTATCCCACTTCACATTAAAGCTCGACTACGGATACTTTAAGAATAGTGCCCTTATGTTTAATGTGTTCTCATGATTAAGTCACACTTAATACATTAAACGGACTATCTATTCTAGGGACTTTATTAATCAACCATAATAAAGAAAATGCCTTTTATTATTAATAAATAATTCGATATTGAGTTTAGCTACGAAATTTGCATGTGTATTTTGAATTAGCTACGAATATTGTTTAGGCCACGGTTTTCCATGATCCAGCAACGGTTTCCTGACGCGCTTAGGGTTTTAGAAGCAAAACACAGTCGTTTTAGGCGCGCGCCAGGTTTGAATTTGTGCCAAGTTCGAATCCGGGCGAGAGACATTTTCAATTGCAATGCATTTTCTTCTTTTCCCTCCACATTTTCATGTTTGGCTCCATTTCCATTTTTAAATTTTTCCTCAACTTCAAAAAATCATATAAAAATGAAAAATGCTCCAATTGATCTCCAATTTTTTGCATTATGTTCCTTATCATGTCTATTTTTTTATGATCATAAAATTGCAAATTGTGCTTGGCTGAAAAAATTATTTGTCCTAGGGTGATTGAATGCATATGCATGTTTGACCTTGTCTTGTTCCATTCATCATAAAATGCTTGTTCCTTATCCAATGCTTCTGAAATTTTGTGTGTGGATTCTAGACATGTTGAGTGATATTTTGGCTTTGGTTTGAGATTTTTGACATGCTCCCATTCTGTTTTATGCTCATGCTAACTTGGTGTGACAATTTGTGTCACACGTGTGATTGTTTGAATTATGCTATGTGATTGCCATGCCTAATGATGTCCAATGCCTCTGATTTTTTGTATGATGATCATGTTATATGTCTTGTTTACTTCCAAGATTATTTGAGTCATTTTTGATTTGATGTGCATTTGTTTCTTCTGATGTCTCAATGTGATTACCATTTGCATATCTTGCCATGTTTTGCTCATGAAATGAATATGCTTAATGATTTTGATGTGGGACTTTTTGAGATTTGTTCTTGATTGGATAAGGTTGATTCATGTTAAATTTGAGGTTATGTTTTGACTTTTTCTCCATCTTTGACCCTAGGCTTTGACCTAGTGGTTTGTGGCTTACATGTGGGTTTTGATTTCAGGTTTAAACATCCAAGTCCATAGTTGATGATGCTTCCTCATTTGAGCATTGATGTTTGCTCTTGATTACTAACACTTGTGTGTTTTGTAGGTTGATGCTAACTCATTTGAGTTGGCCTTGTGGCTTGCACATTGTGAATATTGTCTGTCTGTTTGTTATTGCCTGTTGATTGTTTGTCTGTACAGTTGAACTGATTGGTTTAGTTTTTTCACAGGTACCTAAGTTGCTTTGAGTTCTTTTGAACTTGCTTTGCTTGGTTGCTTAACCACTGAGGTATAATTCTTCTGACTTCATGTAGTCTGGAAGACCTGTCCTGTTATGAGGGCAGGCACCTATCTGAAGCCCTCCTTAAGAGGCAATGCTTGTGAATGTTTAATTTTGTGCCAAGCAGGTAAAGACCTCTTAAGAGGCAATTGGCAGATAAAAGAGATGTGTAATCCATCTCCTGCTATTCAGTTGTGTCATTCACTTTGCTCACACACCATGTGTTGATGCATTGTGCATAAGAACCCAAGATCCTGTTGTGTCAGTCATCTGTGGAGAAGAGTTCTTACATTCTGAACTCCCACATTTTCTATTTGAGTCAAGCTCTCCCAGGCCAGGGATAAGAGCTGTGAGGTCTTACCCTCACTTCCCATTTCATATGCTTCACCCTAACTCTCAATGTTAGGGTTAAGAGCTAACCACACCCCATTCCAGTTGGCTTGCTTTTGCAGCCTAGCCTTGTATGAGCCCAATTGCTTGCATATAGTGTGTGTGATTGTTTATTGTGCTTGTGTTTGTTTGACTGTGCTGTTTAGGATAGCTTGCTCCCTGTGCAAGTTAGATAGAAACCTCAACCTAGGACCATTGTGGATTACATGATAACTATTAGGCTCGAGTCAGGCTCCCTTCTAGTTTGTCATTTCCCAGTCTCTGGTTAGGTTAGAAGTTCTTTCCCTGCGTAGGGGTGAAGGAGAATAGCCATCCAAGGCGCAGCGGAATTTAAAAATTTCTCCATTTAGTGATCCTTACGAATGGGCATGATCAGTGATAGAATCGTTACCTCTTGTTGCGATTCAAACCTTTGGTGCAGATCTCTGATAATGATCAAAATCTTTGATACAGATCCACGGGGCGATCACGAACGTTGAACGATGACAACGTCTCTACTCAGTCCACACGAACGGATTCCTTCAATCGCAGTGCTAGCTGTTATGAATGAAGGCTTTGAGTGAGAGAAAGAGGGAAACAAAATTCCAAGTCTCTACTTGAATTTCTGTCTGAGTGAATTAGAGTCACAATGCTTCTACCCAAGGGGTTCTATTTATAGAACCACTTGTGTGGGCTTCACGCCAAAAAGCCCACTTAAGTGCATTTTGGCCCATATCTCATAATATGCCAAAATCACTTAAGTATTTGGTACCTTACCATATTTCGTCTCCCACTTAAGTGCACCGTACCTTACGGTGTTCCTTAATTATTCTATCTCTCATCAATCCGTCCTTTGTGTGTGACCCTATAGGTTTTCGCGACGTTGGCAATTATATTAAATCACGCATTTAACATAATAAACAGTGAGCGGTATCTAGCAACACATCACTGCTACCCAAGTCACGAAAATGTCATGTGATCTGACAAAACCTCCTGTGATAATAATTATGTGTATAATTACCCCTTTGCCCTTATGTCTATATTGAACACAAGGTATAGACCGTGTCACCCTTGTCCAGTTCAATATTGGGCCCATAGACATTTATCCTGTTACGCAGGATTGGCAAATTCCATCTAGGACACTCATGTCCCTCAGCATGCTTCGTGGAGTACTCATTAACTGTCTTTATGGTCATCCAGTTACGGATGACGTTGGATCAGTAATAAGGCACTCAACTCTACATCTAGGATCCATAGTGGTTTCAGGTCGAAGAGTGGTATACACTATTATCACCATGAGAATAACTTATGACACTTTGCATAACTTTCTATATAGTATTCTCATAGCGGGTCAATCCGGTATAAATATTACTCCTAATATTCATATCTATGTTTAAGACTTGATAACTTTTTATCCATGATCCATGAGATGTGATCATCAATCTACAAACATAATAGTCTTAATGCTTTAATGTTATCCCACTTCACATTAAAGCTCGACTACGGATACTTTAAGAATAGTGCCCTTATGTTTAATGTGTTCTCATGATTAAGTCACACTTAATACATTAAACGGACTATCTATTCTAGGGACTTTATTAATCAACCATAATAAAGAAAATGCCTTTTATTATTAATAAATAATTCGATACAAGTACCAAAAGTATTGGCCTCTAGGGCTTACACCAACAAGGGGAACTACGTCGCCCTAATCCTCATACCAGATGAGGTACGTAGGCAGGAGATGAGTTGATCTCTCCGGGCGCCCTTTTTTCTTTTTCAACCCCTTTGTGTGTGTTGGAGTCTGACATAAGTCCAGCGATTGGCAGTTGGTTTCCTATGTCTTGTTTGCTTGTTGGAGTCTGACGTAAGTCCAGCGATTGGCAGTTGGTTTCCTGTGTGTGTTTGCTGGTTCGGAGTCTGATGTAAGTCCAGCGATTGGCATTCGGTTTCCATGTTTGCCTGTTTGTGTGGAGTCTGACATAAGTCCAGCGATTGGCAGTCGGTTTCCTGTGTGGGTTTTGTTTGGCGTGCGTTAGCCGAGCTACGAGTGCTCTGATTCTTCTCCGGTCAGAGAAGATACGTATGCATAGGATGCGACATCCTAGCGAGCACGTTTCCCCTGTTCCGAACTACGTCGACTCTGATGTTTGTGTCTGACAGACTACGTAGGCCTAGGATGCGATATCCTGCCAAGTCCCGTTTCTTCCGTCTTTCTGTGTTTCCTTCCAGCCTTGTGCAGTTTGTGAGCAGTTTTTAGCAACCTTTCTTCTATTCTTTCTGAGCGTGGATCCCGTCGAGTACGACGGATGCGTAGGGGTGCTAATACCTTCCCTTCGCATAACCGACTCCCGATCCCATCTCTCTCTGGTCGCGAGACCATGTCTTTTCCAGGTTTACTTCGAGCGTTTCCTTTCCTCCTTTGGGATAAATAACGCACGGTGGCGGCTCTGTTGTTTTCGTTTTCCCGCCGGTTTTTCGCGTAATGCGACAAACCTTCCACAGGTTCCAACAACCGTACTAGCATAACTCCTTGCAAGATACCAGAAAGTATCACCCATGGACCTCATCCAGAAATAGAACAGGATACCTGCTCTGATACCAATTGAAATTCTGGTATAGTCAGAGTACAGATGTTCTACACGAAGTCATGACATCTGATCCAACACTGTTACTAAAAACAGCAAGACAGTTATAACAATTACACTCCAGTACTCAGGTGCACTCAACCACAGATGTCAAGACATCTGCTAATATACCATCATGGGAAGAAAAACATCCAATTTTGTCCATCTAGTGCAAACACACAGTAGGGATCAAACATAGCCCTTATGATTATTGATCTTGCCCAGTTCTAAGCATGATGTCTCAACATTATTTTGAACATCATCTGTCACAACATTACAGATGGATAAACTGTAACAGACTAACCAATCTATCAGTAACAGCAGTCAATAATGAATGTCATAACATTCTGTTTTGCAATCAGACTGCAGGCTATGTGTCAAGTCTGTTATTCCCTTCATGAACAGACTAGAAACAGACTGAATTATAACCTCGGTTTCCTCATGGTGTACATCTTTATCCTCCTCAACTTTGACTTTGTCGGGTTGATCAATCCCCGGCTCGCCACCTTTGAGTATGTCTTCTGTAGATGTACCTGCACCATGAACAACACTACCCTTTCCGGTGTTTCTCGGATAGGATTCATCAAAAGTGACATGTACAGACTCTTCCACAGCAAGTAATCGTTTATTATATATTCTATATGCTTTACTCGATTGAGAGTATCCGAGGAAGATACCTTCGTCGGCCTTGGAATCGAATTTGCCCAAGTTTTCCTTTCCATTATTTAATACAAAACATTTGCAACCGAAAACATGTACGTGAGAAACATTTGGCTTTCGCCCTTTTAAAAGCTCATACGGTGTTTTATTTAGAATGAGGCGAATGAGCACCCTGTTCAAAACATAACACGCCGTACTAATGGCGTCGGCCCAAAAATATTTCGGTAAGCCACTTTCGTTAATCATTGTTCTTCCCAATTCTTCCAAAATTCGATTTTTACGCTCCACAACCCCATTTTGTTGAGGAGTACGTGGAGCGGAGAAGTTATGATCGATACCATGGTTACCGCAATATGCTTCAAATAAATGGTTTTCGAACTCACCCCCATGGTCGCTTCTAATTGAAACAATGTTTGTATTTAATTTATTTTGGGAAAGCTTAGCAAACCTTTCAAAGGCGGCGAACGTATCGCTCTTGCTTACTAAAAAGATAGTCCAACAAAATCTAGAAAAGTCGTCCACTATTACGAAACCGTAATAATTTCCTCCTAGACTTTTAATCCTAGACGGCCCAAATAAGTCCATATGAAGAAGTTCGAGAGGTCTCGTTGTTGAAACGACATTTTTGGATTTAAATGAGATCCTCGTTTGCTTCCCTTTTTTACAAGCATCACAAAGGTGATCCTTGGTGAACTTTATTTTGGGGAGACCTAAGACTAGATCTTTTGAGACTATTTTGTTTAGTAAGTTAAAGTTAACATGTGTTAAACGCCTATGCCATAACCATGAATCTTCACTCATTGTTACAAGGCATTTGTCACTTGTTAACGATACTTCGTTCAAGTCTAACATATAGACATTATTCACTCGCAGGCCATTAAACATACTCTTCTTATCATCATTATGTACAATTTTGCAACAATCTTTTGAAAATGATACATTGTATCCTTTGTCACATAATTGACTGATGCTAAGTAGATTGTGTTTAAGACCTTCGACAAGCAATACATCAGAAATAGTAGTGGAAGAAGGGTTACCTACACTACCTTTACCTAGTATTGCTCCACGGTTGTTGTCACCATAGGTTACATATCCTTTCTTCTTAGCCACGAAGTCAATGAAGAGTGATATGTCTCCTGACATGTGCCTTGAGCATCCACTGTCGAGAACCCATCTTCTTTCGATGGTCTCGAGGCATTGTACCTATGGAAATGCAATTAACACGAGAAGGTACCCAATGGCTTATTGGATCCTGAATGGTGAGTAACGAAATGGTTGCATTTGGGCAGCCATTGATAAATGCCTTTAGGAACTAAGAATCTCCTAAACCTGCATTTAGCAATGGAGTGGCCTTTCTTGCAACAATAAAGACAAGAGAAATTTACCTTTTGATTGCTTTTGCTATCTTCATCCTTTATAACATATTTATATTTTTGATATGGATTAACCATACTTTTTCGAAAGTTTAATTTATCGATAGCAAAGGTAATCTTGGGCTCAAGAGCCTTGTCAAGTTTGGCCTTTAGGTTTCTTACTTCACCTTGCCAAATATAACAAGTATCACACCCAAAGTTTAACATCCTACTTCTAAGGTCCTCACAACCTGCTTTTGTGCTTTCTACTATAGAAGCTTTGAGTGCCTCAAGTTTCCTTTCGGATTCTCGAATTTTTTGTTCCAAATGGGTAAAAGTTTGGTTATTTGAGGCAAGCCTTTTAAAGGCCTCTTTAGCTTCACAGTGTAAAGTATCAAATACAGCTTGTAATTCATGATGAGACATACTAGAGGATTTTTCATATTTAGCATGTCGTACCTGTTTCTTTTTGTTCTTTTGATGAGCAGAGAGACATAGGTTTGCATTTTCATCTTCATCACTAGAACTTTCATCATTGGAGGAGTCGCTATCGCTTTCCCAAGCTATGCATGCTCTCCTTGGCTTTGATGATCTCTTGTGTAATTTGGATGATTCCTTTTCCTTTGTCTTCTTGTTCAACGGACAGTCCGGTTTGTAATGACCGGGCTTTCCACAAGTATAGCACGACCCTCTAGTCATTTTACCTTTTGAGTCATCATCTTTAGAGTACCTAGATTGTTTCCGGAAGTTTACCAAGTTCTTCTCGGAATGTTGGATGCCGTTCTTTCTCACGTAACGATTGTAACATTTAACGAACAACCCCATATCTTCGCTCTTGTCCTCTTCTTCTTCGTCACTCGAGGAATAATCACTTTGCTCTTTTGCTTGAGACTTCGAGGAGGAAGTCTTTAGAGTTATTGATTTCTTTTCACTCACCTTTGTTTTGTCCTTCTTTCTTTCTTTTCGTGTTGTTCTAGGCTCAAGAGTACTTGTTCGTGCTCTTGTAGTTTGCCAAATAATGTTGTTAAGTCTAATACGGTGAGATCATTTGCTTCTTTGATGGCGGTCACTTTTGGCTGCCATTCCCTGTTAAGACATCTCAAGATCTTATTAGTAGCAACATCATTGGAAATAGGCCTACCTAATGAACGTAATCGATTGATAAGATGAGTAAATCTCTTTTGCATGTCAGCAATGGTTTTCCCTTGCTCCATGAAAAAGAGATCAAACTCTTGTGTTAGTGTGTTGATTCTTGCCAACTTAACATCGTTCTTCCCCTCATGGGCAATTTGTAGTGAATCCCACATGGCCTTAGCAGTAGGACAATGGGATACACGATAGTATTCATCTACACCTAATGAGGAGATTAGGATATTTTTGGCTTTCCAATCATAATTGTATTTCTTTTCATCATCATCGGTCCATTGTGCTTCGGGCTTAGGCACTAATTCATTATTCTCATTGGTCATGGTTATTTCAATTGGACCATTGAGAATAACGTTCCATATTTTTCTATCTATGGAATTTATGTGCACCCGCATACAGTCTTTCCAATAACTATAATTTTCACCATTGAAAACGGGAGCTCTATTATAAGCTCCTTTAGGTTCGTTAGCCATTTTCTATCAAAGTTATATTTTGAAGCACGGAGTGAACCGGAGCTCCTGATACCACTTGTTAGACTATGGCACGGATCTAGAAGGGGGAGTTGAATAGATCCCAATTAAAATTTGAGTCGGCGCTACCAGATAAAAATTGGTTTTGAAAATTTGTTTTAAGTGTGGAAGCGGCCGAGGAAAATATAGTCTAAAACGAACTGTTATTGGAAAACCAGATATGCGTCAAGCCTATGGATTAGTGATAATGTAGAATACGAATTACTACACTAGTCACACTATCAATGATTTGTTTTACTAGCTAGGATTCCTAGTTCCAATGATTCAAAGAGCAAATGAAACTAGATACACAACTAAGATAATTTTGGTTTAGGCAAATTATCAAACACTTGGTGTGCAAAAACACTCCAAGTGATATTTATGTTGAGTAAGAGATTTCAATTAGTCTAGTACAATATTTTATTGTACTTTGAATTCAAAAACAGAGTTTTAACTTCTTACTCAATTAATATCAAGGTTTGATAAAAGTGCTTATACAAAAATCACTTAATTTTTAAGCTAAGAACAAATATGCAGAAAATTAGAGAAGGCAAAGATTTGATGAGGCAGTTCCCCCGTCGTCCTCGCTTCGGGGTACGTCTGTCCTCAATTCTAAAACTAGAATTGAGATGATTTAATAGATATCACCTGTTGAATTTAACCGTTTATACAAGGATTGTAAAGCAAATATACAACCGAACTCTCAAGACGTTGAATGTTGCTTCCACTCCTTGTTCCTTGATTCAAGGTGAATCAAGTCCTTCGATTGTTGTTGATAGACCTCCGATTCCAGCCCCTTTGTTGAACAACCCTCCGTTCTTCAAACCCTCGGCCCGACTGATCTCAGCTACAACAAATTGAACCCGAAATCTTCCCTTTAATATCACTGAATCCGCTACTAGATTGACGAAGACTTCCTCTTCTCAATCACCTTTGCTCAGCTGAAAATTGGTGAAGAAATTCGTCCAAAAACCCCCAAACACAAACCAGTCTTGGAGGACAAAACCCTAACGGTTTTATTCAAGAAAAAACCTGTCACAAGCTTCAACCCGAACCGGATTCCCCAATCTCGGCTTCGAACCTTATCACCTTTAACCAATCACAAAGCACTTCAAAAATGGTTGTGTGTAGTTGATGTGTTGTGAGATGTTGAAGATGAAGATGATGAATCTTGGACACCTATTTCACTTTTTCTTGTTTCTTTGAACACTTGAATCAATTTGACAAATGGTAGTTGATACAAGTAACTAAACTTCTATTTATAGTAACCAACCAACCAACCCACTTAATAGCTTTTCAAACAGAGTGGGAAATACTTAAAAACTGAATTTGCGCACGAACGGTCGACCATAGCAGGTCTATGCGTCGACTCATGGCCTGCAGTTTTGGACAGACTGAAAAGCACAACAGTATGCGTCGACCATAGGTCGGCGTGCGCTGACCCGTGGGAAAGTGAAAGCTTCATGCGCTGACCCTGTGGTCGACTCAAGTCTCCATGCGCTGACCCGTGACCAACTGCATTATGTTATGCGCCGACCTGTGGTCGACTCAAGCCTCCATGCGCTGACCCGTGACCAACTGCACTATGTTATGTGCCGACCTGTGGTTGACTCAAGCCTTTTGTACGATGACCCGTGGGAAATGCACTATGTTATGCGCTGACCCTACGGTCGACTCAAACCCTGCAAATCTGCAAAAATTCAGATTTTTGTGGTTTTCATGCATTTTGTCATGACCACATTTTATCCACATATGTTGTATGAAATATAGCAATTTAGATGAGCATAGAAAAGGATATGATAGGTGATATGTTGCATTTGTCATGACCACATTTTATCCACATATGTTGTATGAAATATAGCAGTTTAGATGAGCATAGAAAAGGATATGATAGGTGATATGTTGCATTTGTTTTGTAGAGGTGGAATCGACAATGCCGATTCATCCATGGTGGTCATTTGTCATCATCGAAACCTATGATCGTATGTTGTATGACAGTTTGCTCTTACAGTTCTCCTTTTTGATGTTGAGAGCCGACACTTCAGACCCTCCCTCTCTCAACATCAAGTTGATTTTTTCTCTTTTATTTCCTTTTGTGGATTAATGATTGAACTGCGTAACTGTAAAACCACCTAGTATAAAAAAATTATAAAGTTTATATTTTTAGAGAAAATTAGATATATATTTTATTTTTTTAATTCAAATATTAATATTAATAATATTAGTGTAAGTTTTATTTTAGAAAATTGTAAAAATATTAGTGTAAGTTTTTTCAATGTTTTTTCTTTTCTTTGATAGTAAACACCACCATTGATAAGATAATAAAGAGAAGATACGTGCATGCATAGTGAAAGACACTCTGTTACAGCATTTCCCATTTATATTCTAAAAAATAATAATAGTTAAGTCAACCAAAATTTAAACATCAATAAAATATAGAGAAGTTAGAAACTAGTAATAGAGTATTATCAATTAAACTCCTTAATCCAAACAATCAAGTAAATTTCTTCCGCAAATAAGAAGTGAGTTTAGGAGGCAAATTTTAAATCTATCAAGTTATGAATCATTTCTTTATCTTTGGATCGCAAAGTTCCATTATACAGATTTGCAAGTTTGATTAAACTCACCATTTGTAAAGGAATTGTTTCTTGAGTGAAAAAGGAAATCTGATTTGCAACAATAAATGTTAAATTCTCGTTCATCAACATGTTTTCTTCATCCAACTTAAACATAAGAACAATAGCACACAACAGAGATAAAAAAAAAAATAATAACTATAGCGAAATCAATCATTATTTTTGTTGAATGGAAAACAACTCATTATTTTAGTTTTTTTATATTTATTTTATATTTTATTTATATTTCATTTTTATTTCCAAGTTTTTTTATGGTAATTCCATAACTAGTATTATGACTTTTGTTTTAACAATACTCCAAGGCTTTATATGTTATTTATTATAGTTTATTTTTATGGTAATTGCAACTTATTGTCCATCGTTCACATGACTTACTTATTTTATCATTGTTTAAATAATCTCTGGAAACTCTATTTGACGGCCTGCAATTCCCTGCTGTCAAAATTTGCCACAATCACACATTTATGCTTTAGTAATTGTTTGATTTTATGATTTAAATTTTTTACTATAAAATAAAATAAGATAATTTTTTTAACCGTTCGATTAAAATCTAAGTGCTTATAAATATTTGACTGTGTGAATGGGGCAATTTGTCAACTACAGAAGCTTTTCAGTTTGCTATTTGACAATCTGAATTTTATGAAAAATTGAGACACTTGGATAAGTAAAATTCTTGATAGACTAACATTAGACATATTACCCAACTTTACTCTCTAACCTCCGGTAAGAATTTACAACCAAACACTCTTTTTCCTTTTATACACTAATAAAGAGTGTTTCATATTTGGGTTGTTTCTCTAGAATTGACATGTATTTTCTTCTCTCAATTGATTTGATTATAACATTTTATACTCTAAATTTATTAAATAAAAATGTCAAAAAGTTATTTCAAGTGAATTTTTGAATGTAACAAAAAAGAAAGAAACCTAATGAGTTTGAAAATTGAGTAATCCAAACAAGTACTAATCGGGAAATCATTAGTTTGAGAGAATTCAGTTGTAATGCAAAGCTTAGTCAGTACTAAAAGAAAAGTAACAAATTTAGGCAAAAATTGAGGGTAAGAATGGTGTGAACGTGTGAAACCATGCCAAGTTTTGGATTCTACGTCCTTTATTTTCTGAATCCAAATAGTAGAAGCAGTAACAACTTTTCAGTTTATAGCTATCAACAACAGAACCTAAATAATCTGTGATATCTTCATATAAACCCCTATATTGAAGACAAGTCCATGTGATATTTAAAGTCTTGGTTTTGAGAAACTCAACATCAACAAAACAAAGCAAAATAATGGATCAAAATCTCACTAAAATGGAAAATGAAAAGTAAATAAGCTAAAAAAAACCAAAGATGGAGGAACAATTTCTGAGCGCCGCCAGTGTAATCATTCAAAATCATAATCACAGGGGACTTCACTCACCTCCAACTTCCCATAAAAATTTTAATTAAAAATTCAACCTATCAGCTAATCTAAAAGCAGCTTTATCACTACACCATCTCCACACCAAAATCTCCATCCTTTATTAGCACTGTCTTTTGTTGGATAACTTCAAAAATAATTCAAATAAAAACTAATTCAATTTATTTATTTATTAATTTTTTTTGACATTTTTTTAATATTAGAAAAATATGACTATCTTTCAAATTATTTATAAATTCCAAATATCAAAATAGTAATTATACTAAGTTTCTAACTATAAAACTATTTTACATACTTTTTTTTAGGTTAGAATACAAGATCTTTTTGCAAATTTTTAGCGAGATATATTTCTTTTTTTTTACAAATATATTCCATCTATTCTAATATATAAATTCTAAAAAAAGTTCTTGCTCTAAACTAGTATAAAA
Source organism: Lathyrus oleraceus (assembly GCF_024323335.1). Classification (NCBI taxonomy): domain Eukaryota; kingdom Viridiplantae; phylum Streptophyta; class Magnoliopsida; order Fabales; family Fabaceae; genus Lathyrus; species Lathyrus oleraceus. Next base: position 309,473,061 of record NC_066580.1, read on the forward strand.
TTAATAAATTATTTTTTATTTTTTAAGTGAAATTAAATAGAAATTGTATTTAATAGTTACTCTATTATTTTTTCATAAGTAATAACTTATATATTCTCACAAAAATTATTTTAATGAAAATAGATTAAAAAAATCATACTAAAAAAATGTTATATAGTACAGTACGTAGTATCTTTTTAAAAACTGTAATTTTTATTTTTATATTTATAAATTAGGACGTTCTAGCCTCGTAGGAAGAATTATTTAATACTCTTGATTTGTTATGGAAAAATGAAAACATAAAAGCAAAAGGTAATTAGCGATGGATTTGGATCCAATTAAAACATTTATACACATTAATTACAAAATTAATTTCTTTTAGTATGCTTAAAATTTATCATGAATTTTATACATAGAGTCGGATGGAATTACTTTTTCTCTCTATAAATTTACTTATAACTATTCTGTCAACTATTTTTAATAAAAATATTTAAATTTACTTTATTTATCAGTTAAGTAATTATAACAATCCCTATAGTATGACTAATGCATATATTATTACTAAATTCCAAAAGTAAAAAATTACTTTGAGAAAACCAAATTTTAATCTTAAAAATTTAAATAAACAATTCAAAACAAATATTTATATAAAAACAAAGTTAACATATGTTCTTAAATTACTCCATATATTTACAATGAATGGTATTTTATCAATTAAAATATTATTTTTTCCAATAAAAATGATTACTTTTTTTAATTGTATTCCTTACTTTTTATTATGCACAATATTTCAAACACATTTATAAAATTAATTTTAAAAAAATAATTTATTTAACTATTTTATTTATTTTTTAGTTCAAATATAAAAATTTAAATAACATACTCACAAAATAATTTGACCCAAAATTTAAAAGATAAATGTCATAATTCAAAAAATAATTTATCCCAAAATAAATCTCATATTTTGTTTATGTATTTGAAACTTTAATTAATACTCCTAATCTTTCATATTACGACAATTATATTACATCAATAATTAATAAAAATAATTTAATAAATCCTTTTTTTAATTTATTTAAAAATATCAAATATGACATTTATTTTAGAACGGAAAGAATAAATATAATGGATGTAATAATACTTTCTTAAAAATAAATGTGTACCTAGAATTATTTGAATTTTTTTAAAAATAATCAATCAATTTAAATTAGGATAATGTTAAGTTAAAAAAATCTATTTATAGTAAATTTGTATTGAAAAAGCATTAAAAAAGTTAATTATATATTTTTATTTAAATTAATATATAATTTTCCAGAAAATATTTCTTTATTTAATTTTTAAATTGTGTATCCGTAAGGCACAAGTTAATATTATCATTTAAATTAAACACAAAAATAATTATTATTTCAAAAGATTTATCAAACTAATGACAAGAGGAGTAGCCACTATAGATGGCACATGCATTGTATTATTGGATGTGTCAACTTTCATGACGCATGCAAGCATCCACTATTTAAAAAAAAAATGTTTTTTTTGAAGTATTATTTACAAAGTTCAAGGTAGTATTAATTGTATTTTGTCAAAATTATCCCTAAGTAATTATTATAGAGAAAAAAAAAAGTAAAGTGAATGTAATAAATAGCTAAAGATATTATAGATAAAAGGAGAATTGTTGTTGAAAAAGTAACAATAATGATTAAGCTTATTGGTATTTATAAAAAATTAAAAAATAACACTTAAAAGAAACGGAAGAAATGTTAATTAACAGATTAATGACGCATGCAAGCATCCAGTATGAGCATGCATCATCATATATCACAAACGGGATTTGTGTCCGTGAAAATGATATATTTCAAACGGGATTTGTGTCCGTGAAAATGATATATTTCAACAACTCTTTTAAGCAGTGGCGCATGTTTCTATTAAATGCGTGAATGCTTCATTTACAATGGCACCACATTTACAATGGCACCACATGTAAGCATGTGCCATTAGGATTGACGTCTTTGTTCAATAGTGCATTGCATGCATTATTATAATGACTAATCTTCTTATTGTTTTTCTAAAATATGATTAATTTGATAAATATTTTAAAATAATAATTATTTTTATATTTAATTTAAAATTATTGGTTATTTTTTAAAAAAATTGCATTATTTTCACGGAGTTGTTGGAAGAAAAAATATGGGAAGATGCTAAAAACTAATTAACGTTAGTTTCATTAAAATCTACTTCAATAATATCAACTTATTTACTTTGTTCGATCGAAAAATCTTTTTCAATCATAAACTTTTAGACACCCAAAAAAGTATGGTTCATTCCCCTATCTCACCCCAAAATTATCCTTTCGTGCTCTCTTGGAAATAGCCGAAGGTAATCAATTACTACTACTGGACTAACCTTACCTGTCATAAATCACCAACAACAAATCACACTTCCATTAATTACCGACAATGAAAAGTATTCTCATCTTTTCCAAATTAATTAGTCTTTTCTGAAAATAAAAATTGTCTTTAAAAAGTAATCTTTCAATTATTATAATGACACATTAATATTTATTTATTATATAATTATGTATTATTTTATTTTATTTTATTATTAAATTTATCTTTTTCACATTATTAATAAAATACATTTTATAAATTATTTAATCATTCTATGTAAAGTTAAGTACTTGCGTTTTATTGATATAATTACGGATGAAGTGTACTTTTTTTAATCAATATTAAACACTTAAAAATTTATATAATTTGAGATTAATTGATAATTTTGGATTTCTCTATTTTTATTATTGGTCTATTTATGAATTTTTCTTGTGACCGATAAATTTAAGATGATTAATCTCGTCGTTCACTAACAAGGGTCTCTCTTAAAATTAGAATAAAGTTTTGTATGGATTGACTCAACATCTAGCAGGATTTGAACCTAAGAAGAGCATAATATCAAAACGCAAGCCTTTATCATCAGGTCAACCCTTAGGGGTAGGGGTGTTCAAAACTGAATCAACCCAATAGAAAACTGATAATTGCACCAAATCAAACCTAAAACCGCAAAAACACTACACCAAATAAGGGAAAAGAGGACGCTTTTTTTGGCCTATAACAGCGCTTTAAAGCGCCCTCTAATCTGGCGCTGGCATAGGTAAAGACAACGCTTTTTTTCCTGGTGAAAGCGCTCTCTAAAGTGGCTCTTTAAGCCCTTTAAGGGCCACTTTAGAGGGCGCTTTTTAAAGAAAGCGCCCTCTAAAGTGGAAACTTTTAAGGGTTTAGAGGGCGCTTTTACTGGAAAGCGCCCTCTAAAGTGGAAACTTTTAAGGGTTTAGAGGGCGTTTTTACTGGAAAGCGCCCTCTAAAGTGGAAATTTAAAGGGTTTAGAGGGCGCTTATTTTGGAAAGCGCCCTCTAAAGTGGGTGGTTATTAAAAATTTTTTTTTAAAAAGCGCTATTTTTTTATTTATTTTAGACAACCTGTATATTGAAGCAGTACACCTAAAACTGTATAATTTGAAGCCCTTTTTCACACATTGCATTCAACAAGTCTTATATACAACAATCCATACATATACAACAATCCACTGATATATAATCGTTTAACTTCTAAAGATTCTAAATATACAACCAATTCATAACTTAAAAAGAAATAAAACTAAGAAGCAAAAGCATCTCTGAGATGTATGTTTTTTTTGCTAGTCGCAGTCTTCTTAGCAACAACCTCTTTTTGTTCAATATCAATAGCATGAACCTAAAATATCATAAAATTAGTTAGGTGAAGTATAAGATCAAGAATTAACATTTTCTATGCATAAATATCATATAATTGTGTTTATACCTTTTTTTTTATGCAACTGACTCGATTTGCTGTAATAAAAGTCATTTTACCTGTAATAAAAAAAACAATTAAAATCATTTGACCTGTACCTTTTTCACTAAGTTCTCTTTCTTTTCTTGGTTGAAATATGTTCTACATGTCTCTTAACAACACGGACGGTTGGATTGATCCAAATACCCTCATTATGATCATTTCTAATATATGAATCATTTGATATAATATTCTCATCTTGATCATTTCTGGTAAACGATTCAATCTCAACATCAATATCACCTTGATCTCCAGTGTTTTCATCAATTACTTTGTTGGAAAAAAGAACTATAGACCATTTCGTACTTTTCGGATCATTGACATAGAACACTTGTCTAGCTTGAGAGACTAGAATAAAAGACTCATCTTTGTATCCCACCCTATTAAGATCCACTTGCAAAAATCCTGACTTATCCATTCGAATGTCGTTATTATTTTCAACCCACTTGCAACCAAATATAGGAATCTGAAACATCGCTATCAAGTCCTTTCTTGCCTTAAGGCCATCCTTAGACTTTCCTTGTATATTGAGTAACGTGCCAATAACACTTTCAAATACATTTTTTTCAATATGCATAACATCAAGAAAATGTCTCACATACAAGGACTTCCAATACGGCAATTCAAAAAAAACTGACCTCTTCTTCCACCCACTTTTGACAAGTGTGTGGGCAAAAGGCTTCCCAAACTGAGTATCCAAATCTTTCACCTTTTCAAAAATTTGATCACCCGTCAATATAGGTGGAGCTCTGCCTTGTTCTGTCTCTCCATTGAACGCCTTTCTCCATCCACGGTAGTGATGATTTGAATTTAAGAATCTCCGATGACCGAGAACGACATTCTTCTGACCAAACTCCAAGCGCTTCCAATCTGTTTTATCTTCACAAATAGGACACGCACATTGACCTTTTATGCTATACCCTGATAGATTTCCGTATGCTGGAAAATCATTAATTGTGCCAAACAACATCGCCCTCAAGTTGAAACTTTCTTTCCTATATCCATCATAAACCTCCACACCGGTCTCCCACAAAATCTTTAAATCTTCGATTAAGGGCTTCAAGTACACGTCTATGTCATTCCCTGGTTGTTTAGGTCCAGAAATCAACATAGACAACATCATGTACTTACGCTTCATACATAGCCATGGAGGTAGGTTATAAATCATAATAATCACAGGCCATGTACTGTGTGAGATACTCTGGATACCGTGTGGGTTCATTCCATCAGTAGATAATGCCAAGCGAAGGTTTCTTGATTCTTCTCCAAATTCAGGATAATCATTATCAATTTTCAACCACTGTGGTGAATCTGCCGGATGTCAATACTTTTCATCTATAATTCTTTCATCTGCATGCCAGGTCAAGTGTCTTGAATCGGTTTCACTACGAAACATGCGTCTAAATCTCCGAATAACAGGAAAATACCACAAGACTTTTGCTGGAGACAACTTGTTCTTATATCGCGAGACACCGCATTTAGGACACTCATTTAACGATGCATACTCATTTCGAAACAAAACGCAATCGTTTGGACATGCATGTATCTTATCATAGCTCATGCCAATAGAGCACAACATATTTTTGGTCTCATATGTTCGATTGGGAAGAACATTATCCTCATGAAGCATATCTTTCAAAAGGGCTAATAACTCTGTGAAACTTTTATCCGACCATCCATTGCCCGCCTTTAAGTTGTACAACTTTAATACCGCAGACAATCTTGTGAATTTAGTGCAACCATCATACAAAGGTTTCTCTGCATCACTTACCAACCTCTCAAACATTTCGGGACAATCCTTAAGATCTCCTTCAAGTGCTTCTGCAATCTCTTCAACTCGATCACAATCGTATGTATCTGCGCCACTATAGTTTGAGGCATAGGTCGTATTATCCCCCGGTTCAACATTCTCGTTACTTTTCTCACCAAGCAAATTCCAACATGTATAACTTCGATCAATTCCATGCCTCATTAGATGCGATGTCAACTGAACTGCGTCAACCCGTTTCCCATAACAACAACCCAAGCAAGGACATATCATTCTACTGGGGTCTTCGGCGTGCGCAACGGCAAACTTAACGAATTCTGATACCCCATTCTCGTACTCTCTCAATAATCGATTGGAAGACATCCATGTATTATCCATTACTAATTAGAATAAACAAAAAACAATTTCAGAAGAGAAACCAAAAATGGGATGAGACAAAACAATTTCGCTTTATTGAGTTAGTCTCTGTGCAGGGCATTCATGTCTCCAACAACAACCCAAAACCAAAACAATTTTGGTTTATTGAGTTAGTTTCTCAACATTTTCAGATATCTCTGACTTCAATAGCATGAGAATGTATGAACCATGCATTAAGCATTAGTGGTATGCACTAATTTGTAGCATAGTTATATATCATCATATAGTTTTTACAAAAGATAAACATTGACTAGAAAATATATATGTAGAATTGTATAATGGTCTAACTGAAAGCTAACAGAAGAATAGTCGACTCTAATTTACTCTATCAAATAACATCCATACCTAAACTTCTTAAGTTACTAGCTACGTTATGTATGCTAGAATAAATACACTCATAAGCTGCATAGTGTACCTTTGATTGGTAGAAGGTGTTTTAGATATTGCTGCCTCCTTTTTCTACATCGAGAAACAAATGGAACAGTTGGTGAAATTTAACCCATAATGCCTAGTCTCCATTGCTAGCATTGCAACACAATAATTATTGTTGAGAATACTCAATAAATGTATGAACCAAGAAAAATGAAACCAAAAATGAACAATAGCGAACGTCAGAAGAGAAACCAAGTAATATGAAGATTAGAAAAATACCTATGGTGTCAAAATCGAACAGCTAACAACGAATTAATAGAAGGAGGAAACGTCGTAGATCTAACAGAGGTGGAAGGAGAACGCCTTAGAAGTAGCGAAAATCGTAGCAGTGAGAACCCTAACGTGAAAAAGAACGAAAATAACAGAGAGTGAAATAACAAAACGCGCAGTATGTTATAATTTTAATGTTTACTAAAGGGGACCTTAGAGGGCGCTTGTGGAAAAAAAGCGCCCTCTAAAGGGGGCCTAAGAGGGCGCTTATGAAAGCGCTCTCTAAGGCTTTCCAAAAGCGCTTTATAAACTGGAAATGCACATGGACTTATAGAGCGCTTTTTTAAAAGCGCCCTCTAAGGGTAACCTTAGAGGGCGCTTTCTAAAAAGCGCCCTGTATTGTTGTCCCTCTATCTCCTCCTTATTTTTTCGCTTCACCTTAGAGGGCGTTTTATTACAAAAGCGCCCTCTACAGTGCGCTGTCTATTCCAGTTGTTCGCTCCTTATTTTTTCGCTTCACTTTAGAGTGCGCTTTTGTAATAAAGCGCCCTCTAAGGTGCGCTGTCTATTCCAGTTTTTGGCGTAGTGAAAACTGTTTTTGGTTCGAATGTGTTTGCGCTATTTTTTAACAAAAATGTGCAGTTCGGTTTGATTTACAGTTTGTAATTTGCAAATCGAATCAAATCAAGCCAAACTACATTATGTTACAACGCAAACTCCATTTAACCCACATTCAATTCAAACTCAAATCTATTATCCTTTACCCTTATGATTATGAATAATTTTCTCTTCCTCACACTTAAGTTTTCAATTTCATCCTTCTCAAATGTCTCTTAGTAGTATTACGTCTTCTTCTCATCTTCTTTGCTAGATAAATCTTCCCTCTTACCTAATATTTCTTCTCTTATGCTCTTTCTTTTCTATTTTTTCCTTTTTTTGCTATTGTTTTCTTTTCCAATTACATTTTTATCGCAACTCTTGTTCTTGTTGTGATATAACCTAAGTTATTAGTTAGTTAGTTAGTTAGCATGTAAGTTACTTGAAGTTAAAGTAACTTACTTGTATATTAAAAAATTAGTCCAATTCATTATTTCAATAATAGAACTCCTCTCTCGCTATCTCATTCTTTCCTCACCCAAGTGCATTAGCACTAACAAATGGATATCTAGAGCTTCTAGTTTTCTTTCTTGATCGTAAATTCAAGAACTGTACGTCGGTGATCGTGTGTTCCAAGGATTATGAATCGTATTTGCTGCAAAGATGAATGGTAGGAATGGTATTCCCAACAAATGATTATGATGGTATGGTGTTTATGGTTGCAATTGCATAATGAAAAGGCTCAAAGATAAAGTATTTTCAATCTTTAAGAGATTCAAAATGTTTGTCGAAAAGACAGAGTGAAAAGAAAAGTAGGGTTCTACGAACAGTTGGAGGTGACAAATACATATCCAAGATATTTGAAGAGTTTTGTGCATAACATGGTACTGGTCATGAGGTAACTACTCCTTACACGCCTCAACATAATGGAATAGCATAAAGAAGAAATCGAACCATATTGGATATGGCAAGATGCATGTTGAAACAAAAGAACTTGCCAAAATCCTTATCGGGTGAAGCAGTTACTACTGTTGTTTATATTCTGAACATGTTCCCTACCAAAAAACTAACGAACAAGGTTCTTGAAGAAGTGTGAAGTGGCAAACGACCATCAATGACTCATCTTAAGGTGTTTGGCTCTATTTTCTATAAGCATGTTCTTGATGCTAGGAGAAGGAAGCTTAGTGATAATAGTGAACCTATGATTCTGGTAGGATATCATAAGATAGGAACATACAGGATATTCAATCCAATGAATGATAAGATCGTGATGATTCGAGATATTATGATACATGAGAACTTTTCCCGGGATTAGAATTCAAGTGATGCAACTAACAAGCCATTGATGAGCAATGACCTTGATGAAGAAAGTAGTGAGCATGAAGAATTCAAGATATTGGCATTCCAGTCACAGTTGAAGCAGGCAATAGAGAGGGTGTTGCTAGCACAAGCCAAATACATCGAAGAACTAGAGTTCTCCCAGCAAGGCTTCAATACTCTGAAGTGGTTGGTGATGATGAAGTCACGCCATATGAAGATTTAGTTCATTTCACTTTACTTGTAGGTGTTAAACCAATCAACTATAGTGAGGCCTTAAATAATAAACACTGGAAGGCATTTATGGTCAAAGAGTTACAAGCGATCGAAAAAAACAATAGATGGGAGCTAGTCGAATTGCCAACACACACAAAAGTTATCAAAGTGAAGCGATTGTTCAAGCTAAAGCATAATCTTGATGGGTTGATTGCAAGACATAAGGCAATATTAGTAGCTCGAGGATATCTTCATATATCAGGACTTGGCTACTCTAAAGTGTATGCATCAGTAGCAAGATTAGAGACTATCAAATTGGTGGTAGCCTTGACATGTAAGCAAGGTTGGTCGACATTTCACTTAGATGTGAAATCAACATTTTTGAATGGTCCCCTAGATAAAGTTGTGTATGTCACACAACCTTATGGGTATGTGATATAGTAGGAAGTAAGGAAAGTGTACAAGTTGCACAAAGCCCTTTATGATCTCAAACACGTACGTAGGGCATGGAACAAGAAGATCGACTAATACTTAGTTGAATGAGGGTTCATAAAATGCAGGTCTGAGTATGGTTTCTATGTATAGGTCATGACATAATATATAAATATCATTTTTATATATCGATGACTTGATAGTAACTGGACATATCATAAAGAACTTGTCAGAGATCAAAGAACTAATGAAGAGGGAATTTGAAATGTCGGATATGGAAAACTTGTCATATTTCCTAGGCATTCATAATTGTCAAAAATTCTAGAAACATGAGGGTGTACATATTTCTCCATAAACAAAAATGAGTTCCTTATCTACCCATTGGTTGATCACTTGGATATGAATGGACATATTAGGTTCTTACTTGATAGGTCTAGGACAATTGAAATATTTAACTGTCAGTATCAATTTGTTTACAAAGTGGATCCAAGAAAAACATTTTGTATAGATAGCAGGCCATAACATCACCCATTTATATCAAATAAATGTCTTTACTAGGTTCAACATTCCCTAGATTGTGGTCATCGATAATAGGATGCAAATCACACATAAAAGGTTCCAGGAGTTACTAGAAGATCTACAAGTCACCTAACATTTTACCTCTATAAAGCACCCTCACACCAATGGCCATGTCAAATCAGCAAACAAAGTCTCACTAAAAGGCCTAAGATTAAGACTAAACTACGTCAAAGGGAACTGGGAAAAAGAACTTACAACTTACTTTAGGCATAACGGGCTACCCATCATTATTCCGTCAAATAAATACCCTTCCTGCTCACTACAAAATTGAAGTTGTGATCCTTGTTGAAATGGTGATCCTTATCAACATCATCAACATTGACATTCAAAGAAACCTCATGATTAAGGAAAACTACTTGTTGTTATACCTCATTGAAATCCACTTGAACCGCAATTATAACATCACCAATCCTTACAAGCTTTTCATTGTCAAACGTCTTGTCATGTTACTCACAATTAGAATTGAGGGACCTCACTCCCCCTTTCATTTCCTTAGGTTTACTTTTTCTATAACTCATGTTCTTCTTCGGAGTTTTCAAGCTTTTCAATTAATGTAACCACTTCTTTAACCTATTTTGACTCCGTAAACTTTAAGGCGTCTTTATTTGTGTTTAACTAGTTTTCAAAAAAACATGAGAGAAGATTATGCTGTGTCTCGATCCCCAAGTGCCTTTATTCATTAGGAACCAAGTTGGAAAATATTTTTAGAGAATAGAGGAAATGTTGGGCTAGATCAGACAACAACTTCCATTCTTTTAGGTCGTCATCACCAAACCTTGAAGACATGGTTTTTATTTTATGAGAAACACTACACGATGTGGGAAGGGTTTGTACATGACAATGCAAGGTCCATTATGGAAGCTATGGAAAAATATACCACCATGTCGGTCAAGGATGTGGTAGTAGAAGAATTGTCACATTCCTCTATAATAGAAGCATCTAACTCAGACCTTTTTTCATAGAGACAAACGGGACCAAAAACCATGCTTTGGATATTTTGTAGGCCTTATACTTTTCATTATTATCCATGTTAAATAGAGAAGGGAAATTAAAAATTTATAAGAAACATTTGAGACACCACAACATCAAGGGATGATGAAACACACCTAACAACTCCACATAATCTTCCAAGTTATAAGTTATCACTAGAGACTGTGGATCTATGTATCAATTTTTTATTTGAGTTACTTTTTGTCAATATAAAAGGCCTTATAAAAACTATGTAAAATCTCCCAATATCGGAAATACATTTCCTTTTAGCCTTAGAATGATATGAAATTTACTAAAAAGCAAGTTTGACTTCTTTTTGGAAAAATGTTATTGATTTTAGTAATTGGGTAACAATGGTTCACAAATAACACCATTTACTCCCTCCTCAACATGGCGCACATTCTGATGTGAATTGTCAATACAAGGTTGGGCAATGATATACCTAAATTTGAAAATTTTGAGAGACTCAATATAAGCCTTGATGGTTTTGCTGGATTATTTGAAATGAGTTAGTCCTAAAGATGGAACATTGAATCCCAAGCAAAGACAATCATAGAGAAAAGGATTTCAATAGAATCATTATAGTTAATGACATATTGATTGAAAGATCCAACAAATATGATGCATCTCTGATGATGAACCCGAAAAATACCATAGAATTTCTGGATTGAAGTTAGTAAAAAAATTAAAGAACCCAATGTCTTGGAAACCCACATCATACATCGGGAAGTTAGGGTGGGGAAACTCCAGACAAATCTATTTTGAAAAAAATGTGAGCGAATGATCAAAACTATTTGAATTTAAAATAAAATGATTTGTGTCATGTTAAGTCAACTTAGTTAGTAGCTGTATAGGGACATAAAATACAAGGGCGCAAATTCGAACCCATGATATCCCACTTTGTTCACCTTTAAAAGGTGAAAATTCCAGCCATTAGACTACTTGACAAAAAATGATTAGTTTCTTAAGTTAGCTTAAATAAAAACCCAAAATTGGTTTTGTTAAACCAATTTTGTTAGTAATTGTGTAATGACATTCGATTGCAATGACATATGTTTTCAAACTCACGACATTACCACTTATTCATCTTTAGAATGAGATTAGCCACTATACTACTTGACTTAAAAAACACCTTACACGTTAAGGGGATAAGGGACAGATCCTCAAGTCATAAACATGTACTGTTACTCAAAGAGTTTCACGCTCCTAGTAGTCCCTAATACCGTTAAGCTAATTGCCCTCCTGCAATCCAATAGTGTTGTCCATCATCAGGGTCCTTCATCTCACGTGAGTTATCCTCCCAATTTACCTCAAAAACCACCATAAAGGGTTACTCGTCACCGTGAGCTAGCCCGCACCATCCCAACTTGTAATATACCTACTAGGGGGAACAAACACACACTTGTACTTGTTGGACAATACATAATTTAAAGAGGAAAATCCTACACCTAAAATGGAACAAAGGAAAAGGAATGAGAAATACCATCAAGATGGAACAAGACATCACTTGAACCAGTCATCCACCATCGAGATGAATGACCTTAGTAAGCAATCCATGTTTTTTAGAGTATATAAAGCGGGGAAATGTCTCAATCATAGGCGCCTTTTGATTAGAAGGCCCTCACATGTGAATACATGTGTTATCACAAGCATAAAGACATAAGACAAAACATCAATAAATAATAAAAGTCATAACCAATACAAATTCCACAATTTTCGTTGTTCAAATCACAAAATGGAAATCATAAACCACTTCCAAGATCCGCAAAATAAATGGAAAAAAGGTAAGAAGCCAAAATAATCATTTACAAGTAAGATCAATTAATAGTTAATCCCCGAATTATCAATATCATCAACATTGACATTCAAAGAAATCTCACAATTAAGGAAAACAACATGTTGTTATACCTCATTGAAATCCATTTGCACCGCAATCATAACATCATCAATCATTACAAGCTTTTTATTGTCAAAAATTTTCTCCCGTTCCTCACAACTAAATTTGAGGGATCTCACTTCCCCTTTCATTCCCTTAAGTTTCTTTTTTCTATAACTCATGTTCTTCTTTAGAGTTTTCAAGATTTTCAGTTAATGTAACCACTTCTTTAAGATGTTTTGACTACGCATCCTTTAGGGAATATTTAGTTGTGTTTAATTCTTTTCTCGAAAACCATGAGAGAAGATTATGCCAAGTCTCAGTCACCAAGTTCCTTTCTTCACCAGGGACCAATCTGAAAAGTTTTTTAGAGAATAGGGGAAAAGGTTGGGCTAGAGAAAACAACAACTTCCATTCTTATGGGCTGTTATCACCAAATCTTGAGGACATGTTTTTATTTTATGAAAAACACTACATGACGCGGGAAGGGTTTGTGCATGAGGAGGCAAAATCCATTTTAGAGGTTGTGGAAAAATCTACCACCACGTCGGTCAAAGATGTGGTAGTAGAAAATTTTCCGCCTTCCTCCACAATAGGAGCATCTAACTCATACTTTTTTCATAGGGCCAACTTGGACCAACAACCAGGCTTTGGATATTTTGTTGGCCTTGTACTTTTCATAATTATCCATGTTGCATAGAGAAGGGAAAATAAAAAATTTATAAGAAACATTTAAGACATCACAACATCTAGGGTTGTCACTAGAGATCGTGGATCTATGTATCAATTTTTTCTTTGAGTTCCTTTTTGTCGGTATATGGGGCCTTATCAAAACTATGTAAAATCTCCCAATCTCGCAAACACATTTCCTCTTAGCATTAGAATGATCCAATTTTTACTAAAAAGCAAGTTTGATTTCTGTTTGAAGAAATGCTCTTGATTCTAGCAATTGGATAACAATGGTTCACAAATAACACCATTTACTCTCTCCTTAACATGACACACATTCTGATGTGAATTATCAATACGTGGTTGGACAATGATATAACTAAATTTGAAGGGTGCAACAACGAATCCCAAGAAAAGACAATCATGAAGAAAAGAATTTTAATAAACTAATTGCAGTTAATGACATAGTGATTGAAAGACCCAACAAATATGATGCAACTATGAAGATGCCACCAAAAAACACCATAAAATTTATGGCTTGAAGTTAGTAAGAAAAAGAAAGAATCTCATCTCTCAAAACCACGTATCATACTTCGGGAAGTTGGGGTGGGGAAACTCCATACAAATGTGATTTGAAATCGAGGCTAGCAAAAATCTGAGAGAATGATCAAAACTCTTTGAATTTAAAATAAAATGATTTGTGTCATGTTAGGGCAGCTTAGTTGCTAGCTGTATAGAGACATCAAATGCAGAGACACGAATTCGAACATGCGACATCCCACTTTGTTCACCTTTAAAAGGTGAATTCCAACCACTAGACAACTTGACAAAAAATATTTTGTTTCTTAAGTTAGCTTAAATAAAGACCCAAAATTAATTTCGTTAAACCAAATTAGCTAATAATTGTGTAAGGACATTCGATTGCAATGACATATGTTTTCAAACTCACGACATTATCACTTATTCATCTTTAGAATGAGCTCTAACCACTGAATTATTTGACCTAAAAAATAAAATTTTAATTAAGTCTTTTATTTACTAAGACATATTTTATGAAATATAATTAAAATAAATAAAGTAATTAATGAAAAAGTAGTTAAATAAATAAAGTATTCAAATGGAAAAAGTAATTAATTCTTTACTGATATGTCTATTGCAGTAGACATGTGTTGAAGGAGGATCCTGTCAGCCGTTATCAAGGTTTTTATAGGCACTCACAATTGATGGATGCCTGTATAAAATCAAATATAAGTTAGGTTGAGGAGCAACATGTAATCAGTGTTATATTATGATTTTATTTGGTAATTTTTTATTTCATGGAAGTACTGGTAATACTGTAAACATTATGTATTTGTCGTTGTTACGAGACATAAATAAAGTAGGCACATATAGTTGGGGTTCAACTATTTTGTCCCATCTATATAGTTTGAAATGTAAAAATGCAAAAAAAAAATACTTGTACGTTTTATTCTTGTGACTTTTTTCTATAAGCATGAGGTTGGTCGAGAATGACGTCACTCACCCCAATCAACGAGAAGTCAATCACATTCCCCTTCGCAACAAAGTAAGTTTATCTTAAATCTTTGAAATTTGTTAGGCTTTATACTACAACTAACTGTAACTAATATATTTTCAATCTTTTCGTTTTAGGTGGTCAGTTATGGGGATGAACTATAACAGGTGTCCCAACACATGCTATAGTAGTTTATCACAATTTTTTAGACCACATTGGACCAGACTATGTATTACTACTAAAAAACTCTACTTTTGGTTTAAAACAATCATCAAATTACAAATCTTATACTCATGTATTTTTCTTATACAGTTTATCTGGAGGTTGTATTTGGGTCTTGACCATCAGGTTAACCCTGATGACGATGTAGTTTGGACATCAAAAATACTAATCATCAAGTTCACTACTATGGAGACGCACCAAAGTGACCATGTGAAACTGCAGTTCGACATGCAACAACAAATTCCATACCCTCCGATGTGTTTGGAAGATTGACATCAACAAAGAGTCGATGCCCAATGGGGTTATTGCGATTGGATAGACTTCTCTAAAGAGATGTGTCGTCATTGGAAGAATCGTCGGCTCATCTTAAATGAACCAATCATACAAGGTGCTAGACCAAATCAACATTATATGACTTGGTTTAGATCGGTTACAACGACACATTTTGTGTCTGGGCCGAGGTATTTGATTGACCCACTCCAACAAGCTTCGTCATCATACACCTAACAACAAACCCCCGCCCAACAACCAATCTCACACCATTACCAAATCCAAGAACAATGTCAACCCACCCAAACTCAACGACCAACCTCACAACGTCACCATACCATATACACCTAACCATCAAACACTAAATCTCGCAACCAATATATGTCACACACCCAAACACAAAACCAAGAGCCTAACACATACCACAAACAACCCTACACAGCCACCACGTATGTCAATAGCCCCGATAATTTATAAGATTCCACCTCATCCCACCATAGCCCCCCCACCAATTAACACACAAACATCCCACCACCAAAGCACCCAACCACTGTTTGACTTTCTTACACCACAAGAACCATTGCTTTATTCCCAAAATGATTCAATGTCTCAATTTAACCAACCATATTGTCCACTCATAACCCAACCACAACGACCCAACTACGACAACATGGACACCGAACTCAATTACGGCATCGCAGTTGGCGGCAATCCCCCAGCTATTAGGGAGAAATGATGACAAATATGTCAAATACTGCAGGACCCTCACACAAACCACATTTTCCTCAAGCCAACACTCAAAGACCCCAAACACCCCATGGAAATCATGGGAGACCTCGAAGGCAGGCTAATGCACCAGGATGTGGAATAGGGAGACGTTTCGATCAGGCATGTCATTGACTTTCTTGTCAATTGTTGTGCATTTGAATTTTATAAGATGATATTATGAATTCTTTTTAATTTTCTTTTTAATTTCAATTTTTTAATTATAACTTAAAAAATTAAAAATAAAATAAAATAGTGGAGTAACCACTTGTCCTAATGCATGTTTTTAATGGATGAATGCATGCGCCACTTGCATTGACATATGGTGAATGCAGTCGCGAGAGACAATGACGCCTAAGCCTAAATCAGATATGCATGCGCCATTTGTCATAACTATTCCTCTTAAAAAATTATTATTTTGATAAATAATTTAAAAAGGTGATCATTTTAGTATTATTTTTAAAATAGTGGTTATTTAAAAAAAAATCAGATAATTGTTAAATAATACATGACAAATACTAATACCACTTGTATTTATACACATAAATAAAAATAGAAAAAACTGAAATGAAAATTTAAAATCAGGATAATAGAATTAATATAGCATGGTTAGGTTATTAATTTGATGATATGAGTACCAATAATAATACAGTACTTGATTGAGGTGATATATAGGAGTTGGAAAAGCATGAAGGAGACAAGTGGGGTTGGGCAACAGTTACCTTTTAAAAGTCATCGGATGTAGGACGATAGTGGTCCGGCAAAACTAGCCCTAGTTAAGGTATAGATGCGCAAAGAGTTTCATTGGAGTAATGTTTTTTTTGAAATTTGAGTTCATCTAAGGAACCTATTTTTTATCCAACCTCCATAATCAGAAGAATAGAACACTGTAGAGTACAATGCGATGACAAATAAGAAATTGTCATCATGTCATGCATGCACAGTGGACAAAGTCTCTTCTTAAACTTACACAATGTATTGTACGTTACAATACAAAATCAGTGATTATTAACTCTTAAAACAGACGTAAATGGAACATAAACACGTTTATTATCTTTTGGTTTTTTGTTTATACTAAAATGTATTCAGTGTGGTACTATAACAATGAAGCACTTGATCATACTAAGATTAATTATGAAAGCCTTGAAGATAATTTACAAATTACTATAAAATAATAAACAATGTGTTCGTTTCAAACAGATAGCTATCTCTTATTTTTGGGCAGAAAACAGAGAGCTACCTACATATAATGATTGTATAATCCATCATAAAAGTATTGTTTACTAGTATAGTAAGATTTTATATAAAATCAAATCTGTCAAAAAAAAATTCACAAACATTTGCAAAAGGTATATGTAATATTTTAAATAAAAAAACTTCACTTAATATTATTTACTTTATTTTTTAACCTTAGTCATTTTATTTATTAGTTTTCCTCATTTATATTATTTACACAAACTATATATAAATTAAATACTATTAAATACTCTTTTCATTTTTTAAAGTATCTCATCTATATTTTTCTTTTTCTTTTTTGAAATGATTGTATGTTTGTACAATAGTAATACAACATTTTTTATTATTTTTTATTACAATAATTTTACTCATTAACTTTTATTTTATTTAATTATTATACTAATTACAATTAATAAAAATATTTAAATAAATAATATTTAGTTTTATTATTAAATTTAATTTAATATTCTTTTTTAAAATTACGAATAGCACACTTTTATTAAACAAAAGAGTACATAAAATAAGAGTACTTATTTATCAATAATATACTTAATTATATTATCTATTTATTTTTAATTTTTAATAAATAATTTTGTAAAACCATTAACTAACTTTCTTTTGTTAATGATTTTATATTCATAAGTATCATACCCTTTTGAATCACATTAAATTTTAATCATTACTATAAATAAAAATAATTTTTAAAGTAATTAATGTTTGTATTACCTTGATTTAATTCAAAAATATTTAATATGATAGTTGATTTACAAAATATAACTAAGATTATTATTTTGTTTTTAGTAACAAATAAAATATATTAATAAACCGAGGAAAACAAATATACTCATAAAGTGTAGTTAAAAAGGCAAAGTATGTATACAATAAGCTCAACGATGGATTTTGTTTAAAATAACTATTATTTTCAAATTTATTCCTAAATAACCAGTTTTTCAAAAAAAGAGCAAAAAAATCACTATTCTTAACTGATGAGCCAATTAAGCATTAAAGGAGGCGCCATTATCCTTGGCGCATGCATGCAAAACCAATGCATGTATGCGCCGCATGCATTGACGCATGCACGTATGCATGTGTGTACGCGCCACATGCATTGACACATGCTTGTGTGTGTGTTATGTGTGTGTGGAGTCTAGTGCTTTGGTGCATGCATGGTTTGGTTCTTCTATAAATATCATGCGCATCTTCCATATTATTTCACGCAACTTCTTACCCTTCTTCCATTTTCCTTCAATTTCTTCAATCACCTTCAATTTTGTTTTCTTTAATTATGTCTGAATACATTCATAAGAGAAATGTCAATTTAATCTTTTCAGCAGTCGCACCTCCGATAAAGATTCGACTTTGGAATATAGATTCGTTTGAACGTCTTCATCGGATGTTCAACCGTTGGTTAGATGGAGAAATTGAAGATGGTGAAATGATTAGAATAATTCAATGGCTTGAGTCCACGTTCAACCAAAATGGAGAAATGCGTGAATGTGTGGATATTAAGACTGGCAGAGACGTTCACAGGATGATGCATAATATATTCAAAATTGTTTTGATGGTTGTAATTGCTTAGTTATAGTAGTGATATTTTAATTGTTCTAGTTGTTTGTGTTGTTGTTTATGTGTTGCTTGTGTGTTGAATGTGTTGTATTTGTTTGTGATGATATTTCCTCACATGTTTTTGGGTCTACGTATTTATGGTAAGGCCGTAAATGGTAGAGTTAACCAGGATAACTCTATTGACAATGAATTGTTGGATGTCCCTTTGTGTGACGACCAAGCTATGGGAGGGACTTCTGGTTAAGCTATAGGTTAAGGTATTAACTTAAAGTATCTCAAACAATATTATGGGAGTATAACATTGACCGAAGAATCTACCGAGTATGAAAAATAATTAAAGCTCGGTGTTATATTATGATTCTATTCGGTAATTTTTTATTTCCCGAAAGTACAGGTAATACGGTAAATATTATGTATTTACCATTGTTACGAAACTTAAATAAACATAAATAAGGTAAGCACATATAGTTAAGGTTCATCTATTTTGGCTCATCTATATATTGCGTTGTGTAAAAATACAAAAAAAAAACTTGTATGTTTTATCCATGCGGATATTTGCTACAAACATGGGGTTGGTCAAGAATGTCGTCACTCGCCCCAGTAAATGAGAAGTCATTCATATCCCCTTTGCAACAAAGTAAGTTTAAAACTTTACCATCTAATTATTATACTTTATATTACAACTAAATCTAAATAATATTTTTTCATATGTTTTTTATTTAGGTGGTCAGATAGAGGGATGAACTACAACAGGTGTCCGAAACACGTTGTAGTAGTCTATCGCAATCTATTGGACCACATTGGACCAGACAATGTAATACTCCAACGCAACTCTATTTTGATTAAAAAAATAATTATCAAATTATTTATCATCTAATAAGTTCATATTCTTGTACAATTTATCTAAAGGTCATATTTGGGTCTTGATCGTCAGGTTAACCATGATGACGATGCAGTTTGGACAACAAAAATACCAATTATCTGATTCACTACTATGGAGATGCACCAGAGGGACCAGGTAAAACTGCAGTTCGACATGCAACAACAAATTCCAGAACCTCTGACGTGTTTGGGAGATTGACATCAATAGAGAGTCAATGCCCAATGGGATTATTCCGACTAGAGGGACTTCGCAAAAGATATGTGTCGTCATTGGAGGAATCTATGACAATACATCTTAAACGAATCAGTCATACATAGTGCTAGACCAACTCAACAGTATATGGCGTGATTTAGGTCAGTTACAACGCCATAATTTGTGTCTGACCCAAGGTATTTGGTTGATCCACGCAAACTAACTTCGTCATCATACGCCCAACAACAAATCCCCGTCCAAGAAAAATGTCAACCCACTCAAACCCAACGACCAACCTCACATGTGCGGCCTATCATATACACCCCAAAACCAAACACCTAACCTCAAAACAAAGAATCAAACCCTACCCACCAATAACCATACACAACCATCACAATAGTCTATAGCCCAAATGATTCATACAATTCATGCCATCATAGCCCCCCACCAATGACCATCCAAACATCCCATCGTTATAACACCCAACCATTGTTTGACTATAGTACACCCCAAGAACCATTGATTCGTTTCCAAATCGATTCAATGTTCCAATTCGGACAACCATATCGTCCATAATTCACCCAACCATAATGATTTAACTACGACAACATGGGCACCAAGCTCAATTATGGAAGCACCGTTGGCGAGAACCCCCCAACTATTGGGAACAAATGATGACACATCTATCAAATATCGTTGGACCTTCCAATAGACCTTCACACCAGCCACCATTGGATCATGTCAGTACTCAAAGACCTCAAACACCTAAGGAAAATCGTGGAAGACCTCGAAGACAGACTAATGCACCTGGATGTGGAACAATGGGGCATTTCAATCGGGTGAGTCATTGAGTTTCTTATTAATTCCATGTAATTTTTAATTATAACATAAATATAATTTTTAGTTTTAGTATTTTTTTAAATTTATTTGTAAAATTAATATTTAAATTTTAAAAATAAATAAATTAAAGGTGCATGCGTCGCATGCATTGGTGCATACACTATGTAGTGTATGCATGCGCCAATGCACGTGGCACCAAGGCATGCATGCTCCAAGAGGCATGTCACCCAGGTGATACACCATTGCATGCATGCGCCAAGGATAATGACGCCTCCTTTGATGCTTAATTGGATGCGCCAGTTCAACTGGCACATCAATTAAGGATAATGGTTATTTTGATATATTTTTTTCGAAAATTTGATTATTTAAGGATTCAATTTGAAAATAATGGTTATTTTTAAAAAAAATTGTCAACAACAAACACAAGGCTAGAAAAAAAAACACATATCAAAATAAAAAAAAACATATAGAGTATCAACAAAAACTAAAGCTACTAACATACGAACCAAACTAGATGATATGAAAATGAATCACTATAAACAAATGATAGGGTCTACTACCTAATTAGAGAAAAAATAAGCAGACCCTTGTGACCTAACAAGAAACTATTTTTAGGCAAGTGAGATACATTTATCTTTCTATGCCTCCTCATAAATCGGCAATTCTAAAAAGATTAAATTGTTCATAGTTTTTTAGAGAGTCCATATCACTGAATGTTAAATCATGATAAGACAATTATCCTATTATTTGTTAGATGTAATTCATTTTCATTTGAGTTGCATTTAGAGTTTAATTTGTCTTGCATTTGAATGTCATTTAGATTTTGATAGTATATAAGCCAAGTTTCAGTTTTGTGAATGAATTGTAACATACTCTGAATTGTAACAGAATTTTAACAGTATGAGAATCTTAACATGAAAAACAATGAGAATCTTAACATTAAAAAGGTGATGCATTAGTGAAAAAGGTGAAATTTTAGTCTCTACGTAAGCAGTATGAGAATGTTAACATGAAAAAAAATGAGAAGGTACTAGATTCCATCTTCAGAGTGACTCTAATCACAAATGAGATGAAATATTATAGAGAGACTCTCTATGAACAAGTAATCTTTGGAAAGATACTGAGATCACTTACTCCCTATTTTGATTACATTATTGTAGCAATTGAACATTCTAAGGACCTCAGCACCATGAGAATTGAAGAGCTACAAAATAGTTTAGAGGCACAGAAGTTGCACCTTACTGAGAGAAACTTTGAAAGAGAGGTAGAACAAGCTCTGAAAGCATCTTCTAGTAAGAAGAATCAGAAGCAGTCTTGGTCAGAGGTCAAGAAGAGACATGGTGGTGGTTATCAGAAGTTAGAACTTTCCAACTCTGATGAGAAGAAAAATCAGAAGGAAAAGGATAAGTTTGACAAGTAAAAGGCTCAGTGTTATTGTTGTAAGAAGCTTGGCCACTTTACTGTTGATTGTTGGTCAAACAAGGAAAGAAAATCATAAGAAGCAAACATAGCCAGAGGAGAGTCTGATTATGAACCTGTGTTATTAACTGCTTCTGAATCTGATGGTGGATATTTGGTAGACTGGTGGTATATGGACACTATCTGCTCAAATCACCTAACTAGAAACAAACAATGGTTGAATAATTTTGACTCTAGAAAGAGGACAAAAATTAGATGTGATGATGATAATGTATCTAAATACTGAAGGAATGGGAAATGTCAAGGTCAAAGTGAAAAATGAAAAAACTGTTACGATCAAGGATGTTTGGTATGTTCCCGGCATGAAAAGTAACTTGATAAGTGTAGGTTAGATAATTGAGAAAGGTTTCTCAGTTACTATGAAATACAATCTTGAAGTTGTATGATTATGATCATAAGTTGATTATACAATATGAATAGGGAATCAACATAACATTCAAGGTGAATATGGAAACAACTGAAACTAAATGCCTTAGTGCAGAAGGTGTTAAAGGTGATAGTGAGTTCTGACACCAGATATTGGGGCATCTGAATTTTAGAAACTTAGGTATGAATATTAAGAGTAATATTTATACCGGATTGACCCTGTCATACCCCAAAATTTGCCCACTAATCTTATAAAACATTTCTCGAAGCACTCCGACTTATTCTGCAAGGCACTGACCTTAAAGGAACAAAAGGCCAGCTCACAACGGACCCACTCCAGAAAAAGGCCCAAACTAGCTCGCTCGCTAGGCGAGAAATTCCTTCGCCTAGCGAACCCCTCGTTATGACACTCGCCCCAGCGAAGCACCAGATCCAGTGAAAGCCCAAACTAGCTTGCTCGCTAGGCGAGCAACTCCTTCGCCTAGCGAAGCTTGCGAATATCAGAATTTCTGGGCTTCATTCTGAGCCCATTAGGTCACAACAAGAGCATTATAAATAGCCAAGCTTCAGTCACGAAAATGAGGACGAAGACGGACGAAAACCCTGGCACAGAAACCCTGGAGACCAGCTTAAGGAATTCCGAGTAAAGAAACCCTAAAGGCTGCTCATCCGCTCCGAAGCTACCGCCGCCCAATTCCATCCGATACCAAGAGTGGTCAGTCCCTTCAACGTCGCAGCTCGGTTGCAAACAGGTTTGCGTATCTCTAATGTTTTATGCTTTTAATCGATAATCTCTACATACATAAGGCATCATGATTAAATTTCCGGATATGTAATTTGATTTCACATGCGAATTTAAATATGCTTGAATATCCTGAATATCCATGCTATTCCTGTAATTCAATGCCACAAAGTTCAGGGTTCCGGAGATCATGCTGCTATCAAATTCAAAACCAGCAGCCGCTCGCTAGCACATCGCTAAGCGAGCTTGTAGCGAGTACTCGCTAAGCCTTCGCTAGGCGAAGCAGGAGCGAACGAGACAGTGGCTGCTTTGTTCCTTTTCTGTTCTGCCTTATGTTTGTCCAATCGAGCTTCATTATAATTCTGCATTATCTGGCCTGACTTTATGACTGTTGTGTTTATTTTGTAGTGCAATTTTCAATTGTACTTTACCTCGATGCTCTAACCCGTGTGCTGAATTGTGTAAAGGTTTACATATTCCCGAGGAAATGGCCGGCTAGGTATTCCACCTTATGTGTGGGATATCCCTTTGGAGATGGATTCTGAATTACTTAATTTTAATGTGGAGATTTATCCTAAGTTATCTAGCTGATTTTAATGTATTGATTTCATCGATTTTAATATGGACCTAATTACTTAATCGATTACGACTATTTAATTAATTGTAAAACTTGGCCGTTAAACGTGCGATCTTGGACCTCTCTTTGTTACCCCACGATTATGGTATTATGGTCATGTCCCGCGAATGTGGGGATACCCTTATCCAAGACCCTTCGATTAAATCATCATGTCCCTCTAAAATAAATCATAGCCCCTCGGATGTTGCCTTCGAATATATGATTTTTGTCCCTCGATGACCCTTCGGTGTAGCCTACGGTTAAATGATGATAGTCCCTTCGAATGCTAAGGTATCCTTACAACCGTTGCTTTCAATGACCAATCGATGACCCTACGATGACCCTATTACATCCAAAGGATAAAACTACTTACTTCTCAATAGTAAGGACAGTTTTACCCTCATAAGGATAGGGAATGCCCATAAAGACCTTGGGTAGGTATAACTCTTAATTGCTTACTCATAATTTAAAAATACTTTTCACACTTCACAAATACTAGAAAATCACCACTTGGTATACATTCATACTAGAATCATTACTAAGTTATATTTTTCTAAACCATTTTCAAAACTAAACGAGATAACCACTTTGTATACATTCATACGAGAATCATTACAAAGTTAAATTCTCTTTTTCAAAACATTTTCTAAACAATTCACGAACACTTTTTCAGACAAGAAAAACATAAGTGATCAAGCAATTAAGAGCCCATGGATAACCATGGATACAAAGGGTGCTAACACCTTCCCTTTGTATAATGTACCTCCCGAACCCAAAATCTAATTAAGGTCTTTCATGTTCTTTTCCACCTTTCCTTATTGGATAAAAGAAAAGTCGGTGGCGACTCTTGCTAACCGCGACATTTGCTTTCCAAAACAAAACACATAAAGTCAGTTCACCGTATGACAGACCCGCTATGAGAATACTATATAGAAAATTATGCAAAGTGTCATAAGTTATTCTCATGGTGATAATGATGTATACCACTCTTCGACCTGAAACCACTATGGATCCTAGATGTAGAGTCGAGTGCTTTGTTGCTGATCCAATGTTGTCTGTAACTGAATAACCATAAAGACAGTTGATGGGTACTCCACGAAGCATGCTAAGGGACATGAGTGACCTAGATGGAATTTGCCCATCCTGCGTAACATGATAAATGTCTATGGGCCCAATATTGAACTGGACAAGGATGACACGGTCTATACCTTGTGTTCAATATAGACATAAGGGCAAAGGGGTAATTATACACATAATTATTATCACATAAGGACTTGTCAGATCACATGACATTTTCATGGCTTGGGTAGCAGTGATGTGTTGCTAGATACCGCTCACTGTTTATTATATTAAATACGTGATTTAATATAATTGCCAATGCCGCGAAAACCTATAGGGTCACACACAAAGGAAGGATTGATGAGAGATAGAGTAATTAAGGAACACCGTAAGGTACGGTGCACTTAAGTGGAATACGAAATATGGTAAGGTACCAAATACTTAAGTTATTTTGGGCATATTATAAGATATGGGCCAAAATACACTTAAGTGGGCTTTTTAGCTTGAAGCCCACACAAGTGGTTCTATAAATAGAACCCCTTTGGTAGAAGCATTGTCACTCAAACTGAGACTCAAGTGAAGACTTGGAATTTCGTTTCCCTCTCTCTCTCTCTCACTCAAAGCCTTCATTCGTACCAGCTAGCACTGAGATTGAAGGAACCCGTTCGTGTGGACTGAGTAGAGACGTTGTCATCGTTCAACGTTCGTGATCGCTCCGTGGATTTGTATCCAAGGTTTTAATCGTTACAAGAGATCTGCACCAAAGGTTTGAATCGCCACAAGAGGTAACGATTCTATCACTGATCATGCCCATTCGTAAGGATCACTAAATGGAGAAATTTTTAAATTCCGCTGCGCCTTGGATGGAAATTCTCCTTCAGTGGTATCAGAGCCACTTACGAAACCATGAATCTGATAACTGTTTTTGTTTTGTATTAATATGATTAAAGACAGAATGGATCAAAGATTAAATTGAGATCGATCAAGTTATATATATATATATATATATATATATATATATATATATATATATATATATATATATATATATATATATATATATATATATGTAATCTTGATGCAAAATACATTATATATGATATAGTGTTCTCGTTTCGTTCATTCAAACACTCAATGATTGTTTTCCTTTGAGCGATCAATGGTCATTTGCTTCTTGATCCGACATTAGTATGGTGAAGCAATGATGTGTTGATCAATCATACTGAATCAACAATCGAGATGTGTTTGACGGTTTGAAATTGGTGCATCGGGGTTAGTGACGGCACAAGGGTTGTGTTGTCAGAGAGTTATGCGATTGGGGTTGTGACTGCACAAGAGTTGTGCTTTCTAAACACTTTTTAGAACAGTGTTAACCGGTTAACGCATATGGTTAACCGGTTAACGCAATACAAAATAAAATTTTTAAGTTTTTCAAACAGTGTTAACCGGTTAACGCATTTGGTTAACCGGTTAACGCAAGACGGAAAACAGTTTTCCAAGAGATTTTCAAACAGTGTTAACCGGTTAACCAAATGCGTTAACCGGTTAACGCAAGGCAGAAAACAATTTTTTGAACAGATTTGAAACTGTGTTAACTGGTTAACGCATATGGTTAACCGGTTAACGCAAGGCAAAATTCACCCGTTCGGATAACTCAGTGCTTTCACGTATCAAGTGTTGATGCGAAAAGCGACGTCGATTTTAAATGAATTGTTCATTAAAAATTTCGGCCAGGGGCGCTGCCCCTTCAACCCCGCAAGGGGCGCTGCCCCCTTGACCCCCGTCCGCTAACCGGGCAGCGGATCACCCGTTCCCGCTGACCGGGCAGCGGACCCCCGGCTAACTCTGCGTAGTGTGATCGGTCGTCTAAATTTAATTTGGTTTTAATTAATTAAAATTGATAATAATAATAATAATGTGTTTATTATTGTCTTGTGGTGATCGGTTATGCCCTTAGTTTTCCTTTATTTTGTTTTGGGTTTTAAAATACGACCCGCGTGTCGTGCCTCTCTTTTAATCTCTCAATGTAACTTCTTTTCTCATATCACTCCCTCGTATGTAAAACGAGTTTCTTTTATGTAATGTAATGATATGAAGAAAGCAAAGAAGTCAGTGCCAAAGGAGGACAACCTTGAAGATCTTGCTTGGAGAAGCTTAGATCGTTGTTAGGTTAGCTTAGGTTCTCTCATTGGCTTGGGAGAACAATTGCGCTAGGGGCCATAACTGTTTCATTATGTATGTATGTATGTTGATGCATGTGAATGTATGTTGATGCATGTGAGAGGCGATTTATATGATAAATAAGCCGGTGAGATCAGAAAAATTGCAATTCCCTCAAATTAAATATTAAGTTTATGTTTTCCAAGTTTTAACACTCGTCAAGACTAGTATCGGATAGTGTAGGTTTCGCCTACGCGAGGTGCATGTTCTATATTAGTAAGGTGCGATGGGATAATTGTAATATCCAACTGTTAAAACAATGGGTCAAACTTAACTAAACAAATTATAATAATATTATATATGTTTGCTTTCCAAGTTTTAGCACTCATCAAGACTAGTATCGGACAATGTAGGTTTCGCCTACGCGAGGTGCATTTTCTATATTGGTAAGGTGCGATGAGATAATTGTAATATCCAACTGCTAAAACGATGGGTCAAACTTAATTATAATAATATTATATATGTTTAGAAGCAAGAGTTGGGAATGATCCATATGATGGATTGGAATAAGGAGTTATTCACCCAACTGAAATTTTCGAGAGTTGTATGAGATACAATTGGAAGGAGTTCCTACCTAAATAACCTAGTTTTTTGTAATCTGCCTACGCGGACTTAGAACGAAGTGAAATATGGATCTCGACCCACTAGAAAATCTTCCAATGGGATTTTCCGAATCAAATGATGAGGGTCATTTGTTTTGAGTAAAATAGTTGGAACATATTTGATTAAAGGCCTAATTAAATATGTCAATGATACTTATATTTTCATTAATCCTTATGTAGATTACCATGACAGCAAACACCTCAAACACCTATAAGAAGCATGTCGATGATCCCAATGAAACTGCTTGTCTCATGCTAGCTACCATGAACTCAGAATTGCAAAAGCAACATGAGAACATGTCAGCGTTTGATATGATCGAACACCTGAAGATGCTCTATCAAGAGCAAGCAAGGCATGAGAGGTTTGAAGTTTCAAAAGCCCTTTTTCAAGGCAAGTTAGCTGAGGGAGCCCCTGTAGGTCCCTATGTACTCAAGATGATTGAGTATGTGGAAAACCTTGAGAGATAGGGTTTTCCCCTCGAAAAGGAACTTGCGACTGACTTGATCTTGCAATCGTTGCCAGATGGATTCAGTCAATTTGTCCTAAATTTTAATATGAATGATATGGACAAATCTCTTCCTGAACTGCTCGCCATGTTAAGAACTGCTGAGCAGAATCTGAAGTCAAAAGGGAAGTCCATTCTGATGATCGGAAATGGAAAGAGACAAAACAAAAGGCCCACTAAGCAGGGTGATAAAGGGAAAGGCAAGGAAGTTGCCAAACCCAAACCCACCGTTACTGCTTTAAAGCCTAGTGGAGGTATAAGAAAAGAAGGCACCTGCTTCCATTGCGGTAAGACCGGACACTGGAAGAGAAACTGCCCAAAGTACCTGGAAGATAAGAAGAATGGAGTAGAGACTTCAACTTCAGGTATTTCTGTTATTGAAATTAATTTATCTACTTCTGCATCATGGGTATTAGATACTGGATGCGGTTCTCACATTTGTACAAATGTGCAGGGATTAAAAAGGAGTAGAGATTTGGCAAAAGGTGAAGTCGACCTATGAATTGGCAATGGAGCAAAGGTTGCTGCTTTAGCCGTAGGAACTTATGTATTGACTTTACCTAGTGGTTTAATAATTCAGTTAGAGAACTGTTATTATGTACTTGCAATTAGCACGAATAGTATTTCCGTTTCTTGTTTGGACAAGTTTGGTTTTTCATTTATAATAAAGAACAATTGTTGCTCAATTTATTTGAATGATATATTCTATGCTACTGCACAAATGAACAATGGATTATATGTCCTTGATCTTGAAATGCCTATTTATAACATTAATACTAAAAGTATGAAACCTACTGAGTTAAATCCAACTTACCTTTGGCATTGTCGATTAGGCCACATAAATGAGAAACGCATTTCCAAACTCCATAAAGATGGACTCTTGGACTCTTTTGATTATGAATCATATGAGACATGCAGATATTGTTTAATTGGAAAGATGACAAAGTCTCCATTCACAGGAAAATGTGAAAGAGCTAATGATCTTTTGGCCCTCATACATACTGATGTATGTGGACCACTGAACATACCAGCCAAAGGAGGTTTTCAATACTTCATCACATTTACTGATGATTTCAGTAGATATGGTTATGTGTATTTAATGAAACACAAATCAGAGTCCTTTGAAAAGTTCAAGGAATTCAAGAATGAAGTACAAAACCAATTAGGTAAGAATATTAAAACTCTTCGATTAGATCAAGGTGGTGAGTATTTAAGCCTAGAGTTTGATGACTATCTGAAAGAGTGTGGGATCCTATCCCAACTTACTCCTCCTGGAGCACCCCAATGGAATGGTGTATCTGAGAGAAGAAATCGAACCTTGTTGGACATGGTCCGATCCATGATGAGTCACGCTGATCTTCTAAACTCCTTTTGAGGACATGCACTATTGACATCAGCTTATACACTTAACCGTGTTCCATCCAAAAGGTTGAGAAGACACCATATGAGATATGGAGTGGTAAGAAACCACATATGTCTTACATGAAGATTTGGGGTTGCGAAGTCTCTGTGAAACGACAAATTTCAACTAAGCTTGAGCCAAAATCTGACAAATGCTTATTTGTGGGGATATCCTAAAGAAACAAGAGGGTATTACTTCTACAATCCTTCTGAGGGCAAAGTGTTTGTCGCTCGAACTGGAGTTTTCCTAGAAAAGGATTTTATTTCCAAAGGAATCAGTGGGAGGAAAGTAGAGCTTGAAGAAATTCAAGAATCACAAAGCATCGATACACCTATGGAGGAATTAGAGCAGGAAACACAAGTAGTTGTGTAAGAGCAACCTGCTCAAGTAGAACAAGACCAGTGTAGGTCAGGCAGGATACGTCACCTACCTGAGAGATATGGATATCTCATAACTGATCAAGGTGATGTATTACTCATGGATCAAGTACGAACATGAGCCTTGTGTCTACAAGAAGGTTAGTGGGAGCATGACCATTTTCCTGGTATTATATGTAGATGACATATTACTCATTAGAAACGATATCCCTACCCTGCAACAAGTAAATTCTTGGTTGGGGAAATGCTTTTCTATGAAGGACCTAGGTGAAACAACCTATATATTAGGAATCAGAATCTATAGAGATAGATAATAAAACTGCTTGGCATAAGTCAGAGTACATAGACAAAGTGCTGAGACGCTTTAATATGAATGATTCCAATGGTTATGTGTTTTGCTTAAATGGTGGCGCTGTGAGCTAGAAAAGTTCAAAGCAAGATACAGTTGCTGATTCTACAACTGAGGCCGAGTATATTGTTGCCTCAAGTGCAGCAAAGGAAGATGTTTGGATCAAAAAGGTTCATTAGTGAACTTGGCATAGTCCCTAGCATTGTGGATCCCGTTGGTCTCTATTGTGATAACAATGGTGCTATCGCACAAGTTAAGAAGCGTAGATCTCACCAACGATCCAAACACATACTTAGACGTTATCACCTCATTCGAGAGATAATAGATAAAGGAGATGTAAAAATATGTAGAGTACCTACACTTGACAATATTGCTGACCCACTGACAAAGCCTCTTGCGCAGCAGAAGCATGATGGCCATACTAGATCAATGGGCATTAGGGGTATGCCTGATTGGCTCTAGTGCTAGTGGGAGATTGTTGGTGTAAGCCCTAGAGGTCAATACTTTTGGTACTTGTATCGAATTATTTATTAACTAATAAAAGGCTTTTTCTTTATTATGTTTGATTAATAAAGTCCCTAGAATAGCTAGTTCGTTTAATGTATCAAGTATGACTTAATCATGAGATCACATTAAACATAAGAACACTATTCTTAAAGTATCCGTAGTCGAGCTTTATTGTGAAGTGGGATAACATTAAAGCATTAAGACTATTATGTTTGTAGACTGATGATCACATCTCATGGATCATGGATAAAGAGTTATCAAGTCTTAAACATATGTATGAATATTAAGAGTAATATTTATACCGGATTGACCCGCTATGAGAATACTATATAGAAAGTTATGCAAAGTGTCATAAGTTATTCTCATGGTGATAATGGTGTATACCACTCTTCGACCTGAAACCACTATGGATCCTAGATGTAGAGTCGAGTGCTTTGTT
This sequence comes from Lathyrus oleraceus, assembly GCF_024323335.1. Classification (NCBI taxonomy): domain Eukaryota; kingdom Viridiplantae; phylum Streptophyta; class Magnoliopsida; order Fabales; family Fabaceae; genus Lathyrus; species Lathyrus oleraceus. The sequence goes on from NC_066580.1 coordinate 309,504,551, forward strand.
GCTGATTCAACGTTGTCAGTAACTGGATAACCATAAAGACAGTTGATGGGTACTCCACGAAGCATGCTGAGGGACATGAGTGACCTAGATAGAATTTGCCTATCCTGCGTAACAGGATAAATGTCTATGGGCCCAATATTGAACTAGACAAGGATGACACGGTCTATACCTTGTGTTCAATATAGACATAAGGGTAAAGGGGTAATTATACACATAATTATTATCACAAAAGGACTTGTCAGATCACATGACATTTTCGTGGCTTGGGTAGCAGTGATGTGTTGCTAGATACCGCTCACTATTTATTTTATTAAATACGTGATTTAATATAATTGCCAACGCCGCGAAAACCTATAGGGTCACACACAAAGGACGGATTGATGAGAGATAGAGTAATTAAGGAACACCGTAAGGTACGGTACACTTAAGTGGAATACGAAATATGGTAAGGTACCAAATACTTAAGTTATTTTGGGCATATTATAAGATATGAGCCAAAATACACTTAAGTGGGCTTTTTAGCTTGAAGCCCACACAAGTGGTTCTATAAATAGAACCTCTTGGGTAGAAGCATTGTCACTCAAACTGAGACTCAAGTGAAGACTTGGAATTTCGTTTCCCTCTCTCTCTCTCTCTCACTCAAAGCCTTCATTCGTACCAGCTAGCACTGAGATTGAAGGAACCCGTTCGTGTGGACTGAGTAGAGACGTTGTCATCGTTCAACGTTCGTGATCGCTCCGTGGATTTGTATCCAAGGTTTTAATCGTTACAAGAGATCTGCACCAAAGGTTTGAATCGCCACAAGAGGTAACGATTCTATCACTGATCATGCCCATTCGTAAGGATCACTAAATGGAGAAATTTTTAAATTCCGCTGCGCCTTGGATGTCAATTCTCCTTCAGTAACACCCCGTTTTTTATTAGATATTTTATTATATTTTAATCATTTGAATTATGGATTTTGATGATTTATTTTATGGTTGGGTGTTGACGGAATATGTATCCTTGAGTTAGGAGTATTAAGAGATGATAAAAGTAAGTAGAATAATTTAGAATTGTTTTGATAATTAAAAATAATATTTTATTTATTTTTATTATATTAATTAGTGAAGATAGAATAATTGGGTCAAATGTGAGAAGTTGAGAAGGTTGGTGGGAGGAAGGAATATGAGATAATTAAGTTTGGGCCAAGTTGGTGATTTGGAAAAGTTTACCCTAAAAATAAAAAGTTAAGAGGAACCTAGGTTTAAGGAGATTTTCACACTATGTGACATTTGAGAAAGAGGAGCAAAGAGGCAAGAGGCAGGGTGATCAAAAAAAGAGAGTGAAGATTTTAATTTAATTTTTTTGCAAGGAATTTAGGTAAGGGTGAGAACTTGTTCTAATAGTAAAAGATATGGTAGAAGGGTGGAATGAAGGAATCCTTAACCTCCTTATGGTTTAGTGTTTTCGTTCATAATTTTAAATTAGGATGCTATGATAGTTGTTATATGATGAGTTTTGTGTGCCTTATGTGCGTGTATTTTTCTGTTTTTATGATTGGACATATATCCACCATTGTTGCAATTTCGAAGGTTTTAGACATAAACTTAAAACTGTTATTAAATGATTTAATTGTGTTAAAACTGTAAATTAACTTTAGATAATTATAGTATTACATGGGTTATAATTTTATGAGTGTTTGAATTTTTACGGAATCAAAATCGGAGGCTCGGAAGGCCTCTGACGATGAAAAATGCAGACAATTATGTATTTTGTTCGTCAAGATCGCGCTCAGCGTGGAAACATTTTTATGGTGTTATGTCGATGATGTTAAGATGTTGACAAGTTTATTATGTTTGTTGATATTATTCACGTGGTAACACGAATTTTTTGTTGCATGATGAATGATGTGATGCATAAATGATGAGATGTGCATGGGGATCCTTTAGGTGGACCTTGTTGTGTTAATGCATGTTATTTGAGAGTCTTGCATCTTGGTGTATGGACTTTGTTCCAATTTTGGTAAGCCTCGATTCTATGGTGATGGATTGGGTGCGAGTAGCTAATTCTTATTTTGAGGGATTAATGGAGAATTACCTATGTTGATGGTAACAAGTTTTTGTAAGCCTCGATCCCATTGTGATGGATCGAGTGCGAGTAGCTAATTCCTATTATGGGGGATTAATGAAGCGTTACCTATGGTGATGGTAGTAATTTTTGTTTGCTCCAGCTCCAAGAGGAAATTGATCCTATGGTGGGGATCATGGAGTGAGATGAACCCGAGTGCTCATATTTGGTACCACATGCATGTCGAGTCGGTGTTGAGTACATTGCATAAGTGTTGCATTTGTATTGGTTGTTATTGATGTGTTGTTGGATGAGATGTTGTTGCATATGATGTTAATGATAATTGAGATGTGGTTTTCTATAATGTTGATGATAATTGAGAAGTTGTCGTGTATGATGTTGATTATGATTTGGATGTAAGAATGTGATATATCGTTGTGCATGATTGTGTAGATGTTGTACTTTATTCTTCATTCTATATCGTTATTATTGAAATGAATTCTCACCCATTCTATTTGAATGTTGCCTTTACATGGGCATTGTGTAGATACTCAAGAGTAGTATTGCTGAAGAAAGTGGAAGGTAGCTCTTGGATTACTTCTTTATTTTATCACTTTTACTAGTGGTACCTTGCTCTGATCATGTAACATCGGGTTGGGTTAAACGCTTATTTTATTCCTTATGTCTGATTATGTTGAAGTCATAAGACTAATTTATCGTTGAGAATTCTTAAGATGTTGAGTTGATTGATTACAACTCTCTTATTTTGTTATTACAATTGAAGTTGGGACTATATGTTATTACATGCTTTATCTTCCATAATTGTGATGATAATTCCGCTGCGATGATACTTTAAAATGGAAGTGAACGTGCGGTGACAAGTTATAAATGTCTTATTATATGAATATATAGTACTGATCAGATGAGATGGATGTCATTAAAACATCCCAGGTATGATTCGGATAAGTTGGATGTCGTGTAAACATCCTTATTATAAATGTGTGTATTGAAATTTACTGTTGAAACCCATGTTACTGAGCAAGTCATATGTGTTATGAATGTGTGACACCCTACGCGGTTTTATTTTATATTTAATTTATGTGATAAATTATGTGTGGGGTTTAGGGTGTTACAGAGGTGAGTACAACTCTACAGAGGTCAGAAGGTTATGTGATGAGAATAAAATTTAGTATGAGGTTATTGCTCCATACACTCCTCAACATAATGGTCTTGCTAAAATAAGAAACATAATTTTGCTTGATATGACAAGGAGCATGCTGAAGGAGAAGAAGCTCCCTCACATTTTATGGGGAGAAGCTGTTGCCGCTGTATCATATGTGTCCAACTAGAGGCCAACTAAGAAACTGAAGGAAGTTGTTCATTTTGAGAAGTGGATTGTAGATAAGCAAAGTGTGAGCCATTTGAAGGTGTTTGGTTCTATTTGTTATAAACATGTACAAAGGCTAAGAGAAGAAAGTTGGATGAAAGAAGCAGAGTCATGTTGCTTGTAGGATACCACAGTACAAGTGCTTATAAACTCTATTGTCTTGTCACTAACAAAGTTGAATTCACTAGAGATATCGTTGTGAAAGAATCAGAAGTGTCGGATTGGAAAAAGTCTCAATCCAACTCTGGTGCAATGTTAACACCTGAGCTAACTTCTGAAGATATTTCATATTTTGAAGGAGAATCTGCCTCTATAAGAGATTCTGAGTCTGAAGATGAGTCAAAGTCTGAAGGTGACTCTGATGCTAAAGGAGAGTTTAAATGAGAGTCTGACTCTGAAGGTGAATTTGATTCTGATCCAAATTCTGATGATGATCCATACTCTGGTGGTAATCGTGCCTCAAAAGGTGGACCAGACTCTGAAGGTAGTCCAACATCGATACTATTCCTGCATCTGAAGAAGATTCTAAACAAGTCCAGAGACCACAAAGAATAATAGAAATACCAAGAAGATTTGCAGAGTTTGACATGTTGCAAGATACTAAGATAAACTTTGACGGGGAAGTCATTCCATGTGCCATGTTGGTAGACTCTGAACCAATAAGCACTAAAGAAGCTCTCAAGAAGAAGGTGTGGCTGAAAGCCATGAAATAAGAACATGATGCTATAGAAAGAAGCAAAACTTGGCAGTTGACTAAGCTTCCAAAGAATAAGAAATCCATCGGTGTGCGATGGGTTTACCAGTTGAAGTGGAAGCTAAACGGATCAATTGACAAACACAAATAAATTTTAATACCTAGGATTTCTATAGAAATCTAGACTAGATTACTTTGAAGTGTTTACACCTGTAGCTAGACATGAAATAATCAGACCGATGATTGATATAGTGGCTAATAGAAAATGGCCTTTGATGCATTTAGATGTGAAATCAACATTTTTGAATGGTCTTTTATGTAACGCCTCAAACTGCTTTCAGGGTTACCGACTGACCCTACAAACCAACTCTGAAGGGGAAGTCATTCACTATGCCATGATGGTAGACTCTGAACCAGTAAGCACTGAGGAAGCTCTCAAGAAGAAGGAATGATGGAAAGCCATGGAAAAATAACTTAAGGCTATAGAAAGAAACAAAACTTGGGAGTTGGATGAGCTTCCAAGGAACAAGAAATCCATCAATGTGAGATGGGTTTACCAGTTGAAGCTGAAGCCATATAGGTATAATTATGCATAAGCTGAAGTATGAACTTGAGCTTTTGAAGAGATTTGAGCTAATAAATTGCAAGTCTGCAATCACACCTGCTGAAATAGATCACAAGCTAGATTCTGATGTTGAGGGTGATGATGTAGATGTTATAATTTTTAAACAGTCAGTGGATTAATTGAGATATCTATGCAATACCAGACCTGACATCTGTTATGTAGTTGGAATGGTGAGTAGATTTATGAATAAACCAAAGTGGTCGCATTATCAAGCTGTTTTCAGGATACTAAGGTGTATTAAGGGGACTCTAAAGTATGGAGTTCTGTTCCCTTCTGGTGCTAAATTTGAGTCAGAGTTGATATGTTATTCAGACTCTGATTGGTGTGGAGATAGAGTTGACAGAAGAAATACTTCTGGATATTTCTTTAAGTATCTAGGATGTCCCATTTCTTGGTTCTCCAAGAAGCAACCATTGGTTGCATTGTCAACCTGTAAAGCTGAGTATATTGCAGGTGCTTTGACTCCTTGCCAAGCTGTATGACTTATGAACTTATTGCAGGATCTGAAGGTCAAGGTGAGAAAGCCTGTGAAGTTGATGATTGACAACAAAATAACTATAAGCCTTTCCAAGAATCTAATGATGAATGGAAGAAGTAAGCACATTGACACAAAGTTCCATTTTTTGCCCAATCAGGTTGACAATGGAGTGCTTGAAGTTGCTCTCTATAGCAAATGACAGATGTACTGACCAAAGAAATCAAGACTTAACACTTTATCCAGTTGAGGGATGAAATTAGTGTTATTGTTTTTTATTAGCTGAATATGAATTAAGGGATGATGTTAGATATAAGTCATTTTTATTTGAGTTGCATTTAGAGTTTAATTTGGCTTACATTTGAATGTCATTTATGTTCTGATAGTATATAAGATAAGTTTCAATTTTGTGAATGAATTGTAAAAGATTCTAAATTGTAATAGAATTTCAATTTCAGTACTATAAATTAGTTACAAGTTTACATTCTCTCACTTCATCTTCTTCTTTCTTGTGCACCAACATAATCCTCACCAAATCTCTGAAGGACGTAAAAAGTTCGTACAAAAATATAATATCACGTGGTAAGAAAACTATCTTCCCTAGCCACTCGAATAATTTTATACAAAAAGGAAATAGAGATAGAACAAGTGACAAAAAAGTGAGAAATCGACTCTAAAGCAACACATAACCCACATAAACGACCATCATGATCTAAAATAACCTGCATTATACGAAGATTCTCCCGACTAGGGATTTTATCTTGAAGCAACTGCTAAGAAAAGACGAACACTTTCAAAAGAGCCTAATTACCCCCAAATAGAAACTAACAAATATGATGGGACTTATATAGATTGCAGTAGGCAGAAACAATAATGTAATTATTATTATCATCTGACAACCAACACCGACAATCGTTCTTTAACGAGACAGTAACATTCTAAATTACATAGATATCATAATAAATTTTATTTTGCTTATACAGGAAATCTTGTAAAAATTAATTATACTTAAATATCTTTCTTTATTAATTTATTAATGTAAAATTAATTATTTTATTATAATTGTGTTGGGAAAGACTATTTAAGAATGATAGTATAACATACGTATAACACATAAATATTTGACCTCACAATAACGTGGTTGAGGGACATGGGTTGTATATTTGTGCTTACATTTGAAGTTTTTAGTGTTAATTGCATTGGTTGTGAAGATAATTTATATGGTTAAAATTTGAACTCTGATCACATACTCTTCCTTCTAGCCATTATAATTAATTAGTAGTAGTGTTGATTATTATGTTAATAGAAAAAAACACTGAATTATTTAGATAAAATAATTAATTAAATTTTTATAAACATGAATATTTTACAAGAACTATTTTTTTTATTAAGAAGTTTAGTGATTAAAATTTATTTTATTAAATATGAATAAATGAGATATCATAAACTAAAATAATAAATTGTTTAATGAGACAGAAAAACTAATTTCTTAAAACAATTAAACCTATTACAGCAACATTTTTGTCATTGTCATAGTTATGGTTATTGTGTAGGACATTCTACTTGACCAAATCAATCACTTTCTTAATATCCTCACTATAAAAAATAAAACAAAAGAAAAAGAAAAAATAATGCTCCATAACACATTTCTCTCTAGTTGATGTGTGCAATAACTCCACCACAGTAAAACACAAGACACCTCTATAAATATCACCCAAACCGCACCATATTCAAGACACTTCAAAAACCTTCTCCATTTCCCCATTCCAACGTTCCCTTTCGCAAAAAAAAACCAACTCTTCATAATCTTCTTCTTCTTCACTTCTGCAACTATAATGGAAGAAGTACTTAACCGTCTCAACGGAACAACCCCAACACCCACCACAGAACCCGACTCCAAAAAACCAGCCGCCAACAAAAGAGCATTACGCGAAACTACTGCCATCGCCGGCAACGGCGGTGCCCTTAGGTACCGCGGAGTACGCCGCCGTCCATGGGGCCGTTACGCAGCTGAAATAAGAGACCCTCAGTCTAAAGAACGCCGTTGGTTAGGTACTTTCGACACTGCTGAAGAAGCTGCTTGTGCTTACGACTGCGCCGCACGTGCCATGCGTGGCATCAAAGCTCGTACCAATTTCGTTTATCCAACTTCTCCTCCTCCTTCTTCCACTTTTCCTTCCTTCAACTTCCCGAAACATTCTTATTCTCATTCTCATTCTCAAACTCTTGATAAAACCTCTGCAAACAACCGACACGTGTCGTCTTCTGGTTGGTTAACCGCCTCTGAAACAAACGGTGGTGATTTCGGTAACCATAGAAACCCTTCAACTACTTCACTTGACATGCTTCTCTTTCGTGAGTTCATCAACTCTTCTAATTCCAACTCTTCACTTCAGAATCACTTTCACGACAACTTTTCATATTCCTACAACAACAACATAGGTAATTCTAGTACTAGTTCAACCTCTAGTTCCGGTTCTGGTTCTACTTTTCTCCCAGGTTGTTGTTTGGCGAATTCATGTAGTGGGGGTGTCAATAGCAACAACATGAACAACACCTTTGTCGGTTTAGATGGTTCCAAACTTTCTGCTGATGAAGATAATGAGTTTTTTCCTAAAGAGTCTTCTGATTCTGGATTATTGGAAGAGATTGTTAACAGGTTCTTACCAAAACCTAAGCAAGAGACTAAGCATGAAGGTTTGGGAAATACTTTCTGCGACCCTTTTGTTCCTGCTGCACCTGTCTATGATCACACGCTTGAGATTAAAAAGGGTCTTCAAAAGAACGATTTTTTAGGTGGTGGATTTGATCAAAATGATTTCAATATGCAACAGTTTGAGAATTTTAATAATGGGTTTAACAGCACTTTTCAGTCTGTGCCTTTTGGAAATGAACAAGTCATGGTGAATCATCCTGAGAATTCAGTTTTTCAGTATCAAGAGGTTCTTAATGCTTTTGCACTCAGGATGCAAAATGCTTAATCAGTTAGTTTAAGCATGTTAATTAGTTTCTGTAGCTTAATTTATATTATGATAATTCTGTGTCTGTTGATGTTTTAGGGTTTTGATGTTTCTAGGTTAAACTATGTTACTACTTTGTACTTTTCCTTCTAGCTACTATGTTCTGAAAAGCAATAGATTTCAATATAGTATATTGGACAATCCTGTAATATTAATATTTTATGAATGTTTTTGAGCAAGCATGGTTTTTACCTTTTGTTTTACTTTATGCCTTATTTTTGTTTTTCTTCTGCAGTGAAGAACAAAAAGTTAATGAAAAGGGGTTAATGAGAAAGACAAAGTCTGAGATGAGAGTAAAGTGAGTTTTTTTGGTTTGTATTCAGTTGATAAAACAATCATGACTTATGTGGTTGACCTTGGAACTAGAAAAGTTTTGTTTATTTGTTGCATACACTTTTTTCTCATGCTTTGTTAATTGAAGTCTGGTTTGAGTAATGCCTGGTTGTACTGTCGTTTTCTTCTTTGAATTGTTATGGAATTTATAAAGTTAGGAACAAGAAAAGTGTCTCTATTAAAAGTGTTTGTGTTATGGGGGAAAGTGTAGTGTAGAGGCTGCAGGGTGAGGCTTTTTGTTTAAACGACGAAATTGCATGCAGGTGTGAGGGTTTTTAGTTGAGTGTACTATACTTGTGTTGTATTGGTTCAAAGAATAAAATGAATTTATGAAAAGTTTGAGTATTGGTTCTGTTATGGTTGTGCAAAGTGCAAGTGCAAGTTTTTGTTTAGGAATTGCAGAGGATTGTTCCATCAATTTGGTGCTAGTGCTATACTTACCTATGCCTATGCTCATATGAGCCAAAGTTGTCTCATACATTGATCACATTGAATGAGGCAACCATTTATAATAGGTTTTTGTTATGACTTATAAATCAGATAAGATAAGACTTTGAACATATATTAATATAATTGGTGATAAATGTGACAGAAGGTTATGTTAGTCCTGTTTAGATCCGTAAAAAAAATCATCTATATAAAAATGGCATAATGGAATGGGAGGAGTTGAGAATTTAAAAAATTTACGGGATAATTTTTAAATCTAAAAATTTATTTAAATACTCATGTTCACAAAAACTTATACATAAAATAAAAAAGAAGGAAGAGATACATTAATGGATGAGTCCCTAAACCCTTAATCCGTCTCACACTAAAGGACCAACAAAGCAGAGATGCCAAACGAACGAATCTATTTTATCACTTTAATTGACGGTGAGTTTATCAAAATTATGGTGAGATTATTAATTTTACAATACTTTAATGAATAATTATTGACAAAATTAGAGTAATTTATGTGATGCTACAAATTGTCAAATGGATACGTGTCATTGGAGAGTGAGATTTGTCTTCTTTAATTAATTGGTCTAGAAGCTAAATATCAAGTTTAAAATAAATAAATAAAAATCAATACTTTTCTTCTTTATAAAAAGTATAATGTGAGTAGATACAATTGTTATTGATTCTAGGATAATGGCAAAATATAATTTTGTTACCGTACTAAGTTGACTTGATTAACAAAGATTGCATTATTATTGAAATAAATTATTAAGGACCATGTTTTATTTTTTATATTTAGAATGCAGGACCATTATTTAATACTAGTAGAAAAATTGAAAATGAGATAGTTGAAAACAAATTTAATTAGTTGAGAGAAACTAATGTAGCACTATATGTATTTATATTTTTTCACTAAAATGTAGCACTATATATGAATAAAGACATATACGGTGGTTCACATAACAATTAATTTGCCAGATAAGAATTCTCATTATGAAGTTGTGTAAGCTAATATTTCTTAAACTTGAAATAAATTGGCTATGTATTAAAACCTCTATTTATGATATGAAATTTGCTTTGGCTCTCTCTTTTTAAATGGTATAGTAAGTTTTAAAAAGGTTAAAAATATTAAGATTACAAGCCTAGATAGAAAAAAAGAAAAGAAATTTATATAACAATTTATCAAATTTCTCTTACTTTATTTGACTTGATAAAAATATTTCATTACTAGACTAATAATTAATTTTATATTAAATTTTAATTGCTGAGTCCAGAAAAGATAAATATCATTTTTTTTTCTCTAGATATTACTGTATTGTCTATTAATTATTTTTAGTTTCTATTAGTATCACCGAGAAAAATAATATTTTCAAATTATGTATTCTTTTCAAGTTTTTAATTATAATTAGACAAACTATTTAATAAGTTGCATAATTTTTATATAAATTTTAGAGAATACTATAATTTTACATGTTTATAAATTTATCATTTAATTTTTATTATAATATTTTTTGTTTAAAATATTTTGGTTGTTTATAATTTTAAATAGAAAATAATATATTTTATTATTTTCATAACTTTTTATTAAACATTTAATTTTTTAAAATATTGTTAAAAAATTTAAATTATATAATTTTTTGTTTTAATCAAATTATTTTTAATAAAAATATGAATAATAACTGGATATTACGAGTTTTTGCGATGTGATTTAAATCGATTTTGAGAAAAAAAATTCATTCTATTTAAAAATAAATTTACTTGCAGTTAGTATTGATTTTGAATAATTGATTAAAAAATTTAATCCGGTCTAATCTAATTTCATACATGTTAATTCGGATGGATTTTTGAATATCCAAAATATAAATTATATAAGGTTATCAATTAACATTGAGCTAAAATACAACTATTTTTCCAAACGAGTTCTATAGTGTACCATCAAAATCCTACCTATTGTTTTTCTTATGTCAAAATTTTGAAGCATAAAACTTTAGACTGTACCATTTGAATCTTGAACCGACCAAACTCAAAAAAATTAATACATGCCAAAAGTTAGACAAAAAATACACGAATATTGTATTTGTAATAAGAATGCATGACAAAATTAGACAACTTATGCATTCGTATAATTTAAAAACAAAGTCATTACTACTCCATAAAATTATTAGTATTGGCAGAGTTTGTTCCTTCGACATCCGGCAAAAACCAACAATGAGAGAGTCCTTCAATAAGGGAAATATTTAATAGTTGACATATAAAGAGATCATCAGAGCAAGTGCATAAGATAAGACTAGTGAACAATTAAAATTAAAATCATAATAACTTCAATATATATCATCATATTCATGTAGATATAGAGTATGTCGATGTTACGTATTATAATTTTTTTCCATAATTAATTGGTTTATAGTAGTAACATAGGCTATGGGTCCATCTGCATAAGTTGTTTAATTTTGTCTCTTCTTACTTCCATTTAGTATAATACTAGTAGTGTATATAGTTTAAGTTGCTCAACTACATTTTAATGTCGACGCACGGTTCTATACGTAATGCAATAAAACAAAAATAAATCCAGCATATAGGTAGATAGAACAAATGTATACTATCTATTTAATTCAATTTAATTCACCATACAAATTAATAAAAAAAATTAAAAATAAATTATTTAGTCAATAAAATTATTGATACAAGATAATTTGATTTTGAAATTTATTGCTATACAATGGTAACTCCCTAGCGTGTTTCCATTAGCATAATGACTTTATATACACACTACAAATAATATATAATATATGAATTTAATTGAAATATACTGGCAGTGTAAAATGATTTTATCCCATCAATTAATCATAGATGTTGGATATTAAAATAAGTTTAATTTTTATTTTTAAAACCTATAAAATAATACAAACGGGTGATGATGATATATCGATAGTATAAAACTTTTTACATTGATAATACATAATATTTAATCTCATAATATATTGTATAACAAACCTTTTACTTCAACCATCCTTAACCTGAGAAATAATTCATGAGTTCACAATGATCTAATTTTTTAAAGAATAAATATTATTTATTTTCTTAGCGGGGGCATTCAAACGAGAGGAAATGTGGCCGATCCACTATGAATCCCAACTTCTATAACTTTTTCTTAATGTATCTATTCCCCCACATGGCGTTTTCTCATTTTTTTATTTAAATTTATTTATGATTTTTTTAAATTGGGTTCTTTCTTATTTTTAACATATTTATAATGTATCTATTTTCTCCGTCGAATTATCCAACCAAGAAGAAATATTAGTTATCTATTTCATAGGATGTTTTATTTTTTTTAATTAAAAAAATTATTTTAAATCTATCTATCCCCTTGATTGGTTTGTCCAACCGAGATAAAATATTTGTTGCATGTATTTTCTAGAAATAGACTCTAACTATTCATTTATTTTTCAACACTCACTTCATCTTCATTCTCTTGTGAAATCGAACGATCTTTTAAGAAAATATACCCTAGGCGATTTTCATCTTCATCTTCTCCATCTTAATGCCCTAACATCTCAACCCATATTTCATAATCGTTTTCAAAACTCCATCATCTCTTCCAACACACTTAAGTGTTCGAACACCAACTCTTCCAACACACGTACATTTCCTCCATTCAAACGCCATAACACCATTAAAATTATACTGTAGCTTGAAATGAGGAAAATACAACCAAATATCAACAAACCTTTCTCTACCATTATCATATCTTCTTCATCATGTATTAAGTACATAACTCACTATCTTTATCCATGCACGCAACTTTTAAATGTTAACTTTTGTTGTGTGGATTGCTCATTGTTTATTTTGATTATGTTGATAAAAATAAAAACAATTTTTTTCTTTTGAGTGTTGATGTTGAATAAAGTCCATATGTATCATGAGTTAAGTAAAGTTCACAGATACCATAAGTTAAGTAAAATATTTTTCCCAATTTTAGCGTTGATTTTGTCGATGTTGTGTTAAGTAAAATGTTTATGATGTTATTCTTAGGAAGTGTTGTTAAGAATATGTTAAATATACCATATGTACCACAAATTTCACATAAGGTGACTTTATTGAGGCCATTCTTAGGAAAGTTCTCTTAGGTTTCTTTGTTAATATTGTGTTAAGTACAATGCTATGAACATATACTTATGAAATGCTCATAGAAAGTGTTGATGTTGTGTTAAATAAAATATTTATTATCATTGTTGTTGTTTAAATAGAGATAGTCGATTTAACCATCACCTCTTCTACAACCAACACCTCTCAAAGAACCACCTTTACTAAAACTAAAAGTAAAAGAAATTCTAGAGGTTCCATAATGATGTTCAGGTTAACAAAATCCTACAACACGATGTTAGGTTGTCGATCAATTTTTATTTACAAAGCGGTAAGTGTTATGGTGAACATGCTACAAATTTTAAGAGTTATGTGACATTACATGGTAGAAGCAAAATGAACATTTTGTTAGATGATTGAAGTCAGGTCGATGGGACATGTAAAACATGTATATGGACCGATATTAAGATATTTATTTTAACTTTCATGATTTCTTATACAAGTATATATGACCATTTTTTTTTGTTTAATACTAATACCAACTTTATTATGTAAATGTAGAATACTTTTATCGTTCCAAAAGATGATAAGCTAGCAAAGAAATAAATATTATATGCTGGTGAGTGTTGATTGGGATTTAATTAAGACAACTCACAACCGATTATTATATATCCAAAGAGTACTGACTTAAAACTGCCATATGTGATGTATAATTTTTTTGATTAGGACGCTTGACAGAGGTTTATTGAGTCTCACAACACTACTGAGTTCCTGGCTAAGAGTAAAAAAAGGAAAAATGAATATGTAAGAAATATTCGTCCTCGTAGACTGTCTCATGGAGGATATGATAAACTGGAGGAGACAATGATTAAAGAAAAAATAAAACAAAGATAACAAGAGTTGGAAGATCCTTTTATAAGCCTTGATCATAATCCATCTCCATCATAACGCCGTGAGAAATTGAAGAGAACACATCAAAGACTAGGAGGTGAGTTCACATTAGAGGTTACACCTGTAGTTGCTGATAAGATTGTAAGTATATTCTCTTTTCAATATTATCAATTGTAGTTAATTCAATTTGGTAATGAAATTTTAATTGTGTTAGTAAGATTTGTTGGTTGAAAAAATTAATACTGGTGTTTTTGTTCCACAAAGAAGCCATGATATATTTTTAGAAGAAATAAAAACAAATGAGCATGATGGGCGTGTCCATGGTGTTGGACCATGCATCGACTTGAGGATTTTTTCCCGGATAATCGTCAAAGACTAAAGAAATCACAAAAACCAGATTAAAGACCTAGCATATGAAATGATGGAGGAGTGAATGCAAGGGAAGATAGAGGAAACATTAGAAAAGATGTGGCGACTATGTGGGAGAGTGTGACCCAAGAGGTGCGGGAGAGGGTGAGCCAGAAGGTGCGGGAGAGTGTGAACCATGAGATGCGGGAAAATGTGACTCGAGATGTGATTGATGTAAATATAAATTTGGTTTAGGAGCTTTCTTTTCTTTGTTTGTATGATTAAAAATAAGTGTTGTGTGTTGTTGTTGTTGTTGTTGTTGTTTCTTCTTTTAGAATTATGTATTATGTTGCTCTTGTTTTTATGATGCAACAATTGAAATCGATGGATGTACTTGGCCCCCAAATTTTAATCAGTTAGACCTATATGAGAAAGTTGTTTTAGGTGGTGCAAGTACGAAAGGTAGTTGTTCACCCCTAACACAAGATTGAGATCCCAATACCTCTACTAGACCCATTGCAAAGATTGACAAGCATGATAGAGGATATGTGAGACTCCTTAGGGATGCAATTACAACATGAACGAGATCAATTACATTTAATATTAAATATGTATTGTGGATCTTGCGAAGGGTACTAATTAACTTGACATATAATTACTTCAATTATGGTTTACATAAGTACAACTTTTATGGAGATTTCAATTTATATTAATTATTCTCAAATACTTTTAATATCAGATTTTGTGTTAACATCATTTAGGTACATGCATCAATTTTATGCATAAAGAAATTTACAAAATTATGGCTTATCGGACCCATTATATATTCAATTTTCCCAATTTTCATCAAATGATATCCAAACGTACATACAAAATAAGTTAAATCAAGTGAAAAAAGATTGTTACCTAGGACCGCCAATTCATAAGTATATATGAATTTGTTTTTTTTATCTTATTTAATACTCAATTGTTTACCCATTATTCTATTCTGGAACCATAAATAGAGTGAGATATGGAAGTTGCGATGGAGTAGAGCTTCCGATGCACTGGAACGGGACTGTACCTGCAAGGTTATCACTTTGATGCTCAAGTCAGTATGTGAAAGAGTAGAGAGTATTCAAATTTGTTTGAAACTTTATACCTAAAATGGCGTTATTCCCTATATATAAGGGAGAGGATTAATTGTTTCTCTATTTTTCAGGCGTGGAAAATGGAGGACAATTGGATGTGCTTGAGGTGTAGATCTTTTGCAGCAAGGTACATGATAACTCAGTGGTAAGAGGGAGTTTCTAGAAGCTCAACTGCTTATATGAATGACCTAAACTTCAACCCAGGGTGGTTTATATTAGGGTGTCCGAATAAAAAAATATTTGGCTGGCTTATAACAATTTCCCCCAAGCCCTCGTGCTTGAGTATCAAGGTGGGGGTTTTGGAGAATTTCATCCTCGGATGCCGACCACCCTTTTACATGCCTCTGTTGTTTGGAATGTCAAACATTTACTCAGAGGCGTAATTATGATCATTCTTTGGAACTGAAACACTTGAGTGTTACATGCGAGAAATGTGATAGTTTATTGGACACCTTTATTTCTATACTATCAATACATAAGTATAGGAAGAACTAGAGTCACTTTCTTTTTATACCTATCTTTGCTCTTCACTATTGAGTAGTTAATTATTTTCTCCTTTAAAATTTCGTCGTCGCCTTCTTTTTCTTGAGATTATTAACGCGACATGGCTAAAAAATCACAGAAGAACATGAGAAGGTAATCAATGAACCCATCATCTATGTGGGAAGGTTCTATATATTCTTCAATTGTTTCTATTTTTTATACCAAAGGGGGGAGTTTGAATAAGACTTTTTCTGAAGTGGGAGAATTATTGCTTTTGTGAGAAAATTCTTTACTTTGAATAAATTTTGAATGATAGCAAATTGTGTGATCATCATCCAAATGTTGGCTGTGCATTACCTTACATGATACATTTGTGTTTTTATTGTGTTTTTATTCCATTCTATTGTTGCGTGACTGTACATAAAGACCTACATTGATACATCTCTTAAAAGAACTCATAAAATCCATTTTGTGTCAGTATGCATCAACACATAATTCTATGCATCGATCCATACAGTATGTTGTAAATCACAAAATTCTGTTGTTCAGTATGCATCGATGCATACGAGTCATGTATCGATACATGGACAGGCAAAATGCTCTATGGATCGATCCATACGAGCCTTGCATCGATCCATGATTAGTTGAAATGTCCTATGTATCAATGCATGCGAATTATGCATCGATCCATGTTGGTGGAAATGTCATATGCATCAATACATACGAATTATGCATCGATCCATGCTCACTTAAATTCACCAAAAACTCATTTATCTTACAGTATGCATCGATGCATACCCTCATGTATCAATGCATAAGTCTGTTTTATGTTCTAACAGCTTCTGTTTTTGCATATATAAGAAATGTTGTGACAGCAGGGGTGAACACGAATTCTGAGAAGAAAAACAGTTGAACACAAGATCAAAAGAGTGTAGCAGCAATTGTTTTTGGAGCAATCAGAAACCTGAAAGAGACTTCATCTTCTTCATCTTCTCAATCACTTTTCTTCAAGAACATTAACACATAATCATTCTTGTTCTTTGGATTAAAGGATCAACGAGATAACGTTCAGTGGTACGATCAAGGATCTAGCTGAGTTTTTCAGTGGAACGATCGAGGATCTAGCTGTGTTGAAGATTGAAGGGGGTTTCGAGGAAAAACCAATTGGTTTGTCCTTCAAGAACTGGAGTGTTCTTGAGGGTTTTTTAGTCACGTTTGCAGAACAGATTCAGCCGCAGCGTTGCGTTTGGAGATCGGGGGATTTCGCAAACAGGTCGTGGAACCGGTGAATTGTTTGCAATTTCGTGCAGGAAATTCTTGATCGTGCTCAGATCAAGTGGAGGTTTCATACAAGAAGAAGTTCTTGGAATTTAGAATTCTGTCTGTGTATCGTAACCTTGTATCTACGAATTCGGCATAATTGATAATCAAAGTTCTCAATTTCATTTGAAATTGAGAGGGAGACGTACCCACACGCGAGGACGACGTGGGGAACTTCCTTACCAAATCTCTGCGTATCGTATTCTTTCCTTACTTTTCTTTACGTTTTCATCAGTTTTGCAATATCAGTTTGTGTGTTGTGGCTGAACCCTTTGCGATACAATAGTGGCAAGAAAACTTTCAAACTAAAGTCCACCATTGTTCATCATTAAGCACATACACACCAACTGTTTGACAAAATTGTTAGCCAGGTTTTATTCATTGGAAATAGACTTTAATGATAAGTGCATTTAACTAGCTAAGATTCTGGTGTTAATAATTTCTGTCATTCTTATCCAAATCCAGCATTAAACTCGCTTGTCCGGTTTTCTAGTAGCGGTTCAGAATAGACGGAAGTTGATTCGGGACTGAAATTTTCCGCCAAGTTTAGAAACTCTGATAAAATTTTAAATCCGTTCAATTTTAAAAAGGTTATCTATTCACCCCCCTCTCGATCACTAGCCATACCGTCTAACAAGTGGTATCAGAGCCCCGGTTCGCTGGTGCTCTGTGGTTGCCTGTAACAGTATGGATTCTGAACCAAAGGGGGCGTATAATAGAGCGCCTATTTTCAACGGTGAAAATTATGGCTACTGGAAAGACTGCATGCGAGTTCATATAAATTCTGTGGATAGGCTAGTATGGGTTGCCATTGAAAATGGTCCTTTTCAAATTACTATGAAAAATGCGGCTGGCGCCATAGTTCCTAAACCAGAAGATGATTGGAATGAGAAAGATGAGAAAAAGTGGTCGTGTGATTGGAGAGCTCGAAACATGCTAATTTCAGCACTTGGTGTTGATGAGTATTATCGGGTATCCCATTGCACGACAGCTAAAGAAATGTGGGATGCTTTAGAAGTTGCCCATGAGGGTACTACTGAAGTAAAACAGTCCCGCATTAACACACTCAATCAAGAGTTTGAGCTCTTTCGCATGAAACAAGGAGAATCTATCTCCGACATGCAAAAGAGATTCACTCATCTCACTAATAGGTTGAATGCTCTTGGAAAACCTGTTTCCAATGAAATTGCTACTAATAAAATTCTGAGGTGTCTTAGCAGGGAGTGGCAACCTAAAGTAACAGCAATTAAGGAAGCCAACGATCTAACGAGACTTACAATCACAACTCTGTTTGGAAAGCTGGAAGAACATCAGCAAGCATTAGAAAGTCTTGAAAAGTTTGAGAACAAGAGTAAGAAAGAAAAGGAGAAGAAAAGAGACAAAGAGGGAGAGAAGAAGCCAATAGCTCTTGTGGCCTCTAGCTCTAAGTCCTCACGAAAAGAGCAAAGCGACAATGATTCAAGTAGTGACAAAGATTCGGATGATGAGGAAATGGGACTGTTTGTAAGGAGATATAATAGATTCATTCGAAAGAATGGAGTCAAGCATTCCGATAAAAACCTCATGAAGTTTCGAAGACAATCTACAGCTTCGAAACAGGAAGAGAACAAGAAGAGTAGAGGAAGGGGATCTTGTTTTAGTTGTGGTAAATCTGGACATTATAAAACGGACTGCCCTATGAAGTATAAGGATCAAAGAAAAGCTTCACCAAAAGGGTACAACAAACAAAGAAGAGCGTACATTGCATGGGAAAGTGATAGTGATTCATCAAGTACACAAAGCTCAAGTGATGGTGATGAAGCCGCAAATCTGTGTCTTATGGCTCACACAAAAAATCTGTCCTACCACAAGAAGAAAATCAATGACAAAAAGGTAAAACAAGCCTATTATAATAATTTCTCTTCTATGCCTTTTTCCGAATTGAAAATAGCTTTTGAAAAACTGCATAACGAAGCTGTAGATGCTTTTAAAAGACTATCTTCCGATAAACATATTTTTTCATTTTTGGAAGGTAAAGTATACAAAGCTGAAACAGATTTAGAAAGGTTAAAAGCTAGTATTGCAGAAAATTCAAAAGTTATTGACATTGACGGATGTAGTAAAGTTAGGTACTGTGAAGCTTGTCACATTTGGCAAAAAGAGGTAAACACTCTCAAGGTCAAATTGGAAAAAGCCTTACAACCTAAAGTTACTTATGCCGTTGACTCTAGGTTGTTTAAGAAGTCATTAAATCCACCATATGCAAAATACTCTTTTATTCTAAAGGATTTAATGAACAAGAAACAACAAACACATCATCATGGTTTATGTCATTATTATTGTCATGCTGGCCATACCATTGAGAAATGCAAGTTTAGGAGATTTCTTGTTCCTAAAGGTATTTATCAATGGAAGCCAAAAGGCAACCATGTTAGCACTTACCCACTTGGACCCAATGAAAATTGGGTACCAACTTCTCTCTTTTGATATTGTAGGATGAGTGTCTTGCTTCCGTAGATAGAAGATGGTTTCTTGACAGCGGTTGCTCAAGGCACATGACCGGTGACATATCGCTTTTCATAGACTTCAAAGCAAAGAAGAAGGGATATGTTACTTATGGAGACAATAACAAAGGAGCTATACTCGGCAAAGGTAGTGTAGGTAATCCCTCCACCACTACTATTTCTAATGTCCACCTAGTAGAGGGACTTAAACATAATTTGTTAAGCATAAGTCAATTGTGTGACATGGGCTATAAAGTTTCTTTCACAAAAACTTGCTGCATAATTGAACATGCTGAACAGAACGTTGTGTTTAAGGGAATAAGAGTAAACAATATCTATATGCTTGACCTTTTTGATGTATCTTTAACAAGTACTAAATGTCTAGTCACCTTGAATGATGATTCTTAGCTTTGGCATAGACGTCTAGCGCATGTTAATTTCGATTTGCTTAACAAGGTTGTATCTAAGGATCTAGTAGTCGGTCTTCCAAAAATGAAATTTTCAAAAGACCACCTATGTGACGCGTGCCAAATGGGAAAGCAAACGAGGGTCTCTTTTAAATCTAAAAATATAATTTCAACTTCACGACCCCTTAAGCTTCTCCATATGGATCTCTTTGGACCTTCTAGGACAAAGAGCCTAGGTGGAAATTACTATGGCTTTGTAATAGTTGATGACTACTCTAGATTTACTTGGACTATATTCCTTCATAGAAAAGATGAAACTTTTTCTGCTTTCAAGAATTTTGCAAATCTGTCCCAAAACAAAATGAATTCCAAAATAGTTACAATTCGTAGCGATCATGGTGGTGAATTTCAAAACTATCACTTTGAGAAGTACTGTTACAAGTATGGTATTGAGCATAACTTTTCAGCTCCTCGAACTCCACAACAAAATGGCGTTGTGGAGCGTAAAAATCGTGTTTTAGAGGAGTTGGCAAGAACAATGCTAAATGAGGGTGGATTACCAAAATACTTTTGGGCTGATGCTGTTAGCACAGCTTGTTATGTTTTAAACAGAATCTTAATTCGCCCTACTTTAAATAAAACTCCTTATGAACTTTTAAAAGGAAGAAAGCCAAACCTGTCACATCTTCACGTATTCGGTTGTAAGTGTTTTGTTTTGAATAACGGTAAGGAAAATATTGGGAAGTTTGATGCAAAAGCAGATGAAGGTATCTTTCTTGGTTACTCACTGTCAAGTAAAGCATATAGAGTGTATAATAAGCGTTTACTTACTGTTGAAGAACCTGTTCATGTTTCTTTTGATGAGTCTTATCCGAAAAATGTCGGAAAAGGTATTTCTTTTGATGACGCAGGTATATCTACTGAAGACATACTCAAGGAAGCTGTTGAGGAAACTGATCAGTCCAAAACAGCTGCCCATGAGAAGGAGGAAGATACTAGTCATGAAGAAAATGAGGAAGAAAAGACAGCTGAAGTGAATGATCTTCCAACAGCTTGGAAATCCTCAAAAGACCATCCTATTGACAACATCTTGGGAGACATTTCAAAGGGAGTAATGACTCGTTCTAAGATAAGTAATTTTTGTTCTCACTTCGCTTTTGTTTCACAAGTAGAGCCTAAAAATGCCAAAGAGGCCTTGATTGATGAATTTTGGCTAATGGCCATGCAAGAAGAGCTTAATCAATTTAAAAGAAATGACGTTTGGGAACTTGTCCCTCGTCCGCGAGATCATCATATCATAGGTACTAAATGGGTTTTAGAAATAAGCTTGATGAAAACAGAGTGATAACTAGGAACAAGGCACATTTAGTAGCACAAGGGTATAACCAAGAGGAGGGCATAGACTATGAGGAAACTTATGCTCCAGTTGCTCGCCTTGAAGCTATACGTCTCTTGCTTGCCTATGCATGTTCTAATGATTTTAAGCTTTACCAAATGGACGTAAAGAGTGCTTTTCTTAATGGTGTCATAAATGAAGAGGTATATGTCTCACAACCTCCTGGTTTTGAAAATGCTGAAAATCCAGATTATGTCTACAAATTAAAACGAGCCTTGTATGGTCTTAAACAAGCCCCTCGGGTTTGGTTGAAAGGCTTAGCAAATTTCTAATTGATCATGGATATTCAAGAGGTAAGGTGGATAATACTCTCTTTATTAAACACAAGGGAAAACACATACTTCTAGTCCAAGTCTATGTAGACGATATAATTTTTGGTTCAACTAACATACACTTGGTCGAAGAATTCTCTGAGGTTATGCAGGGTGAATTTGAGATGAGTCTCATGGGGGAGCTGAATTACTTCCTAGGACTGCAAATTAAGCAACTTGATGTGGGTACTGCAGTATGTCAAACAAAATACTGCAAAGAACTACTCAAGCGCTTTGGAATGAATGACTCAAAATCGATTGACACACCTATGCCTACCAATGGAAATCTAGATAAGGATGAGCATGGTAAGTGTGTGGATGTCAAAAAGTTCAGAGGTATGATTGGATCTCTCTTGTATCTTTCTGCTTCTAGACCTGACATCATGTTTAGTGTTTGTATGTGTGCACGCTATCAATCAAATCCTAAGGAATCACACCTAAAAGCTGTTAAGCGCATATTTAGATATCTTCACGGAACACCTAAATATGGGCTTTGGTATTCCAAAGGAAGTGATTGTAGTTTAGTAGGGTACTCCGATTCTGATTTTGCTGGCTGCAAATCAGATAGGAAAAGCACAAGTGGTACATGTCACCTGTTTTCAAATTCCTTGGTAAGTTGGCATAGCAAAAAGCAGGTTTCTGTGGCTTTGTCAACTGCAGAGGCAGAATACGTTGCAGCCGGTAGTTGTTGCGCTCAGATTTTATGGCTAAAGCAGCAACTACAAGACTTTAACATTCAACTCAAACGTATTCCTATAAAATGTGACAACACTAGTGCCATAAACCTTACTAAAAACCCTGTTTTACACTCACGCACTAAACACATAGAGATTAGACATCACTTTCTTCGCGACCATGTTGAAAAAGAAGACGTTGTATTTGAGCATGTTGACTCCAAAAATCAGCTTGCTGATATATTCACTAAACCTTTGGCAACGGAACCGTTCTTCAACATTCGTCGTGAATTAGGGATCCTAGATCTTTCTCATTTGATGTCTTAAGCATGTTGGTTCTTAATTATATTATGCCTCACCTTGGTTGATGAGATTCATCTTAGATATCATTTATCCATCACAAGATTACGTCAACAAAGGTAATATCACTCCCTTCTACAATTCTTTTACTACTAAGTAGTTTTGTATGTTAGAACAAAAGTTCTTACTCCCATTGAGGTAAATTTGGATGCATATATTGTCTGCCTATACTGTTTGCACATTAACAATCTGATTTGTGAATTATTCTTGGGCATAACCATCATGACATACTTCATAATGCATATCCATACTGCATAAAAATTCATTAAAATCTGCTTTGGCATCAGTATGTATCGATCCAAACATGTATGCATCGATTCATATCTTCTGCATTTCAAATTTTTCAAAACTAGTTCAGGATGCATCGATCCATCCGTCGCATGTATCGATACATAGACCTGTTAAAAACAAAAATGCCTGATATGCATCGACCCATGGCCACATGCATCGACACATACTGATGCTATTTGAATTAAATGCATATTTTTTCTCTCTCATGCATCGACACATCAGCCACCCTTATCACTTCCTATCCCAATACTTCATATCATCAGTACTCATAAACCCCAAAACTAGCGACTAACCCTAATCTTCCTCATCATCCCTCATTCTAAAACCCTAAATCTCTCATCACCATGCCTCCACGCACCATTCCAGCCAGAGAAAAGGGAAAAGGAAAAGGAAAGGAACCAGTTGGTACTTCTCAGTAGCCACCGGACATTCCTCCAAATGCCTTAGACTTGCTTCATCCAACAATCGCTACTGAATTTGAGGATTCCTTCAAGACAAGGTTAGTTATGAAACCCCATGTCTTTGATAAAAATGATGCTATTCATCTGCATCTCCATGATGTGGTTGAACTCCTAGATGCACAAAGACTCGGGTCATTCTTGTCTACAAAGGATGACTACCATGAGGATTTCATCCGGGCCTTTTATGCTGGTTTACAAACTAGTAGAGGCTATATGTTTAGGTGTTCTATCGGTGTCAGAACATATACTTTTGAAGCTTCTGATTGGGAAACGGTGTTTCAAATTCCGCCTCCATCGCTAAATTTCAAGTCCTGGCATGACCTGCATTTTGATACTGAATTTGACATGAAGGACTTTACTACATCTATCTTAAAGATAGACAGACCGCTGAGTGAGGATGAACACATCACGTCTGGTATGATTAAGAAAACTCCGCGTATTCTTCATTGGATTATCTCACACATTCTGCGTCCAACAAACAGTGGACATTCTCGGTTGGACAGGGCAAGCATACACCTTTTCTACATTCTGCAAAATAAGGTTCTCTTAAATTGGGCAAACTACTTTGTAAAACGTCTATTTTCGCGCGCAACAGCTCCAAGAATGTTGCTCTAGGTTATGCCTCTCAAATAATGAAAATTCTTAAGTTTTGGAATGTTGCAATCCCTCTAGTTCCTCTCCTATCTCCATCTGCTGCTCAAGAGTTTGACTCTTCCACTTTATCGCATATGGGATATCGGTGGGACAAGGACCGTAAATGCTTCTACTTCTTTGAAAGAAAATCCAAAACAAGAATCTACAACTTTGATGTGCCTTCAGAACGAATCCATGTTGTTGAAGATCAGCCTGATGAAGAAATGCAGGATGCGCCTGAAGCAGATGTGCCTCCAGCTGAGGCCAATGCTGGTTGGGGTGATTGGGTGCCACGAAGGTGGTCTCCAACCAACTATGTGCCTGAACCTACTGCTCCTCCGTTCTCCGGTGGTACTTCATCTTCAATGCCTACTGCGGACATCACTCATATGCTTCAACAAATGGAACTTGCTAACAAGGAACGTCATGAAGAGGCAAGGTATTGGCATGTCCAACAAAATGAGTGGCATAAGGAGCATCGTGACTGGCATGATGAGCATACACGGATGTATCAGAATCAACACTCTTGGCACCAAGACTTGGTTAAGTGGCACCAAGTTTTCTACAATGAAATGTCTGGCTTTATGGACGACTGCCGTGAAAATCCTGGTATTATGGACAGATTTAGAAGTATTGAAGTTCAGGACCGATTTAGGCACTACTCCTTCATGGGCCAAAATCCAGACACAATGCCTCCTCCTCCGCCTCCGCCAAGCTACAGAGATCATGATAGAGATGATGAGGAGTCCTGTGGTGGCCACAATCCCCATTAACCCATCATCATTTCACTTCACTGCATTTCATCTCATATTGCTCAAGTCTTATTTTGTTGCACAATATATGGTTTAGCTTATGTAATTCTTAAACTCGTTCGAATCCTCAAATGCTTTTCACTTTTTGTTTACTTCTATTGTTATTACCCTTATTTGTCATTCTTTGTGAGTGATTCTTTACCTTGAAGCTTCCTTCTTTGTGATTGGTAGCTTTTTTATCAATTTTTTTGCCATGTCCTGCTACAAACTCTTTTTTATGTTGCCTTGATAAACCTGTTTCTTCTTCTTTTTGATATTGACAAAGGGGAAGAAATGCAGATATGCACAAACTCAGGGGGAGTATCACACATCTTGCCAAAAATTTGCCATCATCAAAAAGGGGGAGTTTGTGAGAAAATTCTTTACTTTGAATAAATTTTGAATGATAGCAAATTGTGTGATCATCATCCAAATGTTGGCTGTGCATTACCTTACATGATACATTTGTGTTTTTATTGTGTTTTTATTCCATTCTATTGTTGCGTGACTGTACATAAAGACCTACATTGATACATCTCTTAAAAGAACTCATAAAATCCATTTTGTGTCAGTATGCATCAACACATAATTCTATGCATCGATCCATACAGTATGTTGTAAATCACAAAATTCTATTGTTCAGTATGCATCGATGCATACGAGTCATGTATCGATACATGGACAGGCAAAATGCTCTATGGATCGATCCATACGAGCCTTGCATCGATCCATGATTAGTTGAAATGTCCTATGTATCAATGCATGCGAATTATGCATCGATCCATATTGGTGGAAATGTCATATGCATCAATACATACGAATTATGCATCGATCCATGCTCACTTAAATTCACCAAAAACTCATTTATCTTACAGTATGCATCGATGCATACCCTCATGTATCAATGCATAAGTCTGTTTTATGTTCTAACAGCTTCTGTTTTTGCATATATAAGAAATGTTGTGACAGCAGGGGTGAACACGAATTCTGAGAAGAAAAACAGTTGAACACAAGATCAAAAGAGTGTAGCAACAATTATTTTTGGAGCAATCAGAAACCTGAAAGAGACTTCATCTTCTTCATCTTCTCAATCACTTTTCTTCAAGAACATCAACACATAATCATTCTTGTTCTTTGGATTAAAGGATCAACGAGATAACGTTCAGTGGTACGATCAAGGATCTAGCTGAGTTTTTCAGTGGAACGATCGAGGATCTAGCTGAGTTGAAGATTGAAGGGGGTTTCGAGGAAAAACCAATTGGTTTGTCCTTCAAGAACTGGAGTGTTCTTGAGGGTTTGTTAGTCACGTTTGCAGAACAGATTCAGCCGCAGCGTTGCGTTTGGAGATCGGGGGATTTCGCAAACAGGTCGTGGAACCGGTGAATTGTTTGCAATTTCGTGCAGGAAATTCTTGATCGTGCTCAGATCAAGTGGAGGTTTCATACAAGAAGAAGTTCTTGGAATTTAGAATTCTGTCTGTGTATCGTAACCTTGTATCTACGAATTCGGCATAATTGATGATCAAAGTTCTCAATTTCATTTGAAATTGAGAGGGAGACGTACCCACACGCGAGGACGACATGGGGAATTTCCTTACCAAATCTCTGCGTATCGTATTCTTTCCTTACTTTTCTTTACGTTTTCATCAGTTTTGCAATATCAGTTTATGTGTTGTGGCTGAACCCTTTGCGATACAATAGTGGCAAGAAAACTTTCAAACTAAAGTCCACCATTGTTCATCATTAAGCACATACACACCAACTGTTTGACAAAATTGTTAGCCAGGTTTTATTCATTGGAAATAGACTTTAATGATAAGTGCATTCAACTAGCTAAGATTCTGGTGTTAATAATTTCTGTCATTCTTATCCAAATCCAGCATTAAACTCGCGTGTCCGGTTTTCTAGTAGCGGTTCATAATAGACGGAAGTCGATTCGGGACTGAAATTTTCCGCCAAGTTTAAAAACTCTGATAAAATTTTAAATCCATTCAATTTTAAAAAGGTGATCTATTCACCCCCCCTCTCGATCACTAGCCACACCGTCTAACAGCTTTAGGGTCGAATTATCCCTAGTGAATATAAGAGGATATATAGTGAACATGATAACTCCACCATTCTCATGTATGAATAACTTTTCTCAACCTCGGGTGCTCGTTTTCCCTTCACCTCCTTTGAGGTTGTTGTCTTTAGCTATTTGATGATGGCTCATTTGTAACTCCATCCATCAGGTTGGGCGTACGTGAAGGCCTACCAGTTTTCGTGTGTATACTTGAAGGGGAAACCTTTTGTCGTCCTATTATTTCATCTGTTCCACTATGGCCGAGGTACTCCAACCCAATCAAGAGAATAAGAACTAGTCCTTTTGGTGTCGATGATATACATTTTTGAAGATTTTCCCGGCCTTTGGTCTATTCTTTTTGGTCACTCATCTTCATCCTTAAGCTTACACGACCATTTGTGAGGTTGATATGGGGGTTAAAGGTAAGTGCAAACTTCTATTTCCCCATTGCTATTGGTGAAGCATTTTCTTGTGGAGAACGACACATACGTTTATCAAGAGGGATATTTTTCTACTGAGGATTCTTTCCAAAAGAAGAAACTATTGGAATTGGTTAACTGCATGGGTTATTATGAAGGTGTAGTTTCTTTGATCGAGGTCGATAAAAATGTCTGATAGAAGTTTCCTTGTTGATAAGGCCTCCCTCTCTTGAGGACCGACAAGTTGCTTTTGGTAAGTTTGAAAATTTATTTTTCCTTCTGTTGTCGGTTTTCTCATTCTTTGGGTGTGTATTTGAATAATAATCATGTTTCCGTGTAGAAATAATATGGTATGAAGCAAGGGTCTTGTTCCTTAAGCGGGGAATACATCTGTCCGATGTGGTGGTAGGTTATTCTCCCTCTTCAGACCCTCCTCATAACGTCTCTCTTTTTCCTGCTTCTCTAAATTTGTTGATTGGTCCCACGTCTCGTCTTGGTCCCTTTTGAGATTACCAGGAATCGACCTTTGATGTTAACTGGGAGTTTTTCGAAAACCACTCAAGGCAAGATCTGAATGAGGAGTTGCACAATTTGGCGCGATCTGCTAAGCCGTCTTCTGCTGCTTTTACTTTGGGAAGATTCAGGAACTATTTGTAAGAGGTAAGGGAAGTCCTAGCTCTACTCAGTTTTCCTAGCTCAGCGGGTCGTCAGGTGATACATCTGGTGAGAATGATTAAGAAAAATACTTAGGTTTTTGACTCTGCTTGGAAGGAGTTGGAGCTCTTTCACAGTCAAAACGCATTTCTGACCTAAAAATTTAAAGAATGTGCTTTAATGAACCTTGGGGCCGTTACATAGTCTTTCGAGAATACGCTACAATAGATGAAACATTTCCACCATCCACTAGTTAATTTGAGGGAGAAGATCTGTCCGGGTCAGATACTCGTAGATGAGAGTAGCGTCTCTATTCTCCAATAGCCTCATGTTCTCATTTTTTTGTAAACAATATTTTGTTTTTATACTATTTACCTTTCACATCCTTGTTTTTTTATATTTCATTGTGTTCATGTCAATCATAATTTTCAGTCGACTAAGTTGAGGGGCTACAGGGTTTGTTGTTGAACCTTACAATTTTATAATCTTTCGTTATATCAAGATAGGCGAATAATATTTGCTTAAATGGTAAATAACCATAGGTGTTTTGCGAGGCCATGTATGGCTGCTTCATTTGCGAACATGTTGCGTTAAGATGCATTCATTGTCTTGTGCTAAGCTAGTTGGATGTGGTTGTAACTAGAACGTTTGTGTAATGATTTATGTAATGCCTTAAATTGCACCTATAATGATTATAATTAAAATTGACTAGATGTGGTAATGCTTTTAATCACACTTACAGAGGAGGGACATGAAACCGGCTAGATGAGGCCATGCTTTTTGAAATGTGCTCCGCATTGCAGAGGACCATTCCATGGCTAATGGTGGAGGATTCTCGTCCCTCTTTCTTAGGTGCTAGCTCAGATCGAGGTGGACGTCTCTAGGCTCCAACGCTATGTCCCTTGGATTGTCTAGATCCGAAGGCGGGGGAGGGAGGGGGGGGGGGGGGGTGTACGAGCTATGAAGGATTGTGTGTGGGTCTTTGATAGAGGGTATTTGATTGATGTATTCAAACGTGCAAAACATTACCATTAGAACCATTGATGGAATTGATTGTTGTAGTCAGACATGTAAAGCGTCTCCGAAACCTCCTTTGAATTCTAAAGGCGCACGAGGCACTATGGGGAATTGATTGTTGTAGTCAGTTGTGCAAAGCATCTCTTACATCACCTCTAAAATTTGAAGGTGTGCTTGGCGCTGTGGGGACTTGACTATTATAGTCGAACGTGCAAAGAGTATCCGAAAACACCCCTTAACTTTGAAGGCACACTTGGCGTTGTGGGGAATTAATTGTTTTGTCATTGGAAATAAACTTCACTTGTATTGTAGCATTAAAGTGTTTGTTGTTAAACATATATTGACCAAAATTGTTATCTTTATCATAACTTGTTTCTATATATGCATATCCGGGCTTTTCGACAACGGTTCGGTTTAGACGATTCGATACAGATCACTTCCGCTAGCCGTTAAAATTTTCAAAATAGTTTTTTTAAAAGTTTTTTAACTTGGTACCTATTCACCCCCTATAGATAATCTGCCTTCGCATAATAAGTGGTATCAGAGCCTGATTAGTTCCGTGCTTCAATATTTGCTTATTAGAAAATTACTACCGAACCTAAAGAGGTGTACAGTAGAGCATCCATATTTACCAATGAAAACTATGGCTATTGAAAAGCTTGTATGTGTATCTATATGTATACATGTATTTTTGACGCCATGAAATTATTCGACAGATAGGTGTTTTCAACACTTTGACAGATTGGTGGTTCGATATTTCGACAGAAGAAGATGTCTGCAGATGAAAAGACGTCATTGACAAGTATGGATGATGTTATGATATTTCGACAATTCGACAAGTCTGAGGAGACGCGTCGTTTCGACGTAAAGCGGATATTCAAATTCAAAAAAGTTATAATGTTTGACAGGAGACGCGTGGAAGCACCTGGCGAAAGGAAGTCATGCAGAGAGCCAAGTGTCATAGTTTTAGGATTTATTCGTTAGTGACAGTTATTTTGTTTGTATATAAATAGGATAATTGTTATCAGAATGAGTGGTGTGAAAACTTGTACAAAATTCCTGCAAAAATACTCAAAGTACCCGTGTGAGAGAAAAGAGTCTTATCTGAAAAATGTACGTGTGAACAAACACCATTTCTTTAAAGTTTTATTTTATAAATTTCAAAGTGCTTTACCAATTTTCGTTTACATTTACCAGTCATTTATCCTTTGCATTTACTTTATGCAATGCATTCTTCGCCATTTATCTTAGTCTTGTTAAGTTTACTTTTACTTAAGCATTTTTAGTCAATATCTTTCGTACATGAAAGACTTCGTAAACTAAATAAAGGATACAAAGGTTGTTCTAAAGAGTTACAAAGTTATTTAAATTTGCACATGTCCTAGGATTTGTATGGTTGATCCTGCAAGTAACCCAATTCGACAAGTTTTGGAAAACCAGAGGTTGTTCGCCAAAATCAACAGCGAACAAATTGGCACGCCTAGTGGGACCATTGCAAAATCTAAAACTTAAGTAATCTTTAGTCAAGGTTTCTTCTTTGTTGTATGAGACTAAGAAGCGGTAAATTAGTCGTATCTGACGTAGAAAGACCTAAACGAGCGAGAGTAAGGAAAATGGCGAGTCAGCCAAATAATCCAAATAATCCTAATCCAAATGAAGCCATCCCAGTATCCAACCCTATCGCTTCGACATGAGGAAATGTGGGATCAGTCCCTGTGTCAGAGGCTGTGCCTTCGTCAATAGGGTCAATACCAGCGGTTTCAATATCGCAAAATGCGCCTAGTTCGTCCATTAGGGCGCAACAAATGCCTGTTGGGACACCTCCTCCTATAGGGAATACTTCTAGGCCTTTTGTGAAAATTTCACCATGCCTCTTCTTGGTAGGGAACAACCATTTGGAATGCCAACTTCGGTAATGGCAAATTTACACAATTCGCCGGTATTATATTCTGATTCTATGGCCAATATGTCTTCACCATTACAAGGGTCAGGTTATGGCGGAAACATGAGTAGACTAAACCAACAACCACTTTACATGCCGACAATAACAAATAATTTTGCGCAAGTAATTAGACAATAAATGGACGAGAGTAATCATGATATGGTCCAAATGTTGACACAACAAATGGGGGCGGTGTTTAATCCTCTAATACAAAACACCACCCAAACAAACCAATTGTTGGCAGCGCAAATGACGCGCATTACTGACTTTTTTGGGGTCCCTCAAACTCGACACAGAGAACAAGTGGTTCAGAACCCAGTGGTGGCGGTCCAAGAAGAGCCTACAATAAATCAAATACCGTTAGATAATCCCCAGGAAAACGTCAGAAACCAAGAGGAAGTAGTCGAACAGCCCCGTGTCGAAATTCCTGTTCCACAAGAGCCTAGAAGGATAGTAATCCAGAGAGGCCAAGACGCTGATGCTGTGTTGCAACAGCGAATCCGGTATAATAACTTGCCTGCCGAAAACAATTTAGCGGCCATGGTCGAAACGATAATGGCACAAAATGGGGTAAACGTAGGATTACAAAGGCCCAATTACGCTTCCCCACTGTCGGGATATATCCTACAAGAAGAATTACCCCCAAGATGGAAAGTTCCTAAGTTCACCAAATTCTCAGGGGATACTAGTGAATCCACCATAGAACATGTAGCACGTTATCTGATTGAAGCAGGAGAGATAACCCGTAATGAAAATTTGAAAATAAAATACTTTCCTAGTTCCTTGACGAAAAACGCGTTTACTTGGTTTACATCCTTGCCTGCAAACTCAGTGTATACGTGGACCCAATTAGAAAGGTTATTCCATGAACAATTTTACTTGGGACAAACCAAAATAAGTCTGAAGGAATTAGCCAGTGTTAAGAGAAAATACTCAGAACCAATAGATGATTATTTAAATAAGTTCAGGTTGCTAAAGGCTAGGTGTTTCACTCGGGTGCCAGAACATGAGTTAGTCGAAATGGCCGTAGGGGGTCTAGATTATTCTATAAGAAAGAAACTAGACACTCAGTATTTAAGGGATATGGCACAATTAGCAGATAGGGTGAGACAAGTCGAAAGGTTAAGGGACGAAAATTTAGAGCAAATAAAAAAGAAGAAGAAAGGGTGGCCTATGTAGGGGTATGTCAAGATGATGAATACGACGAAAACGAACCAAGTAACTTTGACGAACAAGAGATTGACTTAGCAGAACTGAAGCAAGGCCCACCATATTCGTGTAAAGTACTAACCCCGTCGAACAGAAATCCAATCGAAACCAGTGATAAGTTTCCTAAAAGAACTTATACGTTCGACATCACCAAATGTGACGAGATTTTTGACTTATTGGTTAAAGATGGTCAATTAATAAAACCACCAGGCGCTAAAGAACCGCCTATGGAACAACAGAAAAAGAGAGGTTTTTTGTAAATACCATAACTTTCTGTGCCATAAAACGTCTCGGTGTTTCCTTTTCAGGGATCTCGTTCAAAATGCTATCCGTGACGGAAGGCTGAAGTTTGGTGATAAGCCAAAACAACAGATGAGGATTGATTCAAATCCCATGCAGCCAGTCGAAGCCCATTATGCTGAACCATCCATTGTGAATATGGTGGAGGTCGAAGTTGCTCCTGACGACAATTGTGAAATGGTGGAAGCTGCTGGAGGTTTCGACACTAATATCAACATGGTTGGGATTGCTGATGATCTTACAAACCAGAACAAAGTTGAAGTTACTGAAGGCTTTGACGACCAGAAAAAGATGGAAACTACTGAAGGTTTCGACAAAAAAGACAATGACAATATTGCTGAAGATGTTGTAGATCGACAAGGAGCAAATTGGGATTGCTTGGGACAGCCAAGTGGGAAGTGCGATTATCTCGCGAAATACACTGCGCCTGCAAGTTCTCGTATCGACATCAATGCAATCCAGCCAACCGGGTGGGGGGATTTACCTTTGAGCAACAATGAAAAAACAATTGAGACAACTGGCAATCTCCCTATCATCAAAAAGAAGGTTACTGAAGACCTCACTATTGAAGACAAGGCTACTGAAGGCCTTGATCCTGACCAAATGAGGGTAGGTGGTGGCGCAAACTGCGTCAACATTATGGGACCTTTCAATAAAGAGGTCACATGAATCAAAGCAGAAGCTGTGGATGGTCCTATGAAGCCTACGACCAGTGGAATCCTACGTAGGGTAATGGAGGACCCCAGAAGAAATTGCTGCAAACATGGTCCCAGGAACATATCTTGGTGTTGCTGCCCAGAAAAGGAGTTTGACCAGATACAAAGAAATGGTGAAGTCGAAGAAGAAAGACTTATTAAAAAAATGAACAAATTAAGCATTGCTGACGGACGGAATGTTGGGGTGACTATGGTGGAAGTATCTCAGAGAAACCAGGCAGAAGTGGATGAAGATCACCGTCGAAAGGAGTACCAAAGGCTGGCATATCCTAAAGAAGAGGAAAATCTAGTGGAATTCATCAAGAGGTGCCAAAAGATGAGGACTGAAGTATTGTTATGCCCATGTTGCAGTGCAATCTTCGATAGGAAGGCAACAACCAATCTGGAAGTAGTGGATAAAGCCAAGAGAAAAGAAAATTGGGGGACAACAGGATATGACCCAAGAAAAAGTGATCATCACCAATGGAGGCGTGGAGAAAGACACCATAGCACTTACAAACCATCCAACAAAGCAACGGATGACAAATGGGTTCAATCCATTAGAGACGCTCAAGGACAGAAAAAATGGAGGATTTTTGAAGTTCAGAGAGGCACTTCGATGGAGGATAAGAAGAAGGTGGAGAAGCACAAACCAAGACCATAT
This sequence comes from Lathyrus oleraceus, assembly GCF_024323335.1. Lineage (NCBI taxonomy): Eukaryota > Viridiplantae > Streptophyta > Magnoliopsida > Fabales > Fabaceae > Lathyrus > Lathyrus oleraceus. The sequence goes on from NC_066580.1 coordinate 309,538,595, forward strand.
CCTTTAGAAAACTACAAAGGAAAAAATCCTATGTCAAGATCCCAATGGAGAAGATTCCAGAGGCAGAAGAGGGCAGAAAAAGAAGCTGCAGAAAAAAGCGTGATTGGAAAAGATGCTGACAGCAAGGAGAAAGCAGAATCCAGTGACAATGCTCAGATAGTAAACAGAGAGGAGACCTCCCACCAGATCAATCCTGGCAGCATGGTCGAACCAGTGGTGTCCAAAGAGAAGGTGCAAGAAGACGATGAAATAACTGACAACTTCGAATCTGACTCAGAAGCGTCCTTTAATGTGATCTGCAATGTGGTTTCTGTCCTCCCTAAAGATTATGATAGAATCATGGAGGTCGAAGACGAGGAAGATGAGATGGAAGAGGAAACAATGGTACATAGGCCCGTTTGCTACTACGTCATGAACAATGGTTGCGTCGAAGAACAGAATGCTTTCTTCGAAAGGCCAGATGATTCCATGAAGGCACATTTAAAGCCTTTGTTCATAAAAGGAAAGGTTGAGAATGTTGGTGTAAACAAGATACTGGTAGATGACGGAGCAGCAGTAAGTTTGATGCCCCATTTCATGCTAAGGAAGATTGGGAAGGATGATTCAGACGCAAAACCTCACAACATGGTGTTGTCGAACTACGAAGGAAAAGTAGGAACCACTATGGGCGTTATCCAGGTGGATTTGACTGTTGGAACCATAACAAGGCCAACAATGTTCATGGTCATTGCTTCAAGGGAGAATTACAACTTACTACTTGGAAGGAAGTGGATTCATGGTGTAGGAGCCGTACCTTCTTCAATGCACAACCTCTGACAGGCATTTGTTGCACCCTAACGGACGAACTAGGCGCATTTTGCGATATTGAAACCGCTGGTATTGACCCTGTTGACGAAGGCACAGCCTCTGACACAGGGACTGATCCTACATTGCCTCCTGTCGAAGGGACATGGTTGGATACTGGGACGACTTCATTTGGATTAGAATTATTTGGCTGACTTGCCATTTTCCTTACTCTCGTTCGTTTAGGTCTTTCTACGTCAGATACGGCTAATTTACCGCTTCTTAGTCTCATACAACGAAGAAGAAACCTTGAGTAGAGATTATTTAAGTTTTAGATTTTTGCAGTAGTCCCATTGGGCGTGCCAATTTGTTCGCAGTAGATTTTGGCGAACAACCTCTGGTTTTCCAAAAACTCGTCGAATTGGGTTACTTGCAGGATCAACCATACAAATCCTAGGACATTTGCAAATTTAAATAACTTTGTAAATCTCTAGAACGACCTTTGTATCCTTTATTTGGTTTACTAAGTCTTTCATGTCAAAAAATATTGACTAGAAGTGCGTAAGTAAAAGCAAAGTTAACAAGACTAAGATAAATGGCGAAAAATAAATAGCGAAGCATAAATTGTCGAAGAGTAAATGCAAAGGGTAAATGACTGATAAAATTAAAGGAACATTGGTAAAGAACTTTGAAATTTGTAAGATAAAACTTTACAGAAATGGTGTTGTTCACACGTACATGTTCCAGATATGACTCTTTTCTCTCACACGGGTACTTTGAGTATTTTGCAGGAATTTTGTACAAGTTTTTCACATCTTTTCTGATAACAACTATCCTATTTATATACAAACAAAATAACTGTCACTAACAAATAAATCCTAAAACTATGACATTTGGCTTTCTGCAGGACTTCCTTTCCCCAGGTGCTTCCACGCGTCTTCTGCCAAGCGTCATGACTCTTTTGAATTTGAATTTATGCTTTACGTCGAAATGATGCGTCTCTTCAGACTTGTCGAATTTGTCGAAATACCATAACATCATCTATACTTGTCAAAAGCGTATTTTCATCTGCAAACATCTTCTCTTGTCGAAATGTCGAACCATCAATCTGTCGAAGTGTCAAAAAACACTTATCAACTAAACTGTTAATTTCATGGCATCATCTGTCGAAAAAACTATTCTGCATACTAATCTCATGGCGTCAAAAACGCATGTATACACTTTGTCAAATTAATATCATTGAATTTAGGGGATTGATGGAATGTACATTCCATCTTCGAAAATGAATGAATGATATTAATTTGGTAAAAATCCTCCTTTGATCAATTTGTGATTTCATCTATTCCCTTCCCTCTTCATCTCATTCCCCTTCTTTATGCATTCATCTCATTTGGCCTATGATCTCTCAAAGTCCTAATGCTAGTTGATTGAAAAATTAACATGAGTATGGATGAGATTAGGCCACACCTTTTGCATATTCTTTTTGTGTGTGGTATGTTTCATGAGCATAGTTCATAATACTATGTCTCTAACATGCATTAACACCAAAATTCTATTGCCCGACCTCAAATAGTTGTGACTTCTACATAAGTCCAATTACGATTGCTTAACATAGCGCTAAATTTGTGACATAAAAGACATAACATTCTAGTTAGTAAGATTGTAAGTCTCCCCTTTTTCATGGTATTGTATGGAAACTTGGCCTTCTTTACTTCCTCTGGAAGATGTTTTGGTTCAAGGATCAATGCTTGTGATAAGTGGGTTGAGTGTTCTCCAAAGAATGTCTTAAAAAGAAAAAGCAAAACAATATTAACTTCTAACTCATTAACAACTAACTTTTAATTTCAAGCTATTTACTTTAATGTCATTTAATTTTAGATTTTATACATTTGCCATTGTTCATATCATTCTAATTGTTTATGCTAATGCAATTTTCACTTTGTCCACTTGGACCATATTGTGTGATATATTTTGTTTGTGTATACTTTGTTTGTTTGTGTGGTCTTTGACCATTAATGTACATAATAACAACAAAAACCCTAAAAAACTTTTGTGTGGACTGTTGGCTTGATCTTGGACAAATGGACTTAGAATTTAGGTAACATTCCTATGCTAAAGGACTTGGCCAATGCCAACTTATTGAGAAACCAAGTGCTTTCAATTTGAAACTTCATCTGATACATCATTCAAGATCTTTCTGAGTTCATTTGAAACATGATAATTGTGAATTTGTTATTTTGAACCTATGACTTGTGGAATTCATCTGTTACATGGGTTACCTTGAAGAAGATCATGGAATGGCTAAAGCTTGGATGTGGCAATCTTTATTTGATGCCTTGCTCTTCAAGATAATATAATTTTACATTTGTGCGTTGCTTGATTCTAAAAGTCCAAGGGAATTTTGGGTTACTATTGACATTCTTGTCTATTGGATTGCTACCCATTTGGTCAGATCTTTTCAACTCTAAACTTTTAATTTGTACATAGGATAGTCTCTTCATCTTCTCCCACTTCTTTAATTTCAAAATCTCTCCCTCCCTTTTTTTTCAAAATCTTCTTTGGTTGAACTAATTTTGTTCTAAACATTGACCACTTTTGCAAAAAAGATAGAAACTTTGGCCTTATGCCATTGCATTTTCAAACTTCTTTTCTCAAATCAAACTTGTAAATAAATTTAACTATACTTGACTTAAACTTTCAAAAATCCAAAAAGAACTAACTCATTCAAACCATTTTTAGGCCTTTGTGCCTTTCAAACTTAATTTTTGTTAAAAGCAATGCATCCACTTTGAAATTTGTATCACGAACTATGAGGTTTTGATCCCTCATTTTTATGTTGGTACGTAGGCACAAGACCGAAGGTCTTGCCCAACACAAAAATATAATTAATGAATTCTTTTTTCATCCCCCATTCTATTTGTTTGTAAACATCATTTTTTGTACCAAATACATATGCACACAAAAAGGGCTCCCTAGGAGTACCTAGGACACTTTGGGTGCTAACACCTTCCCTCTGTGTAACTAACCCCCTTACCTGTAATCTCTGACATTTTATTAGTTTTGATTTGAAAACTTCTTACTTTTGGGTTTTGTTCGTACTTCTTTCCCTTTTCCCTTGGAAACAATAAAAGCACGGCGGCGACTCTTATTATTTGATCTCTAGCTTATCCATAGCTTAATGATCATGAATTTATCGCTACAGAAATTAAGTGGCGACTCTGCTGGGGAGTAGTCTCCAGTGGGTTTAGCCTACTTTTTGTGTGTATATATTTGTATATATGATATGTTTGTATATATGTATGTGTGATATAATCTGCTTGTTGTGCTTGGTGATCTCTGAGTGGTGAGATAAGTTCTAACCCGAACATGAGTGTAATTAAGATAGGAGGATAGTATTGTCATGTTCGACTTGTGTGGAGTAGTCCTTAACAAGTTGGCTTGAGATCCATCCGCTCAGTGGAGACTCTTTTGGATTTGGAAATGTCAAACAAGTATTGGTGGTTAGGCATTACTATCTCTAACTTGGGTATGAGAAGCTAAGGACCATAGAACATTTACCCCCTCTTGGCCTATTTAGGACGTAATGCGGAAACTGTTCAAGTGTAGACTTGATAACAGTTGTTACACGATACTACACTCAGACGAGTTTCTCTTGAGAATATTATGGGTCGATGAGTCAGTCATCTTAACCTGTAATATCCGATAGATGGAATTAAGACTCTGGGAACTTTTTAGAACATGACCTACATGTTTTTATCCTTAGTTCACTCCTTTGGAGTGGTTCTTACCCAGACTCCATGCTCGTGACTTGCAACAAATCCTTGATTCTTGGTTGATCCAATCAAGTCTTGTCCATATCAATGGAACTTGGGTGTTGATAAGGTGCAAACCATAATCCACCAAAATGGATGATTGATATTGACAATGACTTGATTCATCCCTTGACCTTTGTTTGCCTTATGTGTGATCCCTTATTTGTGATTGTTGCATTCATGCTTTCATGCGCATCATAACATTCATCACACGAAAATTTCAAGGAACTGAGGTATTATTTGCAAATGTTTTCAGACCATGGATTATGGACGAAGGAATACTAAGAATTACAATTTCAGATGTCCCGACTTGAAAGAGTTAAGGAAGCTGGCATCTTTTGTATTAGATCCCTTGGACTTCAAACAACGTCATGGGAAGCTTTTGTCCATCTTGTCTACTGATGTGGTTGAAGGACTTTTGAGTGTATTGGTGCAGTTCTATGATCCTCTCTACCGTTGTTTCACTTTCCCAAATTTTTAGCTTGTGCCTACCTTAGAGTGCCTTTTAGTGGATTGGAGGAGATTCCCCGATCTAGTATTATTGCTGAAGCTCTTCACTTGAAGAAGTCTGAGATAAAGGCTTATTGGGTGAAGAAATGAGGGTTATTTGGGTTGCCATCTGATTTCCTCATCAAGGAAGCTACTGCTTTTGCTCAAGCTGGTAGTGTGGATGCTTTTGAAGCTATCTTTATGTTGCTCATCTATGGATTAGATTTGTTCCCTAACATTGACGGTTTTGTTGATGTTAACGCCATTAGACTTTTCTTGATTGGGAATCCTATGCCTAATTTGTTGGGTGATATGTATTTCTCTTTGCATCTAAGGAATTTTAAGGGTGGTGGAACTATTGTGTGTTGCATCCCTCTTCTTTACAAATGGTTTATTTCGCATTTGCCTCAGACACATGCTTTTATGTAGAACAAACAATATCTAAGGTGGTCTCAGGGACTTATGTCTCTCACGAATGATGATATAGTTTGGTATGACCCATCTTTAAGCAGTTTGGAGATTATTGTTAGTTGTGGTGAATTCTCTAATGTGCCTCTCATTGGTTCACAAGGAGGAATTAACTATAACCCTGCTTTGCCTCGTCGTCAACTTGGGTTCCCCTTGAGAGACAAACCCAATAACACTTTGTTAGAAGGTATTTTCTATCAAGAGGGTAAATATCCCCAACATTTGAAGCAGAAGATTGTGCATGCTTGGCATAATGTGCATAGGAAGGGAAGATCCGAGCTTGGTCCGTGCAATTGTGTAGCTTTGAAAGCTTACACTCTTTGGGTGAAGAAGAGAGCTATGGAGTTAAAGATGCCTTATCCTTGTGAAAGACCTATGTCTATGGTTGTGGTTGAGCCATTAACTCTCCCTAACCAAGATATAGAGGAGTTGGAAGACGCGCTCATCAAGATGAAGCAAGAGAAGGATATGTGGGAAGAGTGTTTCCATGCTTTGAGCAAGAAGCATGAAGAATTGCAGTTGGAGTCTAAGGACAAAGATGCACTTATTGAGATACTTGAAGACCGAGTAATGAAGAGACAGAGAGAGCCAGAGGTTTCATCTTCTAGCATGCCTCAGCCTTCCGTTTCTTGGAAGAAGATTGTTGATCAGCTTGTCCTCGAGAAGACTCAGATGAAGGCTTCTTTTCAGGCTGAGATCTGTCGCATTCGAAGGAAGTACGCGCCTATAACCAGATCTTCTAACATTGTTGTTAGGGATCCTTAGGATGACTAGTCTCATTTTCTCTTATATTTTTCATTTGGTTTCTGAAATTGTACTCAGTGTAATCCTTCCAATTTATATAAATGAAAAGAGATTTATGGTCATATCAAATTATTGCAATTGCCATTTAAATATATATTTGCAAATGATATAGTAAGTTCCTTGAAAAATAAAAAAATGAAGCATTGCATTTCATGCATCATTTGCATAAGCAGATTTTCGCCAGATGTCTGATTGGTGTTTCTTTTGTGCTTTAGCCAAGCTGACTCACTGGTACAATACCCGAGCCAATCATCTGAGAGTCATGGAGCATTTAGAGCAAGAGAACAAAGAGCTGAAGGGCAAAATCGTCCGCTTGACTGCCATGATGGAGTAAGTTCTTGCCACTCAGAGTCAATCTTCTCCAACGCATGCTCCTCCTTCTGCGAGGACTATTATTTCAGAGGTGGTTACCTCTACTGTGCCTGCTGCCGCCGCCCATTTTGTGCCAGCTATGCCTGCCGGATTCCCATGGGGAATGCCGCCTAACTTTGTGCCAGAAGGCTTTGCGCCTACTTTTGCTTCCATGCTGGCATCTAGCTCGGTCATGTCCGTGCCACCTCCCGTTGTGCATACTTTGCCTCGCGTAGAGGACACCATCTATCATTCCGAGTCGTCTGAGGGTCCGGATGTTTATGAGAAGATGGATGAAATGAAAGATCAGTTTCTTGAGTTGCGCAAGGAATTGAAGACGCTGAGAGGTAAAGTTCAAGATCCCGAGTTATGTTTGGTGCCCAACGTCAAAATCCCGTTGAAGTTCAAAGTGCCTGACTTTGAAAAGTATAAGGGGAATTCTTATCCGCTCAATCATCTTGTGATGTATGCTTGCAAGATGTCTACTCAGACCGATAATGATCAATTGCTTATTCACTACTTCCAAGATAGTCTGACCGGCACTGCGCTTCGTTTGTATATGAGATTGGACAGTGCTAGCATTCACACTTTCAATGACTCGGGGGAGGCTTTTTTCAAGCAGTATAAGTAAAATGTGGATATGGCGCCAAATAGAGACCAACTGAGGTCTATGTCTCAGAAGGACAAAGAGACATTTAAAGAGTATGCACATCGATGGAGGGAGTTGGCTGCCCAAATCACTCCTCCTTTGGAGGAAAAAGAAATGACAAAGATCTTTCTGAAAACTATGAGTTCATTTTATTATGAACGTATGATTGCTAGTGGCCCGGGTGACTTTACCGAAATGGTAAACATGGGGATGAGGCTTGAGGAAGGAGTCCGAGAGGGACGTTTATCAAGAGATGAGGCATCAACAAGCAAGAGGTATGGTAGTAATTTTGGTAAGAAGAAAGACAGTGAGACGAATGCAATAAGCAGTGGGAGGCAGAGGAGGCCTCAGATCAGAAGAAATCCATCATCCCGTCAACATCATCATCATCAAGTATCTTCCGTTATCCCGGTACTTTCTGATCAACAAACAACACCGGTTCAACAACAACAACAACAACAACGTCAACAACAACAACCTCAAAAAAGAACGAACACCTACAACAACAACAATACAACCAAAAATCATCATCAACAAAACTTTGAAAGGAAGAAGGTCTCTTTGACCCGATTCCTATGTCTTATACAGAGCTTTATCCATCCTTGGTTCTGAAGAACCTAATCCAACCAAGAAACCCGCCACAAATTCCACAACCACTTCCTTGGTGGTATAAACCTGAGCTCCGTTGTGCTTTTCACCAAGGAGCACCGAGACATGATATCCAAAATTTTTATCCTTTGAAGTATGAGGTTCAAAAATTGATGAAGAGTGGTATGGTGTCCTTCGAGGACCGTGCGCATAATGTGAAAGCGAACCCGTTGCCCGCTCATGGGAACTCTTCTGTAAATATGATGGATGGTTGTCCTGGAAAATTCAAAGTTTTTGATGTGCGTTTTATCAGGAGGTCCTAGTGCAGATGCATAAGGATGTTTTTTTGGTAAGTGAGTGTGAGCAAGACCATGATGCTTGTTCTATTTGTAGTGTTAACCCGAGGGGTTGCGAAATTGTGAAAAAGGACATCGAACGTCTGATGGATGAAGGCATGATTCAAATTGTTCAATCCCGTCATGTATATGACGATGTTAATGTCATATTGCCTATTTTCAAGCAGCTTGAGAAGTTGGTGATTCAATATGACTCCAGTAATAGCAACAGTCAAAGATCAGTATCACCATTGGTAATACGGTTAGCGGGCCCAGTCCCGTATTCATCTGATAAAGTTGTGCCGTATCAGTATAATGCTACAATGATGAAGGATGGTCAAGAGGTCCCATTACATACGACTAGTTCAGTGGTGAGTGTAATACCCTAAAATTTACCCTTCATTTTTCCTGGAAGCATACGCTTTACACCTTATGCATGCATTCATTTTTAGGTCATTTAACATTAGATACATTGCATTTCATCATATCAATCAGAATTAGATCCAAGAAACTTTATTTAAAAAAAATAAAAAAAAATAAAAAATAAAAAATAAAATAAATAAATAAATAAATAAATAAAAATAAAAATAAAAAAATAAAAAAATAAATAAAAGAAAAAATCTCAGACTTAGACCTCTCTCAAAAGCCCACTAAGCTACCAATATTAGGCTATAAATACTAGAGTTTCAGTGAAACAAATATTCATTCTATTCCTATTACCCTGAGGAAAAAGATAGTGAGAGAAGAGCCAACAGAGTTCAGAGCAGCCTCCAAACCCTGAAGGGAACTCAACTGCACATAATCACCTCTGTCTCACATAAACCCTAAAGATTGTTTTGTAAATCTCACGGGTGTAACTCAATTTCAATCAAGCTCTCCAATTAGGTTTTCCCTATATCCATCATCTTTATGCCTTTAATTTGAATGCTCTAAATGTATGAGGTATTATGGGTGAATTTGATACCCTTTTGATGCATGTCTTTTTTTGTGAATTTTAATGGCATGATCCATGTGGTTACATTTTGATTTGGGGGCAACCCTTGATTACCCTATTTTTTTGTCTCTAACCTGTTTGTTGAGTTTTTGTGAGGGCTCACATGACTTTTGCAGGGATAACTTGCGTGGTTTTCCACTTTATTTGTGGGATACCCCCTGGAGGTTTCATTCCGATTACCTGTATTGACTCACTTTCTTTGATGGTGTTTAGCTTGGAAGGATCCCTGGGTTTCCCATTCCTCTAACTGCTGTTACTTCAGATCTTTATCCGTGTGGTACTTTTACATTTTTCCCGCATTTTACTGCTTTCCTAGCTGGAAGACCTCGATAGGAGGCAATGTTTTTTGTGTGTTTTTTTTACAGGTTCCTTCGTCAAGGACTGCCTTTTTGCATGAGTTCACCAAACACTAACCCTTCATTAATTTTTCTTCTCCTAAACACACGTTTACTCCTTCTACTACAGGTGAGTAAGTCTCCAAAGGTCGAGCATCCGGTAGATTGCGTAGTAACGTCGTTCGTCCAAAACCCACTCCATAACCCCGTAGTTAGCCGAACTACGGCTTGCTCTGATTCTCATTCCAGATGAGATACGTAGGCATAAGACGCGATGTCTTAGCGAGCACACATCCCCCCAACCCATAGGTCAGCCGAGCTACGAAGACTCTGATTCTCATATTCAGATGAGATACGTATGCAGTGGATGCGACATCCGCGCGAGTCATTTTCATTTAACCCTTTTTTTTTGGTAAACAGCACAAGATAAACTCACACCCTTTAGACAAAAACTACAAAAGTGGATCCCGTAGAGTACTACAGATGCGTTGGGGTGCTGATACCTTCCCTTCGCATAACCGACTCCCGAACCCAAGATTTGGTTGCGAGACCCCGTCTTGTCCTTTCCTTTTTCAGGTTTACTTCGAGCGTTTCCTTTCCCTCCTTTGGGATGAATAATGCACGGTGGCGACTCTTCTGTCATTTTCTTTCGCCGGTTGAGAAGATTGGCAGGCAGTTTCTTCTTGAACAAAGACGATGTGCTGTATAAGAGGAACTTCGACATGGTTTTGCTCAGATGCGTGGACAGACACGAGGCGGACATGTTAATGCAGGAAGTTCATGAAGGTTCCTTCGGTACTCATGCCGGCGGACATGCAATGGCTAATACATTGTTGAGAGCGGATTATTATTGGATGACCATGGAATCAGATTGCTTCAAATATGCTCGGAAGTGTCATAAATGCCAGATTTATGCTGATAAGGTGCATGTGCCGCCAAATCCTCTGAATGTGATGACTTCGCCGTGGCCGTTTGCTATGTGGGGCATTGACATGATTGGAAAGATTGAGCCGACTGCTTCCAATGGGCATCGCTTCATCCTTGTTGCCATCGACTATTTCACCAAGTGGGTCGAAGCAGCGTCGTTTGCGAATGTCACCAGACATGTGGTTGCCCGTTTCATCAAGAAAGAAATCATTTGTCGCTATGGGATTCCCGAAAGAATCATTACTGATAATGGTTCTAATCTCAACAACAAAATGATGAAGGAGTTGTGTCAGAACTTCAACATTCAGCATCACAATTCTTCCCCTTACCGCCTAAGATGAACGACGCTGTTGAGGCGGCAAATAAGAACATAAAGAAGATTGTGCAGAAGATGGTCGTCACGTACAGAGATTGGCATGAGATGCTACCCTTTGCCTTGCATGGGTACCGTACTTCAGTACGTACGTCGATTGGGGCAACCCCTTACTCCCTGGTGTATGGTATGGAAACAGTCCTACCTGTTGAAGTGGAGATTCCTTCTCTAAGAGTCCTGTTGGATGTCAAGTTAGACGAAGCCGAATGGATTCGGACAAGGTTCAATGAGTTGAGTCTTATCAAAGAGAAGCGAATGGCAGCCATTTGTCATGGGTAGTTGTATCAAGTCGAATGAAGAGAGCCTTTGATCAGAAAGTGCATCCTCGTTGTTTCCAAGTCAGAGATTTAGTGTTGAAAAGGATCCTTCCTCCTCAGACAGATCACAGGGGCAAGTGGACTCCTAACTATGATGGACCGTATATTGTCACCAAGGTTTTTGATGGTGGGGCCTTAATGCTTGCAACTATGGATGGTGAAAACTTCACTTCCCCTGTGAACTCAGACGCAGTTAAAAAATACTTCGCATAAAATAGACCCGCTGGACAGTAAAAAGAATAGTCCAGGCAAAAATGGGCATCCCGACGAACCAAGAAAATGAAAAGGTTCGGGCAAAAATTAGGGATTAAAAATGAAAAGATCGTACACCCGGTAAGTTGAAAACCTTAAAAGGTAACTCAGGCAAAAATGGGTATCCCGGTGGATTGAAAACCCGAAAAGGGCGATCCAGGCAAAAGTTAGGGATTAAGCGAATGACTGCGTTCTGAGTTAGTTCTGAATCTCATCTCATGTCGATGACTGGAAATTTTTGAAAGGTAGGAAATAGTCCAATCACCTTTTCAGAAGGCTAATCATCTGGAGGATCTTGAAGACGGGCAAGTCATAGCAGAATTGGAACCCAATAGAAATCCATTTCACATTGCCATTAGATTAATTTCTGTTTTTATCTTTTGTGCGATTACCTCTTTCCAGGGATTGCTTCCTGATGTAAATGCCTATTCAGAGGCCATTCAATCAATAAAATCATGTTATTCAGTATATCTCTGTTTTCATTTTCATTTTACTATTTTGTTTGCAAAAATGACGTCCGAATTTTTGATAAACATTGCATCATGATACATAAGGGCTTTACAGGTACATGCTTAATAAACATTTAAATTGCTGTAAATTTTAAGTGCTTTGGATCGTCTATTCAGAACAGATACCCTCGGGGCATTTCCTTAAAATCCCCTGCAGATGACCGTGAATATCTTCCCCAGTGAAGTCGCCAACAGACGAATCCAGTGTCTTATCCCTGCAGAGCTGATCAGAGTGTTGGATTCTTCAATCCCCAGCAGGTTCTCACCACTGTACTTCCCTAAGCGTTTGTTTCAGGACATACACTCCCCAGTAGAGTTGACAGTGCTAGACTATATATCCCCAGCGGAGTTGACAGTGCCAGACTGTATCTTCCCAGCAGAAGTGGCTGCTCCTTAGAGTTCGAGGCCAGATCGATAATCCCAATGCCAGATCCATGGTTTCTTTCCTTGAAGCAGAACCTCGGTACCGTATCAGTGTTTGCTTCCCCTGCTGAGTCATCTCTCACAGATCATGGTTGCCAGAACCACTATCGCTTTCCCCAACAGCAGGTTTTCAGTGTCGTTCTCTCCCCAGTCTGAATCTCGGCATTTCGTCATTGCTAGAACACCGTGTGGCGGGTCATTTCCTCACATAATTCTTTGCGCTGTGCATCTCCAGCAGCCTTGCTAGGGTCCAGAAAATGGTGATCATTTCCCCAGCAGATCCCCTTTGCCTCAGCTTGGCATTCTACCCAGCATTTCGCATCCCTGCATGTAGAATCATATTGCATTGCATCCTTCCAAATCGCGTAGCATTTCCATTTTCATGGAGCATTATGCCATTGAAAAATTCAAACATACGCATGCAAGCATAAAACATTCTCGGTATCCCAAGTGATAAGCTAGAAGTTGTTTCCAGTACTCAGACGGAAGATTGTTCATGACTTACCTTTGTTATCCCCAGCAAGTGTCATTGGCCCATGCGCCGCCTCTATTATCTTTCCCTATTTCTGCCGATGCTGACAGGCATGAAATTTTTCCGGTATTCAGACCGAAGTGGCATTCAGGCCAATTTTCCGGTATTCAGACTGAAGTGGCATTCAGGCTAATTTCCGATATTCAGATCAAAGTGGCGTTCAGGCCAGTTTCCGGTATTCAGACCGAAGTGGCGTTCAGGCCAGTTTTTCGATGTTCAGATCAAAGAAGTTTCCGACGTTCAGGTCGATGCAACTTGTGGCATTCAGGTCAATTTTCCGATGTTCAGATCGAAGAAGTTTCCGACGTTCAGGTCGATGCAACTTGTGGCATTCAGGCCAATTTTTCGATGTTCAGATCGAAGAAGTTTCCGACGTTCAGGTCGATGCAACTTGTGGCATTCAAGCCAATTTTCCGATGTTCAGATCGAAGAAGTTTCCGACGTTCAGGTCGACGTAACTTGTGGCATTCAGGCCAGCCTCTCGGTGTTCAGACCGATATTAATAATCTCATATCTCCCGATGTTCAGATCGAAGTCATTTCCAGTATTCAGACTGATGAGCGGCATTCAGGCCATGGTTATTTCTGTGTTACCATTTATTTTGGTATCCAAGTTGACATTCTTTTTCGGTATTCAGACTGACTCTCACCGTACTAGACGGATTCTTCTTTCAAGACCACCTCTTTGCCGATTCTGACAGACATTGTTACTTCACTTCACTTCAGTGCAAATTTTTGGGCTTTTATTGTATTCAATCCCTTGATACCTCCAAAGCACGAAAGCCGCTGCTATCTTCTTTCCAGGTCTCCAGTTGATTGAATAGGGGCAGCTGTAATACCCCAAAATTTACCCTTCATTTTTCCTGGAAGCATACCTCATGCATGCATTCATTTTTAGGTCATTTAACATTAGATACATTGCATTTCATCATATCAATCAGAATTAGATCCAAGAAACTTTATTAAAAAAAAACGAATAAATAAATAAATATATAAATAAATAAATAAAAATAATAATAAATAAATAAATAAATAAATAAATAAATAAAAGAAAAAATCTCAGACTTGGACCTCTCTCAAAAGCCCACTAAGCTACCAATATTAGGCTATAAATACTAGAGTTTCAGTGAAACAAATATTCATTCTATTCCTATTACCCTGAGGAAAAAGATAGTGAGAGAAGAGCTAACAGAGTTCGAGCAACCTCTAAATCCTGAAAGGAACTCAACTGCACAGAATCACCTCTGCCTCACATAAACCCTAAAGATTGTTTTGTAAACCTCACGGGTGCAACTCAATTTCAATCAAGCTCTCCAATTAGGTTTGCCCTATATCCATCATCTTTATGCCTTTAATTTGAATGCTCTAAATGTATGAGGTATTATGGGTGAATTTGATACCCTTTTGATGCATGTCTTTTTTTGTGAATTTTAATGGCATGATCCATGTGGTTACATTTTGATTTGGGGGCAACCCTTGATTACCCTATTTTTTTGTCTCTAACCTGTTTGTTGAGTTTTTGTGAGGGCTCACATGACTTTTGCAGGGATAACTTGCGTGGTTTTCCACTTTATTTGTGGGATACCCCCTGGAGGTTTCATTCCGATTACCTGTATTGACTCACTTTCTTTGATGGTGTTTAGCTTGGAAGGATCCCTGGGTTTCCCATTCCTCTAACTGTTGTTACTTCGGATCTTTATCCGCGTGGTACTTTTACATTTTTCCCGCATTTTACTGCTTTCCTAGCTGGAAGACCTCGATAGGAGGCAATGTTTTTTGTGTGTTTTTTTTACAGGTTCCTTCGTCAAGGACTGCCTTTTTGCATGAGTTCACCAAACCCTAACCCTTCATTGATTTTTCTTCTCCTAAACACACGTTTACTCCTTCTACTACAGGTGAGTAAGTCTCCAAAGGTCGAGCATCCGGTAGATTGCGTAGTAACGTTGTTCGTCCAAAACCCACTCCATAACCCCGTAGTTAGCCGAACTACGGCTTGCTCTGATTCTCATTCTAGATGAGATACGTAGGCATAAGACGCGATGTCTTAGCGAGCACACATCCCCCCAACCCATAGGTCAGCCGAGCTACGAAGACTCTGATTCTCATATTCAGATGAGATACGTATGCAGTGGATGCGACATCCGCGCGAGTCATTTTCATTTAACCCTTTTTTTTGGTAAACAACACAAGATAAACTCACACCCTTTAGACAAGAACTACAAAAGTGGATCCCGAAGAGTACTATGGATGCGTAGGGGTGCTGATACCTTCCCTTCGCATAACCGACTCCCGAACCCAAGATTTGGTTGCGAGACCCCGTCTTGTCCTTTCCTTTTTCAGGTTTACTTCGAGCGTTTCCTTTCCCTCCTTTGGGGTGAATAACGCACGGTGGCGACTCTTCTGTCATTTTCTTTCGCTGGTTGTTTTTTCGCGCACTGTATTTTTCAGGTTGCTACAGTGAGCATTGCTGATGTTACTAAGGTGATCCACAGTGGTCGAGTGTTTGGGCTGATGTTCCCAAAGGATAAAGAAGAAGCAGTTGTGAGTAAGAAAGTGGAAATGCCCGTTGAAGATCTAGTTGGTTGTTCAAAAGATAAGTCTGGTGAATCCAGCAACTTGAAACCCAATGATGATGATGAGGTACTCTGACTAATCAAAAGAAGCGAGTTTAATATGGTTGAGCAGCTGCTCCAAACCCCCTCAAATATCTCAGTATTGTCTCTGCTTATGAATTCAGAAGCACATAGAGAAGCACTACAGAGAGTTCTCGAACAAGCGTTCGTAGAACATGATGTTACTGTGGATCAATTCAATCATATTGTGGCTAACATCACTTCTTGCAATAATCTCAGCCTCTGTGACGAAGAACTCCCCGAGGAGGGAAGAAATCATAATTTGGCTTTGTACGTCTCGATCAATTGCAAAGAGGATGCTTTGTCAAATGCGCTTATTGACACCGGTTCGTCATCGAATGTGCTTCCGAAGTCAACTTTGTCAAAGCTATATTATCAAGGAGCACCCATGAGGTATAATGGTGTAATCGTCAAAGCCTTTGATGGTTCACGCAAAATGGTTATTGGTGAAGTGGACCTTCCAGTTAAGATAGGTCCGAGTGATTTTCAGATTACTTTTCAAGTAATGGTTATCCACCCGGCCTACAGTTACTTATTGGGAAGGCCATGGATCCACGAGGCAGGAGCTGTTACCTAAACTTTGCACCAGAAGCTCAAATTTGTCAAGAATTACAAGCTAGTGATTATTGGAGGAGAGAAGGAGTTGTTGGTTAGCCATTTGTCATCTTTCTCTTACGTCGAAGCTGAGGATGAAGTTGGAACTCCGTTCCAAGCCTTATCTATTACTGATGAGAAGAGAGTTGGGGCACCTATGTCCTCATTGAAAGATGCTCAGAATATTGTTGAAGAAGGCAATGTTAATCAGTGGGGGCGTATGGTAGAGGTCTCTGACAACAAATGAAGAACCGGTTTGGGGTTCCAGAAAGGATCATCAATTGCAAGGTCTAAGGATATGCAACTTAGATTTCGTAGCGAAGGGTTCATTCATGGCAATGAACAACACTTAGCTGCTGTGCTAGAGGATGATGAAGAGGAAAACTACACCAATTTTATGACGCATGGAAAGGCTTGCAACAATTGGACTGCTGTTGATATTCCTGTTATTTTGCATTGATCAAAGTAGTTGCTTTTATATGTTTTTAAAATCCTTCTCCTATGCCTAAGGGAGAAGTGAACATTGTTTGGGCATTTTCAAATTGATCATCAATAAAATTAATTCTATTCATCCACATCTATGATGTTTGATTTTACTTTTTGCTTTATTCTGAAATTGGGAATCACAAAAAACATAAATAAACAATATAATTGTCCATCTGCAGAATATTTGGTCACAAATTTACTTCTCTAAAATCAAAATATCAAATCATAATGCATGTTGGTTCCTAACCCCATTGAATACAATGATCCTTCTCCTTCTCCAAATTTTGAATTCCCTATGTTTGAAGTCGAGGACGAAAGTGATGTAGAAGTAAGTGATGAATTATCTCGTCTTCTTGAGCAAGATGCAAAGACCATTCATCCATTCGAAGAGCCAATCGAGTTAGTCAACGAGGATGATGTGAAGGAAGTCAAAATTGGGTCTCGACTGTGTCCAGAAGTCAAGAAGGGGTTGATTGATCTTCTTTGAGAGTATTCAAATGTGTTTGCTTGGTCCTATAAAGACATGCTTGGGTTGGATTCTGAGATTGTGGAGCATAGATTGCCGTTGAAGTCAGAATGCCCGCCAGTCAAGCAGAAGTTGAGAAGAACGCATCCTGATGTGGCTGTGAAGATCAAAGAGGAAGTGCTGAAGCAGATTGATGCCAGTTTCCTTGTAACCGTTGAGTATCCACAATGGGTGGCCAATATTGTGCCAGTGCCGAAGAAAGATGGAAAAGTCCGCATGTGTGTTGACTATAGAGATTTGAATAAAGCCAGTCCGAAAGATGATTTCCCTCTGCCACACATTGATATGTTTGTAGACAATACTGCTAAATTCAAAGTCTTTTCGTTTATGGATGGATTTTCCGGATATAATAAGATCAAGATAGCACCCGAAGATATGGAGAAGATCACATTCATTACACCTTGGGGAACATTCTGTTATAGAGTGATGCCTTTCGGTTTAAAGAATGCTGGTGCAACTTACTAGAGAGCAATGACTACTCTTTTTTATGATATGATGCATAAAGAGATTGAAGTTTATGTCGATGACATGATTTCTAAATCAATTGATGAAGAGGAACATGTTGAGCATTTGTTGAAGCTATTCCAGCGTTTGAGGAAGTATAAACTCCACTTGAATCCCAATAAGTGTACTTTTGGTGTTCGTTCTGGTAAGTTGTTAGGCTTTATTGTCAGCGAGAAGGGTATTAAAGTTGATCATGCCAAGGTCAAAGCAATACAAGAGATGCCTGCGACCAAAACCGAGAAGCAAGTTAGAGGCTTTCTCGGTCGCTTGAATTATATTTCCAGATTCATTTCCCACATGACTGCCACATGTGCGCCTATATTAAAGCTTCTTCAGAAAGATCAGTCTTGTGATTGAACCAAAGATTTCCAGAAAGCTTTTGACAGTATCAAAGAATATTTGCTTGAGCCTCCGATTTTGTCTCCGCCTGTTGAAGGAAGACCGTTGATCACGTATCTGAGTGTGCTTGAAGATAGTATGGGTTCTGTTCTTGGTAAGCAAGATGAGACTGGAAAGAAAGAATTTGCAACTTACTACCTCAGTAAGAAGCTCACCGACTGTGAGACTCGGTACTCTATGCTTGAGAAGACTTGTTGCGCATTGGCTTGGGCTGCTAAGCGTTTACGCCAATATATGTTGAATCATACCACTTGGTTGATATTCAAAATGGATCCAATCAAGTATATATTTGAGAAGCCTGCTTTAACTGGGAGAATTACCCGTTGGCAGATGTTGTTATCAGAGTATGATATCGAATACCAATCTCAGAAAGTGATCAAAGGTAGTATCTTGGCTGACCATTTGGCTCACCAACCAATTGAAGATTACCAGTCAGTGCAGTATGACTTTCCTGATGAAGAGATTTTGTAATTGAAAATGAAAGATTGTGATGAACCATTGCTTGAAGAAGGGCCAGAACCTGGTTCCCGTTGGGGCATGGTATTTGATGGAGCTGTTAATCAATATGGAAATGGAATTGGGGAAGTGATTACTACTCCTCAAGGCACGCATCTACCATTTACAACTAGATTGACTTTTGAGTGTACAAACAACATGGAAGAATATGAAGCTTGCATTATGGGGCTTGAAGAGGCCATGAATCTAAGAATCAAGTATTTGGATGTCTTCGGTGATTCAGCTTTGGTTGTGAATCAAATTAAAGGATAATGGGAGACAACTCAACCCGGTTTAATACCATATAGAGATTATGCAAGGAGGATTTCAACTTTCTTTACAAAGGTTGAGTTTCATCATATCTCTCGAGATGAAAACTGGATGGCAGATGCTCTTGCAATGTTGGCATCAATGATTATAGTTAAGTATTAGAATGAAGTTACCAATTTATTTGTGATGCGTCTTGATAGGCCAGCTCATGTGTTTGCTGTTGAAGAGACCAAAGACGAGAAGCCGTGGTATTACGACATCAAATGTTTCCTCCAAAGTAATATTTACCCGCCTAGGGCATCTTTGAAAGATAAGAGGACTTTGAGAAGATTAGCCGACAATTTCTAATTGAATGGTGATATACTATATAAGAGAAAGTTTGACATGGTTTTGCTGAGATGCGTGGATAGACACGAAGCAAACTTGTTGATGACTGAAGTGCACGAAGGTTCCTTTGGTACTCATTCCAATGGACATGCATTGGCGAAGAAGATGTTGCGAGCAGGTTACTATTGGCTGACAATGGAATCTGACTGTTGCAAATTTGTGAAGAAGTGCCACAAGTGTCAAATTTATGCTGATAAGATTCATGTTCCTCCAACACTATTGAATGTTATCTGTTCCCCGTGGCCCTTCTCCATGTGGGGAATTGATGTGATTGGGGATGATTGAGCCCAAAGCTTAGAATGGACATCGTTTCATTTTGGTGGCAATTAACTATTTCACAAAATGGGTTGAAGCGGCATCATATGCAAATGTAACCAAGCAAGTTGTTGTAAGGTTTATCAAGAATCAGATTATATGCCGTTATGGTGTGCCAGGCAAGATCATTATTGACAATGGATCGAACTTGAATAATAATATGGTAGAGGTTCTTTGCAAAGACTTCAAGATTGCACATTATAATTCTTCTCTCTACAGACCTAAGATGAATGAGGCTGTTAAAGCTGCGAACAAGAACATTAAGAAGATTATTCAGAAGATGGTTGTCACGTAAAAGGATTGGCATGAGATGCTCCGATTTGCTTTGCATGGGTATTTTACATCCATCCATACTTCAACAGGGGTAACCCCTTTCTCTCTTATGTATGGTATGGAAGCAGTGCTCCCCGTAGAGGTTGAGATTCCTTTGTTACGTGTACTCATGGAAGGCCCATATGTTGTTAAGAGAGCCTTTTCAAGCGATGCATTGATACTTACAACTATGGATGGTGAAGAGTTCACTCGTCTTGTGAACGCAGGTGCAGTCAAGCAATACTTCGCTTAAAAAAGTAAAAGAACAACTCGCTAAGTTGAAAACCCGAAAGGGCGGCTTAGGCAAAAATGAGCGTGTTGGTGGATTAAAAACCCGAAAGGGCGATCCAGGCAAAAATTAGAGACATAAAAACAGAAAAAATTTCCCAATAAGTTGAGTACCCCACCCTGGGGCAACTTATGCAAAGTTTAGGGATTACGACAAGTAACTGCATTCTGCTGATCTTCAGTGTTTTGAAGATTTGATTGAGCACAAGGGTTGACATCAATATATCACCCCAGCAGCGGCCGAGAGCATAGTGGATATCAAAAGTTGGTAGAAGGATTAAGGGTCATTTGTATTCAATGTAACCCTTTTCCATGTAAATTACCATTTTCAACTTTGTAAAATCTATGGAGTCTTATCATTTACAGACTACCATTTTATCAAATAAAGTTGAGCTTTTATCCAATTGTTTTTACTCTTATTTATTTCAGCCAATAGTTTAAATTTTATTATGATCATTTTTTGATTTTTTTTAATCAAAATCTCTTTTTCTTAAAAAGATATAAAAGCAAGAACTTTCCCAAAGCAATTAAAATAAATATCAACAGTATTCCGATGGATAACAAGTCCTTGAGTGTGAAACATCAGAGGATCCCCAAGCAGTTAACCTTTCGGGTATCCCTAGACGTTTGTGTTGATTCAGTTCCTCGGCAGAGTGTTTGATCCCGAGTGGAGCTTCGATTCCATTCTGTCGCACCTCGAAAAAATGCGATCCCTCACGATGGAACACGGAAAAATGTTAGTTCGAACAGAGTCGCCACCGAACTTTATTCATTCCAATGAAGGAATAGGAAAATATCGAGAAAACCTTTGAAAAATAGAATAATGGTCGTCTCAACCATATTCGGGTTCGGGAGTCGATTACGCAAGGGGAAGGTATTAGCACCCCTTACGTCCGTTGTACTCAACGGGAACCTTTTAGTCTGATTTTGCTATTTGACTATTAATTGAATGTTATTCGCTTGCTTCGAGTGATTAGAATTGATGATAGATATGGATGAAGACCTCAGGAGGGGAAATGAGAGGTTTTTTATTAGTGTGCTCACGAAGATACAACAATCTCCTACCTACGTATCCTTATGGTGCAATAAGGAAATCAGAGCAATCGTAGTTCGGGCTACTACGAATATTTGGTGTGTTTTGTTTTGATGAACGACTGTGTAGGTCGGCGTTCTAACGGCTAAACGCTGGCTTGTCTACTCTCGGTGGAGGCTCTAGCATTGGTTTGTTGTGCGCATTAGAAAGGATTGACAGTGTTCTTTTTGAAAGGGTTTTGGTCACGCGGGGGTGACAAGTTGATTTGATGTGTTTGGGTATTTTGGTTTGGTTTCGATCGCGCGGGGGCGAGAAATTAGTTTGGACTTGTTTGAGATGTTTTTGAAGAACGACGAAAGATTGAGCAATGTGGTGTACACCAATCGTTCAATTCTTTCGAGGAATAATAAGGCGAACACCTTCTATTCCCTTTTCGTTTGAATTATTTTTGAAAGTTTGTTTGCGGATGTTGAATATGCACGATAGTGAGGCGTACGCCTCCTACTTGCTTATTCAAAGAATAGTGAGGCGAGCGCCACCTATTCCCTTATCCAAGTTTATTTAACGTGTTTTAGTCGGAAGTCGATAACTTGAGCAATGTGGCATACGCCAATTATTCAAATAATCGAGAGATGGTGAGGCGAACGCCTCCAATCTTTTATCATCCAAAGTTTAATTTATGAAAAAATATGTTTTTAGATATTGTATTCGATTTGTGAAAATAGTTTGAATTTTGAATTGGTAGGTTTGGATTTGGTATGTTTGGAAAGTCGATGATTTGAGCAATGTGGCGTACGCCAATTATTCAAATAATCAAGGAATGGTGAGGCGAACGCCTCCCATTCTCAATTGAAGTTTAAGTTAAATAGTTTATTTTTTTGAAATTATGTTTGATCTAAGAGGTGATTTGAATTTATTCGATTGCGTTTTAAATTGATGACGAAGAGTCGAGCAATGTGGCGTACGCCAATTATTCGAAAAATCGTAAGATAGTGAGGCGTACGCCTCCTATCCTTTTATTATCGGAAATAATTAAAAGAGTTTAGAGTATATAGTTAATTTTAAAGAAATGATTTGAAATGTTATGGTTTGATGTTTTAATTAAATGACGAAAATTCGAGCAATGCGGCGTACGCCAATTATTCGAATGAACGAAAGATAATGAGGCGAATGCCTCCTATCCTTTTATTATCTGAAAATTTAGAATTTAGAATGTTTCTAGAATTTGTATTAATTTTGAAGAAATGATTTGAATATTGTGGTTTGGTGTTTTAATCGGGTGACAAGAACTCGAGCAATATGGCGTACGCCAATTATTCAAGTGCTTGAGAAATAGTGAAGCGAACGCTTCCTATATCTTTTTCATCCCAAAATTTGTGTTAAGAGAAAATAGAGTCTTTTTAGAAATTATATTTGATTTTGGAAAGTAATTGAAAGTTGAATTTGGAGAATTAATCAGATTCATATAGGGATGCTTAGTATCAGACCGAGGTTGGATTTGTTTTAGAAAAAAGAATCACTTACTAACCACCAATTAACCTCTTATTTAATTATTTATAATATTCTAATGATATAGACGAAAATATGGATTAAAAATAAATAATCAACCTAATAAATGCTTCTACATACTATTACTCAACCATAATTAATTATAAAATAAGAAATTTATAAACCAAAGTATCAGGAGGTGCATAGTTTAACTAGAGTGTTTGGTTTGTGAAAAGAGAAAAAACACCAAAGAATAGTCCCTTCTAAACACGTTGGGCCAGAAGCCCATGACTGAACCGGCCCAACAGGAAGATAATTCCAAACAATAATCACATGGCCTTTGGACCAAACCTGGAAAACGAAACGGCTACATTGGAATGTACCAACACTTTGCTAAATCAAGGTTAACCTTTAATGACCAATTAATAGAAAACGTTTTATGATTGGAAATCACAAAACCAAATGAACGGTCATTCATTCATCTTCTCTCAACAAACACCAAACCTAAACCCATTTAAAAAACCGACGAAAAAATTGAAACGCATACCAAACTCCAGAACCACGGATGAACACCTCATGGTGTTCATCGTCACTCCTCACCCATTTTTCAAAACCTTAATTTTCCTCATTCAATATGGAAATCCTGATGCAAATACTCAACCAACAAATACTCCACCCATGCAATATCATACGCGTACGTGGATTTCATAAACAAAATTTAACAAGCAAACAAAACACCAACGAGACAGTAATCGATGTAGACCACAACCAAGCTAAACAGAAAACTTATCCCCAATCCACACCCTTGAACCCTGATTTCATGATTTCCAAGGTATTACATGTACAATCAGAAGAACAGAAGGAAAAGAATCACAATACAACATCATTTAAACAAAATTCTACCAAGTTCAGATGAAACCGAGATGATGAGACAGGTAACTATTCTTTTCCGATTCGCTTCGCCTTTCCTTTCCTCTTTCGTTCTTGCGTAGCCTTCGGTGCCTTGTCTTCCTTACTTTTGTGCTTACCGATTCTATTAGGGTTCTAGCTCGGGTTACTCAAATTTCCATGATAAAACTCTGAGCACCCCTTTTGTGTTTCTGAGCTTTTGGGTACTGGTTGAGGTGGGATTTTGATAGGGTAACGATATTTTTCTCTCCTTTTTTTTCAATGATTGAACACCCTTTTTATAGAGGGGTGTGTGTGGTCCTTTTGATTGTGAGCTGGCAGGGATTATATGATCATTTATGTTAGATTTGAATCTCCCTCAGATTTGGTAAATCTTGCGAATTTGTTAGGAGTGAATGAATCTCTTTTTGTCTGTAGTGAATGAGACTTTCGGATCCTCTGAATTTGGTGGCCCCTATTTTACTATACCATTATCTGAACTTAGTTTTTCTTATGTGTGTATTTTGGTGGACTCATTTTGATGTATCGATTTTGCCTTGATGCCCAAATGCATGATGGTCTTATTGAATGATATAGCAGGGTGGTTCTGTTAACTGATATGTCTTGGTTGATTCCTGCAGGTGCAGTACCTCAAATTTTCACCTCTTATTTTTTACATTCATTTTCATTTTTACGTCATAACATAACATTGTCCACTGCATAGCATTGCATTGTCCATTTGCCTAAGTGCAAGTCATCAGTCAATTGGTCAGGAGATCCAGTTGTGCAAGCAAGCAAGTGCATTTCCTATTGAAGCAAAGCCCTAGGGTTGGTCCATTGTGTTCATGTGACCTAGGGATCATTTTGAAGTGGTTTGGCCAAAGGTTGGATGTTCAAAGCTCTTCAGTCATTGCACAATTCATCTGAAACCCTAGAAAGTCAACCAAAGTCAACTGTGCATTCAACCATGGATTTGAAGGTGGGAGATGGGTAGAGAAGCTTCCTTCATGTCCATACAAGTCTCATTTGACATTTCAAACATCAACAGAGGAATTTGAGGTCAGATGAAAAGTTTCCAAAAATAGCAGGTGACCTGTAATTTCAAATTGCCAAAAATGGAAAGGTTTTCTCCTCAAGTTTACATCATCAAGAAAGCTCCAACTGAAATTTTGTCCAACATGAAAGTTGAATATCTTGTTCTCCCATTTTCAAAAAGTCCAAGAACATGAATTTCTCATGTATGGTTGAAAAGTTATGGATCAATCTTTGCCAAGAAATTTGAAGTTCAAAAGGGGATAACTTTCACACCACAAGGCCAAATGAAGTGGGATTTTTTGCAACATTCTTGTTTTGATATGCTCTATCTAAATCATGCATTACATTTCATCAATTCTCATCACAAAAATATTGGCATTTTCACTTGAATTTCATTTGAATTTTGGAGGGAAAAGTCCAATTCAAAAATTAAGCATTGTTCTCACTTGCTAGCATTTGCATTTGGTCCAAGAATGGATTTTTGAGGTGAATTAAGCACAAACTCGTGTACTGTAGCACTCATTTTCATGCATGCAAGGTGAATTGCAAATTGGCCATTACACCTTCATTTCCCTAATTACTATTGCATTTGGTTAATTATGATTAGTAACTTCATTAATCCATCATATATAAGGATAATCAAAACAGAATTCGTGCTTAACACTTCATTTGGTTCAGATCTAGATCCAATTGCAAAATCTCACAAACTTTTTCTCTCAACTGTTCTGCGAATTTCTCCAAAAACCTTGCATTGTTCTTGGTTGAATCATCATCCGCAAGTGTTATTGGACCTTCTGCAAGCAAGAATTCATCATTTTCGAGCAGAATTTGGAACTGTTGGAGCTTAGCATCATTCATGGCAGTTGCGGATTTGAGCTATATCAAGGACAATTGAGCAACGATTCTTCACTCATTCACTCACATAAACATTGGAGAGCATCTGTTTTGACCTTGCCAAGCCTAAGGACACTGAATTCACTTCTGCATTTCAATTCAGGTCAGGAATCGATCCTCACAATTCATGAAATCATGATATGCATTTTGTAGATCTTTGAATGTAGAGTAATCTGAGCTTTGTGGCATTGAACTTCATCAAGAAATGAATGAGTTAGGTCGAATTTAAGTTTGATACCTGAACTTTCTTTTGCTCGATCCAGACATGAAAGTGAGAATTAGGATAAATGGAGTTTAGATTGATGATGTACACTGAAAGATGAACATGATGATGTATTCGTTTTTGATTTCTGGTACTTTTGTTCATAATCTGGAAAATTCGTGAAGAACATTGCATGAACCCTAGAATTTTCAATTCCAGAACTAGTTTGATCCGTTTGAGCGCATGTCTGCATGTATTTCATGTTTACCACCATGCATTGGTACACCTGGCAATGACTTGGCTATTTGATTGGTTCTGAATGCGCGCTTGGACACGTAGATTTAATGAAACGGAGCGTTTCATGATGATTTAGGATTGCTTGTGAAATTTCGTGGAATTTTTGAGTGCATTTCTAATTTGTTTGAGATTTTCTTTGTTGATTGGTCATGTTGGGACTTTTTGATAGTCATGCACTTAGATGATTTGTGAAATGCTTGATGTTTATCATATGAACCTGAAATTTTGCACATGTATTCTAGACACTTTGAAGTTTGCTATGGCTTTGGTTTGATGCATTTATCATGTATGGATTCTGTTTTAGGCTTGTGTGAAGTTTATGCATATATTTGTGCCATAATTGAGCTTGTTTGTGCATACCTTGCCTTATGGAATTTATTTGCCATGCTTCAACTTGTCCAAATGCCTTGAATTTTGATGTAATGATCATTTGATATGTTCTGTTTAGCCATGAGTTTTCTTGAGATTTATTGAATCATTTTTAAGTTGATGTGAATTGGTTCATTCTGTTTGCTTCTATGAGCTTTGAACTTGCATGCCTTGCCATGATTGCTTTGTGAAATGATTTTGGTGAATGTTATGGATATGAGACCACTTGGATTTTGTTCTTAATTGGTTTAATTTGATTCATGCCAATTTTCATGTTCTGTTTTGAATTATTTCTCCCTCTTTGACCCTAGGCCATGTCCTAGTGGTTAGTGCTTATGTTTGAGTTGTATTTTCAGGACAAGAAGCATATGGCCTTGAGGAGTGTGATTCATTTGCTCATTTGGATTGATATTTGATTGATGTTGATTAACATTAAGTTGTTTTGTAGGTGGATTAGCTCCTTTGAGTTGAGCTTGTGCTTTGCTTGATGCATTGCTTGTTGTCTGTTTATACAGTTAACTGTTGACTTTTAGTCTGTCTGTTTGACTTTTTGAGTTGTGTATTGACTGAGTTAGATTGTTTTCAGGTACATTAGTTGCTATAGTTCATTGTGAACTTGCTTTTGTTGTTGCTTGGTTGCTTAACCAATTTGAGGTATAATGTCTCTGACTCCATGTAGTCTGGAAGACCTGTCCTGTTACTTGGGCAGGCACCTGTCTGAAGTCCTCCTTAAGAGGCAATGCTTGTGTTTGTTTATCTTTGTGCCAACCAGGAAAAGACCTTTGATAAGGCAATTGGCAGATACAAGAGATGTGCAATCCATCTCCTGCTATTCAGTTGAGTCATCCCTTTGCTCACACACCTTGTGTTGATGCATTGTGGATATTAACCCAAGATCCATGTTGAGTCAGTCATATGTGTAGAAGGGTTCCAACTTTCTGGACCCACACATCCTTTTGTCTGAAGCTCTCCCAGGCCAGGGATAAGAGCTGTGAAGTCTTATCTTCACTTCCCATTTCATCTGCTTCACCCTAACTCTCAATGTTAGGGTTAAGAGCTAACATCGCCCGATTCCAGTTGGCTTGTGTTTCACAGCCTAACCCTTGTGTGAGCCCACTTTGTGTGTTTATAGTGTGTGCTATTTGTGATTGTTTGCTTTACTTGTGCTGTTTAGAATAACTTTCTCCCTGTGCAATTTAGATAGCAACCTTAACTTAGGGATGATTTGCATGATAACATCTAGGCTCGAGTCGTAGTCTCCCTAGTTGTGTCTCCCTTTGTATCTGGTTAGGCTAGTCCTTTGTCCCTGCGTAGGGGAACTACGTCGCCCTGATCCTCATACCAGATGAGGTACGTAGGCAGGAGATGAGTTGATCTCTCTGGGCGCCCTTTTTGTTTTGTCTCTTGTGTGTGCTAGGAGATGGACGTAAGACCAGCGATTGGTGTTCCATATCCTTTTGTTGTGTGCTTGGAGTCCGATGTAAGTCCAGCGATTGGCATTTGGTTTCCAGTATGCGTGTGTTTGGTTCGGAGTCTGATGTAAGTCCAGCGATTGGCATTCGGTTTCCATGTTTGCCTGTTTGTGTGGAGTCTGACATAAGTCCAGCGATTGGGAGTCGGTTTCCTGTGTGGTTTTGTTTGGCGTGCGTTAGCCGAGCTACGAGTGCTTTGATTCTTCTTTAGTCCGAGAAGATACGTATGCATAGGATGCGACATCCTAGCGAGCACGTTTCCCCTGTCCCGAACTACGTCGACTCTGATGTCTGTGCCTGACAGACTACGTAGGCCCAGGATGCGATATCCTGCCGAGTTAGTTTCTTCTGTTTTGTTTTCTGTGTCTCTTTCAGCCAGTGTTTGATGTTTATTTGAGCAGCGTTTTAGCAACCTTATCCTTCCTTTTGTGCGTGGATCCCGTCGAGTACGACGGATGCGTAGGGGTGCTAATACCTTCCCTTTGCATAACCGACTCCCGATCCCATTCCTCTTTGGTCGCGAGACCATGTCTTTTCCAGGTTTACTTCGAGCGGTTCCTTTCCCTCTTTGGGATAAATAACGCACGGTGGCGGCTCTGTTGTTTTCGTTTCCCGTCGGTTTTTCGCGTAATGCGACATCTGGCGACTCTGCTGGGGACAAGAGAAGTTGACCTCTTGCTGGTCCATCTTCCCTAAGCGAGTCTCTCCTAGCGCTCTCTAGGATAGGGTTAGGTTGCTTGTGTTGCTCTATTTATTGCATTCATGATTATTATGTTGTATATATGTGCATATCTGTTTGCATGCATCATATTATCATTGTGCTGATCCTGTACAGGTTGGTTCCTCTGTTTGGGGTGGGTGTTCTGAGTGGGGCTAAAACCCAGGCCCGAGTATACACCTAGGATTAGTGTGGTCTCGCGTTTCCTCACTTGCTGTATCAACATGTTGTTGCGACGTGTCACCACAGCCGGACGAGGTTCATTTGAGAGAGTCCTTCCGTTTGGAGTTATTCCACTCAGGTTGGGTGATCTCATCTGAGCTATTGACTTCGGTGACCGTTCTTTCCCGGATCTTTGGTTTAGACGATCTTAAGAGAGCTACAACGGCACACCCGAAAGGGCAAACACGTTGAGTATCTTTGCCCGATTGTCGAGACCATTGTCCGCCTTAGGATGACCTTGTTAGAATTCGCCTGTGAAGGGAGGGTTTGATTCTTACAAGTACAGTTTCTGCCAATGATTCTGTGATGGTGATAATGGTTAAGTCGGATTTATGGATCTTTATTTTGAGACGCTGGAGGTTTGACTCTGGTATTGATCAGAGGGTTCCGTTTATTTCGGATCCCTGGGCTGAATTTGAGGGTACTTGCTCAGATGTTGACTTGGGTTCAGATGACTTTGGGTTTCAGATGATTTGTGGTTCCAAGTTCAAGCCGAAGCTTTGATCCTGTACCGCGAGATGCTTAGCCGACCAGTCATGGCTCAATTATTTGCATCATATCATGTTTATTTTCAAAAAAAAAATGTATAATAATGCATGAAAAAAGTTAACCTGCATACGCATCACGCACATCATACGCATATCATCTTGCATAACAGGTGTTCTTGCGCACGACTTCTCACTCTGATTCCTGTGTCAGGCAGGATAGCTTATCAGAGACCGCACCGTTATTCAACCAGACTCAATCAACAAAGAAGTATGGATCAGGTTCAGACCGAGTTGGCTGAGATGAGGGCGAACATGGCCCAGTTTATGACAATGATGCAAGGGGTTGCGCAAGGTCAGGAGGAGCTTCGAGCCCTGGTTCAGAGACAAGAGACTGTGATTCAGACGTCCAACCGTGCTTCACCTGCTGGTGCACCCGTTCATGAGAATATTATTGCTGCTCCCGCCAATGACTATGCTGTGGGGGATGAGTTAAGGGGTATAAGGATCAATGGACAACCTCTTGCTGCAGAGACTGTCAATGTCAGAGCTACCCGAGCTCCCGTTCGTCATCCTGCTCCGATTGTTGATAGACAAGAGGACATGTTCACACTTCTGAGTGAAGATGATGAAGTTGCTGGAAGAGTTGAGGATGGGGATCGGAAGGTGGATGCCCTTGCTGAGAAGATAAGAGCCATGGAATGTCAGAATTCCCTGGGTTTTGATGTTACCAATATGGGGGTGGTAGAGGGGTTGAGGATCCCTTATAAATTCAAAGCGTCCTCTTTTGACAAGTATAATGGTACTTCTTGCCCTCGCACTCATGTGCAGGCTTATTATAGGAAAATCTCTGCCTACACCGATGATGAAAAGATGTGGATGTATTTTTTCCAGGATAGCTTATATGGGGCTTCCTTGGACTGGTACATGGAACTGAAGAGAGATTCTATCCGCTGTTGGAGGGATCTGGGTGAGGCCTTCTTGAGGCAATACAAACATAATATGGACATGGCGCCGAGCCGGACTCAGCTGCAGAGTCTTTGTCAGAAATCCGAAGAGAGCTTCAAGGAATACGCCCAGAGGTGGCGTGAACTGGCTGCTAGAGTACAACCCCCTATGCTGGAGAGGGAGTTAACTGACATGTTCATCGGTACTCTTCAAGGTGTTTTCATGGACCGGATGGGAAGCTGCCCATTCGGTAGTTTTTCGGATGTGGTTATCTGTGGAGAGAGGACAGAAGCTTGATTAAGGCTGGTAAAATTCATGATGCTGGGTCCTCGTCGTCCAAGAAACCTTTTACTAGGGCACCTCGCCGCAGAGAGGGTGAGACTAATGCTGTGCAACATCGCCGAACACAAAACAGAAATCAGTACCGTCAGGTTGTTGCAGTGACTATTCCAGCACCTCAACAACGTCAACAACCGCAACAACAGAGAGTTCAACAACAGATGCCACAACAACAACAACAGCAACGTCCGTATCAGCCGAGGCAGAGGATGCCTGATAGACGTTTCGACCCATTGCCAATGACCTATGCTGAGTTACTGCCTGAGTTGCTCAGACTAGGATTTGTGGAATTGAGGACCATGGCGCTGTTGACAAAAATACAACCTGGGTATGATGCCAACGTGCGTTGTGACTTTCACTCTGGTGCGCCGGGACACCATATTGAAAATTGCAGGGCTTTTCACCATAAAGTCCAGGACCTGATTGATGCCGAAACTATCAATTTTGCTCCTGTATCGAATGTTGTAAACAACCCTATGCCGCCGCATGGTGCTCACCGAGTGAATAACATTGAAGGGGAAGAAGCTGAAGATCTGGTTGTTAGTGTTGATGATGTTCAGACTTCTTTGCTAGTTGTCAAGGGCTGTTTGCTGAATGGGGGTGTCTACCCGGGCTGTGATGAGGGCTGTATTGGTTATGATGAATCTGAGAATGGTTGTGAACGGTTAAGGGCCGGTATACAGGGTTTGATGGATGAGGGCTGTCTGCAATTCAGTCGGGCTGTAAAGGATCGTGGGACAGTGTCAATCGTTACTATCTTTTTCAAACCGTCTGAAGGACGTGGTCAGAGGGTTAGTGAGCCTACAACTAGTGGTACTCCTGTTACCATATCTGCACCTGTAACTGCCAGTAGTCCAACTACGTTTGTTGCGCCAGTCAGAAGGGTTGTTGATAGCCGGGCTGTACCCTGGAAATATGATAATGCTTATCGCAGCAACAGAAGGGCTGAACATCAGACCAGACCAGGTAATCAAGCGCCTGTAACAATTGCTGTACCCAGTAGAACTCCTGCGGTTGCAAGTCCCGTTGTGGACAATGTTGGTGGACCAGGAGGATTTACTCGCAGTGGACGTCTATTTGCTCCACAACCTTTAAGAGACAACAATGCCGAGGCTCTCGCCAAGGCTAAGGGCAAACAGGCGGTGATTGACGAAGAACCTGCTCAGAAGGAGGTGCCTGAGGGTTCATTTGAAAAAGATGTGGAGGAATTCATGAAGATAATCAAGAAGAGTGACTACAAGATTGTAGATCAGCTTAATCAGACTCCGTCTAAAATCTCGATTCTCTCTTTGCTGCTGTGCTCTGAGGCACATCGTAACGCCTTACTGAAGATGCTGAATATGGCTTACGTGCCTCAAGAGATTTCCGTCAACCAACTGGAGGGGGTGATTGCCAACGTGAGGACCAAGCATGGTTTAGGGTTCACTGACCTAGACTCGACGCCTGAGGGTCGTAATCATAACAAGGCCTTGCATATTACCATGGAGTGCAAGGGTGCTGTTTTGTCTCACGTGTTGGTGGACACCGGCTCGTCGCTGAATGTGCTGCCCAAGCAAATTCTGAAGAAGATATCTGTTGAAGGGGTTATGCTTACTCCGAGTGACCTGATAGTACGTGCATTCGACGGATCCAAACATTCTGTGTTTGGTGAAGTTACCTTGCCAGTAAAGATAGGTCCAGAGGTGTTTGATATCATCTTCTATGTGATGGACATTCAGCCCGCCTACAGTTGTTTGTTGGGGCGTCCGTGGATCCATGCAGCAGGGGCAGTTTCGTCAACTCTCCACCAAAAGCTCAAGTATGTCTGGAACGGTCAGATTGTGACCGTGTGTGGCGAAGAAGATATTCTGGTGAGTCACCTATCCTCTTTCAAGTATGTAGAGGTGGATGGCGAGATCCATGAAACTTTATGCCAGGCATTCGAGACTGTTGCTCTTGAAAGGGTGGCGTTTGCTGATCAGAGGAAGCCGGGTGCTTCGATTGCGTCTTACAAGCAGGCCAAGGAGGTTGTTGACTCTGGCAAAGCTGAAGGCTGGGGCAAGATGGTGGATTTTCCGGTCAAAGAGGATAAGTTCGGTATTGGCTATCAACCTTTGCAAGCGGAGCAGGGTATCCAAGCAGGTCCGAGTACTTTTACCAGCGCTGGGCTGATGAATCACGGTGACGTCTTTGCGGTCGGTAGTGAAGATGGTGACAGTGATTGTGATCTCGACAACTGGGTCCGCCCGTGTGCACCAGGGGAAGTGATCAGCAATTGGACGGCAGAAGATGTGGTCCAAGTTACTCTTCAAACAGAGTAATTTTCTTTTGTTTTTTCATTCTGCACAAAACCCTACGTTCTACCCAAGACATAGTGGTTCATTGTAGGGCCACATCATGTTTTACAAATGATTATCATTAATAAAGGACGTTTTGCAAACAATTTTGTGATCCCTGTCTTTCTATTTTTGTTTTTTTCAGTTTTCAAAAAAAATAAAAATAGCAATGTTTTTGTTTTTGTGACTTTATTGAACTCTTTTTTCTAAAACAAAGCATTACACATGCAGAAGTGATCTCACGGCATCTACTATGAACAGTTCTGTTATGGCTCAGTATGATTTCAATAATCCCATCTACCAAGCTGAAGAGGAGAGTGAGGAAGACTGTGAACTCCCCAAAGAATTGGTCAGATTGTTGAAGCAAGAGGAAAGGGTCATCCAACCTCATCAGGAGGAGTTGGAAATTGTGAATCTTGGTACTGAGGACGCCAGAAGGGATATTAAGATCGGGGCTGCTTTGAAGATAGAGGTCAAGAGCAGGTTGATTGAGATGCTGAGAGAGTATGTGGAGATATTCGCCTTGTCTTATCAAGATATGCCTGGGTTGGATACTGACATTGTGGTGCATAGACTACCTCTCAGAGAAGATTGCCCTTCGGTCAAGCAGAAGCTTCGTAGAACGAGTCCTGATATGGCTGTTAAGATCAAGGAAGAGGTTCAGAAGCAGTTCGATGCGGGTTTCTTGTCAGTAACGACGTATCCCCCGTGGGTGGCCAACATCGTTCCCGTGCCAAAGAAGGATGGTAAGGTCAGAATGTGTGTCGATTACCGGGATCTGAACAGAGCGAGTCCGAAAGATGATTTCCCATTACCTCACATTGATGTATTGGTGGATAACACGGCTCAATCCTCGGTATTCTCTTTCATTGATGGTTTTTCGGGCTATAATCAGATTAAGATGGCGCCAGAGGACATGGAAAAGACGACATTCATTACACCTTGGGGCACGTTCTGCTATAAGGTGATGCCATTTGGGCTGAAGAATGCCGGTGCTACGTATCAGAGGGCTATGACGACTCTCTTTCATGACATGATGCACAAAGAGATTGAAGTGTACGTGGATGATATGATTGCGAAGTCGCAGACAGAAGAGGAGCACCTGGTTAATTTGCAGAAGTTCTTCGACCGGTTGAGAAAGTTCAAACTGAGGCTGAATCCAAACAAGTGTACGTTTGGTGTGAGATCTGGGAAGCTGTTAGGCTTCATTGTCAGTGAGAAAGGGATTGAGGTTGATCCAGCAAAAGTCAAAGCTATTCAAGAAATGCCTGAACCGAAAACAGAAAAGAAGGTTCGTGGGTTTTTAGGGAGATTGAACTACATTCCGAGGTTTGTATCTCACCTAACTGCCACGTGTGAACCGATATTCAAATTGCTAAGGAAGAATCAAGCAATCACGTGGAATGATGACTGTCAGAAAGCTTTTGACAAGATAAAAGAGTATTTACAGAAACCTCCAATCCTGATTCCTCCAGTTCCTGGGAGACCTCTGATAATGTACCTGTCAGTGACCGAGAACTCGATGGGGTGTGTATTGGGACAGCATGACGAGTCTGGTGGAAAAGAGCATGCCATATACTACCTTAGCAAAAAGTTTACCGACTGTGAAATCAAATATTCACAGCTTGAGAAAACTTGCTGTGCTTTGGCCTGGGCTGCTCGCCGACTGAGGCAGTATATGTTGAACCATACTACCTTGTTGATTTCTAAGATGGATCCAGTGAAGTACATCTTTGAGAAGCCGGCTCTCACCGGACGTGTTGCCCGTTGGCAGATGATCTTAACAGAATAGGATATTCAGTACACGTCGCAGAATAAAGGTAGTATTCTGTCAGACTATCTTGCTGAACAACCGATAGATGATTATCAGCCGATGATGTTTGAATTCCCTGATGAAAACATCATGTATCTTAAGATGAAAGACTGTGAAGAGCCTCTTGTCGAGGAAGGACCGGATCCTGATGACAAGTGGACAATGATGTTTGATGGGGCTGTGAATGTGAATGGTAATGGTGTTGGTGCAGTGCTGATCAATCCAAAGGGTGCTCATATACCGTTTTCTGCCAGATTGACGTTTGATGTCACCAACAATGAAGCTGAGTACGAGGCTTGTATCATGGGGATAGAAGAAGCCATTGATCTGAGAATCAAAACGCTTGACATATATGGAGATTCCGCTCTAGTGATCAATCAGGTCAATGGAGATTGGAATACCAACCATCCGCATTTGATTCCTTATAGAGATTACACCAGAAGAATACTGACGTTCTTCAAGAAGGTGAAGCTGTATCACGTCCCCCGGGATGAGAATCAGATGGCTGAGGCCTTGGCTACTTTGTCTTCTATGATCAAAGTTCATTGGTGGAATCATGTGCCACATGTTGCGGTGAATCGACTCGAGAGGCCTGCGTATGTGTTTGCAGCCGAGTCTGTTGTTGATGAGAAGCCGTGGTACTATGATATCAAGAACTTCCTCAAAAGCCAGGAATATCCTGAAGGTGCGTCGAAGAATGACAAGAAAACCCTGAGAAGGCTAGCTGGAAGCTTTTATTTGAATCAGGATGATGTGCTGTACAAGAGGAATTTTGACATGGTCTTGCTCAGATGCGTGGATAGACACGAAGCAGACATGTTGATGCAAGAAGTGCATGAAGGTTCGTTTGGTACCCATGCTGGTGGTCATGCAATGTCGAAGAAATTGTTGAGAGGCGGTTATTACTGGATGACTATGGAATCCGATTGTTTCAAGTACGCTCGGAAGTGCCATAAGTGTCAAATTTATGCTGATAAGGTGCATGTACCACCAAGCCCTCTGAATGTCATGAACTCGCCTTGGCCGTTTGCCATGTGGGGCATTGATATGATTGGGAAGATTGAGCCTACTGCTTCGAATGGACATCGCTTCATCTTGGTCGCGATTGATTACTTCACCAAATGGGTGGAAGCAGCTTCCTATGCTAATGTTACCAAACAAGTGGTTGCCCGGTTCATCAAGAAGGAAATCATCTGTCGTTATGGGGTTCCTGAGAGGATCATTACTGACAATGGTTCGAATCTCAATAACAAGATGATGAAAGAGCTTTGTAAAGATTTCAAGATTGAACATCACAATTCTTCTCCTTACAGACCAAAGATGAATGGTGCTGTAGAGGCGGCAAACAAGAATATCAAGAAGATTGTGCAGAAGATGGTCGTGACGTACAAGGATTGGCATGAGATGCTGCCTTTCGCTTTGTATGGGTACCGTACCTCAGTGCGTACATCGACCGGGGCAACCCCGTACTCCCTTGTGTATGGTATGGAAGCAGTCCTACCAGTTGAAGTGGAGATCCCTTCTCTGAGAGTCTTGTTAGATGTCAAGCTGGACGAAGCCGAGTGGATTCGAACAAGGTTTAATGAGTTGAGCCTTATTGAAAAGAGACGGCTAGCAGCTGTGTGCCATGGGCAGTTATATCAGAGAAGGGTGAAAAGAGCCTTTGATCAGAAAGTGCGTCCTCGAAGCTATCAGACTGGTGATCTAGTTTTGAAGAGGATCCTTCCTCCTGGTACAGATAACAGGGGCAAGTGGACTCCTAATTATGAAGGTCCATACGTTGTTAAGAAGGTCTTCTCCGGTGGAGCCTTGATGCTTACAACTATGGATGGTGAAGATTTCCCGTCCCCTGTTAACTCAGATGTAGTCAAAAAATACTTCGCATAAATTGACCCGCTGGGCAAAAAAAAGAATAAAAGAGTCCAGGCAAAAAAGGGCATCCCGGCGAACCAAAAAACAGAAAGAAAAGGTTCGGGCAAAAATTAGGGATAAAAATGAAAAGAACTTGTACACCCGGTAAGTCGAAAACCCGCAAGGGCGGCTTAGGCAAAAATGGGTATCCCGGTGGATTGAAAACCCGAAAGGGCGATCCAGGCAAAAGAGGGATTAAAGCGAAGACTACAGTCTGAGGTATCTGTACTACATCGCGCTTCGTCGTCTGCCATCTCGAAAGATGTGATCGGTCCAGTCATTCTTCTCAAAAAGCAAGGGTTGGGAGGAAAACTGATGATCTGTGAGTTATAACAGAATTGGGAAATAGTGGATGCCGTGTTCACATTGCCATTAGGATATATTTTTCCTTTTGTGCGCAATTACCTCTTTCTAGGAATTGCTTCCCAATGTATTCGCCTTTTCAGGCCCATTTTCAATCAATAAAAGTCGTTATTCAGATAAATAACTCTCTTGTTTTATTTTTACTGTTTTGTTTGCAAAAACGTCCGAATTTTTGATAAACATTGCATATAAAAACATAAAGGCTAAACAATAACGTGCTGAAAGATAAAACATTTGAAAATCATTTTGAATGTTGAGGACACTTGAGCGTATCTTGTCCATGTATCCCCTGGGGCATTTTGTGGTGCTGTTTTGCAGGTTGTCATCTGTGAGGGCAATTCCCAGCAGGTGTTTCCCGAGCGAGTGTGGAAGCTTTCAGAGCTAATTTCCCCTGCAGAGACGCCTTTGGATAGTGCCCTCTATCCCCGGCAGATCTAAGAATTGCCTATGCTCAGCAGACCTGGAAGTGTGTTTATTCCTCAGCGAATATTTCCCCAGTTGAGTTCCCAACTGAGTTTGGAGTTGAGATCCCCCACTGAGTTGGAAGGATGTTGTACACCCAGCGGAGGTGTCAGTGGAGTAGTTCCGTTCCCCAGCAGTCGGGTTTGAAGTACTGTTATCCCAGCGTGGTCGTGAGCGCTCATCCCTAGCAGGGGTGCGGATGTATTTTTCCAGCGTGGTCTCGTATATTACTTTCCCCACCAGAGTTATGCTCCTCCTCAGCAGAGTGGTGTTTTATCCTTAACAGGGTTGCTTTCCCTAGCAGATCTTCCGAGCAGAGGTCTGTGTTGATGGTTTTCACCAGCAAGTTCCCCAAGTGGATCCGGTTCGGTGAAGATTATCTCCAGCAGAGTTTATCCTACTTGTGGAGTGGTGGGGTCGTCCCCAGTGAAGTCGCCTTACTTTTCCCCCAGTGGAGTCGCATTGATGGTTCCTTAGCATGGTCGCCTTGTTTATTCCCCAGCGGAGTAGCATTTATTTCCCAAAGCAGAGTTTATCCTACTTGTTGGCAACTCTCCCCCAGCGAAGTCGCCTTGATTTAATCCTCAGTGAAGTCAACTTGGTTCGTCCCCAGCTGGTTGTTTGGATTGTTTCCCCGAGTGGAGTCCCCAAGTGGATTAGGTCCTGTGAAGGATGTCCCTAGCGAAGTCTATCCTTTCCCCAGCAACAGTGTTATTTCTCCAGCACGAGTGAGAAGTCGGTGCTCTCCCCGCAGAGTGTTCCTCAAGCAGGCTCTCCCCACAGAGTTGGAGTATCTGATCTGTTGGCTCCCCGCCGGAGTTCATCATTTTGCATTTGGCATATAGTAACCATTGCATCCTAAAATCGCGTAGCATTTCCATTCAGTATGGAGCATTACGCCATAGAAAAAT
Source organism: Lathyrus oleraceus (assembly GCF_024323335.1). Lineage (NCBI taxonomy): Eukaryota > Viridiplantae > Streptophyta > Magnoliopsida > Fabales > Fabaceae > Lathyrus > Lathyrus oleraceus. Next base: position 309,576,909 of record NC_066580.1, read on the forward strand.
TCAAACATATGCATTCATATGTCAAACCCAATCAGACCATATCCCCGGCAGAGGCGGATCGTTGTTCAACATCTGTATAGCACGTTTGCTACAGTTGCTCCTGACAACATTCAGTATTTCCCCAAAGAGGTTTATTTCCCCACCCGTGTGTGGAAGAAAGCTTGATTCTCCCTAGTGAGACCCCCTGCAAGTGTTTAGCCTTGCTTGACATGTGTAGATGTCATTCTGTTGTGATACCTGTCGGTGTCATGTCAGCACCCGCGTGTGTTATTTCTTTGGTGTCGGTAAACACCACCTTTCGGTGTCGGTAAGTATCGAGTCCCGCTCCAGTCATTCATTAATGTCTGGTCGTCTTTCTTTGGTGTCGGTAAACACCATCTTTCGGTGTCGGTAAACATCGAGTCCTACCCCCAGTCATTCGTTAATGTCTGGTCTTCTTTTGATGTCGGTCAACATCATCTTTCGATGTTCGTAATACCCTCCCCAGGAGTCACCTCTCCGTTGGTTTCGATAAACGTCGAGTTTTTCCTAGTTGTCCGTTGACATCTAGATGTATTTTCCCTGCAGTCATCCGTTGATGTCTGGTTACCTCTCCGTTGGTTTCGATGAACGTTGAGTTTTTTCTAGTCGTCCGACAAACGTCTAGTTGAATTATCCCCAATCAGAATCACCTCTCCGTTGGTGTCGATAAACGCTGAGTTTTTCCTATGCGTCCGATGACGTATAGTTGCTTATTCCCCACAGATCATTTGTTAATGGCTGTTGATTCCCCTCAGAGTTACCTCTCCGTTGGTTTCGATAAACGATGAGTTTTTCCCAATCGTCCGTTGATGATTGGTTGTGTTCACTTTTCCCCAGTAGAGTTACCTCTCCGTTGGTTTCGATAAACGTCGAGTTTTGCCTATGCGTCCGTTGACGTGTAGTTGCTCTCCACAGAGTCACCTCTCCGTTGGTTTTGGTAAACGTTGAGTTTTTCTCATGCGTCCGTTGACGTCTAATTGTATATCCTATTCCCCAGTCATTCATTAATGTCTGGTCGATCCTCATTTAGAGTTCCCCAGTAGAGTCGTCGGTAAACGTCCTGTCTGGTCACCTTTCTCCGTTGGTGTCGATAAACGTCGAGCTTCTCCTTCTCCGTTGGTGTCGATAAACGTCGAGCTTCTCCTTCTCCGTTGGTGTCGATAAACGTCGAGCTTCTCCTTCTCCGTTGGTGTCGATAAACGTCGAGCTTCTCCCGTTCGTCCGTTGACGTCTGGTCGAGTCTTCCCATTCATCCATTGATGTCTGGTCACCTTTCTCCGTTGGTGTCGATAAACGTCGATCTTCTCCCTTTCGTCCGTTGACGTCTGGTCGAGTCTTCCTATTCATCCGTTGATGTTTGGTCACCTCTCCGTTGGTTTTGGTAAACGTCGAGTTTTTCCTGGTCGTCCCCGATAGAGTTACCTCTCCGTTAGTTTTGGTAAACGTTGAGTTTTTCCCTACGTCCGTTGACGTATCGTTGTATCTCTTCCAGTCATCCTTTGATGTCTGATTACCTCTCCGTTGGTTTCGATAAACGTCGAGTTTTTCCTAGTCGTCCGTTGACGTCTGGTTGTGATTTCTGTTCCCATTCATCGTCCTTCGATGTCTGGATGTGACTGTACCTTTGAGAGAATCAAAACCCCCAGTAATGAATATCAGATCCCAGTGGACGGTTCCGTTGGTGGATCCCCGCAGTGTGCAAATTTCTACGGTTCTTCGGTATTCAATCCCTGTTTACCCTGAAAGTCTGACAGCCGTTGCTCTCATCCGTTCGGGTTCCCAGTTGATTGAATAGGGGCAGCTATAGCACCTCAAATTTGCACCTCTCATTTTGTACATTCATTTTCATTTTTAGGTCATAACATAACATTGTCCACTGCATAGCATTGCATTGTCCATTTGCCCAAGTGCAAGTCATCAGTCAACTGGTCAGGAGATCCAGTTGTGCAAGCAAGCAAGTGCATTTCCTATTGAAGCAAAGCCCTAGGGTTGGTCCATTGTGTTCATGTTACCTAGGGATCATTTTGAAGTGGTTTGGCCAAAGGTTGGATGTTCAAAGCTCTTTAGTCATTGCACAATTCATCTGAAACCCTAGAAAGTCAACCAAAGTCAATTGTGCATTCAACCATGGATTTGAAGGTGGGAGATGGGTAGAGAAGCTTCCTTCATGTCCATACAAGTCTAATTTGACATTTCAAACATCAACAGAGGAATTTGAGGTCAGATGAAAAGTTTCCAAAAATAGCAGGTGACTTGTAATTTCAAATTGCCAAAAATGGAAAGGTTTTCTCCTCAAGTTTACATCATCAAGAAAGCTTCAAATGAAATTTTGTCCAACATGAAAGTTGAAGATCTTGTTCTCCCATTTTCAAAAAGTCCAAGAACATGAATTTCTCATGTATGGTTGAAAAGTTATGGATTAATATTTGCCAAGAAATTTGAAGTTCAAAAGGGGATAACTTTCACACCACAAGGCCAAATGAAGTGGGATTTTTTGCAACATTCTTGTTTTGATATGCTCTATCCAAATCATGCATTACATTTCATCAATTCTCATCACAAAAATATTGACATTTTCACTTGAATTTCATTTGAATTTTGGAGGGAAAAGTCCAATTCAAAAATTAAGCATTGTTCTCACTTGCTAGCATTTGCATTTGGTCCAAGAATGGATTTTTGAGGTGAATTAAGCACAAACTCGTGTACTGTAGCACTCATTTTCATGCATGCAAGGTGAATTGCAAATTGGCCATTACACCTTCATTTCCCTAATTACTATTACATTTGGTTAATTATGATTAGTAACTTCATTAATCCATCATATATAAGGATAATCAAAACAGAATTCGTGCTTAACACTTCATTTGGTTCAGATCTAGATCCAATTGCAAAATCTCACAAACTTTTTCTCTCAACTGTTCTACGAATTTCTCCAAAAACCTTGCATTGTTCTTGGTTGAATCATCATCCACAAGTGTTATTGGACCTTCTGCAAGCAAGAATTCATCATTTTCGAGCAGAATTTGGAACTGTTGGAGCTTAGCATCATTCATGGCAGTTGCGGATTTGAGCTACATCAAGGACAATTGAGCAACGATTCTTCACTCATTCACTCACATAAACATTGGAGAGCATCTGTTTTGACCTTGCCAAGCCTAAGGACACTGAATTCACTTCTGCATTTCAATTCAGGTCAGGAATCGATCCTCACAATTCATGAAATCATGATATGCATTTTGTAGATCTTTGAATGTAGAGTAATCTGAACTTTGTGGCATTGAACTTCATCAAGAAATGAATGAGTTAGGTCGAATTTAAGTTTGATACCTGAACTTTCTTTTGCTCGATCCAGACATGAAAGTGAGAATTAGGATAAATGGAGTTTAGATTGATGATGTACACTGAAAGATGAACATGATGATGTATTCGTTTTTGATTTCTGGTACTTTTGTTCATAATCTGGAAAATTCGTGAAGAACATTGCATGAACCCTAGAATTTTCAATTCCAGAACTAGTTTGATCCGTTTGAGCGCATGTCTGCATGTATTTCACGTTTACCACCATGCATTGGTACACCTGGCAATGACTTGGCTATTTGATTGGTTCTGAATGCGCGCTTGGACACATAGATTTAATGAAACGGAGCGTTTCATGATGAAACGCGCTCCATTCAAATCCTAACACAGATCGATTCTTGGCTCCAGCAATTTCACATTTGGCCTTTGGCATTTTTTCACTTTATGCTTTCATGTTCATGTGTGCTTGCTTATGTGTTTTTTTAATTTTTTCCTTCATTCCAAAATTCATAACTCATTGATGGATTGTTCAAATGAGATGAGGTTTTTTGCATAATGTTAATCATGATCTCTACTATTTTTTGATGATTTTTCCAGAAATTGTGCATGCATGGATTTTAATTTTGCGTAGGGAATGTTCATACATGTGTTTTCTTGATATGCCTTTCCATTTTGATTGTGAAATGATGAGATTTTATCCAACACTCTTGAAATTTTGCATGCTTAAAATAGACATCCTAATGGTAATTTTGGTATAGAGTTTGCATTTTTCCCATCCCTGGTTGTTGAGATATGATCTGTTTAATGGAGGTGTGACAATGTGTGTCACACCATTGCTTGCTCAACTTTCTGATTTTATTTGCCATGCCAATTCAATGCCAAATGATGTGATTTTTTGCATGATGATACTTCTGGATGTCAGGATTGCTTGTGAAATTTCGTGGAATTTTTGAGTGCATTTCCAATTTGTTTGAGATTTTCTTTGTTGATTGGTCATGTTGGGACTTTTTGATAGTCATGCACTTAGATGATTTGTGAAATGCTTGATGTTTATCATATGAACCTGAAATTTTGCACATCTATTTTAGACACTTTGAAGTTTGCTATGGCTTTGGTTTGATGCATTTATCATGTACGGATTCTGTTTTAGGCTTGTGTGAAGTTGATGCATCTATTTGTGCCCTAATTGAGCTTGTTTGTGCATACCTTGCCTTATGGAATTTATTTGCCATGCTTCAACTTGTCCAAATGCCTTGAATTTTGATGTGATGATCATTTGAGTGTTCTGTTTAGCCATGAGTTTTCTTGAGATTTATTGAATCATTTTTGAGTTGATGTGAATTGGTTCATTCTGTTTGCTTCTATGAGCTTTGAACTTGCATGCCTTGCCATGATTGCTTTGTGAAATGATTTTGGTGAATGTTATGGATATGAGACCACTTGGATTTTGTTCTTAATTGGTTTAATTTGATTCATGCCAATTTTCATGTTCTGTTTTGAATTATTTCTCCCTCTTTGACCCTAGGCCATGTCCTAGTGGTTAGTGCTTATGTTTGAGTTGTGTTTTCAGGACAAGAAGCATATGGCCTTGAGGAGTGTGATTCATTTGCTCATTTGGATTGATATTTGATTGATGTTGATTAACATTAAGTTGTTTTGTAGGTGGATTAGCTCCTTTGAGTTGAGCTTGTGCTTTGCTTGATGCATTGCTTGTTGTCTGTTTGTACAGTTAACTGTTGACTTTTAGTCTGTCTGTTTGACTTTTTGAGTTGTGTATTGACTGAGTTAGATTGTTTTCAGGTACATTAGTTGCTATAGTTCATTGTGAACTTGCTTTTGCTGTTGCTTGGTTGCTTAACCAATTTGAGGTATAATGTCTCTGACTCCATGTAGTCTGGAAGACCTGTCCTGTTACTTGGGCAGGCACCTGTCTGAAGTCCTCCTTAAGAGGCAATGCTTGTGTTTGTTTATCTTTGTGCCAACCAGGAAAAGACCTTTGATAAGGCAATTGGCAGATACAAGAGATGTGCAATCCATCTCCTGCTATTCAGTTAAGTCATCCCTTTGCTCACACACCTTGTGTTGATGCATTGTGGATATTAACCCAAGATCCATGTTGAGTCAGTCATATGTGTAGAAGGGTTCCAACTTTCTGGACCCACACATCGTTTTGTCTGAAGCTCTCCCAGGCCAGGGATAAGAGCTGTGAAGTCTTATCTTCACTTCCCATTTCATCTGCTTCACCCTAACTCTCAATGTTAGGGTTAAGAGCTAACATCGCCCGATTCCAGTTGGCTTGTGTTTCACAGCCTAACCCTTGTGGGAGCCCACTTTGTGTGTATATAGTGTGTGCTATTTGTGATTGTTTGCTTTGCCTGTGCTGTTTAGAATAGCTTGCTCCCTGTGCAAGTTAGATAGCAACCTTAACTTAGGGATGATTTGCATGATAACATCTAGGCTCGAGTCGTAGTCTCCCTAGTTGTGTCTCCCTTTGTATCTGGTTAGGCTAGTCCTTTGTCCCTGCGTAGGGGAACTACGTCGCCCTGATCCTCATACCAGATGAGGTACGTAGGCAGGAGATGAGTTGATCTCTCTGGGCGCCCTTTTTGTTTTGTCTCTTGTGTGTGTTAGGAGATGGACGTAAGACCAGCGATTGGCGTTCTGTATCCTTTTGTTGTGTGCTTGGAGTCCGATGTAAGTCCAGCGATTGGCATTTGGTTTCCAGTGTGCGTGTGTTTGGTTTGGAGTCTGATGTAAGTCCAGCGATTGGCATTCGGTTTCCATGTTTGCCTGTTTGTGTGGAGTCTGACATAAGTCCAGCGATTGGCAGTCGGTTTCCTGTGTGGTTTTGTTTGGCGTGCCTTAGCCGAGCTACGAGTGCTCTGATTCTTCTTTAGTCCGAGAAGATACGTATGCATAGGATGCGACATCCTAGCGAGCACGTTTCCTCTGTCCCGAACTACGTCAACTCTGATGTCTGTGCCTGACAGACTACATAGGCCCAGGATGCGATATCCTGCCGAGTTAGTTTCTTCTGTTTTGTTTTCTGTGTCTCTTTTAGCCAGTGTTTGATGTTTATTTGAGCAGCGTTTTAGCAACCTTATCCTTCCTTTTGTGCGTGGATCCCGTCGAGTACGACGGATGCGTAGGGGTGCTAATACCTTCTCTTCGCATAACCGACTCCCGATCCCATTCCTCTTTGGTCGCGAGACCATGTCTTTTCCAGGTTTACTTCGAGCGTTTCCTTTCCCTCTTTGGGATAAATAACGCACGGTGGCGGCTCTGTTGTTTTCGTTTCCCGCCGGTTTTTCGCGTAATGCGACAGCAGGTTGTACGCATGTTGGCTTGGCAATGCGACTAGAGAGCGATTTGATAACCCGGGAATGGCTTCAACGTTGGGGAATAGGTGGCCAGGGAAGAGCCAAATGAATATATGCAGTAAGAGCATTTTTAGTGTAGAAGATATATGAGAGCACTTAAATGTAACAAAAGATCAGTCTGACTATCTTTGGTACTCAACCAGAATATATGTTTCAGGTGGTGATGTCCTTTGTTGGTCATTGGGTCAAAGTAGTCCAAACTCTTCGATTACAACCGGGCTACAAGTTAACACTGCTAACTCAATCAGTATGTTTGCACTAAGTCAAAGTGATTAGCTCTTATTTGTCTGAGCTCCAAACTTTTGTAATTCTTTTGAGCTCAATTTCGAACTGTCATAACTGGATTAGAAACTTGAATGCTACATGTAACTTTCTTTTTATTTCCTGTTTAAATTGTTCTTCTTGTGATTTTGATGTACCTTGAATCAGTTCCTAATCTAATGGAGTACTATTGAAACAATTATGCACTTCCCTTGTAATAGTTTGTAGCTGGTCCTGGTTACCGTATCACATTTGTTTAGCAATGTTGGTGTCTTGGAGTTTTCTTGATAAATCTGCAGAAATCACGGTAACATGATTAAATCATGCGTGCTATTACAACAGTATTCACGCCTGACTGGGTTCCGCAGTAATTTTGTCATGAGCGACGGGTGAGGATGTATACCAACGCCTTTTATATGTTGTACTATGTTTTCTAGTTTGTGGTAGGATTCGTTATTCCACCGAAAGTATTTCTTCATTGGCCTATGTTAACCCCCCATCATTGCCACACGGTTTGAAATGAGTTTATGGAAAGTGAAACAGGTAGCTTTGTACATGATGCTAGTTAATTAACAAATGAAAAATGCAATTTGGCATGTGACCATTATTTTGAATATGATTTGTACATATGGTTTTGGTGGTGAATCCTAAAGAGAAAAGGGTGGATTAAAAGTATAAAATTGGATCTTGGACCAAGCCTTAACTATATATGTATGATAGATTTGAACATGACCCGAACTGATCACATGAACATGGTTAATGAACCGAGCTATGAATTTAATGAACCACCAATCCTTAATCAAACAGGGACGATCAGCACTTGAATTAACCCACACTAGGTTTTAAAAAACTTGTATGGACGAACAATATGCATGTCTTGCGGAACATACGATGCAAATAATAATGAAATCAATTTTATTTAAAAATTTAAATATGCCCGGACAAAATTGGGGTATGACAGCTGCCCCTATTTAATTATCTTGAACTAGAAGGTAAGGATTACAACAGTGTTCATACATTCGTGGTGGAAGGTAATTAAATACGAAAAGACTCGAATTTTGTCCTTTGGAATGCAATGGAGAAATGCAGGCGGAAAATGCAATGGATTCTAACAGCACCAAGGTAATAGGGGTAGAATGTCAAATCAAAGCCAGCCCTCGAGTTAAACACTCAAATCTCGTAAAGGTAGTTATTGATGCAAGGACAAATGTGGGACTAAAACTAAACAGGCTCTCTGGCACCAAAAGGATGACAGTAGAGTTAATTGCTATCACCAAAAGAATGATAGTAACTCACCATGATTTCCAGGATCATCATCACCAAAAGGATGATGGATAAGCCGAGCTTCCAAAGTAGTCATCACCAAAAGGATGATGGTTACAACGGCTACAACAAAGATCGCCATCACCAAAAGGATGGAAGTTAGACACAATTCAAAGATTCTTATCACCAAAAGGATGATGTCCGTCACCAAAAGGATGATGGTTATTTTGATAAACTTTCCCACTACAGAGAGTATAATATCAAGGCTACCATCGAAAGGATGTCAGTTGACTCATCAACTTCAAGGATCACCGTCACCAAAAGGATGAAGGTATAGTCATACAACAAACTTGTTATCACCAAAAGGATGATAATAAGTCGAAACTCAATGATCACCATCACCAAAAGGATGAAGGTAAGACAAAACTTGTTACCACCAAAAGGATGATAATAAGTCAACAACTCAAATGATCACCATCACCAAAAGGATGAAGGTAAGATCAAAAACAAAATTTGTTACCACCAAAAGGATGATAAAAAAGTCAACAATCACCATCACCAAAAGGATGAAGGTATAATTAAAAGACAAAACTTGTTATCGCCAAAAGGACGATAATAAGTCGACAACCACCATCACCAAAAGGATGAAGGTAAGGTCAAACGACAAAACTTGCTACCACCAAAAGGATGATAATAAGCACACAACGCAATTGATCACAATCACCAAAAGGATGAAGGTAAGATCAAGACAAAAACTTGTTATCACCAAAAGGATGATAATAAGTCAACAATCACCATCACCAAAAGGATGAAGGTATAATTAAAAGACAAAACTTGTTATCGCCAAAAGGACGATAATAAGTCGACAATCACCATCACCAAAAGGATGAAGGTAAGGTCAAAAGACAAAACTTGCTACCACCAAAAGGATGATAATAAGCATACAATGCAATTGATCACCATCACCAAAAGGATGAAGGTAAGATCAACAACAGAACTTGTTATCACCAAAAGGATAATAATAAGTCAATAACCGTAAATATCACTGACACCAAAAGGATGACAGTAAGATCAAACCAACCAAACTTGTTATCACCCAAAGGATGATAATAAGGATAGAACTTCAAAACTTGTTATCACCAAAAGGATGATAATAAGCACACAACGCAATTGATCACCATCACCAAAAGGATGAAGGTAAGATCAACAACAGAACTTGTTATCACCAAAAGGATGATAATAAGTCGATAACCGTAAATATCACTGACACCAAAAGGATGACAGTAAGATCAAACCAACCGAACTTGCTATCACCAAAAGGATGATAATAAGGACAGAACTTCAAAACTTGTTATCACCAAAAGGATGATAATAAGTCGACAATCACCATCACCAAAAGGATGAAGGTATTATCAAACAACAAAACTTGTTACCACCAAAAGGATGATAATAAGTCGACAGTCACCATCACCAAAAGGATGAAGGTACTACAAACACAACAGGACTCGCTATTACCAAAAGGATGATAAGGAGTCAACAATCACCATCACCAAAAGGATGACCGTGAGATCATAACTTCAAAACTTGTTACCACCAAAAGGATGATAATAAGTTATAATAACTTCAAATATTGTTGACACCAAAAGGATGACAGTGGGGTTGGACTTTCCAAATGTCACCATCACCAAAAGGATGATAGCTTAAACCAGACTCCATAACCTCTATCACCAAAGGATGATATTTAGATTGAACTGGACGTCATCACCAAAAGGATGATGATTGAACCAAGATGACAAGGATCCTTATCACCATAAGGATCGCCGACACCAAAAGGATGACGGTAGGCTGTAATAATTGCAGAGGTCATCATTCACCAAAAGGATGAAGGTTGGACGAAAACTCCAAGGATCTTCGACACCAAAAGGATGACAGTAGGATCACAAATGTCAAGGACTCACCATTACTAAAAGGATAACGGTGATCGTAAACAGGGCGATGATTGATATTATTCCGCAATAGACTTTCACCAAAAGGATGATAGTGAGAAAAATAATGGAAAAATAAGGCTACTGTCAAAGTTCTGTAAACCTGATTTGCTGGGTAGTGTTGGAACATTGTTGGGTAAGACCTGCTTGGGGTATCCATCAACAAAAGGTTGCAGAACAAATACTCTCTGGGAGGTGTAGTTTCTGCCAACAAAAGGTTACAGGAAATGACTTATTGAGGGACGCTCAATACGAAACAAGGTAGGTGTTTAAAGAAACAATGTTTGACTTAGTTGAGGATAATGTCTTATAAACAAAAGGTTGAAAGATGTAACTCAATGGGGAACACCCGATAGTAAGGTAGGAACTCACTCAGAGGAAGTGACAGCGACTCGACCGAGGGTTGGCTTGGTAGCCTACGACTAAACCTTGGATTTTGATTTGTGCTATATGCATAAATGTATGCGTTATGTATGAGGTGATGCATATGATGCATGTTTGAATGCAAAGAGTGATTGGTTTGTTAGGGATTGAACCCCCTTTCAAAGGCGATGTATTTTTTGGAAACCAGTGCTGGTTGTATCTATTTTTGTGTGGGTGCCAGCAATGTGGACTTTGAGTTTTCTGGGTAATTGTCGATGTGGGTTGAACTTTTGATTGGTGAACGAATCTGACTTCCCGACACTCGGTAGTTGACGAAGTGATGAACATACAATAAGCATGGATACTCTTTGTGCCCCAAGTTTGATCTCTTGCTAATACATTGTGTCTTTGTCTTTCAGAAGATCTTGATTTCTTCTTCTGAGATGTCTGGCCAGCCTGTAACTGAGCATAGCGACGTGATCAATGCATGATGGTTGTGCTTTTGACATGCCCCAAGGATTCTTGTCAAAATATGATGTTGTACTGGTGAGAAATTTCGACACTTTGGTTATGAATTCAAGCAATCACTCGTGTCTGACGTAATCTGCTTGATTGTCTTAAAGATATGAAGGGAACTTGCCACTTGCAACTTGTCTTGCCCCAGACTACGGGGTACCAAATGGCATTCTCCCTGAAAGGAAACCTTGGGAGTGGTTATCCGATGACGTGGTCTGAGTCTGTTTTTCCCAACTCCTGAATCTTGCAATGGTCTGCCCCTGCTTAGCCTTTGGGGGACTTTCCCTAGACGTACCAAGTATTGAAGTGTTTTTCTTCCCTGATCAACCGATGCTTGGAGATTTGTCTTATACTTACTACTTCTTAGGTCAATATATTCAAAAGATGCCATGCCCCTGATTCATAGGATGGTCTCGATTTGTGTCAGCACCAACGATCAAGTGCCTCTTGAATTGCCCTTTGTTGGAATTTTCTCGATGTCAAGCACTGACTGACAATTAAGAATTGTGATTCAGGAAATGGTGATTTTAATGCAACAGTTATGTAAGTTTTGAAAAACAATCATTCATTTGGAATGTTGTGGTAGTGTGTGATGAGTGGACCATGAGTCCAAACGCGGTGCTGATTTGGGGTAGTGTGTGATTGATATAGTGAAAAGAGAATATTAGCAAATCTCTAGGAGTCAGTTTACTCAACCTTGCTATAGTATGCTTTTAGAACAAACCTTACTTCGATTAGGTCTTTTGAAGGTTGTAACGTGGCTTGGTTCATGGTTATTGAAACAAAAGGATATAAGGCTCAAAGTTTATTCTAAACCCACCCCTTCTTCATGATGATCTCCAATCCTATGTTCAGTTAATTCACACACATTCGTCTATTACAGGTGTAAGGATAAAGATGGTGATTCAAGGTCTCTTGGAATGACAGCCACCTTATTTCGTTTTTTGGATATCGGCGACCCTTTGATTTTGGTATGGTGGTCACTGAATCTTGTTTTGTTTTGTTGGAGACTTTCATGGCCTCTCTTGATTTTTTTGTTTTGATCCCTAACTTTTGCATGGACCGCTTTGTTTGAAGCTTTAATCCATCGGGATTGCCCCTGTTTTTGCCTAAGTCTCCTTTCAGGGTGTTGGACTTAGCGGGCTCTTTCTTTGACTTTTTTTTTGGAAATTGTGACTGCCAAGTCATTGGTCATTGAAGAACAACAGACCTAAAGTTTGGATTTGTATGGTTCCTTCGACACTTCCAGATGTGTGCGAAGAATATCATGTGGTTGATCCTTGTATGGGATATTTCATCTTGTAATTCGAAAGTGTAGTTAAATCAACTGAACACTATCCTGCCCCAGGTTAAGCGTAAGGGTTTGTAGATCCGAAAGAAACTCTTACTTCTAGGCTCGAAGTGGTTGACTATGGATTAACTCCTTATCTCTCCAGTGTTTTAGGGATTTGAAACAATGCCTGTACATCATCAGCAAGGTTTTATCCGAAAAGCATACAATCAACAATTATGAGTATTTCGTTTTCGTCATCCTCCTTCCAACATTTACTAACAATAGTGTGATGAAAAAAGTAAGGTGAAAAAGTATGTGTTTGTGATTTGCAAATGTGATAGATTAGTGAATATGAAAGATTGATTCAAAGCATGCATAATCATCCCATTAATAAGACTAAATACAAATAACAATGTTTAAAGCATACAGTACTTAGACAAACAAGATCAAATTACAAGAATTCAAAATGGTAAAAATGGCACAGTGATCGCCTTCATTCGAAGTAACGGGCCTTCATTTCTTGATTCTCTGTGAGGAATCGCTCTGCTTGTTTAGGCCGGTGGGAAGCTTTTACCTTCGAGCTTCACTTGATTCTGCATGCGCCGGCATGGGGGTTGTTGCAACGTTTGGCCTCACTGGCGTGAATGTAACTGCCTTGCTATCAATCAAGTCTTGAACCTTGTGCTTGAAGGCCTTACAATTCTCTATTGTATGCCCTGGAGCACCCATGTGATACTCACAGTGAGCATTGGCGTCATAGCCTGGTGGATATGGTGGAGTTGCAGGTGTTATCTCCTTCAGAACAACCGATCCATCCTTTAGCAGGTAGGGAAGGATCTTATTGTATGGTACTGGCAAAGGATCGAAATGTCTTTCTTGCCTCGTTGCCCTCTGCTGGTTAGGCTGACGTGGTTGTGGAGCACGTTGCTGTTGATTCTGATGCGACTGCTGGTAAACCGGCTGTTGATATTGCTGTTGATATTGTTGTTGATAGGGTGTTGGGATGACAACGGAAACCTGATGATAAGGCGTATGATCATACGGAGGTGCCCTATATCCTCCTCCTCTCATTATGGAGTTGGTCTGCCCTTCTGGCTTCTTTGGGAGATTGGGATAGGGTTTCTTCATCCCACTTGAAGCATTGGCAGCACAAGGTAGCTTTCCCTTCTTGATTTGGCTTTCAATTCGTTCTCCCACGGAGACAACCTCAACAAAAGTTGGGAAGCTGGACCCTACCATTTTATCCATGTACTGGGTGTGCAGAGTTCCCATAAACATATCAATTAGTTCTTTGTCGAGTAGAGGAGGTTGGACACGAGCTGCAAGCTCTCTCCAATGTTGTGTGTATTCCTTGAATGACTCATTGTTGCGTTGAGTCATGTCTTGGAGCTGTGTGCGATTGGGCGCTAGATCAATGTTATACTGACCTCTCTCTAGTTGCATGTACCATTCCAAGGATGCCCCACTTAGACTATCTTGGAAGTAATGAATCAGGAGTTGATCATTACTGATGTGGGCAGCCATTTTGCGATAATAGGCTCTGAGGTGAGTTCTCGGGTAGCTGATCCCTTTGTATTTGTCAAAGTCTGGGAATTTGAATTTTTGTGGAATCACGAGTCCTGGCACCAGGCACATGTCAACATCGTCCAAACCGGGAGTAGTGTGAACCTCCAAGGACTTAAACTTTTCCTCCAAAGCATGGAGTCTATCAACAGCTGGGTCTGGGAGACCTCCAACATCAAGTTTGGCGGGTTGTGGCATGAAGAAGGCGTCGTATGGATCCTCATCACCCATCATGGATCCATGTCGAGCGGATGTAGCAAAATGCTCATGGGGGTTCAGGTTGACCATAGGAACAGGAATATGGATGAGTCCTCCTTTTGGATGGGCAGGATTACCATCGAGGTTAGTTACTTCAGGGATGCTAAGTGATGGCGATCCAAACTGAGCAGCAACTCTTCTGGCTTCGGTGCTAGTCTCAGCATCCTTCTCTTTCTGGGCCAGGAGCAACATGGTTTCCAGCAAGCGATCCATCTTTGCCTGCATGGAATCAATGTCTGTTCTCATCGAGACTTGATTTGCTTCCAGCTGTTCGAGTGTCATCTTGTAATTGCGGCGTGTCTCGTACCGGTGTCGAGTAGTCAGCGTTTGCTGGACAAAGGGTAGCATATGGTGTAAACTTTTTGTTTCTGGAAGATGAAATGCAATGCATGTTTATGATATGTAAATGCATGAAATTGTGCCATGCTTTTCGCAAAGGAATACATATATTCAAGATCAATCACGCGTCAGGTACGTAAGGATAACAGGAAGAAGTACGGGTTTCTCTGATTACTAGAAATTCCCAAAGGTAGGTTCTAAAGATATGTTTTCAAGGAAGGAACTTAGACTCATGGATTAAGTTCAAAACTTCCTCGCAATGGTGGGATAGCCACATCGTGATGGGAATTCTGAAATAATCTAATCTAAGTGGGATTCTCGTATTATTCGAACAGGGTGTAGACCCTTCAGTTCAATACTACATAATCGCCAATCATGAAAACAAAACTTGGGTTTAAGGCGAGGTCCCTAGAGTCACAGATCGTATTTAGAACCTCCCCATAATAATGGGCTAGCCATATTATGATGGAAACTCCAAACAGATCTACTCTAGGTGGAGTCTTTGTATTGTCCCAATGAGGTGTACACCCCCCGGTTCAATACTACACAACTCCGGGTTCTAAGTTTTTTCTCGAAGCTCGGGTATGGAGCTTATCTCACAACATACATCATGCCCCATATCAAAGTATCAAGGCAAATTATATACAACACAATCAATCAGAATAAAATACAGAGAAATAAACATGGAAGAAAAGAATATCTTCCAACAGTCATAGCAAAATCAGACTAAGTTAGGCTAGACTCTCTTGCTTGGAACAGGGTCCCCAACAGAGTCGCCAGTCTGTCTCACATTGAAAAAATGTGATCCCTCGCGATGGAACGCGAAAAAATGTTAGTTCGAACAGAGTCGCCACCGAACTTTATTCATTCCAATGAAGGAATAGGAAAATATCGAGAAAACCTTTGAAAAATAGAATAATGGTCGTCGCAACCATATTCGGGTTCGGGAGTCGATTACGCAAGGGGAAGGTATTAGCACCCCTTACGTCCGTTGTACTCAACGGGAACCTTTTAGTCTGATTTTGCTATTTGACTGTTAATTGAATGTTATTCGCTTGCTTCGAGTGATTAGAATTGATGATAGATATGGATGAAGACCTCAGGAGGGGAAATGAGAGGTTTTTTATTAGTGTGCTCGCGAAGATACAGCAATCTCCTGCCTACGTATCCTTATGGTGCAATAAGGAAATCAGAGCAATCGTAGTTCGGGCTACTACGAATATTTGGTGTCTTTTGTTTTGATGAATGAATGTGTAGGTCGGCGTTCTAACGGCTAAACGCTGGCTTGTCTACTCTCGGTAGAGGCTCTAGCATTGGTTTGTTGTGCGCATTAGAAAGGATTAACAGTGTTCTTTTTGAAAGGGTTTTGGTCACGCGGGGGTGACAAGTTGATTTGATGTATTTGGGTGTTTTGGTTTGGTTTCAGTCGCGCGGGGGCGAGAAATTAGTTTTGATTTGTTTGAGATGTTTTTGAAGAACAACGAAAGATTGAGCAATATGGTGTACACCAATCGTTTAATTCTTTCGAGGAATAATAAGGCGAATGCCTTCTACTCCCTTTTCGTTTGAAATATTTTTGAAAGTTTGTTTGCGGATGTTGAATATGCACGGTAGTGAGGCGTACGCCTCCTACTTGCTTATTCAAAGAATAGTGAGGCGAGCGCCACCTATTCCCTTATCCAAGTTTATTTAGCGTGTTTTAGTCAGAAGTCGATAACTTGAGCAATGTGGTGTACGCCAATTATCAAATAATCGAGAGATGGTGAGGCGAACGCCTCCTATCTTTTATCATCCGAATTTTAATTTATGAAAAAATATGTTTTTAGATATTGTATTCGATTTGCGAAAATAGTTTGAATTTTGAATTGGTAGGTTTGGATTTGGTATGTTTGGAAAGTCGATGATTTGAGCAATGTGGCGTACGCCAATTATTCAAATAATCAAGGAATGGTGAGGCGAACGCCTCCCATTCTCAATTGAAGTTTAAGTTAAATAGTTTATTTTTGTGAAATTGTGTTTGATCTAAGAGGTGATTTGAATTTATTTGATTGCGTTTTAAATTGATGACGAAGATTCGAGCAATGTGGCGTACGCTAATTATTCGAATAATCGAAAGATAGTGAGGCGTACGCCTCCTATCCTTTTATTATCGGAAATAATTAAAAGAGTTTAGAGTTTATAGTTAATTTGAAAGAAATGATTTGAAATGTTATGGTTTGATGTTTTAATTAAATGACGAAAATTCGAGCAATGCGGCGTACACCAATTATTCGAATGATCGAAAGATAATGAGGCGAACGCCTCCTATCCTTTTATTATCTGAAAATTTAGAATTTTGAATGTTTTTAGAATTTGTATTAATTTTGAAGAAATGATTTGCATATTGTGGTTTGGTGTTTTAATCGGGTGACAAGAACTCGAGCAATATGGCGTACGCCAATTATTCAAGTGCTTGAGAAATAGTGAAGCGAACGCTTCCTATATCTTTTTCATCCCAAAATTTGTGTTAAGAGAAAATAGAGTCTTTTTAGAAATTATATTTGATTTTGGAAAGTAATTGAAAGTTGAATTTGGAGAATTAATCGGATTCATATAGGGATGCTTAGTATCGGACCGAGGTTGGATTTGTTTTAGAAAAAAGAATCACTTACTAACCACCAATTAACCTCTTATTTAATTATTTATAATATTCTAACGATATAGACGAAAATATGGATTAAAAATAAATAATCAACCTAATAAATGCTTCTACATACTATTACTCAACCATAATTAATTATAAAATAAGAAATTTATAAACCAAAGTACCAAGAGGTGCATAGTTTAACTAGAGTGTTTGGTTTGTGAAAAGAGAAAAAACACCAAAGAATAGTCCCTTCTAAACACGTTGGGCCAGAAGCCCATGACTGAACCGGCCCAACAGGAAGATAATTCCAAACAATAATCACATGGCCTTTGGACCAAACCTGGAAAACGAAACGGCTACATTGGAATGTACCAACACTTTGCTAAATCAAGGTTAACCTTTAATGACCAATTAATAGAAAACTTTTTATGATTGGAAATCACAAAACCAAATGAATGGTCATTCATTCATCTTCTCTCAACAAACACCAAACCTAAACCCATTTAAAAAACCGACGAAAAAATTGAAAAGCATACCAAACTCCAGAACCACGGATGAACACCTCATGGTGTTCATCGTCAGTCCTCACCCATTTTTCAAAACCTTAATTTTCCTCATTCAATATGGAAATCCTGATGCAAATACTCAACCAACAAATACTCCACCCATGCAATATCATACGAGTACGTGGATTTCATAAACAAAATTTAACAAGCAAACAGAACACCAACGAGACAGTAATCGATGTAGACCACAAACAAGCTAAACCGAAAACTTATCCCTAATCCACACCCTTGAACCCCGATTTCATGATTTCCAAGGTATTACATGTACAATCAGAAGAACAGAAGGAAAAGAATCACAATACAACATCATTTAAACAAAATTCTACCAAGTTCAGATGATACCGAGATGATGAGACAGGTAACTATTCTTTTCCGATTCGCTTCGCCTTTCCTTTCCTATTTCATTCTTGCGTAGCTTTTGGTGCCTTGTCTTCCTTACTTTTGTGCTTACCAATTCTGTTAGGGTTCTAGCTCGGGTTACTCAAATTTCCATGATAAAACTCTTAGCACCCTTTTTGTGTTTATGAGCTTTTGGGTACAGGTTGAGGTGGAATTTTGACAGGGTAACGGTATTTTTCTCTCCTTTTTTTTCAATGATTGAACATCCTTTTTATAGAGGGGTGTGTATGGTCCTTTTGATTGTGAGCTGGCAGGGATTATAGGATCATTTCTGTTAGATTTGAATCTCCCTCAGATTTGGTAAATCTTGCGAATTTGTTAGGAGTGAATGAATCTCTTTTTGTCTGTAGTGAATGAGACTTTCGGATCCTCTGAATTTGGTGGTCCCTATTTTGCTATACCATTATCTGAACTTAGTTTTTCTTATGTGTGTATTTTGGTGGACTCATTTTGATGTATCAATTTTGCCTCGATGCCCAAATGCATGATGGTCTTATTGAATGATATAGCAGGGTGGTTCTGTTAACTGATATGTCTTGGCTGATTCCTGCAGGTTGTACGCATGTTGGCTTGGCAATGCGACTAGAGAGTGATTTGAAAACCCAGGAATGGCTTCAACGCCGGCTTGATATCACTCCGTACATACTGCGGAATTGCGGTCGACACTTCGTTTTGGAGAGAATTTCAATGGTGTTACAACTGATTATGATGCTCAAAGAGAGGCATATTCTGCTGAATGAACCAAAACGGGGTCACTCGAAAAATCTACCGGCTGCTTTAAAGCTACGTGAGCCCGTTCTAGTGGCTGCTGACTTACCAACATATATAAAACCTGGTCCAAAGCCGGAGGCGCATGTATACCAAGCAGATGTCCATACGGAAGGTTTTAATTTGTCTTTGTCTCAAGTTTCTAACAACAAATTCTCAATGTTCCTTGCCAACATTGATGAACATGAAGCAGCAACTGTGACCTTTCGTGGTCACACATACATTATACCACCATGGTTTGTGAGCCTATTGCCAGATTGTAGGAGTATGGTTTTCAATACTGCTAAGGTTGGAGCACAAACTTCAGTCAAAATCGTAGGATCTGTTTTGCTGCCATCTGCATATATTTTGTCGCCAACCCAACAACCGGTACACCGCGATGGTATCTCCAATATCTCAAAGTCTTGGATGACCAGGGAAGAGCCAAATGAATATATGCAGTAAGAGCATTTTCAGTGTAGAAGATATATGAGAGCACTTAAATGTAACAAAAGATCAGTCTGACTATCTTTGGTACTCAACCAGAATATATGTTTCAGGTGGTGATGTCCTTTGTTGGTCATTGGGTCAAAGTAGTCCAAACTCTTCGATTACAACCGGGCTACAAGTTAACACTGCTAACTCAATCAGTATGTTTGCACTAAGTCAAAGTGATTAGCTCTCATTTGTCTGAGCTCCAAACTTTTGTATTTCTTTTGAGCTCAATTTCAAACTGTCATAACTGGATTAGAAACTTGAATGCTACATGTAACTTTCTTTTCATTTCCTGTTTAAATTGTTCTTCTTGTGATTTTGATGTACCTTGAATCAGTTCCTAATCTAATGGAGTACTATTGAAACAATTATGCACTTCCCTTGTAATAGTTTGTAGCTGGTCCTGGTTACCGTATCACATTTGTTTATCAATGTTGGTGTCTTGGAGTTTTCTTGATAAATCTGCAGAAATCACGGTTACATGATTAACTCATGCGTGCTATTACAACAGTATTCACGCCTGACTGGGTTCCGCAGTAATTTTGTCATGAGCGACGGGTGAGGATGTATATTAACGCCTTTTATACGTTGTACTATGTTTTCTAGTTTGTGGTAGGATTCTTTATTCCACCGAAAGTATTTCTTCATTGGCCTATGTTAACCCCCCATCATTGCCACACGGTTTGAAATGAGTTTATGGAAAGTGAAGCAGGTAGCTTTGTACATGATGCTAGTTAATTCACAAATGAAAAATGCAATTTGGCATGTGACCATTATTTTGAATATGATTTGTACATATGGTTTTGGTGGTGAATCCTAAAGAGAAAAGGGTGGATTAAAAGTATAAAATTGGATCTTGGACCAAGCCTTAACTATATATGTATGATAGATTTGAACATGACCCGAACTGATCACATGACCATGGTTAATGAACCGAGCTATGAATTTAATGAACCACCAATCCTTAATCAAACAGGGACGATCAACACTTGAATTCACTCACACTAGGTTTTAACAAACTTGTATGGCCGAACAATATCCATGTCATGCTAAACATACGATGCAAATAATAATGAAATCAATTTTATACAAAAATTTAAATATGCCCGGACAAAATTGGGGTATGACACATTCCTCAGCTGAGTTGGTTGATTCAGGTACCCTGCGGTTTGTTTTCCTCGATAGAGTTTCTGCCATCCTCAGCGGTTTTGTGAATATTCCCCAATGGAGTTTGTGTCTTCCTCAACATGATCGTTGTTTGTTTTAATCTCCACCAGATTAAGATTGATCTCCCTAGTAGATCGCTTTGGTTTCCTCACCAATTGCCAGTCGACTTTCTCCCCAGTCAGAGTTTCCTCCTGGTTCCTCAGCAGTTTGTTTTCCCTGTAGGATTGTCCCCCATTTTTATGGTGTTGACCTAAAAATCCCCACAAGCTCGGTGATATTTTCTCTTTCCTCAGCAGATCTCCTCCTTCCACCGTTAGGGTTGATCTTTTTTGCATTGTTGATCTCTCTGTTCTCCAGCAGTTGTCTCCATATTTTATGGATTGATCGAGGATTGTACCGATGATTCAATTTCTTTGTGACACCTTCGTATCCTTTGTGATCGTCTTTGTCAGCCTAATCATCATCATCATATATATATATATATATATATATATATATATATATATATATATATATATATATATATATATATATATATATATATATACATTCATATAATTTCATATTTGCATATTCACATATCTGATTAAATTGTTGGTTTGAGATTCTCATTCCCTGTATGGCGGTACTTTATCCCCATACAAATTTCGGTGTCTATCCTCCCTCAATTATAGAATGTCAGCCCCTTAGGCAGAAAGACTTTAACCTTTCTCCTCTTTCCCACTAAGTTGTGTCCTCGTGAATGATTATTACTTCAGTTTCCTCCCCAGTTGTTTATATGGATGGAACCACTCCCCTTGAGTTATGTTCTCATTGGGTTGAGTCTTGTTTGATTGGTTCTTTCTAGCTCCTACCTAGATAGATAATTTGAGTTCCCTAAGAGTCTATTGCCCAGTAACTGGTAATATTCTTCTTAGTTTGCAGTTTGTTACATCTTGTCCAATACTCGGCAAAAGTACCCCAGCTTTCCCAGTAGTAGAGTCTCCAGTGGAACTGATTCCCTAGGAAGTATATCCTTGATATGTTCACCCTAACCGGTGACAGGTATCTTTCCCTCCCATGCTTGAGTCTATCCTTGATATGTTCATCCTAACCGATGACGGATATTCTCTTTGTGGTATTCTACTCAGTAAAAAGGTAGTTGTAATCCCTATTCTTGTTTCCCAGAGAGTTAATCCTTGATATGTTCATCCTAACCGATGATGGATTTACTTCTCTTTGTGGTATTCTACTCAGTAATTGGTAGTTATAAATCCTGCTTTTGTTCCCTTGCAGAGTTGATCCTTGATATGTTCACTTTAACCAGTGACAAATTCTCTCTCTTGGTATTCTATCCGGTAACTGATAGATGTAATTCCTATTTTATCTCCTCACAGAGTCTATCCTTCATATGTTCATCCTAACCGGTGACTGATTTTCTCTTTGATGGCCTTCTATCTAGCATTCGATAGATGTAATTCCTACTTTTTATTCAGTTGGTTTATGCTTGACATGTTCATCTTAACCGACGACGGGTATCCT
This sequence comes from Lathyrus oleraceus, assembly GCF_024323335.1. Lineage (NCBI taxonomy): Eukaryota > Viridiplantae > Streptophyta > Magnoliopsida > Fabales > Fabaceae > Lathyrus > Lathyrus oleraceus. The sequence continues at coordinate 309,598,949 of NC_066580.1, forward strand.
CCTTGACAATCCCAGGCAAGTCTACCCTTGATATGTTCATCCTAACCGATGTCGGATTTTCTTCCCTATTGAGTTTATCCTTAATATGTTCATCCTAACCGATGACGAATACTCTCACCCTTGGTCTTCTGCCCAATAACTGGTAGTTGTAAGTCCTATTTTCTACAGTTTTCCCCAACAAGGTTATTCTTATCCAGTAGCCGATAATGAATATTCCCTTCTGTTGTTTCCCAGGGAGCGATCCTTGATATGTTTATCCTAATCGGTGACGGATGTTCTCTCTGTCAGATCTTTGTTATCTCCTCACCCAGTAATAGGTAGTAGATAATAGATTTCCGTCCCTCATGCGTTGGAGTCTATTTCTCCCCAGTTGAGTTAAGTGCGCATTTCCTTAGTGAAATCACTTTTCCTGCATGATTCAAGTATTTCAGTTTTATCATGACTTACTCTTATCCCCTGCAGATGTTTTTAGTTCCCCGACTGAGTCTTTTCCATGTTTGTATGGAATCCCTCGAGTCTCCCAGTAGTTTTAAGTCGTAGCCTGGCCTGCGCATAACTCTTTTATCCCCTAGAGTCTCTGTCTCCCCAGTGAGTTTTTCTTACGGAATGCATTATACTCCTGCGGACCTTCGGTCTCTCTGATTTCTTTTCCTTTGTGGCAATATTTCCCCACAAAGAATTTACTTTTGCATTCATATCATATGCATCATGAGGTTTCTTAGGGACCAAAATTTGTTTCTATATGTTGTTATTTAAGCCCATTCTATTGAGTCGAGCCGAAGATTTTAACCTTCATCTCCTCAGTTAGAATGTCCTTAAATAGGGACAGCTGTAAGACCCTAATTTTGACCCTAAGATCCCTCATGCAAATTCGTCATAAGCATTAGCATTGGGATCATACCTTGGCATCCTCCTTACCTCTCTTTCATTGGGTTTGTTTTGGGAGAGATCACCAAGCACTTTATGATGATATCATACTTGTATTTTATCATTTTACTAACCAAAATACCAAAAATATGTCTTTGTGTTTGCCTAACTCTTTTGTAGGTAGGGCATGATCTCCATTGATATATCAAGTTCATATCTAGGTTTTGAGACCCTCATAACAAAGAGCACAACCATGAATTGATACAAGAATGACTAGGAGCATCATATATGAGTTCCAATGGTTTCTACATGCTATATTGATCAAGTTTTCTTCAAAAATTTGAGGGTGATTTTCCTTGGAAACCCTAGTTTGACTGAGTATCTTGAGTAACTTCTCCAACAAGCTATCTCACCAATTGATCAAATTTATCAAGGGACACTTCAAAATTCACAATCTTATGCATATATGATCTACCACGAGCCTAGAAAGTCAAGAGAATTGTAGGTTACAAGTTGGTTGATGGTGGTTGGCCAGATGAATTCATCTGATCAAAACTGGTTGTCCCTAGACCCTATCTCCTAAAATATTCACCATATGAAAAATGATTCCAAGAGCCAACTTACTCTAAATGACATTCCAAAAAACTTTCATTTTGAGACCTAGAGCTAGTTTTTCCTGGAAAATTATTTTCTATGTTGAAACATTATACGTCATTTTGTCTAAACCCTAATTTGAAACTTCCCAAGTCCACAACTTGCTCAATTTTCATGACATAAAAGATTTCCAAGTTGAAAAGTGAAATTTAAGATGTATACTTCAACTTTGATGTTTGGAGTGAGAGCTAATTCACCTTTTATGAGCATGTGACATGAGGTTACATTATAGGCCACTTTTGGCCTATACCATTGAACAAGTGAGTTTTCCAAACATCAAAAATGCATAACTCTATCATTTCAAATCCAAATTACATGAGATTGGTGACCATTTTGCACGTATTTGAAATAGCTACAACTTCGATAAATACACTTTTCCCATTTGAAGCTCACATAAAAAGTTAAACAAAGTGGAATATTGAGATATATGGCTTGACACTTAGAATTTTTTTTAATATGTTAAAACTTACAAACTTCCACCTCAAATTTCATCATGATGCCAGCTCCAAATGGAAAGTGTTTAATATGAAAGTTGTTCCTCTTGATCTCACCTTTCTAAAAATTTTAAATTCATCCATTTTGGACAAGAAATGAATAGGCTGCGCATGGCATGAAAATGGTATAATCATTTGGCAAGATTGAACTTCAAACATCCATGCACAATTGCCTAGCATTCCAATGTGACTTCAGCCTTGCTTACACTTAATTATGGATCAGATGGAGTGATTTCATGGGCCTGTACACGCCCATGCACTCATGCATCACACATTGCTAATTTTGGAAGTTCCCTTAAAGTGTGCAAATATCAATTGAATTGGCTATAAATAGAGCCCTCTTGCATCAGAATTTTACACATATTCGTGCCGACTTTCATCCTAAACCTCTAACCCTCTCATTCCAAAGCATAATCCTGAGAATTTCACTTGAAATTGAGTTTGAATTATCACTATTTTGAGATTCAAAACTCCAGGGATCCAAGACCTTTTGTGCATTCCATTCTACTTCTGCAAGCAATTGGAGTGAGATCAAGCACGAGCCAAGGCAAGAACAGTTGAATCCAGACCTACATTGAAGGTATTTTTCAGAATTTTTCATCTCCTCGATTCTCTCTCAATCTTGCTTAATTCTCTTGATTCTTTGTTTGTCTGAAGTTCTACCAATGTAGGCAAGAAGATTGAGTTGCTTTGAGGCCAAATCGAAGCAACTCAGTCAGTGTATCTCAAATTTCAACTCCATGTATCTCTCAATATACTTGGAGTTAGGATGAATTGAGGTCAGATTCGTGCTATACGCCATTTTTTCTTTCAAATCATGTCCTCCTTTTTCATTTTTTTAATGGTGATGAGTGAACCGGTCCGGCCAGGGTTGCCGGAGAAGACGACCGGCCTTTGGACGCTGGTGATGTGCTGGCTTGGTTATGAGCCATTGATCTCATTTGAATTGTTTTAATCACGAGCGTGCATTATAAATACCTTTCATGTGGCGCATTGACTCAAGACCACAATGGAACGCGCGCTGGTGGCCACTTGATCTGCCACCTCAACTAATGAGGGAGATCAAGTGGCTCACGTTTTTTGGTTATTTTCTGATTTTCTTTTATTCCTTTTATTTTCATTAATTCATATTAATTTTAATATTGATCCAAAAAATATGAGATTTTCACCAAAAATTTTCAAATAATTTCCTCTTTCATATTCTGAATTAAAATCATTTTTTTGGATCATTATTAATATTTTTCATGATTTAATTGATTTTTCATTTGTTTTTAATTGTTTAAAAATACTTTTAAGTCTTTTAAAAATCTGAATTTTTTTCTCCAAGGTCCTTTGACCTTGTTTAACAGATGATAAATCTCATGGCCATTTATTTGGTGTTTTGATGAGGTTTTAGGAATTTGACAAACCATATTTAATTTACATGTATTATTTTAGTATTTTTAATTGGAATAAATGCCAAATAATTTTGTTGACCAATTGTGATGACTTTTTTATGTTTGACTATTGTTGTTGGGCCTTGATCAAAGTTGACTTGACTTTGTCAAATTAATATCATTGAATTTAAGGGATTGATGGAATGTACATTCCATTTCCCAAAATGAATGAATGATATTAATTTGGTCAAAGTCCTCCTTTGATCAATTTGTGATTTCATCTATTCCCCTCCCTCTTCATCTCATTCCCCTTCTTGATGCATTCATCTCATTTGATCTATGATATCTCAAAGTCCTAATGCTAGTTGATTGAAAAATTAACATGAGTATGGATGAGATTAAGCCACACCTTTTGCATATTCTTTTTGTGTGTGGTATGTTTCATGAGCATAGTTCATAATACTACGTCTCTAACATGCATTAACACCAAAATTCTATTGCCCGACCTCAAATAGTTGTGACTTCTTCATAAGTCCAATTATGATTGCTTTGTTGGTGTGAGCCCTAGAGGCCAATACTTTTGGTACTTATATCGAATTATTTATTAATAATAAAAGGCTTTTTCTTTATTATGTTTGTTTAATAAAGTCCCTGGAATAGCTAATCCGTTTAATGTATCAAGTATGACTTAATCATGAGATCACGTTAAACATAAGGACACTATTCTTAAAGTATCCGTAGTCGAGCTTTATTGTGAAGTGGGATAACATTAAAGCATGAAGACTATTATGTTTATAGACTGATGATAACATCTCATGGATCATGGATAAAGAGCTATCAAGTCTTAAACATAGGTATGAATATTAAGAGTAATATTTATACTGGATTGACCCGCTATGAGAATACTATATAGAATGTTATGCAAAGTGTCATAAGTTATTCTCATGGTGATAATGGTGTATACCACCCTTCGACCTGAAACCACTATGGACCCTAGATGTAGAGTCGAGTGCTTTATTGCTGATCAAACATTGTCCGTAATTGGATGACCATAAAGACAGTTGATGGGTACTCCACGACGCATGCTAAGGGACATGAGTGACCTAGATGGAATTTGCCCATCCTGCGTAACAGGATAAATGTCTTTGGGCCCAATATTGAACTGGATAAGGATGACACGGTCTATGCCTTGTGTTCAATATAGACATAAGGGCAAAAGGGTAATTATACACATAATTATTATCACAAAAGGATTTTTCAAATCACATGACATTTTCGTGTCTTGGGTAGCAGTGATGTGTTGCTAGATACCGCTCACTGTTTATTATGTTAAATACGTGATTTAATATAATGACCAATGCCGCGAAAACCTATAGGGTCACACACAAAGGACGAATTGATGAGAGATAGAGTAATTAAGGAATACCGTAATGTACGGTGCCCTTAAGTGAATTATAGAATATCGTAAGGTACGTTGTACTTAAGTAGAATACGAAATATGGTAAGGTACCAGGAGCTTAAGTGATTTTGGCATATTATAAGATATGGGCCATATACACTTGAGTGGGCCTTTTAGCTTGCAGCCCACATAAGTGGTTCTATAAATAGAACCCTTGGGTAGAAGCATTGTCACTCTTGCAATTTTGTTTCTCTCTCTCTCACTCAAAGCCTTCATTCATAGCAGCTAGCACTGAGATTGAAGGGATCCGTTCGTGTGGACTGAGTAGTGGCGTTGTCATCATTCAACGTTCATGATCGCCACAAGAGGTAACGATTCTATCACTGATCATGCCCATTCGTAAGGATCATTAAAGGAGAAATTTTAAATTCCGCTGCGTTTTGGATCGCCATTCTCCTTCATGCTTAACATAGCGCTAAATTTGTGACATAAAAGGCATAACATTCTAGTTAGTAAGATTGTAAGTCTCCCCACTTTCATGGGTGTTGTATGGAAACTTGGCCTTCTTTCCTTCCTTTGGAAGATGTTTTAGTTCAAGGATCCATGCTTGTGATAAGTGGGTTGAGTGTTCTCCAAAGAATGTCTTAAAAAGCAAAAGCAATACAATACTAACTTCTAACTCATTAACAACTAACTTTTAATTTCAAGCCATTTACTTTAATGTCATTTAATTCTAGCTTTTATTCATTTGCCATTGTTCATATCATTCTAATTGTTTATGCTAATGCAGTTTTCACTTTGTCCACTTGGACCATATTGTGTGATATATTTTGTTTGTGTATACTTTGTTTGTTTGTGTGGTCTTTGCCATTAATGTACATAATAACAACAAAAACTCTTAAAAACTTTTGTGTGGACTGTTGGCTTGATCTTGGACAAATGGACTTAGAATTTAGGCAACATTCCTATGCTAAAGGACTTGGCCAATGCCAACTTGTTGAGAAACCAAGTGCTTGCAATTTGAAACTTCATCTGACACATAATTCAAGATCCTTCTGAGTTTATTTGCAACATGATCATTGTGAAGCTTTTATTTTGAACCCGTGACTTGTGGAATTCATCTGTTACATGGGCTACCTTGAAGAAGATTATGGAATGGCGAAAGCTTGGATGTAGCAATCTTTATTTGATGCCTTACTATTCAAGATAATATAATTGTGCATTTGTGTGTTGCTTGATTCTAAAAGTCCAAGGGAATTCTGGGTTTCTATTGACATTCTTGTCTATTGGATTGCTACCCATTTGGTCAAATCTTTTCAACTCTAAACTTTTAATTTTGTACATAGGATAATCTCTTCATCTTCTCCCCACTTCTTTAATTTCAAAATCTCTCCCTCCCTTTTTTTTCAAAATCTTCTCTGGTTGAACTCATTTTGTTCTAAACTTTGACCACTTTTGCAAAAAAGATAGAAACTTTGGCCTTATGCCATTGCATTTTCAAACTTCTTTTCTTAAATCAAACTTGTAAATAAATTTAACTATACTTGACTTAAACTTTCAAAAAGCCAAAAGGAACTAACTCATTCAAACCATTTTTAGGCCTTTGTGCCTTTCAAACTTAATCTTTGTTAAAAGCAATGCATCCACTTTGAAATTTGTATCACGAACTAGGAGGTTTTGATCCCTCATTTTTATGTTGGTACGTAGGCACAAGACCGAAGGTCTTGCCAAACACAAAAATATAATTAATGAATTCTTTTCTCATCCTCTCATTCTATTTGTTCATAAACATCATTTTTTGTACCAAATACATATGCACACAAAAAGGGCTCCCTAGGATTACCTAGGACACTTTGGGTGCTAACACCTTCCCTCTGTGTAACCAACCCCCTTACATGTAATCTCTGACATTTTATTAGTTTTGATTTGAAAACTTCTTACTTTTGGGTTTTGTTCGTACTTTTTTCCCTTTTCCCTTGGAAACAATAAAAGCGCGGTGACGACTCTTGTTATTTGATCTCTAGCTTATCCATAACTTAATGATCATGAATTTACCGCTACACAATCAATGTTAGAGGAAGAGTTGTGCCAACTAGGTTGTCCCCAACAAATTTGGAAACAACAAAGTTAGGGTATGTTGACGAAGAGAATTTTGAGATATTAGCTAAAGATAGTTTGGCAGACGAAGATTGGAGAAAGCCAATAGTAGAATACTTAGAAAATCCAACAGCATATGTTGAACGAAAAGTCAGGTATCGCGCTTTAAGTTATATTCTTATGTGGAACGATTTATTTAAAAATACGCCTGAAAGAGTCTTACTCAAATGCTTTAGCGAATCTGAGGCATATTTAGCTCTCTCTAGTGTCCATAGTGGGGCATGTGGGGCACATTAGGTAGGCCATAAGATTAAATGGTTGTTGTTTCGACAAGGGATTTATTGGCCTATCATGCTTAAGGATTGTATTGAATTCATTAAAGGGTGCCAAGAGTGCCAGACACATGCATGCATACAACATGTCCCTGCAAACAAACTACACTACATTGTGAAGCCTTGGCCCTTTAGGGGTTGGACGTTGGATCTAGTTGGAGAAATTTAACCAGTATAAAGTAAGAGTCAAAGATACATTCTAGTGGGTATAGATTATTTCACTAAGTGGATTGACTATACCTTTGGCGAATGTTGATCAAGAAGCAGTGATCGAATTAATCCAAAGGCACATCATTTATATGTTTGGAATCCTAGAAACTATTACAACTAATCAAGAATGAGTTTTCACTGGTCGAAAGGTTCAGGAGTTTGCTAAAGAAATGGGGTTCAAGCTATTGACATCTACACTTTATTATGCTCAGACAAATGGTCAAGTCAAAGCAGCAAATAAGGTAATTATTGGATTGATTAAGAAACACGCGTGGAAAAAGCCAAGGAATTGGCATAAGACATTTGACCAAATTTTATGGGCATGTCGAACCTCCCCTAACGGGGCTACAAATACTATGCCTTTTCGACTGACATATGGTTACGATGCAGTTCTACTAGTCGAAATCTATCTTCAATCAACTAGAGTCCAAAGGTAAAATGAGATTCCATATGAGTCCTATTGGAACATGATGTTAGACGAGTTAGTTGGCTTAGACAAACAAAGGTTAAAATCCTTAGAGTTATTAAAGAGGCATAAAAAGAGTGTAGAGAAATCATACAATAAAAAGGTTAAACTTAAAGCGTTTTTGCCTGAAGACTTTGTTTGGGAAGTAATCTTACCCATGGATCGAAAGGATAGAGCATTGGGTAAATGGTCCACTAAGTGGGAATGCCCTTTTGAAATTATCGAAGTATTTTCTAATGGCGCATGCAACATCGAAGAATTAAATGAAGAACAAAGAGTACTAAGAGTAAATGGGAAATATTTGAAAAAATACAGGTCGGTGCTTCCAGAAGTAAAAATAATGACAGAATAATTCATACACAACAATGGAAGCCAAAATGGAAATTCGAAATAGATAATGCCAAGCTATCTAAGTCATTATAAAAATGCCACGAAGGGCTTAAAGTTATTACATACAAAACCCATATCCTTCAAGGTCAAAAGTTCAACAATTACAACTAAACTAAAAGGGAAGAGAAACCTTCATCTTGTGGTACTTCAAGTTCTGAAGTCTCAAACGCTGTTCATAAACAGATTTGTTTGAATTGACGCTATCAATTTCCCTTCTCTGTTTCTGAGCCCTTTCGACGTGATGCATGCCAACTTGGATTTCCTTAGCCAGTTCGTCTTGATCAAGCTTTTGGAGTTCATCCTTGCGCTCTTTGACCTTGGTAATCTAGTCTTGAAATTCCTTTATCTGTTGTTCCCAAGCTTTAATATTTTTGTCATAGGTTTCGACCTCTTCTTTGTTCTGCTCAGGGCCCTTCTCCAATTCTATAACTTTTGTAGTAGATTCAGTGGCGGCATCCCATTCGGCTGCTTGGGTATCTAATTTGTTTTGGATTTTGTTTGAAGCTTCCCTTATAAGATTAAGTTATGCAACAACTTGATCAATCAACAACCCTAGGTCCATGATGACGTCTGTAACTTTTGGGGAAGCACTAAAGGTGTAACTTGTTTCAAGATATCTTTGACCCCAAAACAAGCAGAAATGTCATTCTCCAAGAGTTAGAGCAGATCAATGTCGAAGGCTTTTTATTTGATTTTGAGGAGAAATTCGTCACCAGATTAACTTGTATATTGGCCACCTGACACTGTTGAAGTACTAGGACTTTTCTCAGTTGAGCTAGTTCACGATCTCCTAGGAGCTATGAGCGTGATGATTGCAATAAAGATTCTAGCATGATTTTGAGAAAACGTTTGAGAAAAGGTGTCATTATGACGTCAGAGCAGATGGAAAGTTTGTGGCATCGAAAGAGACTTTTAAAAAATGCCTTTTTCTCCATTAGGTCTAAAACGATATTTTTTGGGGCAATTTGTTAGTTGAGATTTCAACGCCAAGGTTGGATTAGATATGATGGGTAAAAGAAATATTTTAAAGAGGTTTTGACTTTGACATGAAGTATTTTGGGATATCTTAGTCGAAGAGGTCCTTTGTATAACAGGGAAATGCTGGTTTTAGGACTTAGAAATATTTCTGAGTTTATACTGCAACTTCGACGGAAGCAATACTGAGGTTGCGTTTGACGAAAGGTTTTGTTAGAACAAGATTTTTATTATGCAATATATCTATAAGTTTTGATGATAACAAAGAATGAAACAATTTGGTACCCTTATATTTTTTTAAGTGTGCAGGATTCTAAGTTTAAATGAACTTGAGGAAAAGAATGTATGGCATCTGATTTAGTCCAGAAACGCTGACCCAACACAAAGAGAATTCATATCTGACTTCGAAGAAGAACACATATGAGGAGAAATCACCTAAAAAAATCTAACACTGACGCTCAAGCTCTGACATCTGAAGGCTCTGCAAGAGATATCTGAAGTCTACAAGAGATATCTAAAGACTGCAAGTGATATCTAAAGTTTGCAAGAGATATTTGAAGACTGCAAGTGATATCTAAAGACTCTGCAAGAGATATCTGAAGTCTCCAGGAGATATCTGAAGACTGTAAGGGATATCTGAACTCTAACTCTGAAGACTCTAATCACGCTCACTCTGATACATGCTCAACATATCACCTGATCAGAGACTTACACTGGAAGTATTCTAATTCCAGCACAATTCCTTTTTAAGAAAACTATGGATTATGTTCCAAGATTGCTATGTAAAGGATAATAAATGTAATACCTTCAACTCCCATAGCTGGAACAAAATCTCCATTGATTCCCCTCCAATGGTATCATCTCAAAGTGCTATATAAAGGCCTTCTCACAACTTACTGAAATAAGAACTGGATACAACGAAATAACTGTGCTTCAGCAACATTCTCATACTTCAAATATTCTCACTATCATTGTTGTAAGAAATAATTTACATACAAGAGGTGTTGCTCAATATTGTGTGGTTGTGTTTCATAGTTCCTTAAAGTGTGTTTATAACGCTTATCTAGAAGCATCTAGTCAAACACTTGTATTCCTGAAACTCTTTGTAATTTGTCAAGTGACTTGTTTAGATCTGTAGACTTGAGAGGGCTAAGAGGTTGTTAAACTCTTAGACGTTTTTGTAATCTGTTGAGATTATTGGATTAAGTCCTTATTGAAGGCGAAATAACCTTGGCCGGGTGGACTAGAGTAACTTTGAATTTCAAGCGAACCAGAATAAAATCTTTGTGTTGTTAGTATTTATTTTGTATGTGTGGTGTTGCAAAAGTTTTTAACTATTATGAAAATAATTCAAACCCCTTTCTTGTTTTTCTCTACCTTCAATTGGTATCAAAGCTTAAGTTCTATTATTGATTTTTGAATCAAACACTTAACCATTTAGAGAGACCCAGGGTGAGAAAAACTTCATGGCTAACACAAATGAAAGAGATAGCTACAACGCAAAACCTCTAGTTTTTGATGGAGAAAAAATTGACTACTGGAAGGATAAAATTTAAAGTTTCTTCCTAAGCTACGATGCTAATCTCTGGGATATTGTTACAAATGGTTATGAACCACCTATTTCTGCAATTGGTATTTCTATTCCAAGAAGCAGAATGAGTGATGATCAGAAGCGTGATTTCAAGAATCACCATAAAGCAAGAACCATTTTGTTAAACGCTATTCCGTACAATGAGTACGGGAAGATAAACAACATGGAAACAACCAAAGAAAATGTTGACTCTTTGAAAATGACGCATGAAGGCAACAATCAAGTTAAAGAGACTAAGGCTCTGGCCTTAATCCAGAAGTATGAAGCCTTCAGAGTGGAAGATGATGAAGTTGTTGAAGTGATATTCTTAAGGTTCCAAACCTTGGTTGCAAGACTCAAGGTTATGGATAAAGGATATACTAGAGCATATCATGTCAAGAAGATAATCAAAAGTCTTACCAAGAATTGGAGGCATATGGTTGCTTCTCTGAAGTTATCCATGGATCTGAACAACATAAGTCTCAAAGAACTTATCATCTCTCTTAGAAGCCATGAAATAGAGCTAGAAGAAGATGAACCCCGGAAGAAAAGAAAATCTGTTGCTCTAAAGTCTAGATCAGAAAGAAGAAAGCCAGAAAGGAACAAAGCCTTTCAAGATGAAGAGGAAGAAGTTGATGACTCTAAGAATGAAGATTCCGATGATGAAGAAGAATTATCTCTTCTTTCCAAAAGAATCAATCAGCTCTGGAGAAAAAGACAAAACAACTTCAGAAGGCCCGGATAGAAGGGAGACTGTCCAGATTCAACCTTCAGAGGCAGACCCAATAAGGAAGTAACATGTTATGAATGAAAATAGCATGGACACTAAAAAAATAAATGTCCAAAGATAAAGAAAGATAGATCCAAAAAGGAGAGCTTCAGAAAAAACTCATTCAAAGCAAAAAAGAAAGGACTCATGGTAACATGGGATGATTCTGAATTTGAAGTTCCAGAATCTGATTCTGAAGATGAGTAGTCAAACATAACATTCATGGCCACTACCTCTGGAAGTTCATCTGAAACAGAGCCTAACTCTGAAGAGGTATTCTCTGACTTTTCTCATTCTGATATGGAAGCCTGTTTTTCAGAATCTTTGAGCTTGTATCAGAAGCTTCGATAAAAGTTCAAGAACCTGAAAAAGGTTCATCAAGAGACTGTTGAAGAGTGTGATAAGCTTGAGAAAGAAGTTTCTAAACTAAAAGGAAATAATTTTATTCTTGAAAGAAAAAAAGAATTTTCAACTAAGAAATGTTCAAAACTTGAGGAAACTCTTCTTAAAGCTCCACCTACCTCTGACACTATTATATACAAATATAAAAAAGCTTTTAAAAAGTTTCTAAACAACAACCTAGACAAAAGAAAAATGGCTTTTATGATCTATGGTGTAAGTCATAATAGAAAAAGAGGAATTGGTTTTGACTCTGATGACGATGATCATAAACCTTTTTTAGAAAACAAATCAAAATCCACCTTTTCTTATCATTATACACCAGCACAGACACAAAAGTTCAGTAATGCTAGAAAACCCAAAGTTTTCAGAAACTCTGGGAGAACTAATCCTAAAGGACCCAAAATATTCTGGGTACCAAAAGATAAAATAGTGTATGTTGCAGATATCCTATGCAGCAGAGTTAAAATACTTGTCATGGTACCTGGACTCTGGATGCTCGCGACACATGACAGAAAGAAAGCATATGTTCCAAGACCTGGAACTTAAATATGCTGGTTTCGTAGGCTTTGGAGGAAATCAGAAAGGAAGAATCGGAGGATCTGGATCAGTTGGTAACAAATATCTTTCCTCTATTTCTGATGTTCTTTATGTTGAAGGATTAATGCATAATTTGTTATCCATAAGTCAATTAAGTGATAACGGTTATGATATTATCTTTAATAAAAAAATGTGCAAAGTTGTTAATCAGAAAAATGGCACAGTCCTTTTCACTGGAAAGAGGAAAAACATCATTTATAAAATAAAATTTTCAAATTTGAAAAACCAAAATGTAAAATGCTTGATGTCTGTTAATGAAGAGAAATGGGTGTGGCATAGATGCTTGGGTCACATTAGCTTGAGAAGGATTTCTCAGTTAAATAAACATGAGTTATTCAGAGGCCTACCTAAGCTGAAGTTTTCTTCAGATGCTCTTTGTGAAGCATGTAAGAAAGGGAAATTTTCTAAAACCACTTTCAAAACCAAAAATGTTGTTTCAACCTCTAAACCTCTGGAACTTTTACACATTGATCTTTTTGGTCCTCTTAAGACAGTCAATGGTAAGAAATATGGACTTGTCATTATTGATGACTACAATCGTTGAACATGGTTGAAATTCTTAAGGCACAAGAATGAGTCACATTCTGTGTTCACCAATTTCTATTTAAAAGTTCAAAACGAATTTGACTCTAAGATTATCAGAGTCAGAAGTGATCATGGTGGCGAATTTGAAAACAAAGTTTTTGAAGAACTTTTTGACTCTAATGGAATATCCCATGATTTCTCCGGTCCTAAAACTCCACAACATAATGTAGTTGTAGAAAGGAAGAATATGACTCTCCAAGAAATGGCCAGAACCATGATCAATGAGACAAATGTGGCTAAGCACTTCTAGGTAGAAGTTGTGAATACATCATTTGTTACATTCAGAATAGAATCTCTATAAGACCTATTATGGAGAAGACTCCTTATGAACTGTGTAGGGGAAGAAAACCCAACATTGCTTATTTTCATCCTTTTGGATGCTCTTGTTTTATTCTAAACACTAAAGAAAATCAACAACAAGTTTGACTCTAAGGCACATAAGTGTATTATGTTGGGATACTCAGAATGTTCTAAAGGATTTAAAGTATACAATACAGAAACACAAATTATGGAAGAATCAATTCATGTCAGATTTGATGATAAGCTTGACTCTGAAAAGTCAAAGCTAGTTGAGAAATTTGCAGATCTGGAGATCATACTTGCATGTTCTGATGAAAAGACAAATGATTCTGAAGAAGTTGAAAGCTGAACTTCAGAAGCACCTGAAAGCACAATCAATCAGAAAAGACAAAGAATTAGGTCGAATGTTTCTGAAGAACTGATTCTAGGAAACAAGGATGAAGCTGTCAGAACAAGATCAACATTCAAAGTTTCTGAAGAAACACTTATGGAACTAGTATCTCTGATAGCTCCAACATCCTGTGAAGAAGCTCTTCAAGATAAAAAATGGATTCTGTAAATGAAGGAAGAACTTACTCATTTTTCCAAAAAAATGATGTTTGGGATCTTGTACCAAGACCCAAGGGAACCCATGTGATTGGAACAAAATGGGTCTACAGAAACAAGCTAAATGAAATGGGTGAAGTTGTCAGAAACAAAGCACGTCTAGTGGCACAAGGTTATAGTCAATAAGAAGGGATTGACAACAATAAAACCTTGGATTTAGTCGTGAGGTTAGAATCTATTCGTCTCTTAGTACCCTTTGTTGTTAATTATTCTATTAGCTTATATCAAATGGACGTCAAAAGCGCGTTTTTGAATGGTTACGTTTCTGAAGAAATGTATGTCCATCAACATCCTGGCTTTGAAAATTCAAAACTTCCTGAACATGTTTTCAAACTTAAGAAATCTCTTTACGGTCTGAAACAAGCTCCCAGAGCTTGGCATGAAAGACTTAGTTCATTTCTTCTGGAAAATGATTTTATCAGAGGAAAAATGGACTCTACTCTCTTTTGCAAAAACATCAGAAACAATCTTATGATTTTTCAGATTTATGTAATGATATAATATTTGGTTCTGTTAGACCTGTATTTGCCAAGAATTGTCTGAGTTAATACAAGCAGAATTTGAAATGAGCTAAATGCAACAACTAAAGTTCTTTATGGGCATTTAAATAAGTCAAACATCAGAAGCCACCTATGTATATCAAAGTAAATACATAAAAGATCTTCTAAATAAATTTGACATGTCAAAAAGCAAGCCAACTAAGACTCCCATGCATCCTACTTGCATTTTGGAGAAGTAAAAGGTAAGTCAAATGGTTTGTCAGAAACTCTATCGTGGTATGATAGGTTCTCTCCTTTATCTTAATGATTCTTGTCCAGATCTATTATTTAGCGTTTGTCTATGTGCTAGATTTCAGTCAGATCCAAGGGAATCTCACTTAACTGATGTATAAGAAAACATCATAGTATATGCTTTTTAGGTATTGTGATGCAGATTATGCTGGAGATAGGTCAGAATGCAAAAGTACATCTGGGAACTATCAGTTTCTAGGAGGTAACCTTATCTCATGGTCAAGCAAAAGATAACCAACCATTGCACTGTCAACTGTAGAAGCAGAGTACATGTCAACTTCACTTTACAAGACTCATATGCTCTCGATGAAGAATCAACTTGAGGACTTTCAAATCTATGAGAGTAATATTCCTATCTTTCGTGATAATACTGTTGCTATCTGCTTAAGTCAGAATCCAATTTTACATTCCAGAGCGAAGCACATAGGAAATAAACACCATTTTATTAAAGATTATGTTCAAAAAGGGACAATTGTTTTAAAATTTATAGATACAAACCATCAATGGGATGATATCTTTATAAAACCCTTAGCTGAAGATTAATTTCTTTTCATTCTGAAAAATTTAAATATGGCAGATTGCCCATAATGACTCTGAACATGTGCTTCTCAACTCTTATGTTAAATTAGACTCTGACTCAAGCGTGCATTGTGTATCTGATTCTGTTTCTGATACTTCAACAAGTTAGAAAATATATTTATTAGAAGCCTCTCTAGTCAGAAACCTTTTGGTATTCTTGACGCCACAAACATCAACACGTGGTACCTCAAACGTGTGGCTCTGAATTTTCTAGACACCTGTCTAGCACAAAACTCGAGGGCCAAAATGTTGAGATACCCTCGAGCAGTGTACATATCTTGAGATTCGACACCCATCATTAGCTGTATTTAATTCTCCCCACGCTTGTCAAATCAGTTGTTAGCAATAATAATTTTTTTCTGTTCCCTCTCAAGCTAATGCTGTCGCTTTGCATGTTTTTAAAATTGTGTATATATATTCCCACGACTCCCACGTTCACAATTTTATTACTCACAACTTACACAAACCCTTACCTTCAACGTCTTTGCAATCTCTCTTCAACTTCACTACAATAACATCATGAATCCTTAACAACAATAGGTTTTTGAATACTCCCAACAAATGAATGCTACTGAGCAACAAGTTGAAGATTCACAACAAGTTGCAACCCCTACTACTGCTCCTTCAACAATCTCCTTTCAAGAACCCCATGTTCTTGATCTTCCTCCACATATAAACCTTGCAACCCCTTTTGAAAAGCTTGAAGTCCTTTGTAAGTTGTTGGTAGATTTTGACAACCTCAAGGAAAATGGAATGGAATTAACACAAGAGATGAAGAATCAAGGGTGGGATAACTAATTCAATCGTCTCTGTGGACCCATCTACACATTCTTGGTGAAGGAATTCTGGAGATTCGCTGACTGCGATGATCACTACATTGTGTCTTACGTTCTAGGCATTAAGACGGTGATCACAGAGAAATCCATAACAAAGCTTCTGAATATGGAAAAGGATGGGGGAAGAAGGATCTATAACATAAACCCTAGGGATAAGTACATGTCCCAGGAATTTATCCCCACCATCTTCTTTCAGTACCCAGAAGGAAAATCATCCAAGAACAAAGAGCTTCACCAAAATCCGAGGATGTGGCTTAAGATTATTCTGGGAACCATTCATCATCATCCTTCTTCTAGCTCCTCTAACTACATCAACACGGATCATAAGTGCATTATCTATTGTCTGCATAAAGGTTTGAAGCTGAATCTTCCTTCTCTCCTCTTCAAGTATCTCAGAGATTCTGTCAGAGACACAAGGAACAACATGAAGCCTAGGAACTACA
The DNA here is from genome assembly GCF_024323335.1 of Lathyrus oleraceus. NCBI lineage: Eukaryota > Viridiplantae > Streptophyta > Magnoliopsida > Fabales > Fabaceae > Lathyrus > Lathyrus oleraceus. Next base: position 309,615,687 of record NC_066580.1, read on the forward strand.
TCCCTCTGGGAAGAACCATCTCATAAGTTCTGATATAGAGTGGTTTGTTCGACCATCTCATCTCCTTGAATCTGATGGAAGACGCCACTATGGATGGGGGGAAGCCTCTAAATGCGAAGAATCTGAAGAGCATGGGCTCAATTGACAAGGTCAGAGTCAAACCCACCAGACTTACATCTTGGGAAGCTCTGAAGGACCATAGAAAGAGAGCATATTAGATGTATCTTTTCTCAAAGATAGATCCTCCAGAAGTCATCGCTTACTACTTGTAGGATCTGGAAGCCCAAGGAATTGATATCTCTGGGTTCAGCTTGGAATGGCTCCCAGATCAACCCCCTAACTTCTTGAAGAGAAAGAGGGAACCTTCTGAGAAAAAGAAGAAGAAGAAGAGTCTCAAGCTGGGAGAATCTTCAGGGACTCAGAAGAAGCCTGCACCTATGAGCTCTTCAGCACCAAGTAAGTCTCTTATCTCAGAAGCCCCTATTTCTTCTGGTTCTAGGCAACTTGCCTCATCATTACCTCAACCACCCCTACACTCTCAACCATTATAACTACTTCCTCCACCTCACCCTCCATAAAACTACAACTCCTAGAGAAAAATCCAAATCTCAACCAACACCTTCTATACCCATCCTTTCTGAACCAAATCCTTATGAACCCCTAACATCCGACCCTATCACATATTCACCTCAGTTACCTGAATTCAACCTCCACGCAACATCCATCCCCATCTCTGCAGCCATAATGCTCAATGAACCTATATCACCCCTTTCCTCAAACCCCAGTCCCTCCCCCCTTATTATGAATTAACATCCAACTCTGAACATTCTGGTTCAGATAACCCTGACCCAACCTCCCCAAACCATGAAGACCTTTAGGCCATAACTGACTCTGAAAAGACTTAGTATGTACCCGAACCCTAAACCATCTGAACCCATTCATGAACTTTCTGAACCCAATCCTCAACCTCTGAACCTAACCTCACCATACCTACCCTTGATGAGGCATTTTCTAAGTTCTCAAAGAGTTCCACTTCAAGACTCAAGAAGATCTCTAACGAATCTAGTCTCAATGACAATCCTTCTGAAGTAAGGACTCACTGGAACAGGTTCATCAGGTGGATGACTTCTGAAGTCTTCAAACCGAAGGGCTTATCTAAACAAGTCAGAAATGACTATATCAGAGGTGCTGAAGAGAAGCTGGAGGCTCGTCTGGCTAAGGAGGCAGCTGAGAAGGAAAAGAGATAAGCTATTAAGAAGGCAGAAAGGGAAGCTGTTGAAGCTATTACTAAGGAGGCAGTTGAGAAAGTTGTTGCAGAAGCTGCAACTAGAGAACAAGCTGAAGTTGAAGCAGAATTGGTCGCTAAAGCTGTTCAGAAAGCGGCTGAAGAAGATGAGAAAACCACATAGGTTGCTCTAACTCAAGGAGAGTCATCAACAACTGACCTTGCTCCCTTAGTCATCAGGACTCTAGAAGAGTTGCAGAAAGAACAACAACTAGTCAGAGCCAGACTCGACAAGCAGGATCAAGTCAACTCCAACATACATAATCTGCTAGCTGAGCTTCTTCAGAGGATGCCTCCTCCTCCAAACCCTTAGGCACTCTAGGACTCTTTATGTTTTTTTAAGTGTTTTTGCCTCTAAGGCCTTATCTTCCTTCTGATTATGTATAAGTTTACATATCAATGAAAATTTTATGTTTATTACTTTTTTAGCCTGACAAAAAGGGGGAGAAATAAAAGTCCTTTTGATGAAATAATTTATCTAACTCTCAGAAATGCACTACTTACATTCTGACATAATCATTGCGCAGTCTAAGCCATTTTTCAGGATCTATTGAACAAAGGGAAAATGAATCCTTATCTGAGAAACTAATAAATCAAGGCAAGCAACCTAAGCAAATCTGGCAAGAAATTCTCTACCCCAGAAACCCATCTGATACTAAACATTAAAAACTCATTAAGTATCATACTTAGGGGAAGATTGCTAAACTCAGGGGGAGTCACTCTCTATCTGACTTTAATCAATTTTCAATTTTTTTCTCTGAAAAGTAATAAATGTTTAATCAAAATTCTAAGTTTTGTCATCATCAAAAAGTGAGATATTGTTAGAACAAGATTTTGATTCTGCAATATATCTCTAAGTTTTGATGATAACAAAGAATGAAACAATTTGGTACCCTAATATTTTTCTTAAGTGGGAAGGATTCTAAGTTAAAATGACTATGAGGAGATGAACATATGGCATCTGATCTAGTCCAGAAACACTGACCCAACACAAAGAGAACTCAGATTTGACTCCGAAGAAGAACATATCTAAGGAGCAATCACCTGAAGAAATTTGACGCAGAAGCTCAACTCTGATATCTAAAGACTCTACAGGAGATATCTGAAGTCTGCAAGAGATATCTGAAGACTGCAAGTGATATCTGAAGTCTGCAAGTGATATCTGAAGACTGCAAGTGATATCTGAAGACTCTACAAGAGATATCTGAAGTCTACAAGAGATATCTGAACTCTAACTCTGAAGACTCTGATCACACTCATTATGATACATGATCAACACATTACCTGATCAAAAACTTATACTGGAAATATTCTAATTCTATCACAATTCCTTTTTAAGGAAACTATTGATTATGTTCCAAGACTGCTATGAGAAAAGACTAGAAATTTAATACCTTTAACTGCCATAGCTGGCACGAAATCTCCATTGATTTCCCTCCAACGACATCATCTCAAAGTGTTATATAAAGGCCTCCTCACAACTTGCTGAAAGAAGAACTCGATACAATGAAATAACTATGCTCCAACAATATTCTCATACTTCAAATATTCTCACTATCATTATTGTAAGAAATAGTTTCCATACAAGAGTTGTTTCTCAATACTGTGTGGTTGTGTTTCATAGTTCCTTAAAGTGTGTTTATACTACTTATCTAGAAGTATCTAGTCAAACACTTGTATTCCTGAAACTCTTTGTAATTCCTCAAGTGACTTGTTTAGGTCTGTACACTTGAGAGGGCTAAAAGGTTATTAAACTCTTAGACAATTTTGTAATCTGTTGAGATTATTGGATTAAGTCCTTATTGAAGGAGACATCACCTTGGCCTAATGGTCTGGAGTAGCTTTGATTTCAAGAGAACCAGGATAAACTCTTTGTGTTGTTAGTATTTATTTTGTATGTGTGGTGTTATAAAAGTTTTTAACTATTCTGTAAACAATTCAAACCCCCATTTCTTATTTTTCTCCACCTTCAGGTTTTAAATTTTGAATAAGGATGATAACTGTCTTTTATCCTTATTCATTTATATAAAATGACGCGTGTAAAGCCATGGCGAAGTGAAGGCATGCAAGCGAAACGTGTCATTTTATGGAGAAAAGACCATTGATAGCGGTTATTTTTGACTTAGTATAAATAGGGGTCTTAGTGTATATGATTTATGTGTGTCTAATCATTTAACAAATACTCACAAATTACTCTAAGTAACTAAGTCTGTTTGAGAAACGAGTTCTGTTGAGAATGTACATATGAATCACCATATTTTCATTTCAATTGAAGTCATTTGCAATTTATCAATTTTTTTCTTATTGCAATTTATGTTGAAGTTCTTTATTGCAACTCCTTTATAAATTTTGCAGTTACTTTTAAACTTTAAACAACATTCTCAAATCATGGGTGTAGCGGTAAATTCATTACCGTCAAGCTATGGATAAACTTGACCTCAATAAAACCAGAGTCGCCACCGCACTTTTATTATTTCCAAAGGAAAAGGGAAAAGTACGAAAAAAACCCAAAGATAAGAAGTTTTCAAATCAAAACTAATAACATGCCAGAGATTACAAGTAAGGGGGTTTGTTGCACACAGGGAAGGTGTTAGCACCCAAAGTATCCTAGGTACTCCTAGGGAGCCCTTTTTGTGTGCAAATGTTTTTGGCATAAATGACGTGTGATAAAATAAAGAGTGTAGGGATGAGAAAATAATTCATTAATTATATTTTTTTGTTTGACAAGACCTTCGGTCTTATGCCTATATGTCATACCCCAAAATTCACCCTACCCCCATATAACTTTCATCTGATCCATGGTCCTACTGCACATGCATGCATTCATTAATTCATCATCAAAATTTCATTGAACATTCATAATGAAATACATATTACTTGGACTCAAGGCATGGTGTTTACACCTGGGAAAAACCGGGGTTATCCGGAGGAAAAAAATCAACAAAATAAGGGAAAAATCAATTTTTGGATTGTGTAATCGATTACCCTAACCTTGGTAATCGATTACACAGACAAAAAAATTATTTCCAGGCCATTTTGGATGGTGTAATCGATTACACCTACGCAGACAGCAGCAGTAACTTTGTTTTTTCACAACAAATTGATTTTCTTTCACCAACTTTAACCCCTTTGCTTACACTATAAATAGAGCACCATCCCCCTTATTTTCAAGATTGAAAGCCACTAAACCTATGCCAAAATCACATTCAAGCTCCCTCTTTTCAACCTAAACCCTAACTCACCCAAACCCTCTTTTCTTCTTTGAACCACCAAACCACCATGTAAAAATCCACCATCTCCACACAACAAAAATAGTAGCAAACTTGTAACCTTCACTTACATAATCATTCACCACGACTATATAAACATACAACTTCCTTCTCTTCCATTTTTCTATCACAACAACCATATCCACCCTCTTCCAAGGTTTTTGTTCATTCTCAAACCCAAACACAACAACAACCTAGTTTTGCAATTTATTTTATTGTTCACTTTATTTCAAGTACTTTATGTTTATGTGTATGTTTATGTTTATTGTTATCTAACCATATCATTTACATTATCCTAATTTATTTACTCTCTTACTATTTTGCTAAATAAAATAGGAGTAAAAACAAAATAAAGAGAACAACTCACAATCTTTTAAAATATTGGTAGCTGGACTTAGGGTTGCATAACTTTCTTTGTTCCAATCCATTGTTAGTTGATTTTTAATCATCTTCAATACTTTGCATCAATGATAAGCTATCCCTTAATGTGTCATATTTTTAGGCTTTTGACCTATGAAAAATAGTGCTCAAGATGTTCATTTTGTACATATTACTAACCACTAATTATACTTCACTAACTTTGTGTATCATGAACCTTTGTTATTGTGATTTTGGTACTACTAACTTGTTATTTATTCAAATGTCATTTACATTCACTAACCATTATTACTGTGACATCAAGGGGAACAACTTTCATGTGGAACACTTTTACACTTTAAGATTGGATCATGATTAATTTTGAGGTGGAAGTTTAGGAAATAAAACATATTTGAAAATTTTCTAAGTACCAAGTCAAATATCAACTTCTTCCACCTTGAATAAATTTTGCTATGAGCATCAAATGGAAAGAGTTCCTTCATAAAAGTTATATCTCTTTCCATCCTCTTAAATTTGGTCCCACATTTGAGCTCATTTAAATTTGGCATGAGGGAGTTATGCATTTTAGAAGTTGAGGAAAATTGCTTGTTCAATGGTAATGGCCCAAAATGACCTATAATGTTTCCTTTTGGCACATTCCCTTGAAAGTTGAATTTGACATTTCTCAAAGAATAAATGTTAGAGAGGATATCTTTAAATTTATCATGAAACCTTAATGGAATTCATATCATAAAAATTGAGCAATTTATGGGCCTTGGAAGTTGACCTCTTAACTAGGGTACAAACAAAATGACCTATAATGTTTCACCATAAAAAATGACTTTCCAAGCAAAAATAGATCTTGATGTCAACATGAAAGTTGTTTGTAATATCATAAAGATTAATGTTTCTCTTGGAATAATTTTCATATGACAAAAATTATAGGAGATATGGTCTAGGGAACCCCAATTGTGACTAGTTGACTTTCTCTGGTCAACCTCCTTGGACCAACTTGCAAACTTGAAGTTATATTGATCTTTGGGACCCATGGAGGATAATATATGCATAGGATGATGTGAAATTAAGTATCCCTTGAAATATTTGACCAAATGATGAAGAAAATTGATGAGGAAGTCACACAAGATACCTAAATGAGTTAGGGCTTCCAAGGCAAACAAGCTTCAAATTCTTGCAGATTTCTTGATCAAAATGATAAGTTAAGATTATGGGGACCCATATATGATGTATAGAACCAACGTGGACCTTTATCTAATTGATCTCCTTGCACTGAGGGTATCAAACCCTAATTGTGAGCTTGATGAGGCATTGGTGGATGCACACACTACCTACAAAAGAAACAAAGCTATACATAGACATATTGTTGGTATTTTGGTTAGTAAAAAAAGAAAAACCAAGTATGATACAATAAAATATGCTTGGTGATCTCTCCCAATGCAAAACTAATGAATAAGGGGTAAGGAGGATGCCAAGGTGTGATCCCAAAGCCAATGCATATGATGAGATAACATGAGGGATCTTAGGGTCAATATTGGGATCTTACAACTGCCCCTATTGAAGGACATTCTAATTGAGGATGTGAAGGTTAAAATATTCGTATCAACTTAGTAAAATGGACTTAATTAACAACATCTAGAAACAAATTTTGTTCCCTAAGAGACCTCATGATGTATATGATATAAATGTTAAAATCATCTTTGTGGGGAATAAATTGCCATAAAGGAAAGGAATCCGGTGAGACTGAAAGTCCACAAGAGCATAATGCATTCCCTAAGGAAAACTCACTGAGGAAAAAGAGGTGTATCCATTACCGGTTATTGGGTAAGAATAATCTACTGGGGAGAGAAATCAAATAGGGTTTACAACTACCGATTACTGGGCAGAAGACCAAAGAGAGAATATCTGTCACTAGTTAAAGTGAACATATCAAGGATAAACTCAAAGCAAGTATATCCGTCATCGGTTAGGATGAACATATCAAGGATAAACCACATGGGGAAAGAGGTAGAATATTCGTTACCGGTTAGGGTAAACATATCAAGGATAGATTGCCGGGGGAGAGAGTATCTGTCACCGGTTAGGATGAACATATCAATGATAGACTGATCAGGGGGAGTAGGAATTACACCTACCGGTTACTAGGAAGAATACCACAAATAAGAGAAAATCCATCACCGGTTAAAGTGAACATATGAAGGATAGACTCTTTGAGGAATAAAATAGGAATTACAACTATCTTTTTACTGGGTAGAAAACAAAAAAGGAAGAATATCCGTCACCGATCAAGATGAACATATCAAGGAGAATATTACCAGTTACTGGGTAATAGACTCTAGGAGACCAAAAGATTCATCTAGGTAAAAACTAGAAAGAAACAGTCAAACAAAGACTCAACCGAATGAGGATATAGCTCAAGGGGAGTGGTTCCATCCTGTAAGACCCTAATTTTTGTAAGAACAAAATTAGTTCTACAATAGAATTCCAGGATTTTGATGATAACAAAGGATGAAACCAAAAATGGCACCCTAACGAAAATTTTCTAAGTGCGCAGGACTCTGAACAACAACAAAGGACTCTGATCATTTTATCAGATACAAACATTGATCAGATACAAAATGCTAGAAGATCAGACGCATTCGAGGAAGAAGTGCGCCCAAGAAAGTCTGAATCTGAGCAAAGCAAGACAGTAATCAGAACCAGAAGCTCTAACATCCACTGGTCTTAGCTCTGATGATCTAGAAGACTAGTACTCTGAGAAACTCTGATGTAACTCAACATAATCTTCTTCTGACGCATGACTCCGATCTAACAAGACTCTGATGAAGATTCACCGAATCCAGAAAGAGTAACAAAAAGAATTTCTCAATATAGAAATGCAGTATTTTAAGAAAGAAGTTATTCAGGGAGACAAAATGGTTATGGCAAGAAACACAGAAGTAATGACATTGATTGCTCATCAAAGACCAATATTCTGTCATCACTCCAACTGTCCTTCTCACTACTATATTAAGGACAACCTACCTCATTGAGAGACAACAATAACGCATAGAAAAGTCATTCATATTCTCTCTCAGTTTTTCACGAGCTGCTGCTCATACGTGAAAACTCTTGCTTAAATATTCTGTTGTACTACTTGCTAACTCTTAGAAGCACATTCTATTACAAATCTATTTTGCTAAAATTGTTTTTGTTCCTCAAGTGAGTCTGCGTAGTCTGTATACTTGAGAGGACTAAGAGATCATTCTCTTAGATGTTTGGTTGTATAATCTTTCAAGATTAGTGGATTAAGTCCTTTTTGAAGGCGAAATCACCTTTGCCGGGTGGACTGGAGTAACTTTGTTTTCTAAGCGAACCAGTATAAAATTCTGTGTGTTCTTATTATTTGAAAAAGCTTTTATTTTCTAAAACAATTCAAACCCCCCTTTCTTATTTTTCTCACCTTCAGTTGGTATCAGAGCTTCAGCTCTGTTATTGATTTTCTAATCAAACACTTAACAGTGTAGAGAGATCCAGAACGAGAAAAACTATGGCCAACACCAATGAAAGAGATAGTTACAACGCTAAGCCTCCAATCTTTGATGGAGAGAAATTCGATTACTGGAAAGATAGAATTGAAAGTTTCTTTCTGGGCTACGAAGCTGATCTCTGGGACATTGTCACAGATGGATACATACCACCTGTAACTGATGCTGGAGTTGCCATTCCCAGAAGCAAAATGACAGATGATCAGAAGCGCGAATTCAAGAATCATCACAAAGCCATAACGATACTTCTAAATGCCATATCCTATAATGAGTATGAAAAAATCACCAATAGGGAAACAACTAAAGAAATACTTGACTCCCTGAGGATGACTCATGAAGGAAACTCTCAAGTCAAAGAAACAAAGGCTCTAGCTCTAATCCAGAAATATGAAGCCTTCAAAATGGAGGATGATGAAGTTGTAGAGGTAACGTTTTCTAGATTTCAAACTCTAATTGCAGGTCTCAAAGTACTAGATAAGGATACACAACTGCGGACCATGTCAAAAAGATAGTCAGAAGCTTGCCAAATAAGTGGAGACCCATGGTCACAACCTTAAAGCTATCAAAGGATCTGAACAACATCAGCCTTGAAGAGCTTGTCAGTTCACTCAGAAGTCATGAGATAGAACTGGAAGAAGATGAGCCTCAGAAGAAGATCAAGTCTGTAGCACTAAAGTCCAGATCTGAAAGGCGTAAGTCTGACAGAAACAAAGCCTTCCAGGCCGAAGCAGAAGACGTTGTGGACTCTGAAAAGGAAGATTCTGACGATTAGGAAGAATTATCCCTTCTGACCAGAAGAGTAAAATAACTTTGGATAAAAAGGAATAATAACTTTAGAAAACCAAGATCCAAAGGAGATCGATCAGAATCAACCTCAAAAGGTAAATCTAACAAAGATGTTACGTGTTATGAATGTAAGGAAACATGTCATTACAGAAACGAATGTCCCAAGTTGAAGAAAGACAGTTCCAGAAAACAGAACTTCTATAAAAATTCCTTCAGAACCAAAAAGGGACTGATGGCTACCTGGGACGACAGTGAATCTGACTCATCAGAATCAGACTCTGATGAACAGGCAAATGTGGCACTCATGGCTACCACCTCGAAGAATACTTCAGATGAAGAATCTGAATCTGAAGAGGTATTTTCTGAACTTTCTTGATCTGACCTAGAATCATGCCTATCTGAAACTCTAAACTCATATCTGAAACTCAAACAAAAATGTAAAGCTATAAAAGGTGTGCTTGAAGAAACACTAGAAGAGTGTGGCAAACTTGAGATAACAATTCTAGAACTTAAAGATGAAAATAGAACCTTGATATTAGAAAGAGATTCAACAAATAAAAATTGCTCAAAACTTGAAGAAGCGTTATCTCAAGCTTCACAAACTTCAAACACAATAATTTATGAATATGAAAAATCTTTTCAAAAGTTTTTGAAAAATGGGATAGAGAGAAGCAGAATGCCATCCATGTGGGGTCAGTCAGAACAATAGAAGAGGAATTGGGTATGATCCTAGTGAAGATAAAACTTCTACTAATGACCAACCTAAATCTCCATTTTCCTATCACTATACACATACACAAGCACAACTATTTAATAATGCTAGAAAACCCAAAGTGTTAAGAAACTCTAGGAAAACTAATCACAAAGGACCCAAAAGATTCTGGGTACCAAAGGATAAGATTGTTTATGTTGCAGATATCTTATGCAGCAGAGTTAAAACACTACTCATGGTACCTGGACTCTAGATGCTCGCGACACATGATGGGAAGAAAATATATGTTCCAAAACCTGGAACTTAAAGACGCTGGATTTGTAGGCTTCGGAGGAGATCAGAAAGGAAGGATCAGAGGCTCCAGAACTATTGGTAATGGTACTCTTCCATCTATATTTGATATTCTCTATGTAGAAGGATTAATGCATAATCTGTTATCAATAAGTCAATTAAGTGATAACGGGTATGATGTAATCTTCAATCAAAAACATGTAAAGCCATAAATCAAAACAATGGATCTGTCCTATTCACTGGCAAGAGGAAAAACAATATTTATAAAATAAATCATTTGGGTTTAAAAGAACAAAATGTAAAATGTTTGATGTCTGTTCACGAAGAACAATGGGTATGGCATAGACGCTTGGGCCACATTAGCATGAGAAAGTTATCTCAGCTAAATAAACTCGAGTTAGTCAGAGGTCTACCTAAGCTGAAGTTTTCTTCAGATGCTCTATGTGAAGCATGTCAAAAAGGAAAATTGTCAAAATCATCTTTTAAAAAGAAAAATATTGTTTCTACCTCTAAGCCTCTGGAACTTCTTCACATTGATTTATTTGGTCCTGTGAAAACAGGATCAGTCAATGGAAAGAAATATGGACGAGTTATTGTTGATGATTTTAGTCGCTGGACATGGGTAAAATTCTTAAAGCACAAGAGTGAGTCTCACTCTGTATTCACTAGCTTCTGTTCCAAAGTGAAAAACGAATTTGACTCTAAAATCATCAGAGCTGGAAGTGATCATGGTGGGGAATTTGAAAATAATTTTTTTGAGGAATTATTTGACTCTAATGGAATATCCCATGATTTCTCCTGCCCTAGAACTCCACAAAAACATGGAGTTGTAGAGAGGAAGAATAGGACACTCCAAGAGATGGCCAGAACCATGATCAACGAAACAAATGTGGCTAAGCACTTTTGGGCTGAAGCAGTAAATACAGCGTGTTATATTCAGAATAGAGTCCCCATTAGACCTATTCTGGAGAAGACTCCCTATGAACTGTGTAAAGGAAGAAAACCCAACATTTCTTATTTTCATCCTTTTGGATGTTCCTGCTTCATTCTAAATACTAAAGAACATCTGAACAAGTTTGATTCTAAAGCACAAAAAGGTATTATGTTAGGATACTCGGAACGCTCTAAAGGCTACATAGTATACAATACAGAAACCAAAATTGTGGAAGAATCAATTCATGTCAGATTTAATGATAAGCTTGACCCTGAAAAGTCAAAGCTAATTGAGAAACTTGCAGATCTGGAGATTACTCTTGCAGGTTCTGACGAAAATATCAAAGCACCTGAAGCAGATGCCACTCAAACTTCAGAAGGAACTAAATACCCAGCAATCCCAAAGAAAGCTAAAAGTCGCCTCAACATATCTGAAGAGTTGATTCTGGGAAACAAGGACGAACCTATCCGAACTAGGTCAACCTTCAAGGCACCTGAAGAAACTCCTCTGGGACTAGTATCTCTGATCGAGCCTACTTTCTGTGATGAGGCACTTCAGAATAGCGATTGGGTTCTAGCCATGTAAGAAGAGCTAGGTCAATTCACAAAGAATGACGTCTGGGATCTTGTTCCTAAACCTAAAGGCACTCACGTTATCGGAACCAGATGGGTGTTCAGAAACAAGTTGAATGAGAAAGGAGAAGTTGTCAGAAACAAAGCTCGGCTGGTGGCTCAAGGTTACAGTCAACAAGAAGGCATTGACTACAATGAAACCTTTGCCCCAGTCGCCAGGTTAGAATTTATTCGCTTACTTGTCTCATTCGCTATAAATCATTCTATCAAACTATATCAAATGGATGTCAAGAGCGTATTTCTTAATGGTTTTATATCAGAAGAAGTGTATGTCAACCAACCTCCATGTTTTGAAAATTCAAATTGTCCTAAACATGTTTTTAAACTTAAAAAATCTTTATATGGACTAAAACAAGCTCCCAGAGCATGGTATGAAAGATTAAGTAATTTTCTTCTGGAATATGATTTTATCAGAGGGAAAGTTGAATCTACACTCTTCTGTAAAAACATTAATAATGATCTCATGATATGCCAGATATACATTGATGATATCATTTTTGGTTCAGCTAACGCCTTTGTATGTCAAGAATCCTCTGAGTTAATGTAGGCAGAATTTGAAATGAGCTTAATGCAAGAACTAAAGTTCTTTCTAGGAATTCAGATTAATCAAGCTTCAGAAGCCACCTACGTTCATCAAAGTAAATGCATAAAAGACATTCTGAAGAAATTTGAAATGGATGAATGCAAATCTGCTAAGACACCCATGCATCCAACTTGCATTCTTGAAAAAGAAGAAGTTAGTCAAAAGGTTTGTCAGAAGCTCTATCGAGGTATGATAGGCTCTCTTCTCTATCTGACTGCTACACGTCCTGATATTCTATTTAGTGTTTGTCTCTGTGCCAGGTTCCAATAAGATCCTAGAGAATCTCATTTAACAACAGTTAAGAGAATACTCAGATATCTGAAAGGAACTCCTAACCTGGGCCTGATGTATGAGAAAACATCAGAGTATAGACTATCTGGTTTCTATGATGCAGATTGCGCAGGAGACAGAATGGAACGAAAAAGTACATCTGGAAATTGTCAGCTCTTGGGAAAGAATCTGATATCTTGGGCCAGCAAAAGACAATTAACCATAGCCCTGTCTACTGCAGAAGCGGAATACATTTCAGCATCTCTGTGCACTACCCAGATGCTCTGGATGAAGAATCAAGTAGAGGATCTTCAAATCTTTGAGAGTAACATTCTTGTCTTCTGTGACAATACTGCTGCCATTTGTTTAAGCAAGAATCCTATTTTGCACTCCAGAGCTAAGCATATAGAAATAAAACATCATTTCATTAGAGACTATGTTCAGAAAGGGGTAGTAATATTGAAATTCATTGATACAGACCATCAATGGGCTGACATCTTTACCAAACCACTTGCTGAAGATAGATTCCTCTTCATCTTAAAGAATTTGAACATTCAAAATTGTCTTGAATAAAACGTGCCTCGGAGTTAGCAAAATAAGATTCTGATGTAAACAAAGTGGATTCTGCATCTGACTCTGATACTCCTACCAAGTTAGAAGTCATCTGAGTTAGAAATCTCCAGGAACCAACCCTTTGGTATTCCTGAAGATCAGATAGAGCAAACACATGGAGCACCTTGCGTTAGACCTTGGAACTTCTAGACAACTGTCTAGCAGTAATCAAGAAACAGTCTCTTGAGATCTCCTCGAGCAGTGTACTGACTGTTGGGATTAGACATCATTTATGAGTTGTAATCATTTTTCCCTCTAACATGCATACTTGGTTTTTGTTCTAAACTCTGTTTTGTGTGTCGTTTTTCATGCGCCCTAATTTGGGTATTTAAACTCTTCACTTCACACATTGCACACTTTTCACTCTCATAAACACTCTCTACCTTCTTGCAAGTTCTTCTCTCCCTCAAGGAATTCCTGCAGCGTGCATTCAAGTTCTTCAACCTTCAACTCAGTTTATCAACAATATTCATGGATTCCCAACAACAATCAGTGTTCAACTTCTCTCAACAGAGGAATTCCAACGAGCAAGCTCCAAGTTCTAGCACCCCAAAGCCAGTTGTTACCGGTGTCGTCTCCACTCCCATCTACAAAGATCCTCACATTCTTGATCGTGAGTCTCATATCAACCTTGCAACACCTTTTGAGAAACTGGAAGTTCTGTGTGAATCACTGGTGGATTTTGAAAACATGCGAAGGAACGGTGTTGACCTCACTGAAGAACTGCAAAATCAAGGTTGGGGTAACTACTTACAACGTCTATATGGTCCAGTTTACACAAACCTGGTTAAGGAATTCTGGAGATTCGCTGATGTTGACGATCACTACATCGTCTCCTATGTTTTGGGAGTCAAGATGGTGATCACTGAGAAGTCCATTGCTGCTCTTCTGGGCATGAATAAAGCTGGAGGAAGAAGAATTTACAACATTAATCCTAGGGCAGAATATTTGTCCCATGAGATTAATCCAACAATCTTCTAACAGAACACTGAAGGTAAACACTCCAAGAACAAGGAACTGCATCAGAACCTCCGGGTATGACTGAAGATCATCTTGGGCACCATACATCATCGCCCAATCTCCAACTCCTCAGATTACATCAACACAGACCAGAAGTGCATTCTGTATTGTATCCACAAGGGGATGAAACTCTGCCTTCCTACACTCCTCTTCAAATACCTCAGAGACTCTGTAAGAGATACAAGAAACAACATGAAGCCCAGAAACTACATCCCACTAGGGAGGCTGATCTTTGACGTTCTGATTGAAAGCGGTCTCGTGCACCATCTGATAAAGTTCAGACACATGGAAGACGTGATGATAGATACTGAAAGAGCTCTGAACGCGCGCAATCTAAAGAGCATGGGGATTCTGAATCAAGTAAGGGTCAAACCTACTCTGGACACCTCCTGGGGTGCTCTCAAAGATCAGAGGAAGATCCCAAATGGACTCTATCTGTTCTCAAAGATCAACCCTCCAGAGGTAATCTTGTATTACTTAGATGATCTGCGAAAACAAGGAGTAGAGTTCTCAGACTTCAACTTAAGCCAGCTGCCAAAACATCCTCCAAACTTGATGAAGCGACCACGAGGACCATCTGAGAAGGCAAAGCAAGCGAAGCTGGGAGAATCCTCTGGATCAAGACCTCCAGTACCTCTGAATGGATCTTCTGGTAAGTCTGTTTCTCTCCCTCTTTTTGTACAAATTAAGCCTGTTGCTTCCTCTACCCCTCAACCAACGCCCATATACACTAACTCAGAAACTCCTCCCTCAACCACAAGACCATCTAATCAACCCTCTCAAAAGTTTAACCTAGCCACCACCTCTCTACCCCTTTCGGAAGTAGAAATGCTAAAGGAAACAACATCACCCTCTTCATCTTCTTCTCCAGAATCACCCCCCTATTGTAACATTTCCACAGATACTGAACCATCTGACCCTCCCTCTCCAACTCTGGCTCAGCTCCAAAGACATACTTTGGCCCCACAACAGCCAACACAATCCATCCCGAAACCAGAAATCACCTCATCACCCACAGAAGAACCAAACACACCCACATCTGACTCTCCACCATCTGAAACAACTCACGCTGAAACTCAACCACCCAACTCTGACATACCCCCCCCAAATACATCCGCTGAACCACAAACTCCCACACTCAACCTAAGCCCTCCCACTTCTCCACCCCTAGCCTCTGAACCTGAAAACACCCTTCCAACCCTTGAGGGAGCAATAATGGTGTTTGCAGAAGCTTCGGTTGACAAGGTCAAGTCTTTGACCATCAACTCTGGCATTAGTGACGATCCTTCCACTGTAAGGACACACTGGAACAAAGTGATTAGTTGGATGACCTCTTAAGCCTTTAAGCTGAAGGGCCTCTCTGAACAAGTTTGCAACGATTTCATCAGAGACGCTGAGATCAGACTACAAGAGCGCCTAGCCAGAGAATCTAAGGAGCAAGCCCGCAAAGAAGCAGAAGCGAAAGCCAAGCAAGAAGAACTGCAAAGGATCAAGGAAGCTGAAGCCAAAGCTCTAGATGATGCCGTTGCTGCCGCTGAGGCTGAAGCACAAGCCAAAGCTGCCGCTGAAGTAGAAGCACGCCTACCTGAAGAGTCTGCCACCAGGGTAGAACAAGATGCTTTGACTTAGGGGGAGTCCTCCACTTTTGTCCCTCTGGTTCTAAAGACTCTCGAGGAACTTCAGAAAGAACAACAGGAAGTCCGAGCCAGATTGGATCAACAGGATTCAGTAAATGTCAACATTCAGAATCTGCTGACCCAGCTGCTCCAGAGGATGCCTCCACCTCCAAACCCTTAGGCACCTAGGACTTGTTTATGTGTTCTTTTCCTTTTTCTTGTTGCTCTGTTTTGCTTGTTGTTTTCTTATTTGCTTATTTGTTGTTTGTGTTTTTGGAATCTGTACCTACTATGTGAATTATCTATATACCCTTTTGCTCTTTCATTTTAACTAAGTCTTTTTGATTCTGAAAAAAAGGGGGAGAACTAAAAACAACTCTGATGAAAACATATCTAACTCCTATCAGAACTCTGTAAACATTGTTTCTAATCTCTTTAACTTAGAAATTTGCAGGAGAGTATCTAGAAACACGATATCATCGAAGGTCCGGTAAGAACTTTTGAACTCCCAGACTTATCTCAGGGGGAACTCACTACCATTTGATCTACAACTCTCATCTAAAAATTGTTTCATCTCTAAATTTAGATTGTTTTTGTCATCATAAAATAGGGGGAGATTGTAAGAACAAAATTAGTGCTACAACAGAATTCCAGGATTTTGATGATAACAAAGGATGAAACCAAAAATGGCACCCTAACGAAATTTTTCTAAGTGTGTAGGACTCTGAACAACAAAAAAGGGCTCAGATCATTTTATTAGATACAAACATTGATCAGATACAAAGTGCTAGAAGATCAGACGCATCTGAGGAAGAAGTGCGCCCAAGAAAGTCTGAATCTGAGAAAAGCAAGACAATAAATAGAACCAGAAGCTCTAACATCCATTGGTCTTAGCTCTGATGATCTAGAAGACTAGTACTCTGAGAAGCTCTAATGTAACTTCAACATAATCTCCTTCTGACGCATGACTCCGATCTAACAAGACTCTGATGAAGATTCACCAAATCCAGAAAGAATTTCTCAATATGGAAATGCAGTATTTTAAGAAAGAAGTTATTCAGGGAGACAAAATGGTTATGGCAAGAAACACAGAAGTAATGACATTGAATGGTGTCGCATTACGCGAAAAACCGACGGGAAAAAGACACAGAGCCGCCACCTTGCGTTATTTATCCCAAAGGCGGGAAAGGAAACGCTCGAAGTAAACCTGGAAAGGAATGGTCTCACGACCAGAGATACAAGGATCGGGAGTCGGTTATGCGAAGGGAAGGTATTAGCACCCCTACGCATCCGTCGTACTCGACGGGATCCACGCTCAAAAGAATAGAAGAAAGGTTGCTAAATAACTGCTCAAAAACTGCCCAAAACTGGAATGAAACACAGGAAAGACGGAAGAAGCGGACTCGGCAGGATGTCGCATCCTGGGCCTACGTAGTTTGTCAGACGCAAACATCATTACGTATCTTCTCTAACTAGAGAAAGAATCAGAGCACTCGTAGCTCGGCTAACGCACGCCAAAACAAACACAGAAAGGAGACGCTGAGACGTCAAACGAAACACACAACTGGAAACGGAATGCCAATCACTGGACTTACATTAGACTCCAAACAAAAAAACGCAAACAGGAAACCGAATGCCAATCGCTGGACTTACATCAGACTCCAAACAAACAAACACCAACAGGAAACCGACTGCCAATCGCTGGACTTACGTCAGACTCCAAACAAAACATACAAACGCACGCAGGAAACCGACTGCCAATCGCTGGACTTCCATCAGACTCCAAGCAAACAAACACACACAAGAAGAAGGAGGGTCTCAATTGCAACTAGGGCAAGAGAAAGGGGAGGTCTCAATCGCAACGAGGGCGAGAGAAGAGGATCACAGTTAGTTGTTAGTCAAACTCGACAAGACATCGCATCTCGTGCCTACGTATCTCATCTGGACATGAGAATCAGAGTTGCCGTAGTTCGGCTAAACTATTTCTGTTTGTTTTGTGTTTTTCATGTGAACAACGTTACTACACAATCTACCAGATGCTCGACCTTTGGAGACTTACTCACCTGTAGTAGAAGGAGTCAACGTGTCCTTAAGAGGGGATAAAGTTGGTGTGTGTTTTAGGAAAGCTCACGCAAGAAAGGAAGTCCTAGACGAAGGAACCATGCTACCTTAATTGACATGCAAACGAGAGACTATGCGAAGTCTAGCAATCCTATGGGGATACAACCACACCACACAAACACATACAACATGAAGTAAACACACCAACAAGGGGCTCAAACATCAAGGGTGAGGCTTTAGTCAAGGGGTCATATCAACCTCGACAAACAAGCCAACTGGAAGGGTATCTGAGGCTCTTAACCACTGACATTGACCGTCAGGGTGAGCAGATGAAAGGTGATGAGGGTAAGACCTCATAGCTCTTAACCCGGGCCTGGGTGAGCTTCAATCAATGAAAACGTGGGAGTCCAGAATATGGGACTCTACTCCACTTGACTGACTCTATATACAAGATTTTGGGTATGTATTCAAAATGCATCAGCACGTAGTGCGAGCAAGATGAAAGACTCAACTGAATAGCAGGGGATGGATTGCACATCCCTTCTATCTGCCAATGCCTCTTCACTTAAGAGGTCTTTGAAGTACATGGCACAAACATAAACAACCACAAACATTGCCTCTTAAGGAGGGCTTCAGACAGGTGCTTGCCAAAAGAAAATGACAGGTCTTCCAGACTACATGGAGAATAGGAAGTTACCTAGGTGGTATACCAACCACAAGCAAAGCAACTCAAGCACTGAGTTAAAGCGGCTAAAGTACCTGTATGAAAAGCTAAACAATTAGTATTATGTTTAGACAAACAACCAACAGATAACAACAGTCAGATAACCAATATACACAACATGTAGGCCATAAAAGGCACTCATTCAAGTGAGCCCACCACCAAAAGACCTACAACACAATCAACATTAGTTAAACAAAGCAAATTGTATCTCAAGCTAGGAGATCACATTATCCATTAGGACTTATTACTTGAACCTGAAATGCACAACTCAAAATGTGAGTACAAACCACTAGCACCAAGGCTAGGGTCAAAGGTAAGGTAAAAAGTCAAAACAGCAGCTAATACTCAACATGTAGCATGTGTAATCAATCAAGAACATGTCCTAAAAAGGACCAAGTCAAAAGCATTAAGCAAGGTCATCATTCAACCAAGAGAAGGCAAGGCAAGCAAAAGGTGCATACAATTGGTCATCAAGAATCAAAATTCCATATTAAAACAGAAATGACTCTAACAATTCTGGAAATTTTCACGAGCAATCAACATGTCAAACATAATCATCATGCCAAAAATTGTAAATAGAGGAGCTAAATTGGAAAGGCAATGAAAATGAATAAGATCAACATCAAATTGTGTGACACACATTGTCACACCATATTAGCACATGCCTAAAACAGAAATGGAAAATGATAAAAATGCACAACCAAGCCTCAAAAATCACACAACATGTTGAGAATCAGCACAAAAAATTTCATGGCAATTGGATCATTATTGAGCATTTCACATTAGGATGAATGAGGCATGGTACAAATGCATACATGTTCAATTAGTCTAGCACAATTAAAATTCCAGCCATGCATAATTCCAGAAATCCACATCAAAAAATAGAAGACATTCATATGATCACATAGAAAAAAATCTGGAATTAATTGGATCATCATACTATTTTTTATGGTTTTTAGAATGTGAGGAAAATATTTGAAATGATAATGATCATGCATAGGAAATTATGGAGGGAAACAAGAAGAAGGTTGAGAAATTTGAAAAAACGCTGGCTGCAAGGATCGAACCTGGTACAAAAAAAGGAAGCGCTGGAATGAAATAAATCCAAAACGTTGGCGAGGGGAATCGAAGTGAGGGAGGAATGAAACGCTGGCGTTTCACTTAGCGAGTTGGCATGCCAACTCACTGGTCTGCGCGCACGTGGACACGCTCAACGGATCACGAGCCAATCACTTCACCACCCAAGAAGCCACGCCAGCACTGACAGGGATAAGCCCTAGCGCTTTATGCAGACGGCAGCGCTACTGTTGCTAGTGAAGGAAACCACCGTCTCCTACCTTGAGACGGTGGTGAACAGTAACCAACATGAAATTTTTTCCCAGATTTTCGAAATGCATACACCAATGGAAAGCTTACAACACGTAGAACTAAAATCTATCATCATCTTAGCCTAAAACAACATGCATCGTGCAAATCGAACCAAAAACATACATGAACTCAAAACTTCAATTTGCCATATCTCCATGAATACTTAACCGTTTTTCAAGATTTTTATATCAGTGTGCTCAGGAAGCAAAGAACTACAAGATTATAGCAATAAAATGGTGAATTAGGGTGCTCGAGAATCTGACCTCTTGAAGCTCCAACAATGGCAGTAGTAGATTCAAGGCTTGGCAAGTGTGTAGATCAGCTCTAGTAACCTTGTTATGAATCCTGAAGTTGAAATTGAAGCCTGGAGATGCTTGGATCTAGCTAAACTTCAAAACTCCATGTTCATGTTCATGTATGGAATTGCTTGATTCTTCACCAATTTCTTCAATCAATGGCTTGAATTCTACCAAATGAGGATCAAGAAAACAGAATATGCAATAAAAATCAAGTGTTCTTTGAAGAATTTTTGAATTATGGTGGAGAGAAATTTTGGAGGGAAATTTTGGATCTAGATCTAGAATGGTGAAATCTGAAAATTCTATTAGGATTTACTATTTATACCATGTGTTAATCCATTTGCTAATGATAATTAAGCATGGTTAATGAAATTTTAGTGAGAAAAGAGGTGTTATGCCAAAATTGATTTTTCACCCCATGCATGGCAATCCCACGTGAACAGTACACATGCACCATGCAATTTCACTTAAAACCATATTATGAACATGTTGGAATGATTAAAAAGCTCATATGATGCACCAACTTCAAATTCATGATTTTCCCTCCAAAATGAGCCTGAATGAGCCAATGGCCATGTGATGAAATTTCATGCAATGTGATGAATGATTTGGAAAATACATGTCATGAGAAGAAATATGCAAAAAGAGGCACTCATTTTGGAGTTCTAGATCAAAAGTTATGGCTTGTTGAAGTTCCATGCAAACTTGGCAATGATTTGATCATATCTCCTCAACCATTCATCCGATGCTCATGATCTTGGACATTTTGGAAATAGGAGAGGAAGATCTTCAACTTTCATGTTGGACAAAAATTCAGTTGAAGCTTCTTTGATGTTGGAAAGTCAAGTTGAAAGTGGTCCAAAAACTTGCCATTGTTGGAAACTTGAAATTACAGGTCATTTTCCATTTTGGGAAACTTTTGATCTTGCTTCAAAATCTTCAAAGTAGCTGTTTGACATGATGAATAAACCTCTTTTAGACATGAATGAAGTGTCCCAAACCATTTCTCTACCTCCTAGTCCTTAGTGGACTTGCAATTGACTTTTATGGGGCCCAGATGACCTGAAACTGCATTGTGGACTTTGAGCCTCTAGCACCTGGTCAAATTACTTCAAAATGAACCTTGGCTCATATAAGCTCTCTGAATAATCATATGGCATTCCATTTCAAGGAAATGCTTGGTCTCTTTTGCACTGATGAATCCTCTTGATGCCAGTCTTAACTGATGAGATGCAATGCACTATGCAATGATAATGTATTGTTAATGTGATGTTAATGTGATGTTAATATGATGTTAATGCTATGGTAATGACCTAAAAATGAAATAAATGCATGAATGGGGGGTGCAAATTTAAGGTGCTACAGCTGCCCCTATTCAATTAACTGAGAACCTGAACGGATGAAAGCAACGGCTATCATACTTTCAAGGTAATCAGGGATTGAATACCAAAAGAACCTGGAATTTGCACTATGCGGGGGATGAAGTTAAGAAACAACGACCCGACGTCAACGGACGAATGGGAAAGATCTGAACAAGATGTCCTTGCCGGGAACATGCATGTATTGGGGAAAACGCCAATACATCAACAACTGTCTATAAAAGACTCTCTTGGGGAAGCAAGCAAGGGTGAGGTGTTACCGGTTAATAGGTAACAAGTTTGGGAAGAAGGAATATCTAAGACCGGTGTACGAGTGAGAGATATCAATCAACCAAAAACATCTGAGGAAAACCTAAAGAGGCATATTCCGACTCAGGAAGATCTGACTCCACAGGGGACCAAGGTCGCAATAGGGAGCATACAGGAAGGAACACCAAGGATACCGGGTTGTAGGCATATAACAGGTGACCGACCAAGGCGTGAATTGGTTTGTGTTCCAAAACACTCATCATCCTGAAGAGAGCTAGAAAAGCAATCTTGTTAAAGGATGGACATTCGATTCCACAAGGAATACGAATCTTAATCAGTTGGGGAAACAAACAAAGGGTTCAACCAAAGAGTGCATGAGATATATTATCTATAGTCGTCAAAACATAGATAATATACTCGCAAGGAAGATTATCCATAACTGGGTTGTAGGTTGACAAAGGATAAATCGACCGAAATCGTGAATCGGTGTATGTTCCAAAACACTCATCATCCTGAAGCGAGCAAAAGCAAACTTGTTAAAGGATGGATATTCGATTCCATAAGGAATACGAATCTTACTCCACTAGGAAGGACAAAACCTCGACTGAAGAGCGCATGAGACATATTATCTATAGCCGTCAAAACGTAGATAATATACTCGCAAGGAAGATTATCCATAACCGGGTTGTAGGTTGTCAAAGGATAAATCGACCGAAATCGTGAATTGGTGTGTGTTCCAAAACACTCATCATCCTGAAGAGAGCGAAAGCAAACTTGTTAAAGGATGGATATTCGATTCCACAAGGAATACGAATCTTACTTAACTGGGAAGGACAAAACCTCGACTGAAGAGCGCATGAGATATATTATCTATAGCCGTCAAAACGTAGATAATATACTCGCAAGGAAGATTTTCCATAACCGGGTTGTAGGTTGTCAAAGGATAAATCGACTGAAATCGTGAATTGGTGTGTGTTCCAAAACACTCATCATCCTGAAGAGAGCGAAAGCAAACTTGTTAAAGGATGGATATTCGATTCCACAAGGAATACGAATCTTACTTAACTGGGAAGGACAAGACTTCAACCAAAGAGTCCATGAGATATATTATCTATAGCCGTCAAAACGTAGATAATATACTCGCAAGGAAGATTATCCATAACCGGGTTATAGGGTGTTAAACGATAAATCGACCGAAAAGAGAAACAATCGTTACCAACAACAACAGGGTAGACGAGAGATGACTCACTGGGGATAAATTGCGCGAACAAGGCAATTATCCAAACAACTGGGGTAGAATGAATATTCGATTCCGCAAAGGGACAACGAATCTTACTCGACTGGGGAAACACAAAAGGCTTCGACCGAAGAGTGCATGAGATGTATTATCTATAGCCGTCAAAACATAGATAATACTCTCGCATGGAAGATTATCCATAACCGGGTTGTAGGTTGTTAAAGGATAAATCAACCGAAAAGAAAGGCATCGGGATACCAGACTAAGTATATAAAGATGACCAATCAAAATGGGAAACCACAAACATTACCGGCAAATGGTGAATGAAAGAGGACCCACTGAGGATAAAATTGCTTACTCAGAGCAATTATCCATAAGGAAAGGGACGACCCTTTGGGGATAAGATTGCTTAATCAAAACAAATATCCAAAAGGGAAAAGGACTATCAATACCGAAAACTGGATAATGATAACCGCAAAGAGGGGATTACATCTACCGGTTCGTAGGTAGAAAACCACGGAAAAGTAATCGTCATCGACTAGGATGAGCACAAGGGTTGACTCCACAAAGGGGAGAAAAGAGGGTTCACATCTACCGGTTAGTAGGTAGAAGACCACAACAATCTGCTGAGGAACAGAATGAGAGAAAATAGGATTTACAACTACCGGGTAGTAGGTAGATGACCGCAAAAATCCGCCAACAACCAGAATGAACCCCAAAGGTTACCTCTGCTAGGGGATGAAACTAGGATTTATAACCACCGGTTAATAGGTAGAAGACCGCAAAGATAGGACTTACAACTACCTGTTAGTAGGTAGAAGCCAACAAATTCCACTGAGGATAAGATGAATGAGTGCCGGTTAGTGAGCAACTATTCATTTATACCACAGGGAGGCACAAGAGACGGCCAATAGGAAGCCAATTTAGGATCGATCCAAAAAGGCAAACTGAATCAAGACTCATCCTAATGAGGAAAGAACTCAATAGGGAAAACCCATCCCGTTATGTGTGTAGGGAGGGAACGGAAACAACCGTCATCCACGAGGATATAACTCAGTGGGGAGTGCAGAAGGAAATGGTAGACACTTTCTGCCTAAGGGGCTGACTCTATATGGAGAGATCAGACACACCAACATCTGTTTGGGAGATCTACTAGGGAGATCTGTATCACCAATTAGCAGGAGACAACAATCAGCAGGTATACGACAAAAGATGCAACATGAATATCTGAATGTTATGATTATGCGTATATGCATTATGCATGATGAATGCTGACAAACAGACACGTCTAACACACATAGGTCCAGGAATCAACCACCCGGTACTACCCTTTTAGAGGGAAAGCCAAAAGATCATCCGAGAGCAAAAGAGATCTGCCGGAGACTGGGATATCAGGCTACAACACCATCCTGCAGGGGAGGAAGGCCACAAGAGGCTTCCGGAGGAATCGTCAGTCACAACCGAAGAAAAGAGTTCATAGCATAGGCAGACACTGCCACAACAGCAACTCATGCTGGGGGTCAAAGATACCAAGAAGCAACCAGATCTCTGGAGGGGATAGATAGGCATTGATAAAGTTCATCATGCCAACAACTCCGCTGGGGATCTATCCGAGGAAATGATGGAGCATTGGGATGTCAATCCACCAAATACCGAATCTTCAAAGAAAAGCACCCATACTGGGGCGAGGAGAAGACTGCTCTGCTGGAGAGAAGAAAGCTGAGGTCTTCAACAAACACTCTGCTTGGGAACTGGCCCACAAAAGTGTTCAAACAACAACCTACTGTGGATGATCCACCATAGGGCTCAAACAACACTCTACTGGGGATGACTCACCATAGGGCTCAAACAGCGCTCTACTGGGGATGACCCACAATAGGGCTAATAGGGCTTGGAGGAAGAGTGTTGCACTGCCGGGGAAATGAAGATGAACAACTTTGAACAACACTGCACTGAGCATCCTTGCTGAGGAGAAACCATGAAAGGTTCTACAGGAAAAAGATATAGTTATGCCAGAGATATGGACAAAAGTCTTACCCTGTTGAGAATCATACCACCCTTGGGAGAGCACTGCAGATCTCCTAAGTATCCTTCCATCATCGTGAATGTTCACTTTGTTTAAGAACAATTTTGTGAAAGATTTGTTTATTTTGAAAACAATGATATTTTATCAATTAAGACATGCAAAACATTTGTTGAGTTGAAACAAATAAGAGTGCAAATAATTGGATAAAAGCTCAAATTGATTTGATGGAATGGTAGTCTGCCAATGGCAAGACTCCATAGATCTGTACAAGTTTGAAATTGGTGATATATATTGGAAAGGGCTACATTGAACATAATGACCATTTCTCCACCAATTCCGAATTTCGATGTATTCGAAGCTTCAGTTGACGACGAATCAAGAATTTTCTAGCGGATGACAGATGTAGAACACAGTCTTGTCAGGACGCACTTACTTGCCAAATCCCTAATTTTTGCCTAGATTGCCCCAGTGTGAGGTACTCAATCTAGTGGGATGCAAATTCTTTTTTCAATGTCTCTAACTTTTGCCTGGATCGCCCTTTCGGGTTTTCAATCCACCGAGACGCTCCTTTTTGCCTAAGCCGCCCTTTCGGGTGTTCAACTTAGCGAGCTATTCTGCTTTTTAGGCGAAGTATTTCTTGACTGCATCTGAATTCACAGGACGAGTGAAATCCTCCCCGTCCATTGTTGTAAGTGTCAAAGCACCGCCTGAAAAGGCTCTCTTGACAACATATGGACCTTCATAGTTTGGAGTCCACTTGCCCCTGGAATCGGGCACGAAAGACAAGACTTTCTTAAGCACGAGGTCACCTTCTCGGAACACACGAGGCTTGACCTTCTTATCGAATGCTTTCTTCATTCTCTACTGATATAACTGACCATGACACATGGCAGTTAATCTCTTCTTTTCGATCAGATTCACTTGGTCGTAACGACTCTGAATCCATTCAGCATCAGTCAACTTGGGATTTGAGGGTGATATTTTTCTTTTATTTCTTTCTTTTTTCTTTCTTTTGATTTTGATTTTGATTTTGATCTTGATTTTTTCACCCTCCTCTTTCTTTTTTCTTTTGATTACATTTGTAGTGCCCCAGTTGGACTGTTTTGCTGATTCTCGAGATGCAGCTGAGTGATCTTCTTTTCTTGCTCAAGAAATCGGGAAATCTCGTCAGGAATCCCTTCAACATCATCTTCCTCTGCTTCGAATACAGGGAATTCAAAATTGGGAGATGGCGTTGGATCATTATGTTCAATGGGTTTTAGAATCAACCTGCATAATGATTTTGAATATAAAAGCTTTTTGGAAATCAAACAAGGCAATCATTATGCAGATGAAAAGATTGCTTTTACTCTTGTTTTTAGGGTTTTTTGTGATCACCAATTTCATGCAAAAAGCGAAAAGGGAAAACAAATGGAAAAACAAATGTTTTAACACGAATTTATTTGAATGAAAATATCATTGCACAAATGTTGCCAACAATGTCATCACTTCTCCTTTTAGCATGGGAGAAGGATTTTTAAACAAAGTGATTATTACTCTGACTTATGCATGACTGTAGGAACATCCACAGCGACCCAATTGTGGCAGATCCCGCCAGGGATGACAAATGTCAGTATCTTCTACATCTTCTTCCAGAATAGCAGCAGCTTCTTCACTCTGATCGGCATGGATAAAACCTCCACTTCTGAACAACCCTTTTCGTTGAAGACCCTAGAAGAAAAGCCAATGCCAGCCCGGGACTTGTTATCTTCAAGCTCGATTAACATTGGGACCTACGTCCTCAAAGTTCAGAATACCTGATCTCATAAGGTCTTGAACCTTATTCTTCAACTGAAAACAATTGTCCACATCATGGCCAGGAGCACCCGAATGATACACACAATGCTGATCAGGCTTATACCACCACCGAGGGTTGACGGGTATAGTCGGTGGGTTTCTGGGAGTAATCAAGTTCCGCTCTATCAAAGAGGGATACAGTTCTGCGTATGACATAGGAATCGGATCAAAAGTGATCTTCTTCCTCTCATTACTCGTACTAGCTTGATTACCATTGTGAGGCTGGTCAGCCTGCTGTTGAGGACGATGTTGTTGATGTTGATATTGCTGAGTTGGTCTTCTTTGCTGTTGTTGAGGTTGAGTTAATGGAATAGTCACAACAGCGACTTGACGATATTGTCTTCTGTTCACATTCCTCTGATGGTGTACAGCATTTGTTCCACCCTCTCCCCTTCCGGGTGCCCCAAAAAATGGCTTCTTAGAACTGGAAGAGCTTGAAGAGCCAGGATCTCGGATCTTTCCTGCTTTGATAAGACTCTCCGTTCTTTCTCCACAGATTACCACATCAGAAAAGCTACCGAACGGGCAACTTCCCATATGGTCCATGAACACACCCTGCAATGTTCCAATAAACATGTCAGTCAGCTCTCTCTCCAGCATCGGAGGTTGCACTCTTGCCGCTAATTCACGCCACCTCTGGGCGTACTCTTTGAAGCTTTCACCAGACTTCTGGAACAAGCTCTGCAGTTGGGTTCTGCTCGGAGCCATATCCATGTTGTGCTTATACTGCCTCAGAAAGGCTTCACCCAAATCCCTCCAGCTTCTAACAGACTCCCTCTTCAGGTCCATGTACCAGTCCAAGGACGCTCCAGACAAGCTGTCTTGGAAAAAGTATATCCACATCTCTCGTCGTCAGTATATGCGGAGATCTTTCTGTAGTAAGCCTGCACATGGGTGCGAGGAGAAGAGGTGCCATTATATTTGTCAAAAGATGGCGCCTTGAATTTGTAAGGGATCCTCAGCCCATCAACCAGTCCCATATTTGTTACATCAAAACCCAAAGAGTTCTGACACTCCATGGCACGAATTTTCTCAGCAAGGGCATCAACTTTTCTATCCCTCTCTTCAGTTCTTCCAACCTCATCATCGTCACTAAGGAGAGTGAACATGTCTTCCTGTCGATCAACCAACGGAGCAGGATGACGAACTGGAGCACGGGTTGCTCGAACATTAACAGTCTCAGCAGCAATAAGTTGTCCATTGATTCTGATACCCCTCAACTCATCACCTACAACATAGTTGCTGACGGGAATAGTAGCAGCAACATTGTCATTAACAGGGACTCCCTCTGGCGAAGCACGGTTGACGGGTGGAATCACAGTTTCCTGTCTCTGGGCTAAGGCTCGCAGCTCCTCTTGCCCTTGCACAACCCCTTGCATCATGCTCATGAATTGGGCCATGTTAGCCCTCATCTTTGCCAACTCAGCCTGAACTTGATCCATACTTCTCTGTTGATTCAGTCTTGTAGCGTAGCGGTGCGGACGATGATAAGCAATCCTGCCTAGAACAGGAACCAGAATGAGAAGTCTCTTCAAGAACACCTGTAATGCAAGAATGATATGGGTATGATGCGTATGATGTGTATGCTGTTTATCATGAATGATCCTGAAAAAGGATATGCGTATGCAGGTTAACTGTTCTTTTTTTCATTTTTCATCATTCATTTTTTCATTTTTTTTTACGTTAGTTTCTTTTGAAAATAAACATGCTATGATGCAAATGATGCAACTATGACTGGCTGGCTGTGCATCACAAGGCACAGGTTCAAAACTTCGGCATTACTTCGGAACCGAAAACCACATATCAAAGTCATCTGGAACCCAAGGTCATTTGGAACCCATACTTCAGACCCAAGTCACCAACAGGACCCAACAGAAGTCACCAACAGGATACGGTCACCAATAGATCAAGTCACCAACAGTACCTGTAAATGATTCATTCCCGCCCCACTCACGGGTGTCATCTAGGCCAGGGTAAGGTCAAGAGAAACGCAGGATAAACGATCCTTTCAAGAATATCATCATATACACACCAGATGTATGCAACGATAATACCCCATCAGGATCTGAACTGCTCGTGATATCATGTTCCACTAAGTGGCGCCATACCACCCGCTTCCCATGAATCACTCTATTCCTAGGTGTCCTAAAGTTCACTCAAAGCCTGGGTATTGGGCCTTTTACCTCTTGTGACTCCCACCCCACAGAGAGACAGATACACAGCCAGCACAATGAAAATATGATGCATGCAAACATTGATGCAAACATATACAATAAAAGCATAATAATCATAAATGCAATAAATAAAACAGTAAAAGCAACCAAAACCTATCCTAAAGAGCGCTAGGATTGACTCGCTTAGGGAAGATGGACCAGCAATAGGTCAACTTCTCTATAATCCCCAGAAGAGTCGCCAGTTGTCGCATTACGCGAAAAACCGGCGGGAAAAAGACACAGAGCCGCCACCGTGCGTTATTTATCCCAAAGGCGGGAAAGAAAATGCTCGAAGTAAACCTGGAAAGGAATGGTCTCACGACCAGAGATACAAGGATCGGGAGTCGGTTATGCGAAGGGAAGGTATTAGCACCCCTACGCATCCGTCGTACTCGACGGGATCCACGCTCAAAAGAATAGAAGAAAGGTTGCTAAATAACTGCTCAAAAACTGCACAAAACTGGAATGAAACACAGGAAAGACGGAAGAAGCGGAGTCGGCAGGATGTCGCATCCTGGGCCTACGTAGTTTTTCAGACGCAAACATCAGAGTCGACGTAGTTCGGGGGAAAGGGGAAACATGCTCGCTAGGACATCGCATCCTATGCATACGTATCTTCTCTAACCAGAGAAAGAATCAGAGCACTCGTAGCTCGGCTAACGCACGCCAAAACAAACACAGAAAGGAGACGCTGAGACGTCAAACGAAACACACAACTGGAAACGGAATGCCAATCACTGAACTTACATCAGACTCCAAACAAAAAAACGCAAATAGGAAACCGAATGCCAATCGCTGGACTTACATCAGACTCCAAACAAACAAACACCAACAGGAAACCGACTGCCAATCGCTGGACTTACGTCAGACTCCAAACAAAACAAACAAACGCACACAGGAAACCGACTGCCAATCGCTGGACTTCCATCAGACTCCAAGCAAACAAACACACACAAGAAGAAGAAGGGTCTCAATTGCAACTAGGGCAAGAGAAAGGGGAGGTCTCAATCGCAACGAGGGCGAGAGAAGAGGATCACAGTTAGTTGTTAGTCAAACTCGACAAGACATCGCATCTCGTGCCTACGTATCTCATCTGGACATGAGAATCAGAGTTGCCGTAGTTCGGCTAAACTATTTCTGTTTGTTTTGTGTTTTTTATGTGAACAACGTTACTACACAATCTACCGGATGCTCGACCTTTGAAGACTTACTCACCTGTAGTAGAAGGAGTCAACGTGTCCTTAAGAGGGGATAAAGTTGATGTGTGTTTTAGGAAAGCTCACGCAAGAAAGGAAGTCCTAGACGAAGGAACCGTGCTACCTTAATTGATATGCAAACGAGAGACTATGCGAAGTCTAGCAATCCTATGAGGATACAATCACACCACACAAACACATACAACATGAAGTAAACACACCAACAAGGGGCTCAAACATCAAGGGTGAGGCTTTAGTCAAGGGGTCATATCAACCTCGACAAACAAGCCAACTGGAAGGGTATCTGAGGCTCTTAACCACTGACATTGACCGTCAGGGTGAGCAGATGAAAGGTGATGAGGGTAAGACCTCATAGCTCTTAACCCGGGCCTGGGTGAGCTTCAATCAATGAAAACGTGGGAGTCCAGAATATGGGACTCTACTCCACTTGACTGACTCTATATACAAGATTTTGGGTATGTATTCAAAATGCATCAGCACGTAGTGCGAGCAAGATGAAAGACTCAACTGAATAGCAGGGGATGGATTGCACATCCCTTCTATCTGCCAATGCCTCTTCACTTAGGAGGTCTTTGAAGTACATGGCACAAACATAAACAACCACAAACATTGTCTCTTAAGGAGGGCTTCAGACAGGTGCCTGCCAAAAGAAAATGACAGGTCTTCCAGACTACATGGAGAATAGGAAGTTACCTAGGTGGTATACCAACCACAAGCAAAGCAACTCAAGCAATGAGTTAAAGCGGCTAAAGTACCTGTATGAAAAGCTAAACAATTAGTATTATGTTTAGACAAACAACCAACAGATAACAACAGTCAGACAACCAATATACACAACATGTAGGCCATAAAAGGCACTCATTCAAGTGAGCCCACCACCAAAAGACCTACAACACAATCAACATTAGTTAAACAAAGCAAATTGTATCTCAAGCTAGGAGATCCCATTATCCATTAGGACTTATTGCTTGAACCTGAAATGCACAACTCAAAATGTGAGTACAAACCACTAGCACCAAGGCTAGGGTCAAAGGTAAGGTAAAAAGTCAAAACAGCAGCTAATACTCAACATGTAGCATGTGTAATCAATCAAGAACATGTCCTAAAAAGGACCAAGCCAAAAGCATTAAGCAAGGTCATCATTCAACCAAGAGAAGGCAAGGCAAGCAAAAGGTGCATACAATTGGTCATCAAGAATCAAAATTCCATATTAAAACAGAAATTACTCAAACAATTTTGGAAATTTTTATGAGCAATCAACATGTCAAACATAATCATCATGCCAAAAATTGTAAACAGAGGAGCTCAATTGGCAAGGCAATGAAAATGAATAAGATCAACATAAAATTGTGTAACACACATTGTCACACCATATTAGCAAATGCCTAAAACAGAAATGGAAAATGATAAAAATGCACAACCAAGCCTCAAAAATCACACAACATGTTGGGAATCAGCACACAAAATTTCATGGCAATTGGATCATTATTGAGCATTTCACATTAGGATGAATGAGGCATGGTACAAATGCATACATGTTCAATTAGTCTAGCACAACTAAAATTCCAGCCATGCACAATTCCAGAAATCCACATCAAAAAATAGAAGACATTTATATGATCACATAGAAAAAAATCTGGAATTAATTGGATCATCATACTATTTTTTATGGTTTTTAGAATGTGAGGAAAATATTTGAAATGATAATGATCATGCATAGGAAATTATGGAGGGAAATAAGAAGAAGGTTGAGAAATTTGAAAAAACGCTGGCTGCAAGGATCGAACCTGGTACGAAAAAAAGGAAGCGCTGGAATGAAATAAATCCAAAACGCTGGCGAGGGGAATCGAAGTGAGGGAGGAATGAAACGCTGGCGTTTCACTTAGCGAGTTGGCATGCCAACTCACTGGTCCGCGCGCACGTGGACGCGGTCAACGGATTACGAGCCAATCACTTTGCCACCCAAGAAGCCACGCCAGCGCTGACAGGGATAAGCCCTAGCGCTTTATGCAGACGGTAGCGCTACTGTTGCTAGCGGAGGAAACCACCGTCTCCTACCTTGAGACGGTGGTGAACAGTAACCAACATGAAATTTTTTCCCAGATTTTCGAAATGCATACACCAATGGAAAGCTTACAACACGTAGAACTCAAATCTATCATCATCTTAGCCTAAAACAATGCATCGTGCAAATCGAATCAAAAACATACATGAACTCAAAACTTCAATTCGCCATATCTCCATGAATACTCAACCGTTTTTCAAGATTTTTATATCAGTGTGCTCAGGAAGCAACGAACTACAAGATTATAGCAATAAAATCGAGAATTAGGCTGCTCGAGAATCTGACCTCTTGAAGCTCCAACAATGGCAGTAGTAGATTCAAGGCTTGGCAAGTGTGTAGATCAGCTCTAGTAACCTTGTTATGAATCCTGAAGTTGAAATTGAAGCCTGGAGATGCTTGGATCTAGCTAAACTTCAAAACTCCATGTTCATGTTCATGTATGGAATTGCTTGATTCTTCACCAATTTCTTCAATCAATGGCTTGAATTCTACCAAATGAGGATCAAGAAAACAGAATATGCAATAAAAATCAAGTGTTCTTTGAAGAATTTTTGAATTATGGTGGAGAGAAATTTTGGAGGGAAATTTTGGATCTAGATCTAAAATGGTGAAATCTGAAAATTCTATTAGGATTTACTATTTATACCATGTGTTAATCCATTTGCTAATGATAATTAAGCATGGTTAATGAAATTTTAGTGAGAAAAGAGATGTTATGCCAAAATTGATTTTTCACCCCATGCAGGGCAATCCCACGTGAACAGTACACATGCACCATGCAATTTCACTTAAAACCATATTATGAACATGTTGGAATGATTAAAAAGCTCATATGATGCACCAACTTCAAATTCATGATTTTCCCTCCAAAATGAGCATGAATGAGCCAATGGTCATGTGATGAAATTTCATGCAATGTGATGAATGATTTGGAAAATACATGTCATGAGAAGAAATATGCAAAAAGAGGCACTCATTTTGGAGTTCTAGATCAAAAGTTATGGCTTGTTGAAGTTCCATGCACACTTGGCAATGATTTGATCATATATCCTCAACCATTCATCAGATTCTCATGATCTTGGACTTTTTGGAAATGGGAGAGGAAGATCTTCATCTTACATGTTGGAAGAAAATTCATTTAAAGCTTATTTCATGTTGGAAAGTCAAGTTGAAAGTGGTCTAAAAACTTGCCATTTTTGGAAACTTGAAATTACAGGTCATTTTCCATTTTGGGAAACTTTTGATCTTGCTTCAAAATCTTCAAAGTAGATGTTTGACATGATGAATAAACCTCTTTTAGACATGAATGAAGTGTCTCAAACCATTTCTCCACCTCCTAGCCCTCAGTGGACTTGCAGTTGACTTTTATGGGCCCTAGATGACCTGAAACTGCACTGTGGACTTTGAGCCTCTAGCACCTGGTCAAATTACTTAAAAATGAACCTTGGCTCTTATAAGCTCTCTGAATAATCATATGGAATTCCATTTCAAGGAAATGCTTGGTCTCTTTTGCACTGATGAATCCTCTTGATGCCAGTCTTAACTGATGAGATGCAATGCACTATACAATGATAATGTATTATTAATGTGATGTTAATGTGATGTTAATATGATGATAATGCAATGGTAATGACCTAAAAATGAAATAAATGCATGAATGGGGGGTGCAAATTTGAGGTGCTACAAATGCTCATCAAAGACCAATATTTTGTCATCACTCCAACGGTCCTTCTCACTACTATATAAAGGACAGCCTACCTCATTGAGAGACAACAACAACGCACAGAAAAGTCATTCGTATTCTCTTTCAGTTTTTCATGAGCTGCTGCTCATACGTGAAAACTCTTGCTTAAATATTTTGCTGTAATACTTACTTACGCTTAGAAGCACATTCTATTACAAATCTATTTTTCTAAAATTGTTTTTGTTCCTCAAGTGACTCTGCGTAGTCTGTATACTTGAGAGGACTAAGAGATCATTCTCTTAGACGTTTGGTTGTATAATCTTTCAAGATTAGTGGATTAAGTCCTTTTTGAAGGCGAAATCACCTTGGCCGGGTGGACTGGAGTAACTTTGTTTTCTAAGCGAACCAGTATAAAATTTTGTGTGTTCTTATTATTTGAAAAAGATTTTATTTTCAAAACAATTCAAACGCCCCTTTCTTGTTTTTCTCACCTTCATTTGACCCTAAGATCCCTCATGGCATCATATCATTGCTCATTGCATTGCCTCAAGGATCATAGCATATTGGCTCCTTTACCCTAGGGTTGGGACTTGTGTGAGTTGGTTTGAGACCACCAAGCATACTTGAATTGTATATTATTGCTTTTCTTATTTTGTTTACTAACCAAAATCATAAAAATATGTCACTAACTTTGTTTGTTTTGAAGCTTAAGCAATCATGTGATCCAAGGCTCTTAGGATGCCCCTATACTCATTGATGTGGCCAAATGAAGTTGAAAGCAAGCATGAGAATGGTTTCCAAATCTCTCAATCATCATATATGTTTCCCAAGTATCTCAATTTGTCAATTCTATCAAGATAAACCAAAGGGCTTGAGGATTGTTTCCCAAGGAAACCATAATTCAACTGTGCATTGATTGTGCCTTGCTCATGAAGTAACCTTAACCTATGATCAAATAAAATCAAAGGAAGTTATTTCATTCATAATTTTATGCATATATGAGCTTATGTGAGTGTTATCAATCATCAATTCATCAAGATTTGAAGT
Organism: Lathyrus oleraceus; assembly: GCF_024323335.1. Classification (NCBI taxonomy): domain Eukaryota; kingdom Viridiplantae; phylum Streptophyta; class Magnoliopsida; order Fabales; family Fabaceae; genus Lathyrus; species Lathyrus oleraceus. The sequence continues at coordinate 309,651,001 of NC_066580.1, forward strand.
TTGGACTTGAGAAGTTGATCAGTCAATTCATCTGACTATTTTGAAATCCACTGAGACCTAACTTTTGATGTGTTTGTCAAATGGAGATGACCCAAAAAAAAATTGTTCTTAAGAACCATATGAAAAACGTTCATGTTAATCAAAATTTCATTTGAAACTTGTAAGGTCATCATCCATTTCAAAACATTATAGGTCATTTTGACTGAAACCCTAATTTTGGGTAAACTTCCCAAGGACCTAACTCACTCATTTTTTATGATTTTGAGGTAGGACAAAGTGAATTGGAAAGTTTAAGATGCCTAATTCAATTGTTATGTAGTACAAAATTTCATAATCCTAAAAGAAAACATGTGATAATACAAAACATTATAGCTCACTTTCGACCAAAGCCATTGAAATGTGAAAAAGTCCAACTTCAAGTGCCCATAACTTTCTCATCAAAAATACAAATGATGCAAAATTTAAGTCCAAATTGATTGTATTGAAAAGATATACAACTTTGATGTTGATGGTTTTGTCATTTGAGCCTTTCATCATTGAAACAGAAGGGCTTGAAGTTGGTCCATTTTGGGAAAATTTCCACATACATGTTTTGTGCATTAAACTTCAAGGCCAGTTTTCAATACTTTCACAATTCCAATGGATTTTTGTTCAACATAACATTTGTTCCTTATGTCAAGGCCTTTCAAACCATTTCCGACATGCCTATGTTTCAATTTGGCAAATGGTATTTTCGAAGAGGAGAAGTTTTAGTTCCAATTATGCATAACATGTTGAATCTTTGTGCACAAGCTAATACAATGAAATCTACACGTCCAAACCACCTCACTTGCATCTCAACTTTCATTTTCCATTGCTTTTGGGCCTCTCATGCGCCTGTACAGGCCCATGCATGGAGGACCCAACTTCACATGCACATGAGAATTTCCTTGCTTGCATCATCCTTGCCTAGAAATAGAAGGTTGCATTCACTTCAAAAACCAACCTAAAGGCGCTTGAAGTTCTGCACAAGTGAAATCTCAACCTCCATTAAAAGGAATTATGAGTTTTTCTTTCAATTTTCAACTTCATTGGTTGATCTTTGAACTTCAATTCCTGAACCTTGCTTCCTTGCTACCTCAAGACCAAACTGCATCAAAGAATTGGAGTAGATCATGCATTGTAAAGCTGCTCTTCAAAGGTTTTCCCTCCAACTGGTTTCATTCGAAACTCCTTGGATATTTATCATTTCTTGCATTGCTTGGTACCTCTGAAATCCTCATGTAAGAGGCAATTGATTTGTGTATTTAATTTCATGAATTGAGCAAGTTCAGTTTGAACACCACAAATTTCCATCTCAGATTTCTCTCTCTATAGAGATCTTGAGTGGAAACCAAGGGTACAGGGGTGATGTACATCACCCCAACTTTCCATTGATGTATAGATCGTGCATTTTGGTGAAGATTTTGAAACCTGTAAATTTTGGCCGGAACTGTGAGTCTCGCTGGAGAAGACGGTGGTTTCCACCACCGTCCCCACGTGGACGAGTTCATTGCCATTGGATTTGTTGCTTATGATCTAATCTGGACCTTTGGTTTAATTGACTTTATTAAATGCTTTGTGTTACGCATTTGACAAAGACCTACCATGAGCGTGCGTTACTCTGCCATCTGATTAGCCACGTCATTTAATGAACCAAGATCAAACGCTCCCTGATTTTTGCAATTTCTGAAATTCCATTTTATTTTCTTTTATTCCAATTATTTTCAAAAATTCGAAACTTCTTTATTTGGAATCACAAAAATATGGGACCAATTGCAAATTTTTTCTCTTAAATTCTAGTTTCTAAAAATGATTTTTAATTATTTTCGTGATTCCATTTAATATTTTTTGTGAATTATTTACTTTCTGATTGTTTTTAATTCATTTAACATGCTTTCCAATATTCAAAAATGTCAAAAATATTTTCTTAACATCTTTGAATGATGATGAATCTATGAAAAATATTCTCATCAATTTCTTAATTGATTTGAGATTTATTTGAGATTTTAGTTCAATTATGTTATTTTTCTTCATTTTTAATTGTTTAAAATTAGTTTCTGTTTTAAAAAAAAAATGATGAAATTTTTTGTCAAACCTTGTTTGACCATGTTGAACTTATGATGATCCAATTGGACTTTTCCAAGTTGATTTGAATTGGATTTGAAGTTTGACCTTTATTTGTTTATTTTAATTCAAGTATTATTTTAATTCCAAAAAATACCAAAAATATTTTTATTGTTTCTTGACTTCTAAACTTCATCTCACCTCTGTTTACCTTTGATTCATGTTGTTTCTATTCATGTTTGATCAATGTGTGTTGGTTATGTCATTTGAATTTCAATTATGTACATTCCATTTTTTTTCTTTTTCTTTTTGATCAATGAGTTAATGATTGGTGGTTAGCCTTGACATATGAGTGACTTAATCTTCTTTGATCCAAATCAAATTCATCTTGATCAAAGATCAAGTGAATTGCATTGCATTAGATATAGGTTGCTTCTTGGTCAAGCAAAAAACCTAAATCTATACAAGATCATTCTTCTCTTCTTTTTGGCATGGCAAGTTGTAGGAGCTTGGCTTACTAGTCATGGTCTCTAACTTGTGTTTGTTGCCTATAGTTTTATTGACCGACTTCAGATAGGTGTGACTACTACTTAGTCCACTTACGATTGCTTAACATAGCGCTAAATTGCCTTATTGACCGGCCTCATGCCTTTAGAATGCTTAATCTTGAAGATGACATTGAAAGGATCCTAATTCTAAACTCATTCTTGTCCATTCTTTTATTTGCATTGTGGAACTTTTTGATTTGTGTGTTCTTGTGTGTTAGGGATCCCAAACTTGAGCTACTTAGAAGAACCATTGTCATGGACATCCAAGATAAGAGATACAAAGGCCAATTGGAAGATTCCTAGGAGCTTGATTGATTATTTGCTTGATTGCTTGAGTTAATTGCTTCTTGCTTGCTAAGTCCAAAGGAAAGGAGCAACTTGGATCATCTTTATGATCTCAAGAAGGGAACTCCAAGTGGTTTTATTTCTCTTCCTCCATCTTTGCATGTTTAGGATCTAGCCATTCTCTTCTTCTCTCCACTTTAACCTAAGCCAAACTTTTGTGCAAACATTAACATTGTTTTCAAAACTAGAAACCTTGGCATTATGCCTTTGATTTTTTCAAATTCTTTTCATAACACTTATCTTGAATTGAATCTTAAGTCAACTTCGACCTTATTTTATGAATACTTTTCATTTGTAAATACAACTCACTCAATTGTTTTGTGGTTCCAATGGCCACTTTTGCCAAAGCTTTTCATAAACATAAGCTATTAGGTTTGAGTTATCCTAGAGGTTGATATAATACTCACCTATATCCTTAGTGATGGACTATAAGTCTTCCATGCTTATTATAGGGTTAACCCCTCACTAGCATGTTGAAGCTCTCCTCACATGGTGGATTTGTGGTTTTAGGTTGAGTTTTCTCCCTTTGATAACAAAAGACCTTAAGGCTTTTGACCAATCAATTCACCAACTTCTTTTGAGATTTTTACCCAGAACTACGAGGTTTTGATCCTACTATCTTTTAAGATGGTACGTAGGCAATGGGTTTATCCATTCAAACACAAAATTGTAAATAAATTATATATTCTTTTCTCATCTCCCCAATCATGTTCGCAAATATATTTTCACAAATCCCAACCTACCTTACAATATTTGCAAAAAGGGCTACCTTAGAGTACTAAGGATGTTTTGGGTGCTTAAAACCTTCCCATTGCATAACCAACCCCCTTACCCAGATCTCTGACATTTTTATTAGTTTTTGATTTGATAAAACTTCTCGGTTTTTGTTCGCTTTCTAACCTTTCCTTTGGATAAATAGAAGTGCGGTGGTGACTCGAATTGTATGATTTACTTTTGATTTAGTCAATAAATCTAAAGGTAACGAATACCCCACTACAGAAAAGTGGCGACTCTGCTGGGGAATACATTTGCCTAGTGGGTTTTGCCTACTTTTTACCTTTGTTGTATTGTATGTTTATATTATTTGTGACATATTTTTATGCAAATTTGGAATGATTGTATTGATTGTAATGTATGAATTGCTTGATATATCAATTGCTTGTGTGCTTGGTGGTCTTTTGTGAGATGAGTTCTATACCCGAACTCGAGTGCACTTATGATAGGAGAATGACATAGTCTTGTTGACTTGTGTGGAGTTATTCCTTAGCAAGTTGACTTGCAAGTCCATTCACTTGGTGGAGGTTATGATGGGATCAATAATGTCACACGATAGTCGTGGTTAGGCATTACTCTTTCCAATATATTCCTTAGAAGCCAAGGACCTTAGATTACCTAGCCCATCTTGGCTTATTTTAGGACGTAGTGCGAAGGTCGTTCGAGTGTAAGATTTGATACGATTGTTACGCGATACTACACTCATAAGAGTCTCTCTTGAGAATACTTTTGGAATACGATTAGTCGTTTATTTGATAATATCCGAAAGATGGGATGATGAATATGGGAACCTCTTATAGAACATGATCGTCAGGTTTAACCCTAGTACCCTCCCTTTGGGTTGTTCTTAACCGAGACACCATGCTCGTGACTTGCAACAAACCCTTGATCCGCGGTTGATCCGTTCTCGTATATCCTTAATATCAATGGAACTTGGGTGTTGATAAGGTGTAAACCATAATCCACTAAAATAGATGATTGATATTAAGGATAACTTGATCCATCCCGTGACCTTTGTGTGGTGTGATTTGCTTGATCCTTGAGTGTGATTGTTGCATCCATGCATTCATGCATTCATACACATCCATATCATCAACAATGAGAAAATTTTCAAGGAACTTAAGAGGTCTATTTGCAAATTTTCAGACATGGATAAGCGAAGAAGGAATACGAAGAAGTACAGTTTCAGACAACCCGACTTGAAAGAGTTAAGGAGTTTGACATCCTATGTATTAGATCCCTTGGAGTTCAAGGCTTGCCATGGGAAGCTTCTTCCTATTCTTGCCACTCAGATAGATAAAGGTCTGATGAGTGTGTTGGTGCAGTTCTATGATCCCTTGTATCGTTACTTCACATTTCCAGATTTCTAGCTTTTGCCTACGCTTGAGGAATATGCCTATCTTGTGGGTATACCTATCCTAGATCAGTTGTCGTTCAGTGGCTTGGAGAGAGTTTCTTCTTCCCAAGAGATTGATGATCTGCTGCATATAGATGAATCTGTTATTGGGGCTCATATGACTACCAAAGGTGGAATTCAAGGTCTCCCATCTGATTTCGTCATTGCTCAAGCTACTATGTTTGGGAAGGCCATGAGTGAGAACGCCTTTGAAGCCATATTTGTACTTCTCATCTATGGGCTAGTGTTATTCCCCAACATCGACAATTTTGTGGATGTGAACGCTATTAGGATTTTCTCTACTCTTAATCCCATTCCTACTCTGTTGGGTGACACTTATTTATCTTTGCATATGAGGAATGTAAAGGGTGGTGGTACCATTGTGTGTTGTTTGCCTCTGTTGTACAAGTGGTTTATTTTGCACTTGCCACAGACGCTCGCCTTCAAGGAGAACAATGGATGTCTACGATGGTCCACGAGACTTATGTCTCTCACTAATGATGATATCTTTTGGTATAACCGCGTATATGATGGTGTGAAGATTATTGACTCTGGTGGTGAATTCTCCAATGTGCCTCTTCTTGGTACATGTGGTGGGATTAACTACAACCCTATTTTGGCACGTCGTCAAGTTGGGTTCCCCTTAAAGGATAAACCTAATAACATTTTGTTAAAAGGTGTGTTCTTTCAAGAGGGTAAAGATCCCCAAAACTTGAAGGAAAGGATGGCCCGCGCTTGGCGTAAGATTCATAGGAAGGGAAGGAAAAAGCTTGAACCGAAGAACTATATAGCTTTGGAACCCTACACCTCGTGGGTGAGGAGGAGAGCTGCTGAGTACCGCATGCCCTATGATTACCCAAGACCTACAACAATGGTTGTGGCTGGGCCTTCAACCCTCCTGTCATACGGTGAACTGGACTTTTTTGTGGTTTTAATCGCAATGTCGCGGTTAGCAAGAGTCGCCACCGACTTTTCTTTTATCCAATAAGGAAAGGTGGAAAAGAACAGGAAAAACCTTAATTTAGATTTTGGGTTCGGGAGGTACATTATACAAAGGGAAGGTGTTAGCACCCTTTGTATCCATGGTTATCCATGGGCTCTTAATTGCTCGATCACTTATATTATTTTTGTCTAAAAAAAAGTGTTTGTGAATTGTTTAGAAAAATTGTTTTGAAAAGAGAATTTAACTTTGTAATGATTCTTGTATGAATGTATACAAAGTGATTATCTCGTTTAGTTTTGAAAATTGTTTAGAAAAATATAACTCGGTAATGATTCTAGTATGAATGTATACCAAGTGGTGATTTTCTGAAGGTATTTTGAAAGGTGTGAGGTGTGAAAAAATGTTTTAGGTTGTGAGCCAGCAATTAAGAGTTATACCGACCCAAGGTCTTTATGAGTATTTCCTATCCTTATGAGGGTAAAACTGTCCTTATTATTGAGAAATAAGTAGTTTTATCCTTTGGATGTAAAAGGGTCATCGTAGGGTCATCGATTGGTCATTGAAGGCAACAGTTATGAGGATACCTTAGCATTCGAAGGGACTATCATCATTTAACCGTAGGCAACATCGGAGGGTCATCGAGGGACAAAGTTGTATATTCGAAGGCAACATCCGAGGGACTATAATTTATTTTATGATGATTTAACCGAAGGGTCTTTGCTAAGGGTATCCCCACGTTCGCGGGACATGACCGTAATATCGTAATCGTAAGGCAACAAAGAGAGGTCCAAGATCACTTATTCAAAGGCAAAGTTTTACAATTAATTATATAATTAGGATGAAACTCCACATTAAAATTATTAAAAATAATATATTAAAAAATTAATACATTAGAAATTAATACATTAAAAAATTAATTTAGGGTGAAACTCCACAAGGGTATCCCACAAATAAAGTGGAATACCTAGCCAATAACCTTTTCCTGGGATATGTGAACCTTTACGAAACTCAAAAAAAGAAACATGTTAGAACACCAAATCAGGGTGCAATCGAAGATTACACCGGAGAAATATCACAACAATAAATAGGATAGGATGAATAATGCATGGCTATGATAAAAACATAAAAAAAAACAGACTAGAAGAATCAGGTACTGTCTCGTTCGCCTCTGCCTCGCCTAGCGAAGGCCACGGATTTTGAATTTGAAAACAGCCCCATGTTAGGAACTTTGAATTTTATGGCATTTTATCACAGGAATAACATGGTCAAACATTCAGGGTATTCAGGCATATTTAAATTCCCATACGAAAGCAAATTATATATCAACATTTAATCATGATTATATATGTAGATATGGCCAATTGAAAGTATAAACAATAGAGATACGCAAACCTGTTTGCCAATTCAAGGTTGAAGGGACTGACCACTTGTAGTATCGGAATAAGTTAGGCAGCGGGAATTGGACGGCGATGGCTTCGGTGCAGATGGGCTGCCTTCAGGGTTTCTTTACTCTGAATTCTCCGGGTAGGCAGGGTTCCTATGCCAAAGTTTCTATCCGTCCTTCTCTGTTCTCTCTCTTTCTTTTTCCTCAAGGTTTTGTTCCAAGGAAACCTCAGAGTGTTTTGCTTCTCTTCCTTCTTTCTCCAGTGAATCTCCCAGTGTAAACTCCAAGTGTCACTCCCCCTACTGAAACTTCAGTATTTATAGACTAATTTCGTGGGTAATGGGCTTGGAATGAGGGAGACCCAAGTCCAAAATAATTTGTTATATTTATTTATTTATTTATTTTAATTATTTAATTAATTAATTAATTAATTAATTAAAAAAAAAATTTCTCTTTTTTCTTTTTTTTTTTTTTTTTTTTTCGTTTTTTTTTTTTTTTTTTTTTTTTTTTTTTTTTTTTTTAGGAAAAATGATGGGTAATTTTTGGGGTATGACAGCTGCCCCTGTTCAATATTCTTGAACCGAGAGAGTTAGGATGGCGTGTATGCCATTCGTGGTCTGGAGGTGGAAGATTATTGAACACTAGAATGCCCCAAAAATTTGCACTTGAGAATCGACAGTTGGTCTTGATGGAGATGGGCTTAAAGATGCCATCCGGGAGGTTTGATGACGAAAGCTTCAGATCGCGCCGTATATTAGGCCAATTTGAAGACATGGGTGCCACACTGGGTCGTACGTTAGACCGTATAATGAGTCATCCATTAGGCTGCCGACTTCGCTGGGGAGTCGGAGTGTGTCATATGCTGTTGGGGATGAAGGATCAGAATGGACCATACGCTAGATCGTATCTGAGTTGCAGAATGAGCCGTACGTTAGGCTGAATCTGATGACGAAAGGGGTAGTCGTACGTTAGACTACACTTCAGAAATGTACCGTATGTTAGGTAGCATCTGTGGGAATGGACATCCGAACGGGTCGTACGTTAGACCGTCGCAGAATGAGTCGTCTGTTAGGCCGCATCTGATGATGAAAGCGGTAGTCGTACGCCAGACTACACTTCAGAAATGTACCGTACGTTAGGTAGCATCTGAGGGTTGTAAGATCCAAACGGGTCGTACGTTAGACCGCGTTGGGGTTGTTGGAGTTCAGAATGGATCGTACGCTAGATCGTATCTGAGTTGCAGAATGAGCCGTAAGTTAGGCTGTATCCGAAGAAGAAAGTAGTCGTACGCTAGACTACACCCCTGAACGTACCGTACGCTAGGCAGTATCCGAGGATTTGAAGGTCTAAATGGGTCGTACGTTAGACCGCATTGGAGTTGCTGAAGAAGTCATATGTTGGGCTGAATCAGAATGAACCGTACGTTAGGCTGTATCTGATAACCTGTATATGTTGTACTTGCAATAAATGTCTGGGATGGGCTTAGAGATGCCATCGTTAGGAGGATATCGAAGTGTTGTCAGAATGAATGTTCCCATGAACTGTATTTGAAATATGTATCTGATTCTTGAATGTGATTGATAAAGGTGTCTGTCTGAATGAACCTTCTACTTTGACTATATCAGGAGGATAATTAACCTGCAAAGAAAAAGTTAGCTTCATGCTATGTCATGATGCATGAGATGTTTCGTGTTATGCTAAAATAAATGTGAATGTTGTATGCATGCGTATGCTGTGAAAGGATGTAATGAATGAGTTATGCGTATGAGAAGTTCTGCTTGGGGACTCTACTGGGGAAAATAAATCCCCATCTACTGATTTGAGACATTTGTGTCGATGACCCTTTCTCGGCTGGGGATGCTTGATTTCTGTCTGATGGTGGAAATATTCAACAGAGCCTGGCTGGGGATGGATGAGATGATCAATCTGTCTGGTGACGCCGACCTCTGTTGGGGAGTAACTGGCTGTGCCGGGGAATACTGCCAATTTCTTCTGGGAAAAATAGGCTTACTGGGGAAGAGAATTGGTAGCGGATTCATTGGAAGCATGGTTAGACCTTATCCTCGATCCTGAAGTCTTGTAGTAATTGCTATTGCTATTCTATGCATGTATTTTGGTAAACATTGGTCATATTCAAATGCATATATTAATTCAAATTAAATCAATGGACATTTACGCAACCAAAACAGAAAAGTAAAAACAAAAGCATCTTTTTTTGAAAGAGGGTTGTATGGATTTTGAAAGGAGGCCTATAAACAGGCAATTTGTGTACAAGGAGACAGAAATCCTAGTAAGAGGAAATTGTCGAAAACAAAGAGAAAGCTATGTGGAAGAAGTCCTATTGATTTTAAGCCTACTACTGTCATTATGTCTTCGAGCATCTCATCCCTTGCTGTCGGATAGAAGTGATTGGCTTGGTCAGTCCCTCGAACTTGGATGAAAGTTGACTGAGAACGGGACATAGTCATACGCTTTAATCCCTAATTTTTGCCTGGACCGCCTTTTCAGGTTTTCAGTCCACCAGGATACCCTTTTTTGCCCAAGCCGCCTTTTCAGGTTTTCGACTTGCCGGGTGTACATTTTTTTTATATATCCCTAATTTTGCCCGAACCCTTTTGGTTCGCCGGGATGCCCTTACTTTTGCCTAGATACGTCGATCTAGCGGGTCTCTTTTATGCGTAGTATTTTTTTTAACTATGTCCGCGTTCACGGGATGTGGGAAGTCTTCACCATCCATTGTGGCGAGTATCATGGCTCCACCTGAGAATACCTTCTTAACTACAAATGGCCCTTCGTATGTGGGAGTCCATTTGCCTCTGGGATCAGTTTGTGGTAGAATGATACGTTTGATTACCAAGTCGCCAATTTGGTACACCTGTCTCTTAACTCTTTTGTTAAATGCCTGGGTCATGCATTTCTGATATATCTGCCCATGACAAACAGCCGCAAGTCTCTTCTCATCAATCAGATTTATCTGATCGAGTCGAGTCTGAATCCATTCATCTTCATCTAAGCCCGCCTCTTTCATGATTCTTAGAGAGGGAATCTGAACTTCCACTAGTAAGATGGCTTCCATTCCATAGACTAAAGAGAACGGAGTTGCCCCTGTCGTAGTGCGCACTGAAGTGCGATAACCGTAAAGAGTAAAGGGTAACATCTCATGCCAGTCTTTGTATGTTACTGTCATTTCTTGCATGACCTTCTTGATATTGTTAGCAGTCCCCACGGCGCCGTTCATCTTTGGCCGGTACGGAGAAGAGTTATGGTGTTTTATTTTGAACTGCGTGCAGAGTTCAGTAATCATCTTGTTGTTCAAATTAGTACCATTGTCAGTGATAACTCTTTCAGGAGACAGCAGGTTTCTCAAATAGGTATTTGATAGAATCCATCTTAGAAGTCAATAAGGTGGTATGATTCAACATATACTGTCTTAGTCGGCGAGCAGCCCAGGCCAAAGCACAGCAAGCTTTCTCGGGCTGTGAGTATCTTGTTTCACAGTCGGTACCTTTTGCTAAGGCAGTATATGGCATGCTCTTTTCGACCAGACTCGTCATGTTGCCCCAACACACCTCATTGAATTTTCTAACACGGTCAAATACGTAATTAAAGGTCTTCCTTCAACTGGTGGCATCGGAACTGGAGGTTCTTGGCGATATTTCCTGATTTTGTCATAAGCTTCTTGGCATTCATCATTCCATACCATCTCTTGATTTTGTCTCAGTAATTTGAAGATGGGTTTGCAGGTAGCAGTCAAGTGTGGAATGAATCGGGCAATGTAATTCGAGTGCCCCAAGAAACCTCTGACTTCTTTCTTGTTTATTTCAGTACCCAGATTTACAATTTCAATTGATTCCTCATGCGGCTGTATAGTCTTTTCTTCTCGCAGTAGTCGGGCAAGTTCTCCAGGGACTTCACAATCTTCCTCGCTTCCATCCTCGGCTTGGTAGATCGGATTTTCAAAGTCATAATGAACAGTAGCAGAGTCATTACCAACAGGATCCAGAGTGGATATGGATCGGCAAATTGTTACGTGAGTGTGTGCAAGAAACATAGCTTGTTTGAAAAATGACAAGAAAGATAAAGAGCGCAATATTTGAATGCAAAAAGTCCATTGATCTATTGAATATGAATATGCTTATGAAAATGACAAACCCCTAACAAATTAGCCATTGTGCCTCGGGCATAGACACAATGCTTTAAGAAGTTTGATTGTAAAAGAAAATTAAAATTTGCAATTCTAGAATAAACAATAACAATTACTCCTGACTAAAGGAAATCGGGATAATGTCTTCAGTCTTCCAATTGTTGAGTTCGTCACCAATTGTTGGGAAAATCCAGCTATCCAAGTCGCAATCACTATCAGCATCTTCCATAGCATTAATCTGATTTTTGACTATCTTTCCAGAGTTAAACCCCAGGCCAGCTTTATCAGACTTGTACGGTACATTGATCAGTTGACCCCAACCAGCACGATCACCATTTTCAATCGCGGCTTGAGCATCTTTCAGAGAGATCATGACAGGGGGAGCACGAACAACCTTGGGCACAAGGGGAGTTGGCTTAAGGACAGGACTGGGTGGAGGAACCACTTCAAATGACTGAGAAGGAGTCTCAAAGAATTCACCATCCATCTCGACGTATTTGAAGGCTTGCACACTACTGACAATATACTCTTCTTCTCCACATACAGTGACAACCATGCCTGCTATTGGATACTTCAGCTTTTGATGAAGCGACGAAGCTACCGCACCTGCCCCATGGATCCAAGGGCGCCCCAACAAGCAGGAGTAGGCGGGACGAATGTCCATCACGTGAAAGGTAGTGTTGAAGACTTGAGGTCCTATCTTGATAGGGAGAACCACTTCACCATAGACAACACTCTTCGCACCATCGTAAGCACGCACCACAACATCACTAGGTTTCAGTTCAATGCCTTTGTAGTCAAATTTATCGAGTACAGCTTTCGGGAGCACATTCAAGGAAGAGCCGTTGTCGATCAACACGTGAGCCAGGGTGATCCCCTCACACTCGATGGAGATATGCAGAGCTTTATTGTGATTCTTTCCTGCTGGCGTCAGGTCAGCATCGGAAAAGCCTAGGCCATTGTCAACAGTCAAATTAGCAACATAATGTTCGAATTGATCGACGGATGTTTCTTGAGGCACATGAGCGGTCTTCAAGAATTTCATCAATGCATTGGCATGGGATTCAGAGGATAATAACAAGGACAACATTGAGATTTTAGACGGAGTATGCCCCAATTGTTCCACTACATCAAAATCGCTCTTACGGATGATTTTCAGCATCTCTTCCATTTCCTGTTTGGCAACATCTTCAGAAGTAACTTCGACCGATGTCTCTGACTGAGGAGGATTGACTGGTCTTTTTCCTCGAATTTCGGGAGCGGGAGGTGAGATTTCTGGGGAGTAGATCCTTCCACTTCGAGTAACTTTACTAGTCCCCACAATATCATTAGGATTAGCAGAACTACCAACTTGCTTTATGCCATGGATGTAAACGTCGCCTCCATAGTTCCACGGAATAGCTTTGCTGGAGGAATATGGCACGGGGCCAGGTGCGGTAATAATCAGGGGAGCCCCTTTGGGCTCAGCGGTAATCTTCACAGGCACTCTAGTAGCGGTAATCTTCACTGGAGCTTTGGACCTAGCAATCACAGATACCTCTTCAATAGAGTTGTCCACCTTAGGAACCCTTTCAAATAGAATTGTACGATCATCCATCAGCCGTTGAATGCCGTTCTTCAACTTCAAACAATCATTGGGTCGGAGTACACAGAGATCGCAATCTTCAGCACAACCTGGAAATAAACCAGCTTGCAATAAATTCTTCTTAACGATCAGGAGAGGAGATGCTAAATCAGCAACGTCAGTAACGTGAGAATTGTCGTCCACAACATTAACATTCTGGTCATGATTAGGCATAGGTGCTGTGATGACATTGGGGGTCGCCGGAGGATCAAATTCAATTTCTCCAGCGTCGATCATATCCTGAATCTTGTTCTTCAACAACCAGCAATCATTCGTATCATGCCCGGGGCTATCGGAGTGATAGGCACACCTGGCGTTGGGATTATAACGAGGAGAAGTAGTGTTGGGATTTGCAGGAGGGCCTCTGAGGGTAATCAAATTGGCCTTTAACATACTCTGCAGTGCTTGGGTTAAAGTCATATTGATCTTGGTAAACTGTCTTCTCGACCTGTCTTGTCTGTGTTGGAAGTTCTGAGATGGCGGTGCGGCAATTGTAACTGCCCCAACAGTATGGTCACGATTCTTCTTGTTATGCTTCCTCTCACTGTACACAGCATTTGATTCACTCTTTCCCTGATAGGACTTTTTGGTGCTTGCAGAAGTAGCTGCCTGTATCTTTCCACTTCGAATGCCGCTTTCAACCCGTTCACCTGTCAAGATAAGTTCAGTGAAACCTGACGAGGAACTTCCCAGTAGATGGCTGTAGAATGGGCCAGTCAGTGTACCCATGAACATGTCCACTAACTCTCGATCAGTCATAGGGGGTTTGACTCTGCCAGCCAAATCTCTCCACTTTTGAGCATATTCTTTGAAACTTTCTTTAGAGCCCATAGTCATATTTTGTAGCTGTAGCCGAGTAGGCGCTAACTCAGAATTATACTGGTAGTGCTTGTAGAAAGCTGTTGCTAAATCAGTCCATGTGCGGATGTTAGAGCTCTCAAGCTGATAATACCACTCTAACTGTGTGCCAGACAGACTCTCTTGGAAGAAATGGATCCACAGTTTCTTATCAGTAGTGTGCGGCTGAATCTTTCTCACATAAGCCCTTAGATGCATCTGAGGATACAAGAGGCACCATCATACTTAGTGAAAATGGGAACCTTGAATTTGCGGGGAATGACCACATCAGAGACCAGACCCAAGTTTTCGAAATCCAGACCGGGCACTTTCTGCCCCTCCATAGCTAGCATACGTTCTTCCAGCAACTTGTACTTATCATCCTTCGGAGAGTACTGTTCATGTTCATAATCTTCATCGTCGTCCTCAGAATTGACGAGATTAGGATTCTCATCTTCCGAATCATTCTCGGTCTCTTCTTCTGAATCCTTCAGAATTCTAATCTTGACTCCTGTAACCTGTCCCTTAAGCCTTCTCCCCGGGTTGATGTAACCCACAGGTTTCTGGTCCTTCTTCTTCTCCATCAAAAGAGCTTTCAGTTCTTCCTGCCCCTTAGATAAGCTCAGCATCATTTCCTGGGATTGAGCATTCTGGGCCTGGAGATCTTTGACAGTTTGTTCGAGAGCCATTGTTCAATCTGTTTGAATCTGCTGGAATCTGTTTGATAGGAAAATCGTGAGAACACTGATCCTTTAGAATACCTGTTATGCGATGCAATGCAATGTATGAAATGTTTTCAAGGACTTTCGGGATTTAACTTTGCATAAACTAACAAAAAGAGCTTTTTTTTTTCTTTTCTCTTTTGTTTTTGCTTTTGTTTTTGTTTTTTTTTAGCAGAGTTAAATCCCTAAATCCTTGAAATGGTTAGTACAATGCCATGATGTTATGATGTTATGTTGTTATGATGTCATGTTGTTAGATAAATAACAAGCACAAGCAAGTCACACAACAATCATTCCTAGGTTTTAAGGCTTGCGTGAGTTCCATAGGTAAATACCCTCCCCACTGAAGTTTGGTTGGTTCAACCTGTCTTAGAATAGTAACCGGGTTCTAGAAGGATCTCAAATCATTGACCTTTCCTTAAGTCCACTTCAGTGCAACACCAAGTGGTTGACCGAAGCTTCCCTAAAGTCCAATCTCAAAGAGTGTAGTATCGAGTCTCAACCAACTCCAGTCGGAACCGAAGCCAGTTATCTCACTACTTTCTAATGGCCAGGATGAGTCAATTAGGGTTCTAAAGGTCTGGTTAATGCTTTTATGACACCACGCGAATGCCAAATATTTCCTCAACTAACATGAGGAACATCAGGACATCCAAAGTGCCACATTAACCGTAGCCATCATTTTGACCATTCCAGTATACGCCGGACAGTCGCGATGATCTCTTGCTACTTACCTAAGGTACACTAGATCCGGGTGTAGGATCTTTCACTCAAGCATAACATACCCAAGCAATCCCTTAAAAATAAATCAGACAAATTGAATAAGTGATCTTGTTTTTAAGGTAACCTCTCTTTTTAAATATTTAGGCTCCCCAGCAGAGTCGCCAGTTCTGTCATACGGTGAACTGAACTTTTTTGTGGTTTTAATCGCAATGTCGCGGTTAGCAAGAGTCGCCACCGACTTTTCTTTTATCCAATAAGGAAAAGGTGGAAAAGAACAGGAAAAACCTTAATTTAGATTTTGGGTTCGGGAGGTACATTATACAAAGGGAAGGTGTTAGCACCCTTTGTATCCATGGTTATCCATGGGCTCTTAATTGCTCGATCACTTATATTATTTTTGTCTAAAAAAAGTGTTTGTGAATTGTTTAGAAATATTGTTTTGAAAAGAGAATTTAACTTTGTAATGATTCTTGTATGAATGTATACAAAGTGATTATCTCGTTTAGTTTTGAAAATTGTTTAGAAAAATATAACTCGGTAATGATTCTAGTATGAATGTATACCAAGTGGTGATTTTCTGAAGGTATTTTGAAAGGTGTGAGGTGTGAAAAAATGTTTTAGGTTGTGAGCCAGCAATTAAGAGTTATACCGACCCAAGGTCTTTATGAGTATTTCCTATCCTTATGAGGGTAAAACTGTCCTTATTATTGAGAAATAAGTAGTTTTATCCTTTGGATGTAAAAGGGTCATCGTAGGGTCATCGATTGGTCATTGAAGGCAACAGTTATGAGGATACCTTAGCATTCGAAGGGACTATCATCATTTAACCGTAGGCAACATCGGAGGGTCATCGAGGGACAAAGTTGTATATTCGAAGGCAACATCCGAGGGACTATAATTTATTTTATGATGATTTAACCGAAGGGTCTTTGCTAAGGGTATCCCCACGTTCGCGGGACATGACCGTAATATCGTAATCGTAAGGCAACAAAGAGAGGTCCAAGATCACTTATTCAAAGGCAAAGTTTTACAATTAATTATATAATTAGGATGAAACTCCACATTAAAATTATTAAAAATAATATATTAAAAAATTAATACATTAGAAATTAATACATTAAAAAATTAATTTAGGGTGAAACTCCACAAGGGTATCCCACAAATAAAGTGGAATACCTAGCCAATAACCTTTTCCTGGGATATGTGAACCTTTACGAAACTCAAAAAAAGAAACATGTTAGAACACCAAATCAGGGTGCAATCGAAGATTACACCGGAGAAATATCACAACAATAAATAGGATAGGATGAATAATGCATGGCTATGATAAAAACATAAAAAAAAACAGACTAGAAGAATCAGGTACTGTCTCGTTCGCCTCTGCCTCGCCTAGCGAAGGCCACGGATTTTGAATTTGAAAACAGCCCCATGTTAGGAACTTTGAATTTTATGGCATTTTTTTTTTTTTTTTTTTTTTTTTTTTTTTTTTCGTTTTTTTTTCGTTTTTTTTTTTTTTTTTTTTTTTTTTTTTTTTTTTTTTTTTTTTTAGGAAAAATGATGGGTAATTTTTGGGGTATGACACCTCCCTAACCAAGGAGTAGAGGAGTTGAGAGATGAAGATTGTTCGCGTGCTTGGGTCCATAAGCGAGAGGAGCTGCTTCAGCAGCTTAGAGATAAGGATGCTTTGATAGAGTTTCTGGAGCATCAGGTTATCGATGAGCCTGATGATGTGGTTACTTCTCTTCTTCCTCAGTCTTCCAGGTTTTGGAAGAGGAAGTACGATCGACTCGCCAAGGAGAAGGCAGATATAGAGGCAGCCTATGAGAGAGAGGTGAAGAGGCTTCGTGCATCTTATCTTCCGATCTCGAGAGCTTTGGACAATTGTTTCTAGGGTTCCATAGGATGTTCATTTTCCTTCTCTCTTGTATTGTATTTGGTTACCAAGATTGTACTTCTTTTTGGTGTAAATTTTTTTCCAGATATTATTGATATGAGCATTATATGTCTAAAAATGATTATATTTCCGAATATTTGCAAATAGAACTCTAAAAGTTCCTCTAATTAAAAATAAAATCATATGCACAAGCATTGCATGCATCATATGCATAAGCTGGTTTTGTTCAGGGCTTCTTGATCAGTGGTCTAACTCTGTGTTCTTCATTTATTTTGAAGACAAGATGAAGCACCGGTACTACACCAGAGCCAACTCATCAAAGCTAATGGATCACCTCGAGCAAGAGAACAGAGAACTCAAGGAGGAAGTAGCAAAATTGACTGCTCTGATGGAGTCATTCTTGGCCGCCCAGAGCCAGTCTTCTCCAACGCCTTCAACTCCTCCCTAGAGGACAACCATTTCAGAGGTTACTTCCTCTACCATGCCTGCTGCCAGTGCTCACTTTGCTTCGTCTGCTATGCCAGCCTGGTTTCCCTGGGGGATGCCCGCTAACTTTGTTCCAGAGGGTCTCGCCCTAACTTTTGCTTCTCTGTCGGCATCTAGCCCGGTCCTTGTTGTGCCACCTCCAGTCGTGCATACTTTGCCGAGAGTAGGTGACACCATTTATCACTCTGAGCCATCTGAGGGCCCAGATGTGTACGAGAAAATGGACGCTATGAATGATCAATTCCTTGAGTTGCGCAAGGAACTTAAAACTCTCAGAGGGAAGGACCTCTTCGGCAAATCTGCTGCTGAGATATGCCTCGTGCCTAATGTCAAGATTCTAGTCAAATTCAAAGTGCCTGACTTTGAAAAATACAAAGGAAACACCTGCCCGCTCAGCCATCTTATGATGTATGCACGCAAGATGTCGACTCAGACCGACAATGATCAACTCCTCCGCTTTGAGATGGTACATGGGTCTGGATAGTGCGAACATCCGCTCCTTCAACGACCTTGGCGAAGCCTTCGTCAAGCAGTACAAGTACAACGTTGATATGGCTCCCGATAGGGACCAACTGAGGGGCCATATCCCAGAAGGAGAAAGAAAGATTTAAGGAGTACGCCTAGAGGTGGCATGAATTGGCTGCACAAATCGTGCCCCTGCTCGAAGAGAAGGAAATGACGAAGATCTTTCTAAAGACCTTAAGCTCTTTCTACTACGAGAGGATGATTGCTAGCGCTCCTTCTGATTTCACCGAGATGGTGAACATGGGGATGCTTCTAGAGGAAGGAGTCAGGGAAGGGTGCCTGACTAGAGAAGAAGGCTCTTCTGCCAAGCGTTATGGAGCGTTTGCCAAGAAGAAAGATGGAGAGACGCGTGTTGTGTCCTCCCATGCTAAATCAATAAAAACCCTCTGTGAGGAGGACGACTGTGCGTCCCGCCAGTAACCGTCACTAGGTGACTCATATAGCACCTGCATTTCGAGGAAACCAACATTATCAGCATCAGAATCAGCAACAACAACATCAACAGTATCAACAACAACATCATCGTCCGCAACAACAGACCTACCATCCTCGAAACAACAATCAAACCGGAACTAGCTATGATAGGAAAAGGGTCACTTTTTATCCTATTCCGATGACCTACACTGAACTATATCCTTCACTAATTGAAAGGAAGCTGATTACTCCACGTGACCCACCTGCTATACCGACCAACCCTCAGTGGTGGTACAAGCCCGAGCTTCATTGTGTTTATCATTCCGGTGCTCCCGGACATGATGTGGAGAACTGTTACCCTCTCAAGACCAAGGTTCAAGACCTTGTTAGAAGCGGTATCTTGTTTTTCGAGGACGTAGGCCCTAATGTGAAGAAGAACCCATTGCCTGAGCATGGGAAATCTGCTGTTAATATGGTTCAGGGTTGCTCTAGCAAATACAAGGTCAGATATGTCAGCCATATCCGATAATCTTTGGTCGAGATGCATAGACTGTTATGTGGATACAGTCACTATGAGCATGACCACGACAATTGCCGTGTATGCACTGTCAATGAGAGGGGATGTCGTCAAGTCAGAAAAGACATCCAAGAAATGTTGGATCAGGGTGTGATCGAGATACTTCAGAATCGTGATGAGGACGAAACTAATGTTATATCACCCGTATTTAGAATACCTGAGCCTGTTGTTGTCAGATATGATGGCAGCAAGCTGAAGGCCTCTCCCTCTCTAATTATTAAGCCAGTTGTCCCTGTTCCATAC
Source organism: Lathyrus oleraceus (assembly GCF_024323335.1). Classification (NCBI taxonomy): domain Eukaryota; kingdom Viridiplantae; phylum Streptophyta; class Magnoliopsida; order Fabales; family Fabaceae; genus Lathyrus; species Lathyrus oleraceus. The sequence continues at coordinate 309,670,665 of NC_066580.1, forward strand.
TCTTCCGATAAGGTTGTTCCCTATCGATATAATGAGGTTGCATTAGAAGATGGGAAGGAGGTGCCTTTAGTCTCCACCTCTGTTACACATATTGTTGATGTCAGTGGTTTGACCCGTAGTGGTTGTGTTTTCTCGGCGCTGCCGAAACCCCAGGCTGACACCCGAAGAACTGAGGTTGCTGATAGTGCCGTCTGTCATATGGGGAATTCTTCTTCTTCTTCTCCGAATCCGGAACTTGCTGTTGATAGACCTGCCGTGATTGTTAGAGCTCCTGTCCCTGTTGGCCATAATGGCATGTTGAAGGAGGACTGTGATGAGATGCTGAGGCTCATCAAGAGGAGCGAGTATAATATTGTAGATCAGTCGCTACAAACGCCTTCAAAGTTATCAGTGATGTCTTTGTTGATAAACTCTGAGCCACACCGAGAAGCTTTACAGAAGGTGTTGGACATGGCGTACGTGGATCACGATGTCACCATAGAACAGTTTGATAGCATTGTTGCAAACATTACTGCTTGTAACAACTTGAGCTTCTGTGAGGCTGATCTTCCCGAGAAGGGAAAGGACCATAATTTGGCACTACACATCTCTATGAACTACATGGATGATGCCTTGTCTAATGTGCTGGTAGACATATGATCATTGTTGAATGTGTTGCCAAAATCCACTCTGGCGAAACTTTCATACCAGGGGCCTTCCATGAGGCAGAGTGGAGTGGTCGTCAAAGCTTTTGATGGATCGTGTAAGACTGTGATTGGCAAGGTTGAGCTCCCAATCAAGATAGGACCTAGTGATTTCCAGATCACTTTCCAGGTCATGGATATCCACCCATCATATAGTTGTTGGTTAGGCAGACCATGGATTCACGAGGCAGGCGCCGTGACATCCACCCTACACCAAAAGTTAAAATTCGTGAAGAACAAAAAGTTGGTGGTGGTAGGGGGAAAGAAGGCTCTCTTGGTAAGGCATTTGTCTTCCTTTTCTTACATTGATGCTGAGGATGAGGTTGGGATGCCGTTCTAAGCCTTGTCTATTGCTGAGCCTTCTAAGAAATGAACTTCTTCATTTGCGTCCTACAATGATGCGAAGTTGGCCAGTGAACATGGCACAACTACTGGTTTAGGACAAATGATTAAGCTGGAAGACAATAAATCTCGGGCTGGCATAGGGTACTCTTCGGGAACTTTCAACAAGCACGGTCTTTTTCAGAGTGGGGGTTTCATCCACACGGTCGAAGACCAAGAGGCAGCTGCTATAGTGGAAGAGGATGCAGAGGAAGATTCTGGCAACTTTGTCATCCCTGGAGGAATCTGTAATAATTGGGTCGCTGTTGATGTTCCAACAGTTGTCCATAAGTCCACGTAATGTTCATTTTTGTTTAAAAAACCCTTCTCCCATGCCAAAAGAGAAGTGATTACATTGTTGGCACATAAATACAATTATATTCATTCAATAAATTCGTGCTAAATGTTTGTTTTTCCAAATTATTTTCACGTTTTGCTTTTTGCATGAAATTGGTGATCACATAAAACCCTAAAAAAGAGAATAAAATCAATCTTTTCATCTGCATAATGATTTGCTTTACTTGAATTCTAAAATCTCTTTTATATCCAAAATCATTATGCAGGTTGATCAAACCCATTGAACCTAATGATCCAACACCATCTGCCAACTTTGAGTTCCCTGTATTTGAGGCCGAAGAAGATGATGTTGAAGAGATTCCTGACGAGATTACCCATCTACTTGAGCACGAAGAGAAGATCATTCAGCCGCATCTTGAGAATCTGGAAATAGTTAACTTGGGGTCTGGGGATTGTGTTCGTGAAGTGAAGATTGGGGCACTCCTGGAAGAATCTGTCAAGAAAGGGTTGATTAAGTTGCTATGAGAATATGTCGATGTCTTCGCCTGGTCATATGAAGACATGCCTGGTATAGATACTGATATCGTGCAACATTTCCTGCCTTTGAAGCCTGAGTGTGTGCCTGTGAAGAAGAAGCTCAGAAGAACTCATCCGGATATGGCAGTGAAGATAAAAGAAGAAGTTCAGAAGCAAATTGATGCGGGGTTTCTGGTGAATTCTACATATCCTCAATGGGTGGCCAATATTGTGCCCGTGCCTAAGAAAGATGGAAAAGTCCGAATGTGTGTGGACTATAAAGACTTGAATAAAGCTAGTCCGAAAGATGATTTTCCTCTACCACACATTGATATGTTGGTAGATAATACAGCTAAATTCAATGTCTTTTCATTTATGGACGGATTTTCCGGTTATAACCAGATCAAAATGGCACCCGAGGATATGGAGAAGACAACATTCATCACACCTTGGGGAACATTCTATTATCGAGTGATGCCCTTCGGTTTGAAGAATGCAGGAGCCACGTATCAACGCGCTATGACTACCTTGTTTCATGATATGATGCACAAGGAGATCGATGTGTATGTTGATTATATGATCGCGAAGTCGAGAATGGAAATTGAACATGTAGAGAACTTGTTGAAGCTTTTTAAGCATTTGAGGAAGTATAAACTTCGCCTGAATCCAAACAAGTGTACATTTAGAGTCCGTTCCGGCAAGTTATTAGGCTTTATTGTCAGCGAGAGAGGTATTGAAGTTTGTAGAACCTCAAATTTGCACCTACCATTGTACCTACATTTTCATCATTAGGTCATTAACATAACAAAGTCCATTGCATAGCATTGCATAGCCATTTGCCCAAGTGCAAGTCCAGCTGACAAATTAGGTCAAACTGGTCAGGAGATCAGGTCAGACAAGCAAGCATGTGCATTTCTCAAGAAGACAAGGCCCTAGGGTTGGGTTATCAAGTTCATGTGATTATGTGATCATTGTTAAGTGGTTTGGCCAAAGATTGGATGCTCAGAAGTCATCAATCAAGCTGAATTTCAGTTGAAACCATAAAAGTCAACTGTGGTCAACTGTGCCTGGTTTTATGGATTGGAAGGTGGGAGATGGTTTGAAAGGCTTCATTCATGTCCATATAAGTCTCATTTGACATACCAAAGATCGAGGTTGAAGAAAATAAAGTCAGACAAGAAGTTTCCTAAAATGGCAGGTGACCTGTAATTTCAACTGCCCAAAATGGAAAGTTTTGCTCCTCAAAATTACTTCATCATACAAGCTTCAAATGGAATTTTAGCCAACATGAAAGTTGAAGATCTTGTTCTCACCATTCCAAAAAGTCCAAGAACTTGAAATTCCCATGTGTGGTTGGCAAGATATGGTCCATTCATTTTCAGAAAATGCCTAAATTCAAAGTGCCATAACTTTCACATGGAATGGCCAAATTGGTTGATTTTTCTTTGAGCAAACCACATTTAACATGAACTTGCATGGTGCATCATTACATTTTTCCAAAAATCATCATAGCAAAAGTCCATTTTTCAAGTGTTCATTTTGCATTTTAGTGTGAAAAAAGGTGATTTTCAAAAATACAAGCCATATGCACTTGGGACCTTTTCATACACATCACAAATGGTATTTAGAACTTGCTTGGACCAAGTTTGGACTGTTACATTGACTGGTTTGGAAAAGGGCATTTTGGCCAAAATCATGAAAAAGGCACATTACACTAATCACTCCAATTTGCTTAATTGAGATTAAATTTTGGATTAGCAGGAGGTATAAAGGTTCTAATCATAACAGAATGCTTAATCAATAATCATTTTTTCATATCCAATCCAAAATCTCACAAATTCTCTCACTTTTCTCCATTTTCACATAAACTCTTTTTCATCAATTCATGAAGAATTCACCAATTTCTTTGCTAGTGCTTTGTTGAATCATCATTTGCAGGTATTTTTGGAGTTCTGTTGAAGCAATTGAGGGAGAAAACCGTGCCAATTCTCACTGTGCAACCTTGAGTTCATCAATGGCAGCTGCAAGATTCTTCATGTCCAAGCATCATTGAGCTGAGAAATCATCACCATACACCTTCTTGAGCACTAAAGGCCATCTGTTTTCATCAATTGAAGCAAAACAAGCGCGGATTCCACACTGCATAATCACAAGGTAAATTTTCGAAATCTTCGATTCTTGAAATCAGGATGTGGTTTAGATAGATCTTGCGACATAGAATAGACTGCAATTTGAATCGTGCTGAATCATTGAGTATTAGTGAAGATATCTTGATTTGAACATTTGAATGCAAAACTGTTTTGGCTCGATCTCGTTAGCATGAGTGAAATTAATTGAAATGCTTGCTAGATTCATGATCCTGATCGAATGCCGGTTCTAACCATATGCCGTTTGTGCAATTTCGTGCCAATTTGTTCATCACGATTTCTGGTGATGAAGAACGATGAAGAACACGTGAGAATTCTGGAAAAATACGCGTTTGATCTTGTGTTCCTGCGTTTCCGTTTGAAATTCTGTTTACCGCCGAAACCAACCAATAACACGCTGCCAACGCTTTTAATTGAACGACCGCGTTTTGGCCTGGCTCAGCATAATTACGAAATTGCCATCAGTTCATCTTAATTCATTTTAAAACTTAAATAAATATTTCATTTCATCAATAAACTTCAAAAAATCATAATTAAATCATGGATTATCCAAATTGGATGGGGATTTTTGTGTTGATCTCCAAATTTTCTCTAGTTTGTTTTAGGTATGATAGTTAACGTTGTGCCTGGCTGATTTTTATTTTTGCCTAGAGACCTTGGACATGTATGCTTTTGATGTATGTTTCACCATTTTAATCATGAAATCTTGATGCCTTAGCCAAAATGCATGAAATTTTATAGGCATGTTCTTGACTGTTTCCTGGTGATTTTGATGTATAGGTTGCTATTTTTGAGTTCCTGGTTAGAGAGATATGATGTGCTCAAGTTGAGTGTAACGATTTGTGTCACACTATGTTATGTCAACTTCATGAATTTTGTTTCTATGCCTATGCTTTGCCATTTTCTCCCCATTTTTGCATGAGACACCATCTGTATGTCTAGTTTCACCATGATTTGTTTTAGGATTTGTTGAGCCATTTCCTATTTGATTGGGATTTTTGTTTGCTGTTTAGACATTTTAAGGGTTTTCTTGAGTGATTAACTTCCATGCCTTGTGAAATTTCCATACCATATCATATGAAGATGAAATTTGGTGGAGTGATTCTTAACATGTTCAATGTCATTTTGGATTTGGTCCCATTCATTTCTCATTTGTTTTCACTGTTTTACATTTGCTTGAAGTTGACACATGCCTTGTGGCCTAGTTTGGATTGATTTTTGCATGTCCTGACTTGTTGAATTTAATTTCCCTACTTCCTCTGGTCCAAATAGCATGAAATTTGATATGAAGCTCATTGAATGTGTTGTATTTAGACTTCAATTTTTGTGGAATTTATTGAGCTGTTTTGGTGTTTGTTTGATTGTGATCATTCTGTTTACTCATATGTGGTTCACACTTGCCTAGTTTGACTTAAATTGTGCATGAAATGAATTTGGTGCATAGCTTTGATGTGAGACCAATTGGATTCTCTTCTTAATTGATTTATCTTGGTTTTGATCATTTTTCACTTGCTGTTTTGGATTTTTCATCTCCTTTTGACCCTAGTCTTGGACTAGTGGTTTGTGATCTCACTTTTGAGTTGTGTTTCAGGTTAATAGCACAAATGGCCTTTGCTTGATGGTGTGCTCCCATTGGACTTGATTTGTGACTTGTGTATAGCTAATTTTGACTTTGTTTTGCAGGGTTTGATATTTGATTTTGAGCCTTAATGGTTTGCACCTTTGTGCATTGGCTGTATTTGTCTGTGTATAGTTAACTGTGAACCATTTGCTGTTTGGTTTTGTGATTGGTATACTGATTGTATTTGATTGATTTCAGGTACATTAGTTGCTAATATTGCTTTGCTTTGCTTGATAAGCAATTTGCACTGAGGTATAACATTCTTGTCTCCATGTAGTCTGGAAGACCTGGCCTGTTACTTGGCCAGGCACCTGTCTGAAGTCCTCCTTAAGAGGCAATGTTTGTGCTTGTTTATTTTTGTCCCCAAGCAGGTAAAGACCTCTATGAGGCAATTGGCGGATAAGAGAGATATGCAATCTATCTCTCGCTATTTTGTTGAGTCGTCCCTCTGCTCACACCACTGTGTTGATGCATTGGGATACAAACCCAAGATCTTGTACAGTGTACAGTTGTGTCAGTGTCTTAAAGTGTAGAAGGGTTCCCACATTCTGAACCCACACTTCTTTGTCTAAAGCTCTCCCTGGCCAGGGATAAGAGCTGTGAAGTCTTATCTTCACTCACCTTTCATCTGCTTCACCTTGGCTCTCAATGTCAAGGTTAAGAGCAAAACTCACCCTGTACAGATGGCTTGCTCTTGCAGCCCCACCCTTGTTTGAGCCTCACTTGTGTGCATATAGTACGTGCTGTTTGTGATCATTTGCTATCGCTTGTGCTTTAGGATAGGCTTGCTTCCTATGCAAGTTAGCTAGAAACCTTGACTTAGGGATGATTTTGCATGATAACATCTAGGCTCGAGTCGTAGTCTCCCTAGTTGTGTCTCCCTCTGTTATCTGGTTAGGCTAGTCCTGTATCCCTCCGTAGGGGAACTACGTCGCCCTGATCCTCATACCAGATGAGGTACGTAGGCAGGAGATGAGCAGATCTCTCCGGGCGCCTGTGTCTTTGTTTTGTCTTGTTGTGTGCTTGGAAGCTGATGTAAGTCCATCGAGTGGCATTCGGGTTCCAGTGTGCGTGTGTTTGGTTCGGATGCTGATGTAAGTCCAGTGATTGGCATTCGGGCTCCATGTTTGCCTTTGCCTGTGTTTGTTTGTGTGCGTGAGCCGAGCTACGAATGCTCTGATTCTCCTTCGTCCAAAGGAGATACGTATGCATAGGATGCGACATCCTAGCGAGCATGTGTCGTTCCCCCAGTCTGAACTACTTCGACTCTGATGTCTATGCCTGATAGACTAAGTAGGCCCAGGATGCGATATCTTGCCGAGTCAGTTTCAGTCTTGTTTGTCTGTTGTGTCTCTTTCAGCCAGTATCTGTGTGTTTATGAGCAACATTTTAGCAACCATTTCTCTTCCTATTGTGCGTGGATCCCGTCGAGTACGACGGATGCGTAGGGGTGCTAATACCTTCCCTTCGCATAACCGACTCCCGATCCCGTTCTCTTTGGTCGCAAGACCATGCTTTTTCCAGGTTTACTTCGAGCGTTTCCTTTCCCTCTTTTGGGATAAATAACGCACGGTGGCGGCTCTGTTGTTCTTGTTTTCCCGCCGGTTTTTCGCGTAATGCGACAAAGTTGATCCTGCCAAGGTCAACGCAATACAAGAGATGCCTGTGCCCAAAACTAAGAAGCAAGTCCGAGGTTTTCTTGGCCGCTTGAATTATATTTCCAGATTTATATCCCACATGACTGCCACATGTGAGCCAATATTCAAACTCCTCCGGAAAGATCAGCGTCATGATTGGACTGAGGATTTCCAGAAGGCCTTTGACAGTATTAAAGAGTATTTGTTCGAGCCTCCGATTCTGTCTTCGCTTGAGGAAGGGAGACCTTTGAATATGTATCTGACTATTCATGAAGACTCTATGGGTTGTGTATTGGGTCAGCAAGATGAATCAGGGAAGAAAGAATATTCCATCTACTATCTGAGTAAGAAGTTCACTGATTGTGAGTCTCGATACTCAGTGCTTGAGAAAACATGTTGTGCTTTGGCTTTGGTTGCTAAGCGCTTACGCCAATATATGTTGAATCATACGGCTTGGTTGATATCCAAAATGGATCCAATCAAGTATATCTTTGAGAAGCCTGCTTTAACTGGGAGGATTGCCCGTTGGTAGATGCTGTTATTTGAGTATGATATTGCGTATCGAGCTCAGAAGGCTATTAAAGGTAGTATCTTGGCTGACCACTTAGCACATCAACCAATTGAGGATTATCAGTCAGTTCAGTACGACTTCCCAGATGAGGAGATTTTGTATTTGAAGATGAAAGATTGCGACGAGCCTACGCACGATGAAGGGCCAGAACCTGGTTCCCGATGGAGTATGGTGTTTGATGGCGCTGTAAATCAATATGGAAATGGTATTGGGGCAGTCATTATTACTCCTCAGGGCACACATTTTCCTTTTACAGCAAGGCTAACTTTCAAATGCACGAATAATATGGCAGAGTATGAGGCATGTATTATGGGTTTGGAAGAATGTATTGAACTTAGGATCAAGCATCTTGACATTTATGGTGATTCGGCCCTTGTTGTTAATCAAATTAAGGGTGAACGGGAGATGAATCAGCCTGGCCTCATCCCATATAGAGATTATGTGAGGAGGATTTCAACTTTATTTATTAAGGTTGACTTCCATCATATTCCTCGAGATGAGAATCGGATGACAGATGCTCTTTCTACACGTGCTTCAATGATTGTGGTGAAATATTGGAATGAAGTTCCCAATATTACTGTGATGTGCTTGGATGGACCAACTCATGTATTTGCAATAGAAGAAGTAAAAGATGATTAGTACTATGATATCAAGTGTTTCCTTCAGAGTCAGGTTTACCTGCCTGGGGCATCTGTTAAAGATAGGAAGACTTTGAGGAGGTTATTTGGCAGTTTCTACCTCAATGGCAATGTGCTTTATAAGAGGAATTTTGACATGGTTCTGCTCAGATGAGTGGATAGACACGAAGCAGACCTGTTAATGACTGAAGTCCATGATGGTTCATTTGGTACTCATTCCAATGGACATGCCATGGAAAAGAATATGTTGAGAGCAGGCTACTATTGGTTGACAATGGAGTTTGACTGTTGGAAATATGTGAAGAAATGCCATAAGTGTAATATTTATGCGGATAAGATTCATGTTCCCCTGACACTTCTGAATGTTATTTCCTCGCCATGGCCCTTCTCCATGTGGGGAATTGACATGATTGGCATGATTGAGCCAAAGGCGTCGATCAGTCATCGTTTTATTCTCGTAGCTATTGATAACTTCACCAAGTGGGTTGAAGCGGCATCATATGCAAACCTGACTAGGCAGGTGGTTATGAAGTTCATCAAGAATCAACTCATATTCCGTTATGGTGTGCCAGACAAGATCATTACTGCTAATGGATCTAACTTGAAATACAAGATGATGAAAGAGCTGTGTAGCGAGTTCAAGATTGCACATCATAATTCTTCTTCCTATAGACCTAAGATGAATGGGGCTGTTGAAGCTACTAACAAGAACATTAAGAAGATTATCCAGAAGATGGTTGTTACATACAAAGATTGGCATGAGATGCTGCCGTTTGCTCTACATGGTTATCGTACATCCGTTCGTACTTCAACAGGGGCAACCCCTTTCTCCCTTGTAAATGGCATGGAGGATGTGCTCCCCGTGGAGGTTGAGATCTCATCAATGAGAGTCCTGATGGAAGCCAAGTTGATTGAGGCTGAATGGGTTCAGAGTCGTTATGACCAACTGATTTTGATTGAAGAGAAGAGATTGACTGCCATGTGCCATGGTTAGTTGTATCAGCAAAGGATGAAGAAAGCTTTTGATAGGAAGGTCAAGTCTCGTGTGTTCCGAGAAGGTGACCTTGTGCTCAAGAAAGTTTTGTCTTTCACGCTTGATTCCTAGGGCAAGTGGAATCCAAATTATGAAGGTCCATATGTTGTTAAGAGAGCCTTTTCAGGCGGTGCTTTGATACTTATAACTATCGATGGGGAGGATTTCACTCGTCCTGTGAATTCAGATGCAGTCAAGAAATACTTCACCTAAGATAAAAACAGAATAGCTCGCTAAGTCGAAAACCCGAAAGGGCGACTTAGGCAAAAATGAGCGTCTCGGTGGATTGAAAACCCGAAAGGGCGATCCAGGCAAAAGCTAGAGACATAAAAAATAAATATATATCCCGCTAGATTGAGTGCCTCACCCTGGGGCAATCTAGGTAAAAATTAGGGATTTTGCAAGTAACTGCATCCTGACAAGACTTTGTTCTACCAGCTGTCATCTGTCAGAGATTCTCGCTCAGTCATCGTCAACTGAAGCTTCAAATACATTGGATTCAGGGTTGGTGGAGAAATGGTCATTATGTTCAATGTAGCCCTTTTTCCAATATATATCGCCAATTTCAAATTTGTAAAGATCCATGGAGTCTTGCCATTTGCAGACTACCACTCCATCAAATAAATTTGAGCCTTTATCCAATTCTTTGCACTCTTACTTATTTCTGTCCAACAAAGGTTTGCATGTTTTAATTGATAAATATCATTATTTTAAACAAATAAAGTTTTTACAAACCGTTTTAAACAAAGTGAACATTCACAAAAGACTGAAAGGATAAATGGAATGTCTTTAGTGATCTCCCAAGGATAGTATGATCTCTAAAAGGGTAAGACATTTGTTCATATTCCTAGCATTATTCTTGTATCCTCTTCATCGTTTTTCACGGTTGTCTCCTCTGTGAGCGCAGGAAGGTAATACACCACCAAGATCCCCTGAGAGTCTAAAGTTTTCTCTCAGTCTTCTCACTTCCCAATGGATCTGGTTCTAACATCTGTGTTATCAATTATATGGTTGTCATCCCTTGTGTGGATTGAACTAAAATCCCTTATAGATTGATAAATTGACATGCTATCTTATTTTGAGAAAGTTGGTTTTCCCTTATTTAGATTGGAAATCCCCCGCATAGTGGGCAGGAAATCCCAGCATGAGTGGAATTTTCAATAAAATGGTTTGTAGCTTATCCCCTGTGGATTCGCTTACATTGATCTCCATCCGGTTTGCTTCCCCTTCATCCTCAGCAGAGTTGTTCACGTTAGACTTCCCCAGTTTGGTCATCAACAGGTTATCTCCAGCTGATTGCCTACAGGTTATCCCTGGTTCAGTCATCAGCATTTTTCCCCAGTGGAGTTGTTTGATCGGAGTCTGATTGTTGTTACTTCCTCCTTCTTGGATGGTTTTCCTCCTAGCAGAGTGGGTGATGAAAATGTTTATTTTTCTATCCCCAGCGGAGCGTTGTTTCTCTTTTCCTCGGTAGAGTTTGTTTCTCCAGCAGTATGAGGAAATGTGATGGTTTTTGAAACTTTTGTCTGGTGGTGGTTCCCCATAGAGTTTCCTATCTTGTCCCGATAAGTTCCCCAATAAAGTTTCTTCTACAATGGAATCTTATCCGTTTAGTTCCCCAGCTAAGGCTTTGTCTGATCCTAGTTTGGCTTTGGAACTTCGAGGAGGACGTGTTGTCTTCTTCCTTAACGGAGTGACTGTTTTCTCCTTCTCCACAACAAAGATGTTTCCTTCCGTGGTTAGAAGTGAATGTTGTTTGATGTGCTTCTGTTTGGTGGTTGTCCCCCACAGAATTCCACATCACTCCCTGATAAGATTCCAGTAGATTTCTTCTCTAACTGATCTTATCCTTGTCTTTGTGTACTGTTGGAAGATCTTCAGATTTGGTGATTGTGATCCTTTGCTTATTTCCAACAGTGATCTCTAACCCCCAGTGATCCTCTGCTTGTTCCCATAGCAGTAGTCTTTGTTCCCGGAAGTGACTCTGTTTGATCCTCGAAATTGGTCTATATCCCCTACAGAGATTGGTGTTTCCTGGTATTGGTTGCCATGAACTAGATTGGATTTTCTCCTATCGGCTTGGCTTTCTCTTTTGAGATGTAGTACCGGATGTCTGTCCATTGATTCTTGGACCTGTTTGTGTTAGATATGTCTGTTTGTCAGCATTAATCATACATAAACCACGCATATACATGCATAATTATAACATTCAGATATTCATGTTGCATTCTTTGCCATATGTCTTTGTGTGTTATCTCCTGCTATTTGGTGATACATATTTCTCCAAGCAGATGATTGTGTCTGATCTCTCCATATAGAGTCATCCCTATAGGCATAAAGTGTCTATCGTTTCTTCCATATTCCCCACTGAGTTAAGTCCTCGTGGATGATTTTTGGTTTCAGTTTCCTCCCAAAACATATATTGGGATGGAATTACTCCCCTGAGTTATATCCTCATTAGGTTGAGTCTTGTTTCATTGCGTCTCTCTAGTTTGTTCCTAGCTTGACTCCTCTTGTTGTTTTTTCCCCAGCACTTCCCTGTGGTTCAGGTGATCAAGAGCTCAGTAAACAGTAGTTGTTCATTCTCTCCCCAGCGGATGTTGTGGCCTTCTACCCAGTAACATGTAGTTGTAAACCCCATTTTGTCCCCTTGCAGAGTTAACCCTTGACGGTTACTCTCTTATGTGGTATTCTACCCAGTAGCCGGTAGATGTAATCCCCTCTTTGTTGGTTATCTCTATCTAATATTCGGTATTGATATTCCTTCACCTTTTGAGTATACCACCCAGTAGCCGGTGATATATCTCCTGGATCATTGCTCTTGTCAATGTATCCCCAGCGAGTCATCTTTCATTTACCCGTGTTTGGTAATGATTGTTTCTCCCCATGATTGGTTATCATTATATAACTAGTAGCCGGTATCCTGATGTACTTTCTTTTCAGTCGATTTATCCTTTATTAACCCAGTAATCGGTTGTGCATAATTGTCCATGCGAGTATGTTATCTACGTTATGATGGTAATAGATAATGTATCTCATGCGCTCTTCAGTCAAAATCTTTTTCTTCCCTAGTTGAGTAAGATTCGTATTTCCTTATAATATCGAATGTCCATCCTGTAATCGAGTTTTCTTTTTCAGCCCTCCTTTCGGATTATGAGTGTCTTAGAAATATTCCCCAATTCACGCATGGTTGGTCACCCATTATATGCCCAGTAACCGGTATCCCTGGTGTTCCTTCCTTCTGCTCCCTATTCTGACTTTTTGTCCCCTGTGGAGTCAGATTTTCCTGAGTTGAAATATACCTTTTAGGTCTTCCATAGATGTTTTTGGATGATTGATATCTCTCACCCTTATACCGGTCTTACATATTCATTCTCCCCGAGCATGTTGTTCTCTCACCCTTATACCAATGTTTTGATCACATGTCTCTTTGAGCTTATTACCCAATAACCAGTAATACCTCATTTGTTGTTTCCTCAGCTGAGTCCCTTTATGGACGTTCCCGTCTGAGTACAGATTCTATCCGATGTATCCTTTTTGGATAGTTTTGCTGTATTGGCATGGAATCCATTTGTGTCTTTCCAACAAGTTTTAAGTCGTGACCTGCTCATGCATTTTTATCCCCTTTATTCCCCAATAAAGTCCCCCAGAGTCTCTGTCCCATTTATGAGTGTATTACTCATGGATTTTCAGTTTCTCTTGATTTATTTTTCCTTTGTGGACATATATCCCCACAGAGTATTAACTTTTGCATACATACATTTGCATCATGAGGTCTCTTAGGGACCAAAATTCGTCTCTTTGTTATTATTTAAGCCCATTCTACCTCGTCGAGACAAAGATTTTAACCTTCATATCTCCGGCTAGAATGACCTTAAATAGGGGCATCTGTAAGACCCAAATTTTGACCCTAAGATCCCTCATGGCATCATATCATTGCTCATTGCATTGCCTCAAGGATCATAGCATCTTGGATCCTTTACCCTAGGGTTGGGACTTGTGTGAGTTGGTTTGAGACCACCAAGCATGCTTGAATTGTATATTATTGATTTTCTTATTTTGTTTACTAACCAAAATCACAAAAATATGTCACTAACTTTGTTTGTTTTGAAGCTTAAGCAATCATGTGATCCAAGGCTCTTAGGATGCCCCTATACTCATTGATGTGGCCAGATGAAGTTGAAAGCAAGCATGACAATGGTTCCCAAAGCTCTCAATCATCATATCAATTTCCCAAGTATCTCAATTTGTCAATTTGATCAAGATAAACCAAAGGGCTTGAGGATTGTTTCCCAAGGAAACCCTAATTCACTTGTGCATTGACTGTGCCTTGCTCATGAAGCAACCTCAACCTATGATCAAATACAATCAAGGTAAGTTCTTTCACTAATCATTTTATGCATATATGAGCTTATGTGAGTGTTCTATATCATCAATTCATCAAGATTTGAAGTTTGGACTTGAGAAGTTGGTTAGTCAATTCATCCGACTATTTTGAAATCCACTGAGACCTACCTTTTGATGTGTTTGTCAAATGGAGATGACCCCAAGAGAAAAACTGTTCTTAAGAACCATATGAACAACTTTCGTTTTTATCAAAATTTCATTTGAAACTTGGAATGTCATCATCCATTTCAAAACATTATAGGTCATTTTGACTGAAACCCCAATTTTGGGTCAACTTCCCAACGACCTAACTCACTCATTTTTTATGATTTTGAGGTGGGACCATGTGAATTTGAAAGTTTAAGATGCCTAATTCAATTGTTAGGTTGAACAAAATTTCATAATCCTAAAAAACACATGCGATAATACAAAACATTATAGGTCACTTTGATTTTCAAAAATCCAAATGATGCAAAATTTAAGTCCAAATTGATTTTCTTGAAAAGATATACAACTTTGATGTTGAAGGTTTTGTCATTTGAGCCTTTCATCATTGAAACAGAAGGGCTTGATGTTTTGTGCATTGAACTTCAATGTTAGTTTTCAATACTTTCCTAATTCCAAATGGATTTTTGTTCAACATAACATTTGTTCCTTATGTCAAGGCCTTTCAAACCATTATCCACATGCCTATGTTTCAATTTGGCAAATGGTATTTTCAAAGAGGATAAGTTTTAGGTCCAATTATGCATAACATGTTGAATCTTTGTGCACAAGCTAATACAATGAAATTTGCACGTCCAAACCATGTCACTTGCATCTCAACTTGCATTTTCCAATGCTTTTAGGCCTCCCATGCGCCTGTACAGGCCCATGCATGGAGGACCCAACTTCACATGCACATGAGAATTTCCTTGCTTGCATCATCCTTGCCTATAAATAGAAGGCTGCATTCACTTCAAAAACCAACCTAAAGGCGCCTGAAGTTCTGCACAAGTGAAATCCCAACCTCTATTAAAAGGAATTATGAGTTTTTCTTTCAATTTTCAAGTTCAATTTTCAACTCATTGGTTGATCTTTGAACTTCAATTCCTGAACCTTGCTTCCTTGCTACCTCAAGACCAAACTGCATCAAAGAATTGGAGTAGATCACGCATTGTAAAGCTGCTCTTTAAAGGTTTTCCCTCCAACTGTTTTCATTCGAAACTCCTTGGATATTGATCATTTCTTGCATTGCTTGGTACCTCTGAAGTCCTCATGTGAGAGGCAATTGATTTGTGTATTTAATTTCATGAATTGAGCAAGTTCAGTTTGAACACCATAAATTTCCATCTCAGATTTCTCTCTCTCTATAGAGATCTTGAGTGGAAACCAAGGGTACAGGGGTGATGTACATCACCCCAGCTTTACATTGATGTATAGATCGTGCATTTTGGTGAAGGTTTTAAAACCAGCAAATTTTGGCCGGAACTGTGAGTCTCGCCGGAGAAGACGGTGGTTTCCACCACCGTCCCCATGTGGACGAGTTCATGGCCATTGGATCTGTTGCTTATGATCTAATCTGGACCTTTGGTTTAATTAACTTTATTAAATGCTTTGTGTTACGCGTTTGACCAAGCCCTACCATGAGCGCGCGCTACTCTGCCATTTGATTAGCCACGTCATTTAATGAACCAAGATCAAACGCTCCCTGATTTTTGCAATTTCTGAAATTCCATTTTATTTTCTTTTATTCCAATTATTTTCAAAAATTCATAACTTCATTATTTGGAATCACAAACATATGGGATCAATTGCAAATTTTTTCTCTTAAATTCTAGTTTCTAAAAATGATTTTTAATTATTTTTGTGATTTCATTTAATATTTTTTGTGAATTATTTACTTTCTGATTGTTTTTAATTCATTTAACATGCTTTCCAATATTCAAAAATGTCAAAAATATTTTCTTAACATCTTTGAATGATGATGAATCTATGAAAAATATTCTCATCAATTTCTTAATTGATTTGAGATTTATTTGAGATTTTAGTTCAATTATGTTATTTTTCTTCATTTTTAATTGTTTAAAATTAGTTTATGTTTTCAAAAAACATGATGAAATTTTTTGTCAAACCTTGTTTGACCATGTTGAACTTATGATGATCCAATTGGACTTTTCCAAGTTGATTTGAGTTGGATTTGAAGTTTGACCTTTATTTGTTTATTTTAATTCAAGTATTATTTTAATTCCAAAAAATACCAAAAATATTTTTATTGTTTCTTGACTTCTAAACTTCATCTCACCTCTGTTTACCATTGATTGATGTTGATTCTATTCATGTTTGACCAATGTGTGTTGGTTATGTCATTTGAATTTTAATTATGTACATTCCATTTCTTCTTCTTCTTCTTCTTCTTCTTCTTCTTTTTTTTTTTCTTTTTGATCAACGAGTCAATGATCGGTGGTTAGCCTTGACATATGAGGGGCTTAATCTTCTTTGATCCAAATCAAATTCATCTTGATCAAAGATCAAGTGAATTACATTGCATTAGAGATAGGTTGCTTCTTGGTCAAGCAAAAAACCTAAATCCATACAAGATCATTCTTCTTTTCTTTTTGACATGACAAGTTGTAGGAGCTTGGCTTACTAGTCGTGGTCTCTAACTTGTGTTTGTTGCCTATAGTTTTATTGACCGGCCTCAGATAGGTGTGACTACTACATTAGTCCACTTACGATTGCTTAACATAGCGCTAAATTGCCTTATGGCACACTAACACTAACTACTAATGACTAAGTTTTAATTCAAGCATTTAATTCTTGCAATTTACTTTAATGCAATTTAATTTCTTGCTCATTAATTCATTTGTCTTTGCCCTTTGCTCATTCGAGCTCATGTTTATGCTTATGCAATTTGCCTTTTGCTCACTTGAGCATATTATTGTGTTTATACTATTGCCTTGTGCTTGTTTTGTTTTGTTAGTGTGACCCCAATGCAAATGGAGAAAGGACTTAGATTTAGGACCTTACCTATGCTAATTGAGTTTGAAGAGAAACTAGGCCTCATGCCTTTAGAATGCTAAAATTGTCAAAGAGAAACTAGGACTCATGCATTTAGAATGCTTAATCTTGAAGATGACATTGAAAGGATCCTAATTCTAAACTCATTCTTGTCCATTCTTTTATTTGCATTGTGGAACTTTTTGATTTGTGTGTTCTTGTGTGTTAGGGATCCCAAACTTGAGCTACTTAGAAGAACCATTGTCATGGACATCCAAGATAAGAGATACAAAGGCCAATTGGAAGATTCCTAGGAGCTTGATTGATTATTTGCTTGATTGCTTGAGTTAATTGCTTCTTGCTTGCTAAGTCCAAAGGAAAGGAGCAACTTGGATCATCTTTATGATCTCAATAAGGGAACTCCAAGTGGTTTTATTTATCTTCCTCCATCTTTGCATGTTTAGGATCTAGCCATTCTCTTTTTCTCTCCACTCTAACCCAAGCCAAACTTTTATGCAAACATTGACATTGTTTTCAAAACTAGAAATCTAGGCATTATGCCTTTGATTTTTTCAAATTCTTTTCATAACACTTATCTTGAATTGAATCTTAAGTCAACTTTGACCTTATTTTGTGAACACTTTTCATTTGTAAATACAACTCACTCAATTGTTTTGTGGTTCCAATGGCCACTTTTGCCAAAGCTTTTCATAAACATTAGCTATTAGGTTTGAGTTATCCTAGAGGTTGATATAATACTCACCTATATCCTTAGTGATGGACTATAAGTCTTCCATGCTTATTATAAGGTTAACCCCTCACTAGCATGTTGAAGCTCTCCTCACATGGTGGATTTGTGCTTTTAGGTTGAGTTTTCTCCCTTTGATAACAAAAGACCTTAATGCTTTTGACCAATCAATTCACCAACTTCTTTTGAGATTTTTACCCCGAACTACGAGGTTTTGATCCTACTATTTTTTAAGATGGTATGTAGGCAATGGGTTTATCCATTCAAACACAAAATTGTAAATAAATTATATATTCTTTTCTCCTCTCCCCAATCATGTTTGCACAAATATTTTCACAAATACCAACCTACCTTGCAACATTTGTAAAAAGGGCACCCTTAGAGTACTAAGGATATTTTGGGTGATTAAAACCATTCCATTGCATAACCAACCCCCTTACCCAGATCTCTGACATTTTTATTAGTTTTTGATTTGATAAAACTTCTCGGTTTTTGTTCGCTTTCTAACCTTTCCTTTGGATAAATAGAAGTGCGGTGGCGACTCGAATTGTATGATTTACTTTTGATTTAGTCAATAAATCTAAAGGTAACAAATACCCCACTACACATCCAGATAATAAAATGGGGAGGAAACTGAAATAACAATCTTCCATGAGGGAATAACTCTGTGGGGAATGAGAAAGGTTGAACTCTTTCTGCTTAAGGGGCTGACACTCTATAATTGAAAGAGGACAGACACACCAAATCTGCATGGGAAAATAATGTCACCAAAGCAGGGGATCAGGAGAAAAATCAATGCGATAAAATGTATAATGAAATATCTGATGTTGTGTTTTACGCATGAATATGTATGTATGTGATTATGATTATGCTGACAAAAATAACACAAAGGATGCAAATAACAAAGATTTGAATCATCACTACAGCACTCGGCTAATCTCAACAAGATGGATACACCAACTGGAGAAAGTGCTAGGGATGAAAATAAATCATCTAGCTCTGAAAATAAATCTACTATGGCTGGGAAAGTCATGGAGAACATGCTTTCAATCAATCATTGCAAACTCTGCTGAAGGAGAGCACTGTTGAAGGATGATCAACCAAGCATGCCGAGGATAGGGAAAGATTTGTTGAGGATCCAAAAAAATCCATATTGCGGGGAATTTTCAGTCAACACCATGTTAAATGGGAGACAACCTTGTAGGGGACGAAATCAAATACTGCTCTGAACCAAACATTGTCGGGAAAGAAGGAACTTCTATCAGAAGATGAACTCTGCCAGGGAATACAATAGATAAAACTCTGCATGAGGAATTAAGCAAATTTCTAGGGAATGTTGTGATATAGACTGTCACATTCCTCAATAATCACCAATTTCTTCTTGGAAATTATGACATAAACTAATTACGAGGTAAAGATAACCGGATCTAATTCATACAAAGGAGAAACTATCGAAGTTATGCAACACAATCAAATGCAAATGGAAACCAAATAAAGGTTCCTGATCTCTAGGGTTCGGTCATCCGAATCAAAAACTGGGGGATACAAAAGATGAGCACCTCTGTTGGGGAATATGGATTCGCAAAGGGGACCAATCATCAACTCAATTGGAGATGAGATCCACCAACTCTACTGAGGATGATGAAATATTCGGGGAGAAACTCATCAACCAAGCTAGGGATAAATGGAGAACTGTTGGGGAGGAAAAAGTTACCGAACCAACTGCTCGGGGAAAACCAACAATGCTTCACACTTCAAGACTTACTTGTTCTTAGATTGTTGTTGACATTCATTGTTGAAATCAATTATTCTTAAAGTGAATGCTTTGTATCATTTTAAGAAAAATATTTATTCATTAATTTATTTCAAAATTATCATCATAAAAATTCAATTTTATCTAACAAAAGTAAATAAGAATAGAAATAATTGGATGAAAAGCTCAACTTTATTTAATAGAATGGTGGTCCGCGAATGGAACGGTGTTCCAACCTCCTCCTCAGCATCAACATATGTGAAAGATGACAAATGGCTTACCAATAATGCCTTCTCTCCACCAACAACGATAAGCTTGCAGTTCTTCACAAATTTCAGCTTCTTGTGTAGATTAGACGTCACAACTCCAGCTTCATGAATCCATGGCCGGATGGATATCCATTACTTGGAAAGTTCTCTGGAAATCACTCGAACCTATCTTAACCGGAAGGTCCACGTCTCCAATGACGGTCTTACGAGAACCGTCGAACGCTTTGACAACTACGCCACTATACCTCATTGGGGCGCCTTGGTAGGAAAGTCTTGACAAAGTTGATTTTGACAACATATTCAACGACGAACCAATATCAACCAACACATTGAACAAGGCGTCCTCCTTGCAATTCATTGAAATATGTAGCGCCAAATTGTGATTCCTGCCATCCTCAAGATGTTTTTCATCACAAAAGCTCAAATTGTTACAAGAAGTGATGTTGGCAACAATATGGTCAAACTGATCCACAGTAACATCATGCTCAACATATGCCTGCTCCAACACTTTCTGTAATGATTCTCTGTGCGCTTCAGAATTCATCAGCAATGATAGCACACACATCTTTGACGGAGTCTGAAGCAGCTACTGTACAACATTGGATTCACTTCTCTTGATTAACCTTAACACCTCATCATCATCGTTAGTCTTCAATTTGCTGGATTCACCAGACTGACACATTGAAGCACTAACCGTATTCACTACAGGAATCTCTACCTTCTTCCCTACAGAAACATCTTCTACCACCTTAGGGAAAACTGGACTGAATACACGACCACTACGGATCACCTTTTCTATATCTACGATATTCACCATTGAATCTGTACTTGGTAGAGGAACCTCTTGACCATTTTCAATCAATGTGGCGTTATATTGGTATGGCACAACTTTATCGGATGCATAAGGGACATGGCCCCCTAACCGTATTACCAATAGTGATACCGATCTATTGACATTATTGTTGCTGCTACTATCAAACTGAATGACTACCCGCTCAGGGGTCTTAAACACCGGTACAATGACATTCACGTCATCTCCCATATCCCTCGACTGCTAAATCTGGATTACATTCTCATCCATCAACTTCTGGATATCTCTCTTGACAATCATACACCCACGGGGGTTCACGCTGCAAATGACACAACCGTCACGGTCATGTTCACATTTACTGATTAAACACAGAGTTCTATGCATTTCCACCAGAGATCTTTGGATACATCGTACATCAAAAACTCTAAAACTCCCTGGACAGCCGTCTACCATATTGACAGAAGCGTTACCATGAGCAGGCAACAAATTGGCTTTCACATTAGGTTCTCTGTCCTCAAAGGACACCATACCACTCTTCACAAGCTTTTGAACTTCATACTTCAATGGATAAAAGTTCTCTATATCATGATCAGGGGCTCCCTGGTGAAAAGCACAATGAATATCAGACTTGAACCACCATGGTAGTCGCTCAGGAATTTGCAGAGGGTTTCTCAACTGAATAAGATTCTTGAGTACCAAAGATGGGTACAATTCTGCATATGTCATAGGAATAGGGTCAAAAGAGACGTTCTTCCTTTCAAAATTTTGGTGGTGATTATTGTTTTTGTTGTTGTTGAAGTTGGTTCTTTGTTGCATTTGTTGTTGATGTTGTTGATGTTGCTGTTGAATTGGAACTGATTGATTGTTGGAATTGTTGGAAAAAACTAGAATTACTAAAGAAACTTGGTGCTGATGTTGACGAAGTTGAGAACTTTTTCTGACATGAGGCCTCCTCTGCCTCCTCACTGACACTGAATTAGTTTCTTCCTTATTCCTCTTAGAGAAACTCCCACCATACTTCTTGCTAGTTGGTACCTCTTCTTTAGACAAAGATCCTTCACGAACGCCTTCTTCTAGCCTCATCGCATGTTTACCATTGTGGTAAAATCATTGGGGACTTATCTGAGCAGCCAATTTTCTCTATCTCTGGGCATATTCTATAAATGTCTCCTTATCTTTCTGAGACATTGACCTCAACTGATCTCTATCAGGTGCCATACCCACGTTGTACTTATGCTGCTTGAGAAAGGCTTCACCCAAGTCATTGAAAGTACGGATGCTTGTACTGTCCAGACCCATGTACCACCTCAAGGAAGCTCCAGTTAAACTGTCTTGGAAATAGTGAGTCAATAGCTGATCATTATCACTTTGAGTAGACATTTTTCTCGCAAACATAATAAGATGGCTCAGCGGGCAAGTATTCCCTTTGTACTTTTCAAAGTCTGGGAGCTTGAATTTCACCGAAATCTTGACATTAGGGACTAAACAGAGTTCAACAACACTCTTCCTAAACAAATATTTCCCTTTCAGAGTCTTCAACTCTTTGCGCAACTCGAGGAATTGATCTTTCATTTCATCTATCTTCTTGTACACATCAGCACCCTCAGACGACTCATAGTGGTAGTTAGTGTCTTCAACACGAGGAAGGGTGTGAACAACCGAAGGTGGCACTGACATGACTGGGCTAGATGCTCAAGAAAAAAACATGGGTGCGTACTCTTATGGCATAAAATCTGATGGCATTCCCCAAGGGAATCTAGCAGGCATAGTAGGAATGGGTTGACTGGCAGCAGCAACAGGAACAGTTGAGGAAGCAATCTCATAAATGATGGTCGTCTAAGGAGGAGGAGTTGCAGTAGATGGTGATGACTGATTATGGGCAACAATCATTGATTCCATTAGTGTCATAAGTCTAGCGATCTCATCCTTCAGCTCTCGGTTCTCTTGCTTTAGATTATCCATTCTATTTGGTTGAATACCGCGGGTATTATAGCGGTGAGTAAGCTTGGATGATTCACATAAGAAGAATTGATAAGACATCTGACGGAAGAAACCTGTTAAGTAAATGATGTATGAAATGTAATGTTTTTTATTGTTTTTAATTTGAGGGAACATATGAAGTCCTATTTGTAAATATATATATTCAAATAGTAACAATAATAACAATTTGATTGATCACATAATCTTATTTTATTCATAAAATTTGGAAGGATTACACTGAGTACAATTTCAGAAACCAAAATACAAATACAAGAGAAAAGGAAACTATCATCCTAAGGATCCCTAGAAACTGTATCAGATGATCTGGCTACAAGTGCATACTTCCTTCGGATGCATCCAATCTCATACTCAAAGGATGTCTTCATATGAGCCTTCTCGAAGACTAGCTGATCAACAATCTTCTTCCAAGCACCGGAAGGTTGAGGCATGCTAGAGGAAGATAAACCATCCGGCTCTCTCTGTCTCTTCACTACACAGTCTTCAAGAATTTTAATAAGGGCATCCTTGTCCTTAGTCTCAAACTGCAACTCTTCATGGTTTTGGCTTAAAACATGGAACCGCTCTTCCCACATATCTTTCTCTTGTTTCATCTTGGCGAGTGCGTCTTCCAACTCCTCTACATCTTTGTTAGGGAGAGTTGATCGCTCAGCCATAACCACAGACATAGGTCTTTCACAAGCACACGACATCTTCAGCTCCAAATCTCTCTTCTTCACCCAAATAGTGTAAGATTCCAAAGCTACATAAGGAGGAATCAACTACAACCCCACTTTGGCTTGTCGTCAAGTTAGGTTCCCCTTGAGAGATAAACCTAATAACACTCAATTAGAAGGTCTACTTCATCAAAAGGGTAATGATCCCCAACATTTGAAGAAAATGATGATACATGCTTGGCATAACGTGCATAGGAATCATACCAAATAATATCATCATTAGTGAGAGACATAAGCCTATGAGACCACCGTAGACATTGTCGGTTCTCCAGGAAAGCAAGCGCCTGAGGCTAGTGGAAAATAAACTACTTGTATAGAAGAGGAACACAACACACAATAGTCCCACCACCTTTAGAATTCCTCAAATGTAAAGATAAATACATGTCACCCTACAGAGTCGAAACAAGATTCCCAATAAAGAAAATTTTAATGGCGTTAACATCAATAAAACCGTCAATGTTAGGGAACAAGGCCAACCATAAATGAGAAATACCACGATAGCTTCAAAAGCATCCATACTACCGGCTTGAGCAAAAATAGTAGCCCTACCAATGAGAAAATCAAAAGCCAGACAAAGAATTCCTCCCTTTTTGACCAAATGAGCATCAATATCAGATTTCTTCAGATGAAAAGCTTCGGCTATGACGTGAGATCTGGGAATCTCCTCCAATCCACTAAAATGTACTTTGTCAGATACATGTATTCCCAAGAGATTTGCATACTCCTCTAACATAGGTATAAGCTGATAATCTGGAAAAGTGAAACACCGATAGAGAGGGTTAGATAAGTGAACTAAAACACTCATAAGTCCTTCAACCACATCAACATATAATACGAACAAGAGCTTCCCATGACGTTGCTTGAAGTCCAAGGGATCTAATACAATGAATGGAAACTTCCACAACTCTTTCAAATCAGGACATTTGAAACTATACTTTTTAGTGTTCCTTCGTTCACAATCCATGGTCTGAAAATATTTGCAAATAAGTCCTTAGTTTCCTTGAAATTTATTTTTTTGTGATGAGTGTTATGATGCACATGAACGCAACAATCACACACAAGGGATGACACACAAGGCAAGCAGAAACAAAGGTCAAGGGATGGATCAAGTCATTATCAAGATCAATCATCCATTTTGGTGGATT
Source organism: Lathyrus oleraceus (assembly GCF_024323335.1). Classification (NCBI taxonomy): domain Eukaryota; kingdom Viridiplantae; phylum Streptophyta; class Magnoliopsida; order Fabales; family Fabaceae; genus Lathyrus; species Lathyrus oleraceus. Next base: position 309,694,994 of record NC_066580.1, read on the forward strand.
ATGGTTTTCAACTTATCAACATGCAAGTTCCATTGATATTGATGAGATTTGATCGGATCAACCGAGAATCAAAGGGTTTGTTGTGAGTCACGAGCATGAAGTTAGGATAAGAACCATCCCAAAGGAGCGTACTAAGGATAAAAACTTGTAGGTCATGTTCTAAGAAGTTCCCAGAGTCTTAATCCCATCTATCAGATATTATAGGTTAGGATGACTGACTCATCAACCCATAATATTCTCAAGAGAAACTCATCTGGGTGTAGTATCACATAACAATTGTTATCAAGTCTACACCTAAACAGTCTCCGCACTACGTCCTGAATAGGCCAAGTTAGGTTAAATGTTCTACGGTCCTCAGCTTCTCGGACCCCAAATCAGAGAAAGTAATGCCTATCCACAAATAACTTGTATGACATTAGTAAATCCAAAGAGGTCTCCACTGAGTAGATGGGTCTCAAGCCAACTTGTTAAGGACTACTGCGCACAAGTTGAACATGACTATACCATCCTCCTATCTTAATTGCACTCAAGTTTTGGTTAGAACTTATCTCACCACTCAGAGATCACCAAGCACAACAAGCAGATTATATCACACAAATAAGTATACAAACATCAAATACACAATTATATACACACAAAAAGGTAGGCTAAACCCACTAGGGACTACTCCCCAATAGAGTCGCCATATAATTTCTGTAGCTGTAAATTAATGACCATTAAGCTATGGATAAACTTAACGTCAATAAAACCAGAGTCGCCACTACACTTTTATTGTTTCCAAAGGAAAAGGGAAAAGTACGAGTAAAACCCAAAGATAAGAAGTGTTAAAATCAAAACTAATAAAATGCCAGAGATTACAAGTAAGGGGATTGGTTACACAGAGGGAAGGTGTTAGCACCCAAAGTGTCTTAGGTACTCCTAGGGAGCCCTTTTTTATGTGTGTATGTGTTTTTGGTATAAAATATGTTTGCAATAAATAGAGTGTGGGATTGAGAAAAGAATTAATTAGTTATATTTTTTTGTTTGACAAGACCTTCGGACTTGTGCCTACGTACCAACATAAAATGACAGATCAAAACCTCGTAGTTCGTGGTAAAAATTTCAAAATGAGTGGATTGCTTTTAATTAAAAATTATGTTTAAAAGAGGCATAAAGGAGCATAAAAGAGTTTGAATGGGTGTTAGTTCTTTTTGTCTTTTGAAATTTTAAGTCAATATGGTTAAGTTTACTGACAAATTTGATTTAAGAAAAGAGTTTAAAAATGCAATGGCATAAGGCCAAAGTTTCTAATTTGCAAAAGAGTCTATGTTTGAAATCACAAGCAAAGAAAGTTTTTTTTTAAAAAGGGGGGAGAGATTTTGAAATTTAAGAAGTGGGAGGAGATGAAGAGACTAATCATAAGCATAAAATTAAAATTTAAGAGTTGAAAAGATATGACCAATGGGATGCAATCCAACAACAAGAATGTCATATAGAAGACCCATTTCCCTTTGGAATTTTGAATCAAGCAACATCACCAAGCAAATACCAATAAGAAGAGCAAGGCATCCAATAAAGATGGCCACATCCAAGCAAGAAATTTCTTAGCTAACAGTCTTCTTTATCTTCTCAAGTATCATATGACATACTCCTTGATTAGCTCAGAATAAGGAATTAGACACAGGTTCAGAGTAACAGTTGCATCAAGACCATGTTGCAGATGAATTCATGAAGATCCCAATACTTCCATCAGATGAAAGCTCAAATCACAATAACTTGGTTTCAGAAATGTTGGCATTGGCCAAGTCCATTTTGCATATGGAATGTTGCCTAACTCTAAGTCCAAAAGCTCAGATCAAATCCAATAGTCCATACAAACATTTTTTAGAGTTTTTGTTGTTTATTAAGTATTTTAAGGTCCTAAGACCACAAAACACAAACAAAATACATAAACAAATATATAGAATCACAATATATGGCTCAAGTGAGCGAAGTGAAGATGACATAAACATAAACAAGTTAAATGGTATGTAAATGACAAATGAAATGGTAAATAACTTGAATTTAAATTGCATAAAGTAAATGACTTAAAAATAAAGGCAATAACTTGAATTTAGTGATGTTTTGCTTTTCAGTTGATTAAGTCATTCTTTGGAGAACACTCAACCCTCTGTTCACAAGCTTGAATCCTTGAACCAAGACATCTTCCAAAGGAAGGAAAAAATGCCAAGTTTCCACACAATACTATGAAAGGGGGGAGACTTACAATATCACTTACTAGAATGCTATGCCTTTAGGGTCAAAATTTAGCTCTATGTTAAGCAATCATAATTGAACTTATGTAGAAGTCACAACTATCTGAGGCCGGGCAATAGAAATTTTGGTGTTAATGCATGTTAGAGATATGGTATAATGAACCATACTCCTAAAACATACCACACACAAAAAGAAAAAAGATCAAAGGATGGACCTATCTCATCCATACTTGTATTGGTTCATCTAACACAATGTTATTGATGAACCAATTAGCCGTAGGATATTGAGACTTCATTGATCAATCGAAAGGATGGGAGAGAATGGGATTGAATATGAAGAGGGAGGGGAGATAAGAGAAACACAAATTGGTCATGGGAGGAATTTTATCAAATTAAAATCATTCATTCGCTTTGGGAGATGAAATTATACATTTCATCAGTCCCCTAAATCCAATGATTTAACTTAACAAAAGTCAAATCAACCTTGACCAAGACCCAAACACATAGTCAAACTTCACAAGTCAATAAAAATGGCTCAACATAATTTCTACACAATTAATCAATTAAAAATCAAATTAAAAATGTATTTAAATGAAATTTAGTTTGGTCAAAACCTAAAACCTCTTCCAAACACCAAATAAATGGTAAAGAGATTTATCCTAGGTCAAATAAGGTCAAAGGACCTTAGACAAAAAATTTCATCATTTTTGAAAAGTCAGAAGCATTTTTACACAATTAAAAATATGCACAAAAACAATTAATTCTTGAAAAATATCAAAATTAATAAAAAAAAATGATTTTAATTCAGAAAATGAAAGAGGAAGAAATTTAAAGATTTTTGGTGAAAATCCCATATTTTTTGGATTAAAAAAGAAATTAATATGAATTAATCAAAATAAATGCATTAAACATAAAAGTAAAAAAACAAAAAAAAACAAGGGCCATCAGATCTCCCTCATTAATTGAGGTGGAAAATATGATGGCCAGAAGCGCGCATTCCACAAGTACCTGAGTCAAACGCGCTGCAGGCTTGGTAATAAAAAGCAAGGGACAAGACTAAAACATTTCAAATGGATCCTGTAGTTGAGTTGTATGACAACACATCACCGGAGCTACGGCTCCCGTCTTCTTCTCCGGTGGACCTCACTGGGCATGAGGTCCTTAATTCTGAGCAATGAGGGTTGTATTTATAGCCAAGGAGATTCATTTCCACACACTTCCAAATTTGGAAAATTGAGAAATTCCCTTTGCATGCTTGCACGGACGTGTGATAGGCCCATCATGTGATGTAATCAGGTCTAAAAATGAGTGAGAATCATGTTGTTAGACCATGCAATCGTGTATCAAAAGTGGAAGTGGAAATCATCCAAATGGTTCCTCACATTTCACCCATGCACAAGTCCTTCATTCTTTGGCCAAATGAGGTGATCTTGGACGTTTTGGAAAGGTGAGATTAAGGGGAACAACTTTCATGTTGGTCACCTTTTCATTTGAAGCTTGGATCATGATGAATTTGGATATGGATGTTTGGAAAATCAAACATATTTGAAAATATTCTAAGTCCCAAGTCAAATGTTCACTTCTTCGACCTTGAATAAATTTTTCTATGGACTTCAAATGAGAAAAGTTCCATTTCCAAAGTTGTATATCTTTAAAATCACTTCAATTTAGTCACAAATTTAATCTCATATGGATTTGGCATGAAGGAGTTATGCATTTTAGAATTGAGGAAAATCACTTGTCCAATGGTAGTGGCCCAAAATGACCTATAATGTTTCCTCTTGGAACATGCATTTGCAAGTTAAATTTGAACTTCCTCCAAACATAAACGTTGAATTAGACATCTTGAATTTGATCATGGAATTTGAATGGCTTTCATATCATAAAAATTGAGCAAGTTATGGTCTTGGGAAGTTGACCTCGAAACTAGGGTTCAGACAAAATGACCTATAATCTTTAACCATAAAAAATGACTTTCGAAGCAAAAATAGATCTTGACAAACAAAAAAAAAATTGTTTGGAATGTCAGTTTGAGTAACTTTGCTCTTGGAATCATTTACATATGACCAAAATTGTAGGAGATAGGGTCTAGGGAACCCCAGTTTTGACCAGTTCACTTTCTCTGGTCAACCACCATGACCCATATTGCTAGCTTGATATTCTCTTGACTTTTGGGACTCATGGAGTATCATATATGTGTAAGATGATGTAATGTGAAGTATCCTTTGAAACGTTTGATCAGATGTTGAAGAAGTCACAAAAGATACCTAGATGAATTAGGGTTTCCAAGGCAAACAAACTCCAAACTCTTGATGATTTCTTGATCAAAATGATATGTGAAGATCATGAGGATCCATATATGATGATTAGAGCCAATGTAATCCAATTCTTGATTTCACTTTTTACATTGAGGGTCTTAAACCCTAGATATGAGCTTGATAGAGCATAGGTGAGCATGCACACTACCTACAAAAGCAACAAACTATACATTGACATATTTATGGTATTTTGGTTAGTAAATAATGAAACACAAAGTATGATACAATCAAAAATGTGCTTGGTGATCTCTCCCAATGCAAACCCAATGAATGAGGGGTAAGGAGGATGCCAAGGTGTGATCCCAATGCTAATGCATATGATGAGATATCATGAGGGATCTTAGGGTCAAAATTGGGGTCTTACAACGAGCATTCAGACTCGAGCCTATAAAAAAAGAAGTTGGATGTTTCTAAAGTAGCCCCTATCATATCGGATCCCCAACCGACTTCTGCCCCTACTTCCGAGGATCCAAATCCCAACTCTTTAAAGCAAATGAAGACTCTGATGAATGATGATGCCATTCAAGCTGACTAGACAATTACCACCCTTATGCAAGATTCAGGTAGCAGTCATCAATGCAAACCTTCTTCCAAGTTTAATTTTTTGTCTAATAGTTTTGACGGGTTGAGATTCCTCTATGATCATTTGAACACAATTGAGGATGTCGAAAAGGTAAAGTCTATTGGTGCTCTACAATTGACCCATAATCGTGGAGCATACTTGATGAGATGTTCCGTTGCGAGTAGGGGTTTATTTTAAGTGGATGATGCGCATGAACATAACGACATTCTCCTTAACAAAGAGCTAAATCAGTCAAGGGATGACTTGAAAAGTAAAACAACTCATGTAGAGGAATTGACCAATCAACTCTCAGAAATGAAGAAGCAAAACAAGATGTCGGAATCTCAATGATTGGAAATAACTAAGCAGAAGGAAATCATGGTGGCCAAGTGCTCGAAATTGGAGGCAGTTAATGTTAGCTTAACTCAAGAAATAGAGCAATCTCAGACCCTTAACGAGACTTTATAGAAACTGTTGCAAGACGCCCAGGTGGATTTTCTTTCCTATGGAGACGAAGCCTTTGAGACGGATAAAACCCAAGTGATATGCATCACGCCAGACCTGTATGTATTAAGAATTGATTTCTTCAAGATTATGATGGGCGGGCAACTAGTTGACATGGAAGAAGCTTCTTCTGAAGCAAAAGGCTTGAAGGATGTGATAGGTGATAATTCAACATCAGAAGCCCAGGAAAACGAGCATGAAATTTAAATTTACTTAAGTTTTTTTTTGTTGACCATCAATGATGATGTGCACTTTGTACTTTTGAATAACATTTTTCTTTCCTACCAAAACATTAAGCCTTTTAGGGATCTTGTGATGACGCTATTTCTTTGACTTTCTATGTGCTTTCTCTGACTTCACCTATCTTTTTTTATTTGAGTTGAAGATCTATGGCCTACCTCATGGGTTATAATAATCATCTTATCTTGCTCAGAGAGTCTAGGAGGTGCCATACCAGGATAACCATATATTATGCCGGTGATAAATTTATCATATCGTTTAAATAAGTGTGTTAATTTTTGATAGTCGACTCTCAGAGCCCTATGGGGTTGATGTTTAAATGAAGATCACAGGCTCTTATGGAGTGCTACCTGACTACATTCGATTATGCCAGAGGCTACAAGTTTCTTGGACTTCAGTTAGACCATAGGTTTTATTAAATGTTACCCGACCGCAACTGATTATTCCATATGATTCAAGTTGCTTGTACATCAATTAGTCCAGAGGTTTTATTAAACATTACCCGACTGCAGCTGATTATGCCAGAGGCTTTAAGTTGCTGGACTTTAGTTAGGCCAAAGGTTTTATTAAATGTTACCTAGCCTTAGACGATTATGCTAGAGGCTTCAAGTTGCTTGAACTTTAGTTAGGCCAAAGGTTTTATTGAACGTTACCCGACCGCAGCCGATTATGCCAGAGGCTTCAAGTTGCTTCAACTTAAGTTAGGCTAGAAGTTTTATTAAACGTCATCCGACCACAACCGATTATGCCAGAGGCTTCAAGTTGCTTGGACTTCAGCTAGGCCAGAGGTTTTATTAAAACTTACCCAGCCATAGCCGAGTATGCCAGAGGCTTCAAGTTGCTTGGACTTCATATAGGCCACATGTTTTATTAAATGTTACCCATTCGCAACCGATTATGCCAGAGGCTTCAAGTTGCTTGGACTTTTCTCTAAATCATGTCCTAGGATTGTCTTTATGAAGACATTTGTTTTAACTATGGGTGTCTCATTAAAAACCCTTTCCCTTGCAAAGGAAAATAGTGCATCCCATAATTTTTATTCAATACATTTATTACATAGCCTAACTGAGATAAAATTTAAGACTAGTTACATTCCAAATCCTAGGTATTTCAACACCCTATAAACTTTCTAACTTATAAGCCCCATTATTTAATCTCTAACAAACACGGTAGGGTCCTTCGGGATCAGTCATTCTTTTGACCACTAAGTTTCTTTCGTGAAATCCCATTTTGCCTTACTTTAATGTTGAACCTCCGAGCAATTCTCTGTTTAGCTGTGAATTCTATGATGTGGGCTATTTCTATGACTTCATCCAATAAATCCTTTGAATTTTCCAAACCTTACTCATTGACGGTTTCATCAAAAGCTAGACGTCTCCATGTCAGCGTATTGACCTCAATCGGTATCATCACATCAGCACAATAAACCATCCTGAAGGAGTCTTTCGAGTGGTTGAATGCAGCGTAGTGTGATAAGACCACACAATTTCATGTAACTACTCGACCCACAATCCTTTGGCTTCATCCAACTTCTTATATATCCTAGACAAAATCATTTTGTTCTCCGCTTCTGCCTGGATGTTTGCTAGAGGGTGCGATTCAAAAATGAACCAGTTTTGTATTCCCATATCTTTGCAAAACTCAACAACTAATGTACTAGCAAACTGCACACTACTTTCAGATACAATAACTCCAGGAAAACCAAAACGAAGGATTATGTTTCTCCAATAGAATCAGCGTACCCTTTCCCCTGTGATTCATGCTACGACTTCTGCCTCCGCCCATTTAGTGAAGTAATCGACAACTACTATTAAGAATTTTAGCTGTCTGGCTGCACAACAAATGGACCTACAATATATTCCCCCCATTGATAAAATGGTGACGACAAAAACACTGAATGGAACGATTATGCGGGAGAATGAATAAAAGGAGAAAACACCTGACATTTTTCACACCAGCTTACAAATTATGCACAGTCCTACAACATGCTTGGCTAGTAATATCCTGCTATAAGTATTTTCCCTGATATCACCCCGCCTCTGTTGTGATTGCCACAAGTTCCCTCATATACCTCCTTCATGACAAAAACTGAGTCTTCTTACGAGATGCACCTCAACGTAAGAGCCTATTTACCCATATTGTACAAGTTGTTGGACACCATGAGGTACATCATAAATATCCTTCTAATACGTTTGGCTTCCATCTCTTTTTTAAGTAGTTCATTCTGATTTAAATATATAATGGTAGGAGTCATCCATCCCATAGCCTCATTTGGTGTCATAACCTCCTCCACTTATGTACTTGGCATTTCTAGGATTTCTTGAATTACTGTTTTGTTCAACCCAATGCCTCTGGTACTTTCTAATTATGTTAATAGACCGACTATGGTGTTCTCTCCTCTAGGGATGTGATTTATCTTAAACTCTTAGAATGTTTGGGACATCTTGAGAGATTTTTGAAAATATTTGATCAACGAAGGGTCCTTTGTTGGAAATTCTCCCTTGACTTGGCTGGTGAGTAACTGAGAGTAAATTTGGACCAAGAAATGTGTCACTTCAACCTTTCTCGCTTACTTCATTACAGTAATTAAAGCTTCGTGTTTTTCTTGGGTCATACCAAGATGAGGGTGTATATAAGAAATGCTTTACCTCTTTAAAAGCCTCTTCACATTCATCCTTCTAATGGAATTTCGTTGATTTTCTCACCATCGTGGAAAAAAGGATCGACTTATCCCTTGCATCAGATAAAAAATGATATAAAGCGGCCAAGTCATGTTAACTGGGAAGAAAGAATATGCAATTTACTACCTCATTCAGAAGTTCATCGATTGTGAGACTCAGCATTTTATGCTTGAGAAGACATGTTGCGCATTAGCTTGGGCTGCTAACCGTATGCGCCAATATATGTTGAATCATACTACTTGGTTGATATCCAAATGGATCCAATCAAGTACATTTTTGAGAAGCCTGCTTTAACTGGGAGGATTACTCGTTGATAGATGTTGTTATTTGAGTATGATATTGAGTACCAATCTCAAAAAGCTATTAAAGGTAGTGTCTTGGCTGACCATTTGGCTCACCAACCTATTGAAGATTACCAGTCAGTGCAGTATGATTTTCCTGACGAAGAGATTTTGTACTTGAAGATGAAAGATTGTGATTTACCATTGCTTGAAGAAGGGCCAAAACCTGGTTCCTGTTGGGGCATGGTATTTGATGGAGCTGTTAATTCGTATTGTAATGGCATCGGGGAAGTGATTATTACTCCTCAAGGCACTCATTTTCCGTTTACAGCTAGATTGACCTTCAAGTGTAGAAACAATATGGCTGAGTATGAAGCTTGCATTATGGGGCTTGAAGAGGCCATTGATCTCATAATAAAATATCTTGACGTCTATGGAGATTCAACTTTGGTTGTGAATCAGATCAAAGGTGAATGGCAGACGAATTAACCCAGTTTGATACCATACAGAGATTACACGAGGAGAATATCAACTTTCTTTACAAAGGTTGAGTTTCATCATATCCCTCAAGATGAAAATCGGATGGCATATGCTTTTGCAACACTGGCTTCCATGATTATGGTGAATTTTTGGAATGAAGATCCTAATTTAGTCGTGATTCATCTTGATAGGACCGCCCATGTGTTTACTATTGAAGAATTCAAAGATGAAGAGCCATGGTATTATAATATCAAATGTTTCCTCCAAAGTCAGATTTACCCATCGGGGGTATCTTTGAAACATAAGAAGACTTTAAGAAGATTAGCTAGCAACTTCTACATTAATGGAGATGTGCTTTATAAGAGGAACTTAGATATGGTTTTGCTTAGATGCGTGGATAGACACGAAGCAGGCCTATTGATGACAAAAGTCCATGAAGGTTCCTTCGGTACTTATTCCAATGAACATGCTATGGCGAAGAAGATGGTGAGAGAAGGTTATTATTGGCTGACAATGGAATTTGACTGTTACAAGTCTATGAAGAAATTCCATAAGTGCAAATTTATGCATATAAGATTCATGTTCCTCCAACACTGTTGAATGTCATTTCCTATCCATGACCCTTCTCCATGTGGGGAATTGATATGATCGGCATGATTAAGCCTAGAGCTTCGAACGAACATCGTTTCATTTTGGTGGTTATTGACTACTTCACAAAGTGGGTTGAAGTGGCATCGTATGCAAATGTGACCAAGCAAGTTGTTGTAAGGTTTATCAAGAATCATATTATATGTCGTTATGGTGTGCCAAGTGTCGCTCCCCAGATTTCCCGAATCCAAGTACAAACGCGAAAAGAGTGGCGAGGAAAAAAAGTAGAGTCGCTAGCTATGTACTTTTATCCCAAGACGAGGGAAAGGTATTACTACATAACCAAGAGGGAATGGATAAAACAAAGTCTCGAACCAAAGAAAACTGAGTAAGGGGGCCGGTTACGTGAAGGGAAGGTTATCGCACCCCTTCACGTCTGTGGTACTCCACAGGATCCACGATTGCTATTCATGTCTAAAGTGTGTGTATAAAAAGTCCTATATGCGTTTCAAAAGAGAGAAAATCAATGTAGGAAAAATAAAGAGTTATTGCTCGCACATGCCCTACCCTGCTGCATACGTATCTCAAGAAGGATTGAGAATCAGAGCACCGTAGCTCGGCTAACCTATTTCTGTTTGTTTTGTGTTTTTTAGATGAACGACGTTACTACGCAATCTACCGGATGCTCGACCTTTGGAGACTTACTCGCCTGTAGTAGAAGGAGTTAACGTGTTCTTAGGAGAAGAAAAATCAATGAGTTTGTTTGTGTTTTAAGAATGCTCATGCAAAAAGGAAGTCCTAGACGAAGGAACCATGCTACCTTAATTGACATGCAAACGAGAGACTTTAAGAAGCCTAGCAATCCTATGGGGAGACGATCACACCATACAAAACAAACATGCATGCAGTAAACACGCCAACAAGGGGGCTCAAACATACGTGGGTAAGGCTTTAGTCAAAAGGGGTCATATCAACCTCGACAAACAAGCCATGGAAAGGTAATCAAATGGGCTCTTAACCACTGACATTGAACGTCAGGGTGAGCAGGTCAAGCGGGTAATGAGGATAAGACCTCATAGCTCTTAACCCTGGACAGGGTGAGCTCATGACAAAAAGTGGGGATTCGAAAAGGTGGAACCCTCTCCACTGACTGACCGAACAAAGGATCTTGGGCTTTTGTTCTGAAGCATCGACACGTAGTGTGATCTTAAAGAACGACACACTGAATAACGGGGGATTGACTACTAATCCCTTTTATCCGTCAATTGCCTCTTCATGGAGGTCTTTAGCACTGGTGCCTCTTCTTGGAGGTCTTTAGGCACAAAAGTAAACACACAAAAACATTTCCTCCTATTGAGATCTTCCAGCTAAGAAAGCGGTAAAATATGGGAAAAGATGTAAAAGGGATCGAGATATCTACCACACGGATAAAGATCCGAAGTAACAACAACTCAAGAAATAAGAAACCCAAGGATCTCTCAGGCTAGCACCATCAAAGAAAACAAGTCAGCAAAGCAATCAGAATAAATCTCCAAATGGCATCCCACAAATAAAGTGGAATACCAAGCAAGCTATCTCTTCAAGAGTCATGTGAGCCCTCACAAAAAAACTCAACAAACAGGTTAGAATAACAAGACGGGGTGCAATCAAGAGTTACACCAAACCAGAATCAAAATATAACCACATGAATCATGCCATTAAAATTCACAAAAAAGCTCACAAAAAGCAACCAAGGACAGGAGGCCTAAACCCCTTGTCAAACAAATGCATCAAAAGGCTATCAAAACTCAAACTCAGAGGCAAGGATCCACACATCGAGACATGACATACCTACTGATTGGAGAGATTGATTGAAATTGAATTGCACCGTTGGCTTTGCAGAACAATCTTAGGGTTTATATGAGAGGGAATTGGTTCTTTGCAGATGAGTTCCCTTCAGTCTCTGGAGGTTTCTCTGAATTAGTTAGAATCTCTCTAGGGTTTTTCCACTGAATCTTCAGAATGTTTTCAGCTTTCACCAATTCTCCTTTTTCTTTTTTCTTTACTGAAATTTCAGGATTAATAACTTGATTTTCGTGGCTTTGTGGGCTCAAAATGAGGTCCAAGTCCAAGATTTTTCTGTTATATATATATATATATATATGTATATATATATATATATATATATATATATATATATATATATATATATATATATTTTATTTATTTTATTTATATTTATTTATTTTTCGTTTTGTTTTTTTAAAAAAATTTTTTCGTTTTTTTTTCTTTTCGTTATATATATATATATATATATATATATATATATATATATATATATATATATATATATATATATATATATATATTTTTTTTTTTCAAAACACATGGGCTTCGCCTAGCGAGCATGACAGTTCAGGAAATTTCTCTGAGCGCAGGTGATTCTGGTGGCTTTTCTTGGGACTCGCTAGGCGACCCATTCTGCTCGCCTAGCGAGCATGACAGCTCATGAACAAACTTTTTCTCCTTCAAGATTAACGTTTTGAATGATGAATAGACCCTATTTGAACAAGTTGGAAGTAACTCAAGTCATTCCCTGGCCATTTCCTCTTCAGGTGACCAATAGTTGACTTCTGGCTTCATAGTTGAATTTTGAATCGTACTGAGCCCATTAAGCTTGATCCTTCAGATAGAACCCACAAAGTGACTTGAATGATATCCGAGCTTCTTGAGAGATAAACTCTTGGAGCTCATGATGAAATGCAATATGACCTAAAAAATGAATGCATGCATGAGGAGGGTAAATTTGAGGTGCTACAGCTGCCCCTATTCAATCAACTATGAACCTGAACGGATGAAAGCAGCGGCTATCATACTTTCAAGGTAAACAGGGATTGAATACCAAAAGAACCGGAGAATTTACACTCTGTAGGTGACGAAGCGAGGAAAGCGAGGCCATTTACCGATGGCGGCTTCAAAACAAAATTTGATATTTACCGATATCAAGGAAAGCGAGGCCATTTACTGATGGCGGCTTCAAAACAAAATTTGATATTTACCGATATCAAGGAAAGCGAGGCCATTTACCGATGGCGGCTTCAAAACAAAATTTGATATTTACCGATATCAAGGAAAGCGAGGCCATTTACCGATGGCGGCTTCAACACAAAATTTGATATTTACCGATATCAAAGAAAGCGAGGCCATTTACCGATGGCGGCTTTAAAACAAAATTTGATATTTACCGATATCAAAGAAAGCGAGGCCATTTATCGATGGCGGCTTCAAAACAAAATTTGATATTTACCGATATCAAGGAAAGCGAGGCCATTTACCGATGGCGGCTTCAAAACAAAATTTGATATTTACCGATATCAAGGTAAGCGAGGCCATTTACCGATGGCGGCTTCACTGGGGAGGAGCAAGTGAAACAAGACCAGGCATTTACCGATGACTGGGAAGACATTCGATGTTTACCGACATCGAACAAAGATGTTCATAAGTGAAACAAGACCAGACATTTACCGATGGCTGGGGAGGAATTCGATGTTTACCGACATCGAACAAGGATGTTTATAAGTGAAACAAGACCAGACATTTATCGATGACTAGGAAGGAACTCGATGTTTACCGACATCGAACAAGGATGTTTATAAGTGAAACAAGGCCAGACATTTACCGATGTCAAAGAAAGAATACACTTATGAAACGAATCCATTTACCGATGGCGAAAATGAAACACTCGATATTTACGGATAGCGAATCTGCTGGGGAATCTTAAACGACCAAACCATTTACCGATGGTTAACAAGCGGCTGATGTTTACTGACATCGAATCAATGATGTTTACCGACACCAAAAAGGGAAAGGACACACACGGGTGTTGACATAACAATTTTTTGTAGACACAGTGAGAGACATGCCATTTACTGATGGCCAACGATTGGAATTCGACGTTTACCGACATCGAAAGATGATGTTCACCGACATCAAAGAAAAGCACAGACATTTACGGGGATCAACACGACACTTACTGGTATCGCAAGGATAATATCTACATATGTCAAAATAAGGCAGACACTTACTGGTGACTAGATCGGAAGAGAATCAAACTTTCCTTTCACGGACTGGTGAGAAAATAAATCTCACTCGGATCATCGATTCTGAATGTTGCCAAGAGCAACTGCTGCAAATATGCTACACTGAAGTTGAAAAATGATTCGTCTCTTTTGAGGATATGATCCAATCTGGTTTAATACATGTATGCATATGTTTGAGTTTTCTATGGCGTAATGCTCCACACTGAATGGAAATGCCACACGATTTGAGAATGCGAATGCAAATGATGATTACTATATGCAAGATGGAAAGGGAGGGAAACTCCTGCTGGGAAAGCAAATGATCACTTTACTGAGCACACAATTTCTAATACGATCTTCCAACTCTGTGGGGAGATACAACAATTCTGCTGAGGATACTTACTGAACTGACATTCTCGGAACGGTAGAGAAACCAACTCAACTAGGGAGTCACTTGTTGGGAAAACACCAACCTCTCGACCATGCTGGGGAATCAAATTCTGAACTCGACTTAGACGACCCAACTCCTTACGTGACTGGACAGTGTTGAAACAACAGGGTCTTCCTTCGAACAAACTTTGGCTCATCTGCTTTAGCCATCAATCAAAGATAGTGACCTGCGAAACGGCAGTACATACATGCCCCAGGGGATCGTATGGACAAATAATACTCAAGTGTAATCAAAATTCAAAATGATTTTCAGATGTTTTATCTTTCCGCACGTCATCGTCTAGCCTTCATGTTTTTAGATGCAATGTTTATCAAAAATTCGGATATTTTTTGCAAACAAAACAATAAAAATAAAAAAACAAGAGAGAAATTTGACTGAATACCGACTTTTATTGATTGAAAATGGCCTATAGAGGAAAATACATCAGGAAGCAATTCCTAGGAAGAGGTAATTGCGCCAAAAGAGAAAAAAAAACTATCATATTGGCAATGTGAACACGGCATTCCACTATTTTCCAATTTTGTTATGACTCATAGATCTTCACTTTCCCCCAAATTCTTCGCTTTCTGAGAAGAGTGATTGGACCGATCATATCCTTCTAGATGGTAGACACTGAAATGCGATGAAGTACAGATAACTCAGACTGTAGTCTTCGCTTTAATCCCTCTTTTGCCTGGACTGCCTTTTCAGGTTTTCAATCCACCGGGATACCCATTTTTGCCTAAGCCGCCTTTGCAGGTTTTCGACTTACCGGGTGTACATATTATTTTTATTCTTTATCCCTAACTTTTGCCCGAACCTTTTTCTTTTCTTTTTCTCTTGGTTCACCGGGACGCCCTTTTTTTCCTGGACTTTTTTTTTCCAGCGGGTCAGTTTATGTGAAGTATTTTTTGACTACATCTGAATTCACAGGGGACGGAAAATCTTCACCATCCATAATTGTAAGCATCAAGGCTTCACCAGAAAAGACCTTTTTAACAACATATGGACCTTCATAATTCGGAGTCCACTTTCCCCTGTTATCTGTACCGGGAGGAAGGATCCTCTTCAAAACTAAGTCACCTATCTGATAGCTTCCAGGACGCACTTTCTGTTCAAAGGCCTTCTTCATACTTCTCTGATACAGTTGTCCATCGCACACAGCTGCTAATCGCTTTTCCTCAATTAAATTTATCTCATCAAACCTGACTTGAACCCACTCAGCCTCGTCAAGTTTTACATCCATCATCACCCTCAAAGAAGGGATTTCAACTTCTACTGGCAAGACTGCCTCCATGCCATACACAAGTGAAAACGGAGTTGCCCCGGTTGACGTACACACTGAGGTACGATACCCATGCAAAGCGAAAGGCAACATCTCATGCCAATCCTTGTACGTCACAACCATCTTTTTCACAATCTTCTTAATGTTCTTGTTTGCCGCCTCTACAGCACCATTCATCTTTGGTCTGTAAGGAGAAGAATTGTGATGTTCGATCTTAAAGTCTTTGCAAAGCTCTTTCATCATCTTGTTATTGAGATTCGAACCATTATCAGTGATGATTCTCTCAGGAACCCCATAACGACAGATAATTTCTTTCTTAATGAATCGAGCAACCACTTGTCTGGTAACATTGGCATAGGAAGCTGCTTCCACCCACTTGGTAAAGTAATCAATCGCGACTAGGATGAAGCGATGTCCATTAGAAGCAGTAGGTTCAATCTTTTCAATCATATCGATGCCCCACATCGCGAATGGCCAAGGAGAATTCATAATATTCAGAGGGTTTGGTGGTACATGCACTTTATCTGCATAGATCTGACATTTGTGGCACTTCCGAGCGTATTTGAAACAATCAGATTCCATGGTTATCCAGTAATAACCGGCTCTCAACAACTTCTTGGCCATTGCATGACCACCAGCATGGGTACCGAAAGATCCCTCGTGTACTTCCTGCATTAACATGTCTGCTTCGTGTCTAACCACGCATCTGAGCATAACCATGTCAAAGTTTCTCTTGTACAAAACATCATCCTTGTTCAAGGAAAAGCTTCCAGCTAGCCTTCTCAATGTCTTCTTGTCATTCTTTTACGCTCCTTCAGGATACTCTTGGCTTTTGAGGAAATTCTTAATATCATAAAACCACAGCTTCTCATCAATAACAGACTCGGCTGCAAACACATACGTAGGCCTCTCGAGTCGATTCACAGCAACGTGTGGCACATGATTTTGCCAATGAACTTTATTCATGGAAGACAATGTCGCTAAGGCATCAACCATTTGATTTTCATCTCGGGGTACATGATACAACTTTACTGCCTTGAAGAAAGTCAGGATCCTTTTGGTGTAATCTCTATAAGGAATCAAATACGGCTGATGAGTATTCCAGTCTCCATTGACTTGGTTAATCACTAGAGCAGAATCTCCATAAATGTCCACAGTTTTGACCCTTAGATCGATGGCTTCCTCAATCCCCATGATACAAGCCTCGTACTCAGCTTCGTTGTTGGTTACTTCAAAAGTCAATCTGGCAGAAAAAGGTATGTGTGCATCTTTAGGATTAATGAGTACTGCCCTAACACCATTTCCATTCACATTTACCGCCCCATCAAACATCAGTGTCCACTTGTCATCGGGATCCGGTCCTTCCTCGACAAGAGGCTCTTCACAATCTTTCATCTTTAAGTACATGATATCTTCATCAGGGAATTCAAACATCATCGGCTGATAGTCATCAATTGGTTGCTCGACAAGGTAATCAAACAGAATACTACCCTTGATGGCCTTTTGTGACGTGTACTGGATATCATACTCTGTCAAAATCATCTGCCAACGAGCCATTCGTCTGGTAAGAGCCGGCTTTTCAAAGATATACGTTATTGGGTCCATCTTAGAAATCAACAAGGTAGTATGGTTCAACATATACTGTCTTAGTCGGCGAGCAGCCCATGCCAAAGCGCAGCAAGTTTTCTCGAGCAGCGAATATCTTGTTTCACAGTCAGTAAACTTTTTGCTAAGGTAGTATATTGCATGCTCTTTTCGACCAGACTCGCATGCTGTCCCAATACACACCCCATCGAATTCTCTGTTACTGAAAGGTACATTATCAGAGGCCTCCCAGGAACTAGAGGTATAAGAATTGGAGGTTTCTGCAAATATTCTTTTATCTTATCAAAAGCTTTTTGACAATCATTGTTCCACCTGATTGCTTGATCTTTTCTTAGCAATTTAAATATCGGTTCGCACGTAGCTGTTAGGTGAGATATGAACCGTGCAATGTAGTTCAGCCTCCCTAAAAACCCACGAACCTGTTTTTCTGTTCTTGGTTCAGGCATTTCTTGAATAGCTTTTACTTTCGCGGGATCAACCTCAATCCCTTTCTCACTGACAATGAAACCTAACAGCTTTCCAGATCTCACTCCAAATGTACACTTGTTTGGATTCAGCCTCAGTTTGAACTTTCTAAATCTTTCAAACAACTTTTGCAAGTTTACCAAGTGCTCCTCTTCTGTCTGAGACTTCGCAATCATATCATCCACGTACACTTCAATTTCTTTGTGCATCATGTCATGAAAGAGAGTCATCATAGCTCTTTGGTAGGTAGCACCGGCGTTCTTCAACCCAAATGGCATTACCTTATAACAGAACGTGCCCCAAGGTGTAATGAATGTCGTCTTCTCCATGTCTTCTGGCGCCATCTTGATCTGATTATAGCCAGAAAATCCATCCATGAAAGAGAAAACCGAGGACTGAGCAGTGTTATCGACCAATACATCAATGTGAGGTAATGGGAAGTCATCTTTCAGACTGACTCTGTTTAAATCTCGGTAATCGACACACATCCTGACTTTACCATCCTTCTTCAGCACGGGTACGATGTTGGCCACCCAAGGGGGATAAATGGTAACTGCTAGAAAACCTACATCCAACTGTTTCTGAACCTCCTCTTTGATCTTGACAGCCATATCAGGACTAGTTCTGCGAAGCTTCTGCTTTACCGAAGGACAATCTTCTCTGAGAGGTAGCCTGTGCACCACAATATCTGTATCCAAACCAGGCATATCTTGATACGACCATGCAAAGACATCGACGTATTCTCGCAGCATTTCAATCAGCCCTCTCTTGACCTTTTCCTCTAAAGCAGCCCCTATCTTGATCTCTTTCTTTGCGTCCTCAATACCAAGGTTAATGACTTCCAACTCTTCCTGATGAGGTTGAATAACCCTTTCCTCCTGTTTCAATAGTCTGGCCAATTCTTCGGGGAGTTCACAATCTTCTTCACTCTCCTCTTCGGCTTGGTAAATGGGATTATCAAAGTCGTACTGAGCCATAACAGAACTGTTTTTAATGGAATCCGCAAGATCAATTCTGCACGAACGATGTTTCATGCTTTATTTTAGAAAAGAGTTCAAGAAAGTCACAAAAAACAAAAAAAACATTGCCATTTTTATTGTTTTGAAAATGAAAGTAATAAAAACAGAAAGACAGTGAACACAAATTTGATTGCAAAACGTCATTTATTGATGATAATCATTGAAAATTCAAAACATGATGTGGCCCTACAATGAACCACTACGCCTTGGGCAGAGCGTAGGGCTTTCATGCAAAATGAAAAACAAAAGGAAATTACTCTGTCTGAAGAGTAACTTGGACTATTTCTTTAGCAGTCCAGTTGTTGATCTTCTCCCCTGGAGCACACGGGCGCACCCAATTATCCATATCACAATCATTGTCACCATCTCCATTGCCTGTTGCAAAGACATCTCCGTGATTCATCAATCCAGCACTTGTGAAAGTACACGACCCTTTCTGATTCTGGACACCCTGCTCTGATGATTGAAAAGGCTGAAAAATGATATGCATATGCGGGTTGACTTTATTTCTTTTTTATGCATTATTTTTTTGAAAATAAACATGCTATGATGCAAAATGATGAAATAATGGATGGTTGGCTGTGTATCTCAAGGCACAGGATCAAAACTTCAGCATGAATTCAGAACCGGGAACCATAGAACATGGTCATCAACTTAGAACCCAGACTTCAGAACCAACGGTCACCAACAAGAACCAAACAAAAGTCATCAACCGGACACGGTCACCAACAGTACCTGTAAATGATTCATTCCCACCCCACTCACGGATGTAATCTAGGCCAGGGTAAGGTCAAGAGAAACGCAGGATAAACAATCCTTTCAAGAATATCATCATATGCACACCAGGTGTATGCAATGATAATACCCCATCAGAATCTGAACTACTCGTGATACCATGTTCCGCTAAGTGGCGCCATACCACCCGCTTCCCAAGAATCACTCTATTCCTAGGTGTCCTAAAGTTCACTCATAGCCTGTGTATTGGGCCTTTTACCTCTTGTGACTCCCACCCAACAGGAAAACAGATACACAGCCAGCATAGTATGCATGAAACAGTAAAGTGCACATAGGATGCAATGCAAGCAGATAAGTATCCAAAGCAATAAATAAATAACACACAATAGACGATAAACAGACAAATGCTAGGAAAGGCCCACTAGGGAAAATAAGTCCCCAGCAGAGTCGCCAGTTGTCGCTCTCCGGATTTCCCGAATCCAAGTACAAACGCGAAAAGAGGTATGTACTTTTATCCCAAAAGGAGGGAAAGGTAGTACTGCATAACCAAGAGGGAACGGATAAAACAAAGTCTCGAACCAAAGAAAACTGAGTAAGGGGGCCGGTTACGTGAAGGGAAGGTTATCGCACCCCTTCACGTCTGTGGTACTCCACAGGATCCACGATTGCTATTTATGTCTAAAGTGTGTGTATAAAAAAGTCATATATGCGATGCAAAAGAGAGAAAATCAATGTAGGGAAAATAAAGAGTTATTGCTTGCACATGCCCTACCCTGCTGCATACGTATCTCAAGAAGGATTGAGAATCAGAGCACCGTAGCTCGGCTAACCTATTTTTGTTTGTTTTGTGTTTTTTAGATGAACGACGTTACTACGCAATCTACCGGACGCTCGACCTTTGGAGACTTACTCCCCTGTAGTAGAAGGAGTTAACGTGTTCTTAGGAGAAGAAAAATCAATGAGTTTGTTTGTGTTTTAGGAATGCTCATGCAAAAAGGAAGTCCTAGACGAAGGAACCGTGCTACCTTAATTGACATGCAAACGAGAGACTTTAAGAAGCCTAGAAATCCTATGGGGAGACGATCACACCATACAAAACAAACATGCATGCAGTAAACACGCCAACAAGGGGGCTCAAACATACGTGGGTAGGGCTTTAGTCAAGAGGGGTCATATCAACCTCGACAAACAAGCCATGGAAAGGTAATCAAATGGACTCTTAACCACTCACATTGAACGTCAGGGTGAGCAGATCAAGCGGGTAATGAGGATAAGACCTCATAGCTCTTAACCCTGGACAGGGTGAGCTCATGACAAAAAGTGGGGATTCGGAAAGGTGGAACCCTCTTCACTGACTGACCGGACAAAAGATCTTGGGCTTTTGTTCTGAAGCATCGACACGTAGTGTGATCTTAAAGAACGACACATTGAATAACGGGGGATTGACTACTAATCCCTTTTATCCGTCAATTGCCTCTTCATGGAGGTCTTTAGCACTGGTGCCTCTTCTTGGAGGTCTTTAGGCACAAAAGTAAACACACAAAAACATTGCCTCCTATTGAGGTCTTCCAGCTAAGAAAGCTGTAAAATACGGGAAATGATGTAAAAGGGATCGAGAGATCTACCACACGGATAAAGATTCGAAGTAACAACAACTCAAGAAATAAGAAACCCAGATATCTCTCAGGCTAGCACCATCAAAGAAAACAAGTCAGCAAAGCAATCAGAATAAATCTCCAAATGGTATCCCACAAATAAAGTGGAATATCAAGCAAGCTATCTCTTCAAGAGTCATGTGAGCCCTCACAAAAAAACTCAACAAACAGGTTAGAATAACAAGACGGGGTGCAATCAAGAGTTACACCAAACCAGAATCAAAATATAACCACATGAATCATGCCATTAAAATTCACAAAAAAGCTCACAAAAAGCAACCAAGGACAGGAGGCCTAAACCCCTTGTCAAACAAATGCATCAAAAGGGTATCAAAACTCAAACTCAGGGGCAAGGATCCACACATCGAGATATGACATACCTACTGATTGGAGAGATCGATTGAAATTGAATTGCACCGTTGGCTTTGCAGAACAATCTTAGGGTTTATATGAGAGGGAATTGGTTCTTTACAGATGAGTTCCCTTCAGTCTCTGGAGGTTGCTCTGAATTAGTTAGAATCTCTCTAGGGTTTTTCCACTGAATCTTCAGAGTGTTTTCAGCTTTCACCAATTCTCATTTTTCTTTTTTCTTTACTGAAATTTCAGGATTTATAACTTGATTTTCGTGGCTTTGTGGGCTCAAAATGAGGTCCAAGTCCAAGATTTTTCTGTTTTTTTTTTTATTTTTTTTTATTTATATTAATTTATTTTTCGTTTTGTTTTTTCAAAACGCGTGGGCTTCGCCTAGCGAGCATGACAGTTCAGGAAATTCCTCTGAGCGCAGGTGATTCTGGTGGCTTTTCTTGGGACTCGTTAGGCGACCCATTCTGCTCGCCTAGCGAGCATGACAGCTCATGAACAAACTTTTGCTCCTTCAAGATTAACGTTTTGAATGATGAATAAACCCTATTTGAACATGTTAGAAGTAACTCAAGTCATTCCCTGGCCATTTCCTCTTCAATTGACCAACAGTTGACTTCTGGCTTCATAGTTGAATTTTGAATCGTACTGAGCCCATTAAGCTTGATCCTTCAGATAGAACGCACAAAGTGACTTGAATGATATTCGAGCTTCTTGAAAGATAAACTCTTGGAGCTCATGATGAAATGCAATATGAAATGTTAAATGACCTAAAAAATGAATGCATGCATGAGGAGGGCAAATTTGAGGTGCTACACCAAGTAAGATCATTACTGATAATGGATCGAACTTGAATAATAATATGGTGGAAGCTCTTTGTAAAGCCTTCAAGATTGCAAATAAGAAAATTAAGAAGATCATTGAGAAGATGGTTGTGACATATAAAGTTTGGCATGCTCCCATTTGCTTTGCATGGGTACCGTACATCTATCCATACTTCAACAAGAGCAACCCCTTTCTCATGGCATGGAATTTATTCTCCTAGTTGAGGTTGAGATCCCATTATTGCCTATATTGATGGAAGCCAAGTTGATTGAAGTTGAATGGTGTCAAACCAGATATGACCAGTTAAACTTGATCGAAGAGAAGAGATTGACTACCATGTGTCATGGTCAGTTATATCAGCAGAGAATGAAGAAAGCTTTTGATAAGAAGGTCAAGCCTCGTGTGTTCAGAGAAGGTGACCCCGTGCTCAAGAAGATTCTATCTTTCAAACTTGATGCTAGGGGAAAATGGACTGCTAATTATGAAGGCCTATATGTTGTTAAGAGAGCCTTTTCAGGCGGTGCTTTGATTCTTACAACTATGGATGGTGAAGAGTTCACTCGTCCTGTGAATGCTGATGCATTCCAGAAATACTTCGCCTAAAAAATAAAATAACAACTCGCTAAGTTGAAAACCTGAAAGGGCGGCTCAAGCAAAAATGAGCATCTCAATGGATTGAAAACCCAAAACGGCGATCCAGGAAAGAATTAGAGATATGAAACAAAAAATTCATCTTGGTAGATTGAGTACCCCACCTTGGGGAAATCTAGGCTAAATTGGGGATTATGACAGGTAAATGCATCCAGTTGGTCCTGATCTTTGAAGCAGTTTCTGAGAAGTCATTTGATTTTGACTCATCACTCTCAACCAAAGACAAGCATAGTGTATTTTGAAGTTAGTAGGGAGAGTAGTGATCATTGTATTTAATGTAGCCCTTTTCCATGTAAATTACCATTTTCCAACATTTGTAAAGATCCATGGAGTCTCGTCATTTGCGGACTACCATTCTATTAAATAATGTTGAGCTTTTATCCAATTATTTTATCTTGTTTGTTTATGTTCAATAAAATTGAATTTTTTTGATGATAATTTAGAAATAAATAAACCAATGAATACTAATTTTTCTTAAAATAATAAAGCATTTACTTTAAGAATAATCGATTTCAAAAATGAACATCAACAACAATATCAAGGATGGTAAATCTTGATGTGTAAGGCATTGTTGGTCTTCCCCGAACAATTGGTTTGGTTACTTTATCCTCCCCAAACAGTTCGTCGTTCATCCCCAACATGATTGATTAGTTTCTCCCTAAGCAATTTATCATCCCCAGCTGAGCTAGTGATTCGTCCCCAACTGAGGCGTTCATGTTTTTGCATTCCCTAGTTTGTGACTTAATGAATGAACCCTGGATGTCTTGGAACCTTCATTTGGTCTCCAGATTCCCAACTCATTCGTGTGTTGCATAGCAGTAACAATTTCTCCCCAGCTTGAGTCTTGATCTAATTGTTTATTTTTGATGCCTTGGAAATGGTTTATTTCGCAATCTCCAAGAAGAATCTGTTGATTATCAAAGAAGTTTTATGGTGTTTGATTTGTTCTAGAGAGTCACGGTATCCCCAATAGAGCGTCTAATTCTCCTCACTTAGAGTTTTGTGACTGGAGCCCCTAGCAGACTTCCCTTTTCCTGGTTGAAGCTCTTCTCTAATTCCCAGCAATGCTTGGTTCTAAGCAGAATTGATTGTGTCCCCTGCAAGATTGTCTCCCATTTGATATGGTGTTGACTTAAAATTCCCCGCAACATTAACTAGTTAGGATCCTCAGTAGATCCTTCTTCATCCTCGGCATGTTTGGTTGATATTTTCAGTAGTGCTCTCTGTTGGTGTAAGCCCTAGAGGCCAATACTTTTGGTACTTGTATCGAATTATTTATTAATAATAAAAGGATTTTTTTTCTTTATTATGTTTGTTTAATAAATTCCCTAGAATAGCTAGTCCGTTTAATGTATCAAGTGTGATTTAATCATGAGATCCCATTAAACATAAGGACATTATTCTTAAAGTATCCCTAGTCAAGCTTTATTGTGAAGTGGGATAACATTAAAGAATTAAGACTACTATGTATATAGACTGATGATCACATCTTTTGGATCATGGATAAGAAGTTTTCAAGTCTTAAACATAGGTATGAATATTAGGAGTAATATTTATACGGGATTGACCCGCTATGAGAGTACTATATAGAATGTTATGCAAAGTGTCATAAGTTATTCTCATGATGATAGTGGTATATGCCACCCTTCAACCTAAAACTACTATGGACCCTAGATGTAATGTCGAGTGCTTTATTGCTGATCAAACGTTGCCCATAACTGTATGACCATAAAGACAGTCGATGGGTACTCCATGAAACATGCTGAGGGACATGAGTGACCTAGATGGAATTTGCCTATCCTGCATAATAGGATAAATGTCTAAGGGCCTAATATTGAACTGGACAAGGATGGCAAGGTCTATGCCGGGTGTTCAATATAGACAGAAGGGAAAAAGGGTAACTGTACAAACAAGTATTATTACAAAAGGATTTGTCAGATCACATGACATATTTGTGTCTTGGGTAGAAGTGATGCGTTGCTAGATACCGCTCACTATTTATCATGTTAAATATGTGATTTAATATAATTGCCAATGCCGTGAAAACCTTAAGGGTCACACACAAAAGGACAGATTGATGAGAGATATAGTAAATATGGAACACCGTAAGGTACGGTGCACTTAAGTGAATTATAGAACATCGTAAGGTACGATGCACTTAAGTAGAATACGAAATATGGTAAGGTAACACGCGCTTAAGTGATTTTGGTATATCATAAGATATGGGCCAGATACGCTTAAGTGGGCTTTTTAGCTTACAACCCACATAAGTTCAAACGAAAATTTCATTTCTCTCTCTCTCTCTCTCTCTCTCTATCACTTAAAGCCTTCATTCGTAGTAGCTAGCACTGAGATTGAAGGAATCCATTCGTTTGGACTGAGTAGAGGCGTTGTCACTATTCAACGTTATTGATCACTCCTTGGATCTGCATCAAAGGTTTCAATCGCCAATAGAGGTAATGATTTCTATCACTGATCACGCCCATCTGTAAGGATCACTAAAGGAGAAAATTTTAAACTTCACTGCATTTTGGATCGCCAATCTTCTTCAGTGGTATCAGAGCCACTTACGAAACCATGTATCTGATAGCTGTTTATTTTCTATATTTTCTGTATTAATAGGATTAAAAGACAAAATGAATTCAATAATAAATGAGTAATTAAATTTGGCATCATGTGTGTACGATTGGGATGATTGATGTTGACTATGCTTTGGAATCCGATGTTAGTATGGTGAAGCAACGATACATCGATCGTGCATAGGTTACACAATTGAGATCGATCAAGTTATATATATGATATAAGTAATACTAATGCAAAACACAATATATATGATATATTGTTTCTATTTCGTTCATTCAAACACTTAATGGTTTTTTTCCTTTCAGCGATCAATGCTCATTTGCTTCTTGATCCGACATTAGTATGGTGAAGCAATGACGTATTGATCAATCATACAGAATTAACAATCGAGGTGTGTTTGACGGTATGAAATTGCTGCATTAGGGTCATGACAGTACAAGGGTTGTGCTGTCAAAGAGTTATGCAATTAGGGTTGTAACTGCACAAGAGTTGTGCTTTAAAGTATCAAGTCTTGATGCGAAAAACGATGTCGATTTCAAATGAATTGTTCATTAAAATTTTGCGTTGGGCCCTGCCCCCTTGACCGCCGTCCGCTGAACGGTCAGCGGAACCACCGTCCGCTGACCGGGCAGCGGACCCACCGTCCGCTGATCGGGCAGCGGAACCCCCGGCTAACTCTATGTAGTGTGATCGGTCGCTAAAATTTAATTTGGTTTATTTAATTAATAGAATTTAAATTAATAATAATAATGTGTTTATTATTATTTTCTTTTGGTGATCGGTTATGGACTTAGTTTTCCTTTATTTTGTTTTGGGATTTTAAAATACGACTTGCATGTCGTACCTCTCTTTTAATCTCTTAATGTAACTTCTTTTCTCATCTCACTCCCTCGTATGTAAAACGAGTTTCTTTTATGTAATGTAATGTTATGAAGAAAGAGAAGAATACAATATCAAAGGAGGACAACCTTGAAGATCTTGCTTGGAGAAGCTTAGATCGTTATTAGGTTAGCTTAGGTTCTCTCATTGGCTTGGGAGAACAATTGCGCTAGGGGTCATAACTGTTTCATTTTGTATGTATGTTGATTCATGTGAATGTATTTTGATGCATTCAAGAGAAGATTTATATGATAAATAAGCCGGTGAGATCAGAGTAATTGCAAATTCCCTTAAATTAAATATTAATTTTATGCTTTCCAAGTTTTAGCACTCATTAAGACTAGTATCGAATAATGTAGGTTTCTCCTACGCGAGGTGCATGTTCTATATTAGTAAGGTGCGATAGGATAATTGTAATATCCAATTGCTAAAACAATGGGTCAAACTTAACTAAACAAATTATAATAGGATTATATACGTTTAGAAGCAAGAGTTGGAAATGATCCACGCGATGGATTGGAATAAGGAGTTATTCACCCAACTAAAATATTCGAGAGTTGTATTAGATACAATTGGAAGGAGTTCCTACCTAAATAACCTAGTTCTGTGTAATCCGTCTACACGGACTTAAAACAAAGTGAAATGCGGATCTCGACCCACTAGAAAATCTTCCAACTGGATTTCTTGAATCAAATGATGATGGTCATTTGTTTTGAGTAAAATAGTGGGAGCATATTTAATTAAAGGCCTAATTAAATATGTTATTTTAGTGATATTTATATTTTCATATTTTTCATGTAGATTACCATGACAACGAATACCTCTAACAACATTTTACGCTCAATCCTTGATAAGGAAAAATTATCTGGGGGGCCAATTTTCTGGATTAACAACGAAGTCTAAGGATTGTCCTCAAACATTATAGAAAGCTCTATGTCTTGGAGAAACCTGTTCCTGAAGAAGAACCTCCTAGTTCTGCACCTAAGGATGAAAGAGATGCTTATAAGAAGCATGTCGATGATGCCAATGAAACTGCTTGCCTCATGCTAGCTACCATGAACTCAGAGTTGCAAAAGCAACATGAGAACAAGATAGCGTTCAATATGATCGAACACCTGAAGATGCTCTATCAAGAGCAGGCAAGGCATGAAAGATTTGAAGTTTCAAAAGCCCTTTTTCAATGAAAGCTAGTTGAGGGAGCCCCTGTAGGTCTCCATGTGCTCAAGATGATTGGGTATATGGAGAACCTTGAGAGGTTGGGTGTTCCCTTTGGAAAGGAACTTCCGACTGATTTGATCTTGCGATCGTTGCCAGATAGCTTCAGTCAATTTGTCCTTAATTGCAATATGAATGATATGGACAAATCTCTTCCTGAACTGCTAGCCATGTTAAGAACTACTGAGTAGAATCTGAAGTCAAAAGGGAAGTCCATTCTGATGATCGGAAATGGAAAGAGACAAAAAGAAAGACCCACTAAGAAGAGTGGTAAAGGGAAAGGCAAGGAAGTTGCCAAACCCAAACCCACAACTCCTACTTTAAAGCCCAATGGAGGAATAGAAAAGGAAGGCACCTGCTTCAATTGCGGTAGATCGGAAACTGGAAGAGAAACTGTCCAAAGTACCTGAAAGGTAAGAAGAATGGAGTAGAGACTTCAACTTCAGTTATTTTTGTTATTGAAATTAATTTATCTACTTTTGCATCATGGGTATTAGATACTGGATGTGGTTCTCACATTTGTACCAATGCGCAGGGGCTAAAAAGGAGTAGAGATTTGGCAAAAGGTGAAGTTGACCTACGAGTTGGCAATGGAGTAAAGATTGATGCTTTAGCCATAGGAACTTATGTATTGCGTTTACCTAGTGGTTTAATAATTCAGTTAGAGAACTGTTATTTTGTACCTGCAATTAGCAAGAATATTTTATTCGTTTCTTGTTTAGACAAGTTTGGTTTTTCATTTGTAATAAAGAACAATTGTTGCTCCATTTATTTGAATGATATATTCTATGCTACTGCATAAATGAACAATGGACCATATGTCCTGGATCTTGAAATGCCTATTTATAACATTAATACTAAAAGGAGGAAACCTAATGAGTTAAATCCAACTTACCTTTGGCATTGTCGATTAGGCCACATAAATGAGAAACACATTTATAAACTCCATAAAGAAGGACTCTTGGACTCTTTTGATTATGACTCATATGAGACATGCATATCTTGTTTAATTGGAAAGATGACAAAGTATCCATTCACAGGAAAAGGTGAAAGAGCTAATGATCTTTTGGCCCTCATACATACTGATGTATGTGAACCAGTGAACATACCATCCAAAAGAGGTTTTTAGTACTTCGTCACATTTACTGATGATTTCAGTAGATATGGTTATGTGTATTTAATGAAACACAAATCAGAGTCCTTTGAAAAGTTCAAGGAATTCAAGAATGAAATACAAAACCAACTAGGTAAGAATATTTTAACTCTTCGATCAGATCGAGGTGGTGAGTATTTAAACTTAGAGTTTGATGACCATCTGAAAGAGTGTGGGATTCTATCCTAACTTACTCCTCTTGGAACACCCCAATGGAACGGTATATTTGAGAGAAGAAATCGAACCTTGTTAGACATGGTCTGGTCCATGATGAGTCATGTCGATCTTCCAAACTCCTTTTGAGGACATGCACTATTGACATCAGCTTACACACTTAACCGTGTTCCATCCAAAAAGGTTGAGAAGACACCATATGAGATATGAAGTGGTAAGAAACCACATATGGCTTACATGAAAATTTGGGGTTGCGAAGTTTATGTGAAATGACATAATTCAACTAAGCTTGAGTCCAAATCTGACAAATGCTTATTTGTGGGATATCCTAAAGAAACAAGAGGTTATTACTTCTACAATCCTTCTGAGGGCAAAGTGTTTGTCGCTCGAATTGGAGTTTTCCTAGAAAATTATTTTATTTCCAAAGGAATCAGTGGGAGGAAAGTAGAGCTTGAAGAAATTCAAGAATCACAAAGCATTGATACACCTATGGAGGAATTAGAGAAGGAAACACAAGTAGTTGTGGAAGAGCAACCTGCTCAAGTAGAACAAGACTAGCATAGGTCAAGCAGGATACATCACCTACCTGAGAGATATTAATATCTCATAACTGATCAAGGTGATGTATTACTCATGGATCAAGATGAGCCTGTGACCTACCAAGAGGCCATAACTTGTCCCGAGTCTGAGAAGTGGCTAGAAGCCATGAAATCTGAAATGGATTCCATGTACACAAACCAGGTTTGGACCTTGGTAGAGCCTCCTATAGGAGTTAACCCTATAGGGTGCAAGTGGGTCTTCAAAAAGAAGACTGACATGGATGGTAAGGTACATACCTATAAGGCAAGACTAGTTGCAAAAGGATATAAACAAATTCATGTGGTTGACTATGATGAAACCTTTTCACCAGTTGCAACGATTAAATCTATTCGAATTTTACTTGCTATCGCTTCATATCATGATTATGAAATATGGCAGATGGGTGTCAAAACTACTTTCCTTAATTGGAATCTTGTTGAGGATGTGTACATGACACAACCTGAAGGGTTTGACATACTAGAAGAAGCCCAAAACATATGTAAGTTACAAAGATCAATCTATGGATTGAAGCAAGCTTCCAGAAGCTGGAATCATCGTTTTGATGAAATAGTAAAACAATATGGATCCATCAAGAATGAAGATGAGCCTTGTGTCTAGAAGAAGGTTAGTGGGAGCATGATCGTGTTCCTGGTATTATATATAAATGACATATTACTCATTAGAAACGATGTCCCTACCCTACAATAAGTAAAGTCTTGGTTGGGGAAATGTTTTTCTATGAAGGACCTAAGTGAAGTAGCCTATATATTAGGAATCAGGATCTATAGAGATAGATCACAAAAACTGCTTGGCCTAAGTCAGAGTACATACATAAGCAAAGTGTTGAGACGCTTTAATATGCATGATTCCAAGAAAGGATTCATACCTATGCAACATGGTATGTGTTTGTCAAAAACATAATCTCCTTCAACTAAGGAAGAAAGGGATCACATGAATAAAATTCCATGTGCATCTGCAATTGGATCTATCATGTATGCCATGTTATGTACTCGACCAGATGCCTCGTATGTTTTAAGTGCAACGAGTAAGTACCAATATGATCCCGGTGATGCTCATTGGGTAACTGTCAATAATATCCTTAAGTATTTGAGAAGGAATAAGGACTCGTTCTTGATATATGAAGGTCAGGAAGAGCTTGTTGTAATTGGATACACCGATGCTAGCTTCCAGATAGATAAGGATGACTTTAGATCGCAATCTGGTTATATGTAATGCTTCAACAGTGTGGATGTAAGCTGGAAAAGTTCAAAGCAAGATACAGTTGTTGATTCTACAATCGACGCCGAGTATATTGCTGCCTCAAGTGCAGCAAAGGAAGCTGTTTGGATCAAAAATTTCATTAGTGAACTTGGCATAGTTCCTAGCATTATGGATCCCATTGATCTCTATTGTGATAACAATGGTACTATCGTACAAGCTAAGGAGCCTAGATCTCACAAACGATCCAAACACATACTTAGGCGTTATCACCTCATTTGAGAGATAATAGATAGAGGAGATGTGAAAATATACAGAGTACCTACACTTGACAATATTGTTGACCCACTGACAAAGCCTCTTGCGCAGCAGAAGCATGATGGGCATACTAGATCTATGGGCATTAGGGGTATGCCTGATTAGCTTTAGTTCTAGTGGAAGATTGTTGGTAAAAGCCCTAGAGGCCAAAACTTTTGGTACTTCAATCGAATTATTTATTAATAATAAAAGGCTTTTTTCTTTATTATGTTTGTTTAATAAAGTCCCTAGAATAGGTAGTCTATTTAAAATATCAAGTGTGACTTAATCATGAGATCCCATTAAATATAAGAACAATTTCTTAATGTATCCATAGTCGGGCTTTATTATGAAGTGGGATAACATTAAAGCAATAAGACTACTATGTATATAGACTGATGATCGCATCTCATGAATCATGGATAAGGAGTTATCAAGTCTTAAACATAGGTATGAATATTAGGAGTAATATTTATACTGGATTGACCCGCTATGAGAATACTATATAGAATTTTATGCAAAGTGTCATAAGTTATTCTCATGGTGATAGTGGTCTATACCACCCTTCGACCTGAAACCACTATGGACCCTATATGTAGAGTCGAGTGCATGCTGAGGGACATGAGTGACCTAGATGGAATTTGCCCATCCTTCATAATAGGATAAATGTCTAAGGGCCTAATATTGAAGTGGATAAGGATGACACAGTCTATGCCTTTTGTTCAATATAAACATAAGGGAAAAAGGGTAATTGTACACACAAGTATTATCACAAAAGGATTTGTCAGATCACATGACATTTTCGTGTCTTGGGTAGCAGTGATGCGTTGCTAGATACCGCTCACTGGTTATTATATTAAATACATGATTTAATATAATTGCCAATGCCACAAAAACCTATAGGGTCACACACAAATGGACGAAATGATGAGGGGTAGAGTAAATAAGGAACATCATAAGGTACAGTGCACTTAAGTGATTTGTAGAACATCGTAAGGTATGGTGCACTTAAGTAGAATACGAAATATGATAAGGTACCACGTGCTTAAGTGATTTTGGTATATCATAAGATATGGGCCATATACACTTAAGTGGGCTTTTTAGCTTATAGCCCACACAATTGGTTATGTAAATAGAACCCTTGTGCAGAAGCATTTATTCATATGCAAATTTCGTTTCTCTCTCTCTCTCTCTCACTCAAAGCCTTCATTTGTAGAAGCTAGCACTGAGATTGAAGGAATCTATTCGTGTGGATTGAGTAGAGGCGTTGTCACCATTCAACGTTCGTGATCACTCCTTAGATTTGCATCAAAGGTTTCCTTCGCCACAAGAGGTAATGATTTCTATCACTGATCTTGCCCATTCGTAAGGATCACTAAAGGAGAAAATTTTAAATTCCATCGCGCTTTGGATCACCAATCTCCTTCACTCTCTTCCCTCTGTGAAGTTTGCCATGATTGGTTGGATGCATTTTCTCCATATCTTTCCCCGGCCATAATTGGTTTATTCTGAGCTAGATGATTTATTTTCATCCATTGAAGATTCTCTAGTGGTTATTTCCATCTTGTTGAGATTAGCCGAGTGTGTACTAGTGATGATTCAAATCTTTGTCATTTGTATCCTTTGTACTTGTTTGTCAGCATAATCATATACATACATGCATATTCATTTATAAAACACAACATCAGATATTTCATTGTGAATTTTATTTCATTTATTTTTCTCTTGATCCCTTGCTTTGGTGATATCATTTCCCCATGCAAAATTGGTGTGTTTGTCCTCCTTCAATTGTAGACTGTCATCCCCTTAAGCAGAAAGATCTTATCCTTTCTCATTTCCCACCGAGTTATTTCCTTGTGGATGATTATTATTTTAGTTTCCTCCCCAGTTGTTTACCTGGATGGAACCACTCCCCTTGGGTGTATCCCCATTGGGTTAAGTCTTGTTTGACTGTTTCTTTCTAGTTCTTTCCTAGATAGATCTTTTAATACTCGAGAGTTTATTACCCAGTAACTTGTAATATTCTTCTTGTTGTTGAGTACTTTACCTGTGCCCAGTAACCGATAAAAGATAATTTACTTTTTTGTTTTTCTCCGGCGGATTCGTTCTCACGTTTCCCCAGCAAGTTTACCCTTGATATGTTCATCCTAACCGATGACAGATATTCTTTCTATCTGGTTTTTTACCCAATAACTAGGTTGTTGTAATTCCTATTTTCCCCATAAGAGTTCATCCTTGATATGTTCACTTTAATCAGTGACAAATATTCTCTCTCTTTGGTATTCCACACAGTGAACCAGTAGTTGTAATTCCTATTTGCGGTCTTCTGCCCAGTAAATGGTAGATATAAATCATATTCTCCCCCTCGAGTCTATCCTTGATATATTCATCTTAACTAATGACAGATATTCTCTCCCTTTGGTATTCTACCCAGTAACTAGTAGATATAATTCCTATTTTTCCCCAGAAGTATATCCTTGATATGTTCATCTTAACTGATGACGGATATTCTTCCTTTGAGTTTATCCTTGATATGTTCACTTTAATCGATGACAGATACTCTCTCTTTGATCTTCTGCCCAATAGCAAGTAGTTGTAAATCCTGTTTGAGTTTGTTTTCCCAGTAGGTCATTCTTACCCAGTAACGGGTAATGAATATGCCTCATTTTACTCAGCGAGTCATCCTTGATATGTTTACCCTAACCGGTAACGGATGTCCCTCTGTCGGAGTATAATATCTTCTTACCCAGTAATCGGTAATCGATGATATATCTCCTTTTACTCTTGTGTTAAAGTTTTTCTTCCCCATTTGAGTTTGGTTTCGTATTTCTTAATGAAATTGAATCCCCTTTTGCGTGAGTATTTTAGCTTTTATTCTGATTTACGCATTTCCCCAGCATGTGTTTCTTGCTGTATTGGTGTTATCCCGATATATGCAAATTTCTTTTTTCCCTGACCGAGTCTTTCCACTGATTTATTTTCATGGAAATCCCCTCGTGTCTTCAGTAGTTTTTCAAGTCGTAGTCTGGCCTACACATAGCTTTTATCCCCAAAGTCTTTGTCCCCTAGTAAGTTTTCCTTATGGATGCATTATGTTCTTGTGGACTTTCCGACTCTTCATATTCTTTTCCTTTGTGGCAATATACTCCCCACGAAGATTATTTTAACATTCTTATCATATGCGACATGAGGTCTATTAGGGACCAAAATTTGTTTCTTGAGGTTTTTATTTAAGTCCATTCTACTGACTTGATACAAATATTTTAACCTTCACATCCTCATCTAAAATATCCTGAAGTAGGGGCAGCTGTAAGACCCCAATGTTGACCCTAAGATCCCTCATGTTATCTCATCATTTGCATTGGCTTTGGGATCACACCTTGGCATCCTCCTTACCCCTCAGTCATTGGGTTTTCACTGGGAGAGATAACCAAGCACCATTTGATTGTATCATACTTTATTTTCTTTTGTTTACTAACCAAAATACCAAAAATATGTCTATGTGTAGCTTTGTTTCTTTTGTAGGTAACGTGTGTGTCCACCTATGCCTCATAAAGCTCATAACTAGGGTTTAAGACCCTAAATGCAAAGAGGTTAATCAAGAAAAGATTCACATTGTTTCTAAGCATAATATATGGATCCCCATGTTCTTTATTTATCATTTTGATCAAGAATTCATCAAGAGTTTGAAGCTTGTTTGCCTTGGAAGCCCTAATTCATCTGGGTATCTTGTGTGACTTCCTCAACAATTTTCCTCTTCAATTGATCAAATATTTCAAAGAATACTTCATTATACATCATCTTAAGGATATATGTTCCTCCATGATCCCCAAAGAGCAATAGAACTTCAAGTTTGCAAGTTGGTTCAAAGAAGTTGACCAGAGAAAGTCAACTAGCCAAAACTGGAGTTCCCTAAACCCTATCTCCTACAATTTTGTCATATGAAAATTATTCCAATATAAAATTTACTCTTTATGACACTAAAAACAAATTTGATTTTGACATCAAGAGCTAATTTTTCTTAGAAAGTCATTTTTTATGGTGAAAGATTATAGGTCATTTTGTTTGTGCCCTAGTTAGGAGGACAACTTCCATGGACCATAACTTGCTCAATTTTTATGATATGAAGGCCATCCAAGTTTCATGATCAATTTCAATATTTCTTATCAAACTTTTATTCTTTGGTAAATGTCAAATTCAACTTGAAAGGGCATGTTTCAAGAGGAAACATTATAGGTCATTTTAGGCCATTACCATTGAACAAGCAATTTTCCTCAACTTCTAAAATCCATAACTCCATCATGCCGAATCCAAATGATGTAATATTTATGCTCGTATTCAAGACCAATGGAAGAGATACAACTTTAGTGAATAAAACATTTTCACTTGGAGCTCATAGAAAACGTTATTCAAGGTGGAAGAAGTGGTCATTTGACTTTGTACTTAGAAAATTTGCAACCATGTTTGATTTCTCCAAATCCCACCTCAAAATTCATCATGATCCATGCTCCAAATGGAAACGTGTTCAACATAAAAGTTGCTCCCCTTGATGTCACCTTTCTAAATCATCCAAGATCACTTCATTTGGACAAAAATTGAATTCCATATACTATAAATACAAGTGCATTGCTTCAGAAATGACACACACACATTGCCCAAGCCTTGCCAAGCCAACTTAGAACCCTACTCCATAGAATTCCTTCAAGATTTCTTTGAAATCGAGTTAGAATTTCTCCTTATGTTTTGGGATTCAAACTTCAAGGATTCATTGCCAATTTCATCTCAATTGATCACTGCAAGCTAGAGGAGGAAGGACTAAGTGGATTCACATTGAGATCAAGCCAAATTACTGCTACCTGAAGGTGATTTTTCCAAAACATAAAGCCTTTGATTCTCTATTAATTCTCCAATATTCTCTTTGTATAATGGCTATCTGAAGACCTATTAATGTAGGCAACAAGATTGAGTTGCTTTAAGGTCAAATCGAAGCAACTCAAATCATGTACCTCAAAATTATATTCATCATATCTCTCAGTTTATTTGGAATTGGACAAAATTGAGGCTAGATTTGAGCTCCTGAGCTTTTTATCTTTAAAATAGTGTCCTTTACTTTTCATTTTCTTGATGGTTAAGGGTGGACCAGTCTGGTGAGGTCCACTGGAGAAGACAACCGGAGCTAGGGCTCCGGTGATGTGTTGGCGTGTCTCCGACCATCTGATCAGCTTAAAACATTTTAATCTCAGTCTTTGTTTTATTTGACCCTGCATCAGGCGCAGTGACTCAGGCACATGGTGGAAAGTGCGTGCTTGGCCATCAGATTTGCCACCTCAATTAATGAGGGAGATCTGATGGCCCTCGTTTTTTCTATTTTCTTTTTTAATTCTGATTTTTCATTTAACCCATTTATTTTGTTTAATTCATATTAATTTCATTTTTAATCCCAAAAATATGGGAATTTCACCAAAAATCTTTAAATATTTTTTTGATTAATTTTGATATTTTTCATGAATTAAATGAATTTTACTTGTTTTAAATAGTTTTAAAATACTTCTAACTTTCCGAAACTTATGAAATTTTTGGTCTAAGGTCCTTTGACCTTGTTTTTTTGAATGGATTTGAGGTTTTGGTCATTTTAAAATGCATTTTAATTCATTTTTACTTTGATTTTTAATTGAATAATTGTTTGAAATTTATGTTGAGCCATTTTTATGATCTTGTGAGGTTTGACTTTCTGTTTGGCCTTGGTCATAGTTGATTTGAATTTTATTTGATCAATACCATTGGATTTAGGGGATTGATGAAATGTACATTTCATCTCCCAAAATGAATGGATAGTATTGATCAGATGAAATTCCTCTTATGATCAGTTTGGGTTTCTATTTTCCCTTTCCTATTCATCTTCATCCATATTCTTTCTCAATCCATCATTGACCAATGATTTCTATAATGTATAAATGCTAGTTGATTCATCAATGACCTTGTGTTAGATGAATCAATATAAGTCTGACTGAGATAGGTTTTTCTCATTTCTTTTAGTGTGTGGTATGTTTTAATAATTTGTTTCATTGTATCAAATATCTAACATGCATTAACACCTATATTTTATTGCCTGATCTCAGATAGTTGCGACTTCTACATAATTCCAATTACGATTGCTTAACATAGAGCTAAATTTATCCCTCAAGGCATATAATTCTAGTAAGTGAGGTTGTAATTCTCCCATTATTCATGGCATTGTGTGGAAACATGACCTTTTTTCCTTTCATGAGAGATAGTGGCATACTTGTTTATTTATCCAAGTTGGAGCCCTTCTCATGGATTATGTCTTGGTTCATGTATTCATACTTGTGAATGAATGGTTAAGTATTCTCCAAAGAATGACGTAAACAATTAAAACTCTTCACTAACATTTGACTAACTATTGACTAACTTTTATTCACATTGCTTTAATTTCAAGTCATTTACTTCATACAATTTAAATATCAGCACCTTAATCATTCATTGCCATTTACATTTCATGCAACTTTAGTTTCAGTCCTTTTCACTTTGGTCACTTGAGCCATATCTTGTGATTGAATATATTGTTTGTTTATCTTTGTTTGTGGTCTTAGGACATTAAAATACCTACTAATAACAAAAAACCTGAAAAACATCTTGGTGGACTGTTGGACTTGATCTGAACTTTTGGACTTAGAATTAGGTAACATTCCCTATGCTAAAGGACTTGGCCAATGCCACTATTTGAGACTGAGATATCCTTGGTTATGCCTTTCATATGAGGCAAGATCTTGAGTGCCTTTGATTCATCTGTTACTCTGTTTCTGTGCTTAATTATTATACTGTTATTATTGTTTATGTATGATGATTGTTTTGAGTTGATAAAGGACTCTTTCATCTGATACATTAGAAGATATTGAAGACTATTAGCTATTGGAGTGCTTGCTTGGATATTATGGCTATCTTTATTTGATGCCTTGGTCTTCATATGGTTTACTGGAATATTTGTTATGCTTTTTACTTGCTAAAGTCCAAAGGAAAATGATTTTCTATATGACATTCTTGTCTGTTGGATTGCATCCCATTGGTCAGATGTTTCAACTTTTAACTTTTAATTTTTGTCTAGGATAGTCCCTGCATCTCCTCCCACTTCTTTAATTTCAAAATCTCTCCCTCTTTTCAAAAACTTTCTTTGCTTGTGATTTCAAACTTAGACATGTTTTAATGACTAGAAACCATGGCCTTATGCCATTGAATTTTCAAACTTTTTCTTAAATCAAATTTGTAAATAAACTTAACCATATTGACTTTAATTTCAAAAATACGAAAAGAACTAACAACCCCATTCAAATCTTATGCCCTTTGTTCCTTTTCATTTAACCCTTTGTTAAAATCAATTCACCAACTTCTTTGAAATTTTTACCACGAACTACGGGGTTTTGATCCCTCACTTTTTTATGTTATTATGTAGGCATAAGCCCAAAGGTCTTGTCAAACAAAAAAATATAATCAATGAATTCTTTTCTCATCCCCCCCAACACACACACTATATTTTATCAAACATCATTTAGACCAAATCATTTGCACAAAAAAGGGCTCCCTAGGAGTACCTAGGACACATTGGATGCTAACACCTTCCCTCTGTGTAACCAACCCCCTTACCTATAATCTCTTGCATTTTATTAGTTTTTATTTTTAAACTTCTTATCTTTGGGATTTGTTCGTACTTTTCCCTTTTCCTTTGGAAAACAATAAAAGCGCGGTGGCGACTCTGGTTTTATTGACGTCAAGTTTATCCATAGCTTGATGGTCATGAATTTACCGCTAAAGTGTGAATATCACTTTCC
Source organism: Lathyrus oleraceus (assembly GCF_024323335.1). NCBI lineage: Eukaryota > Viridiplantae > Streptophyta > Magnoliopsida > Fabales > Fabaceae > Lathyrus > Lathyrus oleraceus. Next base: position 309,733,912 of record NC_066580.1, read on the forward strand.
ATGGCCTATATAATGAACTCATTGGCCTCAGTTTGAAGGGATAACCTTGTCCAAGCCTTGCTAAGCAATCTCAGAACCCCATTCCATAGAATTCCTTGAGGATTTCATAGAAATCGAGCTCTAGTTCAAATTCTGTTTATGAACTAGAACTCCAAGGATTCATAGCTATTTTCATCTCAACCAATCACTGCAAGCTAGAGGATGAAGAACCAAGTGGAATTGCATCAAGATCAAGCCAAATCACTGCAACCCGAATGTGATTTTTCCAGATTTCATGCCTTCGATTCTCTGTCAATTCTCCATGATTCTACTTGGTTATTAGTTGTATGAAGTCCTACCAATGTAGGTGTAGCAGGGTTTTCGTTACCTTTAGGTTTATTGACTAAACCAAAAGTCAACATACAATTCGAGTCGCCACCGCACTTTGATTTGTCCAAAGGAAAGGCTAAAAAGCGAACAAAAGCCAAGTAAGAAGTTTTTTTCAAATCAAAAACTAATAATAATGTCAGAGATCTAGGTAAGGGGGTTGGTTATGAAATGGGAAGGTTTTACGCACCCAAAACATCCTTAGTACTCTAAGGGAACCCTTTTTTCAAATATGTGTTGTAGTTTGGTGTTTGTGAGCAGATTTGTGCAAAAGATTGGAGGGATGAGAAGAGAATAGATTATATTTACAAATTTTGTTGTTTGAATGGATGAACCCATTGCCTACGTAACATCACAAAGGAGGATCAAAACCTCGTAGTTCGTGGTAAAAATTTCAAAGATTGGTGAATTGATTTTAATCAAAAGCCTTAAGGTCTTTTGTTATCAAAGGGAGAAAACTCAACCTAAACCAACAATCCACCATGTGAGGAAGGCTTCAACATGCTAGTGAGGGGTTAACCCTATAATAAGCATGGAAGGCTTACAATCCTACACTAAGGATAAGGTGAGATTTACATTAACCATTATGATAACTCAAACCTATTACTAATGTTTTTGAAAAGAGTGAAACAAATGGCCATTGGAACCACAAAACACCTTGAAATGGGTTATATTTAAAAGTTAAATTTATTTACAAAATGAGGTCAAAGTTGGATTAAAGTTTATTTACAATGAGTACTTATGAAAAGAGTTTTGAAAAGTCAAAGGCCTAAGGCCTAGGTTTCTAATTTGAAATAAAGTAAAAGTTTTGAAAATGATTTTTTGGCTTGGTTAGAGGGAGGAGAAGAAAGAAGGGCTATTCCTAAAGCATACAAAGATAAGAGGGGAAAGATAACCCTTGGAGTTCCTTTTCTTGGAGCCATAGAGATGACTCAAGATGCTCCTTTCCTTTGGATTTAGCACACAAAACAAACAATCTATAATTTGAATTCAAGCTCCTAGGATCTTCATTTGGCTTGGCTCTTAACTTGGCTACTCATGACAATGGTCCTCTTTTCCCAATCTGAAGATGAGGTTCCTATCACACAAAAGCACACATAAAAAAGCTCATAACACAATAAAGGGAATGGACAAATAATGAATTTGAGGAGAAGTCCTTTGAGGTCAACTTTGGGTTTTAGCATTATAAAGGCATGAGGCCTAGTTGCTCTTTAACATATTTTTGCATTCTAAAGGCATGAGGCCTAGTTGCTCTTGAACTCCTTTAAGCATGGGTGAATCCTAATTCTAAGTGCTTTCTTCTATTGCATTTTTATTCACATCAAAACAAACACAAAACAACACAAAATAAAAATATATTTATATACAATAATGGGCTCAAATAAGCAAAAGAAAAATGACATAAACATAAAATATGTGCTCAAGTGAGCAAAAATGAAAATCAAGATGAATAATGAGCAAGAAATAAATGACATTAAAAGTAAATGACAAGAATTTAAAAGCTCAAATTAAACTCAGTAGTTAGTAGAGTTATGTTAGCTTGTCATAAGACAATGTAGCACTATGTAATGCAATCGTAAGTTGACTAATATAGTAGCCACACCTATCTGAGGCCGATCAATAAGAATATAGGCAAAGAACACAAGTTAGAGGCCATGACTAGTAAGCCAAGCTCCATAAACTTTCCATGCCAAACAAAAGGGAAAGGACCTTGTATTAACTTTTGGTTATTTGCTTGACCAAAAAGTAACCTATCTTTGACACAAAATAACTCACTTGATCATGGATCAAGTTAAGCTTGGTTTGGATCAAAGAAGATTAAACTCCTATTTGTCAAGACCAACCTCAAGACTTTAACTCATTAACCATTGAGGGAAAGAAAAGGATGAAGATGAAAGGGAGGGGGTAAGAAGTCAACAACCAATCCCAATTGATCAAGGGATAACTCATCCTTGATCAAATTCATTCATCTTTCTAGGTGATGATCCTTAAGAATTTTCAAACCACAAGATCCAATGAATTTGTTCAAAGTGGAATCAATTCAACCTTGATCAACACCCAAAAATAGTCAAACAACCAAAAATAGCATAATATGAATTAAAATCAATTAGAAAGTAATTTTTCTCAACATAGTCATTTTGACTAATTTGACTAATTTTCTCACAAATTTTCTCACAAATTTTCTCACAAATTTTCTCAACATAGTCATGGGTTCAACATAGTCAAACAAACTTTGACTAATTTTCTCACAAATTTTTAAACTCAGAAAGTAATTAAAATCAATTAAAAAACAACCAAAAATAGCATAATATGAATTAAAATCTCAAATAATCTCAAAACAAACAAGAAATTGTTGAGACTATTTTTCATTGACTTATCATGATCCATAGATGTTATGAAAATAGTTTTGTATTTTTTAAAAGTTAGAAGGCATTTTAAAATGAATTAAAATCATTAAAAACTAAATAATTCATGAAAAATATCAAATGAAGTCACGAAAATAATTAAAAATCATAATATAAAACTAGAATTTTCAAGAAAAAATTCAAAATTAGTCTCATATTTTTCTGACTTCATATAAATTTTTAATGAATTATTGAAAATAGAATGAATTAAAGGAAAATAAAAAGAAAATGAAATAAACGAAAAAATGTTGAGCCACCAGATCCAATTCATTAATTGATGTGGCACACTGCACGACTTGGATCTGATGATGCACGGTGGGCTCAAGTCAACAGCGCAACATAATGCATTAAAACAAGTAATTAAAACGGACGCATGAGATTAGATCATGAAAGGTAGATCCAAGGGCCATGGTTAACACACATGGTGGTGGTGGTGGAAACCACCGTCTTCTCCGGCCAACCACACAAACTCCGGCCAGATTTGCAGGAAAATGAAACTTATCAAAAACGAAAACAAGGACATGGAAATGAAGCTCATGTGATATAGATCATCATTGTACCATTGGATTTATTTCATTCTTCCTATATTGAGAGAAAGATGAAGGAGAAAATCATGGTGTCCACACGGATTGTTCATGAAATGGCAAATTGAATTCACCAAAAGCTTGCCTCAAGTATGAGGACTTCAGAGGACCACAAAAACACAAGAATACTACATTGAATTAAGAGTTTCAGATCCAAACAGTTTGAGTTTATACCTTCAAAAATGGTGCGCTTCTGGCCACGAATTCTTCAAGCTTTTTGCTCCTTTTTGATCGCTGAATGTATGGAAGAGGATTGGCTAAGGAATCTAGCTTTGAAACTCAGCTAAGTTTACTGAATTTCAAGCTCGAAAATCTGGAAAAAAAATGGTGAATGATTCCTTTGCTGAGGGTGTAGTTTCAGTGCAGCAGCATATGGGATCTCCAAAAGGTTGTGAAATGAAGGGGAGGAAGCCTCTATTTATAGCTAAATGCATCTGATCATCACACCTTACTCATGTGCATGGGATTTGAAAATTTGAGTGCATGGGCCTTTGTGGACGTGTGAGAGGCCCATGAATGGCTGAAGGAGCTTACTGAGATCATATGGAAGGCATGTGGTCGTGCACATGGAATGAAGAATTCTTGCATTTCAAGTTACAACATAAAATATCAAAAATGCACATAAATGAAAAGAAATTTGAATCTCCTAAATGGTAGATCCAAATGACTATTGTGAGTAATGGTTTGAAAGCTCTTGAAATAAGGAACAAAAGTCATGTTGGGAAAAAAATCACTTGGCATGTATAAATTGATCAAAACTGGCTTGGAAAGTTCAAGTGTAAAACATGTTCAAATCACTTTGAAAAAATCAACCAAAAGTCAGCTTGGTTAAACCCCTCTGTCCTCATGATACAAGATTCAAATGAGAAAATATCCAACATAAAAGTTATAGATATTTTTAATATGGTAAATCTAGACTCAAAGTTTGCATCATTTGGATTTTCTATGACAAAGTTATGGCAATTTGAAGTTGGGTTCTTTTTCAAATTCAATGAATTAGGTCCAAGATGACCTATAATATTTTGCAATATCACATGTATTTACTTTAGGATTATGAAATTTTGTCCAACATAACATTTGAAGTATACATCTCAAGATTTCCAATGCCTTTTGTATCACCTAAAAATCCTAAAAATTAAGGAAGTTATGCCCTTTGCAAGTTGACCCAAAATTAGGGTTTCAGTCAAAATGACCTATAATGTTTTGAAATGAATGATGACCCTCCAAGCTTCAAATAGATTTTTTATGAAAATGAAAGTTGTTCACATGGTTCTTAGGAACATTTTTCATTTTAGGGTCATCTTCATTTGACAAACACATCAAAAACATTATAGCTCATTGAACCTCAACTTAGTTAGATGACTTGACTAGTCAACTTTTCAAAGTCAAACTTCCAACCTTGATGAATAAATGATTGAGGGGCCTGAAATAGGCTCAAATATGCATAAAATGATAAATGAAAGAAATTCCCTTGATTAAATATGATCAGAGGTTGAGATTGCTTCATGGGCAAGGCACAGTCAAAGCATAGTGAAATTAGGGTTTCCTTGGGAAACAATCTTCAAGCCCTTTGGGTTATCTTGATCAAATTGGAAAATTGAGATACTAGGGAGACATACATGATGATTAGGAACTTTGTGGACCATTGTCATGCTTTTTCTCATTTTCATCTAGCCATTGCATTGGACTTAGGAGCCTCCTAGGAGCATTGTGGAGCACATGATCACTTGAGCTTCAAAGCAAAAAGAGTTAGTGACATATTTTTGTGCTTTTGGTTAGTAATCAAATAAGAAAAGCAATAACATACAATACAAGCATGCTTGGTGATCTCAAATCACTCAAACAAGTCCCAACCCTAGGGTTAAGGAGTCAAACATGATATGATCCTTGAGGCAATGCACTTGTGCAATAACATGATGCCATGAGGGATCTTAGGGTCAAAATTAGGGTCTTACAGTAGGCAACATCATTGAGTTGCTTTGAGGTCAAATCGAAGCAACTTAGATCATGTACCTCGAAATTCAATTCCTTGTATCTTTCATTATACTTGGAATTAGGAGAAATTGAGGCCAGGTTCGAGCTCTTGAGCATTTTCTCTTTAAAATAGTATATGCACTTTTCTTTTGGTGAACATTGGCGGTGGATCAGTCTGGTGAGGTCCACCGGAGAATACGACCGAAGTTAGGGCTCTGGTGATGTGTTGGCATGCCTCCTGGCCATCTGATCATGTATAAATGTTTTAATCTGAGTCATTCCTTTTAATTACCATGCGTATGATGCGTTGATTGAGGACCATTGTGGAACGCCCACGCTTGGCCATCAAATATGTCACCTCAATTAATGAGGGTTTCTGATATCCCTTGTTTTTTATATTTTCTTTTTAATTTTTAATTTTTCATTTAATCCATTTATTATGTTTAATTCATATTAATTTCATTTATAATCCAAAATATACGGGACTTTCACCAAAAATCTTTAAATATTTTCCTCTTCCACATTTTAAATTAAAATCATTTTTTGGACTAATTTTGATATTTTTCAGGAATTAAATGATTTTTAACTTGTTTTAAATATTTTTAAAATACTCCTGACTTTCTAAAAAATGTGAAATTTTTTGTCTAAGGTCCCTTGACCTTGTTTGACCTAGAATAAACCCCTTAGCCATTTATTTGGTGTTTTGAAGGGATTTGAGGTTTTATCCATTTTAAAATGCATTTTAATTCATTTTTAATTTGATTTTTTAATTGAATAATTGTTTAAAAATTGTGTTCAGCCATTTATTTGGTCTTGTGATGTTTAACTTTCTGTTTCGCCTTGATCATGGTTGATTTGACTTTTGTTTCACCAATACTATTGGATTTTGGGGATTGATGAAATGTACATTTCATCTTCCAAAATAAATGGATAGTATTGATGAGATGAAGTTCCTCCTATGATAAATTTGTGTTTCTATTTCCCCTCCCCTCTTCATATTCATCCCTATTCTTCCCCAATTCATCATTGACCTATGATTTCTACAATGTCTAAATACTAGTTGATTCATCAATGACCTTGTGTCAGATGAATCAACATGAGTCGGACTGAGATAGGTCCTTCCCATTTCTTTTGGTGTGTGGTATGTTTTAGGAGTTTGGTTCTTTTTACCAAATCTCTAACATGCATTAACACCTACATTTTCGTTGCCCGACCTCAGATAGTTGTGACTTCTATATAAGTCCAATTACGATTTCTTAACATAGAGCTAAAGTTGTACCGCAAGGCATATCATTCTAGTAAGTGAGATGGTAAGTCTCCCATTATTCATGGCATTGTGTGAAAACTTGACCTTTTTTCCATTCATGAGAGCTATGGCATACTTGTTGATTTATCCAAGTTGGAGCCCTTCTCATGGATGATGTGTTGGTTCATGGATTCATACTTGTGAATTAATGATTGAGTGTTCTCCAAAGAATAACTTAATCAATTAAAATTCTTCACTAACATTTGACTAACCATTGACTAACTTTTATTCATATTGTTTTATCTTCAAGTCATTATTGCAATTTAAATTTCAGTATCTATATCATTCATTTGCATTTACATTTCATGCAAGATGTTTATGTTTCAAGCCCTTTTCACTTTTCTCACTTGATCCATATCGTGTGATTGTGTATATTGTTTGCTTGTCTTTGTTTATGCTGTTATCTGAGACTATCTGAGACTATCTAAGACTGAGCTATCCTTGCCTGTACCACTCATCTGAGTCAAGCCTTGAGAGTTACCTTGGTTTATCTGTTACTTTATCTTTGTGCTTAGTTGTTATGCTGTTATTCTGATTTGATGTCTGATAATTGTTCTCTAAGAATTTGCCAAGGAATATTTTCATCGGATACATGTGAAGACATTGAAGACTGCTAGCTATTGGAGTGCTTGCTTGGATGATATGGATATCTTTATTTGATGCCTTGGTCTTCATATGATTTACTTGGATGTTTGCTTATGCTTATTGCTTGCTCAAAAGTCCAAAGTAAATGGGTTTCTATCTGACATTCTTGTCTTGTGGATTGCATCCCATTGGTCATATCTTTTCAATCGTTATCTTTTAATTTTTGTCTAGGGTAGTCTCTTCATATCCTCCAACTTCTTTAATTTCAAAATATCTCTCCCTTTTCAAAACTTTCTTTCCTTTTTTTTTACTTAGACATGTTTTAATGAGTAGAAACTTTGTCCTTATGTCGTTGAATGTTTAAACTTTTTCTTAATCAAACTTGTAAATAAACTTAACCATACTGATTTTTAATTTTAAAAGACAAAAATAACCAACAACCTCATTAAAGTCTTTGGCCTTTTGTGCCTTTTTCTGTTAAACTTTTGTTAAAATCAATTCACCAACTTCTTTGAAATTTTTTCAACGAACTACAGGGTTTTGATTCCTCATTTTTATGCTGGTACGTAGGCATAAGATCAAAGGTCTTGTCAAACACAAAAATATAATTAATGAATTATTTTCTCATCCCGACACTCTATTTACCAAAAACATATGCACACATAAAAAAAGGGTTCCCTAGGAGTACCAAGGACACTTTGGGTGCTAACACCTTCCCTCTGTGTACCTAACCCCCTTACCTGTAATCTCTGACATTTCATTAGTTTTTATTTGAAAACTTCTTATCTTTGGGTTTTGTTCGTACTTTACCCTTTTCATTGGGACACAATAAAAATGTGGTGGCGACTCTGGTTTTATTGACGTCAAGTTTAACCATAGCTTGATGATCATGAATTTACCACTACAGTCTCAGAGACTTATGTATCTCACTAATGATGATATTGTCTGGCATGATTCTGATATTGATGGCGTGGATATTATTGATAATTATGGTGAGTTCTCTAATGTGCCTCTATTTGGAACACAAGGAGGAATCAACCACGACCCAGCATTAGCCCGTGGTTAGCTTGGGTTCCCCTTGAGAGATAAACCTAAAAATGTTCAGTTAGAGGGTCTAACCTATCAGGAGGGTAAAGATCCCCAACATTTGAAGAACAGGATGATGCATGCTTGGCACAACGTGCATAAGAAAGGAAGATCCGAGTTTGGTCCACGCAACTATGTAGCTATGGAAGCTTACACTATTTGGGTGAGAGACTTATGGGTAGAGAGGTTCCATGCTTTGCACCATAAGCATGCGGAATTACAGATTGAGTCAAGAGACAAAGATTCACTTATTGAGGTTCTTAAAGAGCTTGCAGTAAAGATATAGAGAGATCTCGAGGATTTATTTTCCTCCCGTATTCCTCAGCCTTCCGGTGCTTGGAAGAAGATTGTTGATCGACTCGTCCTCGAGAAAGCTTAGATGCAAACAACTTTTGAGTCCGAGATTCAGCGCATCCGAAGGAAGTATACTCCCTTGGCCAATTCAGCTGCTTTAGTTGCTAGGGATTCTTAGGATCATAATCTCGTTTTCTCTTGTATTTACATTTTTGGTTTCTGAAGTTGTACCCAGTGTAATCGTTCCAAATTTTATGAATAAAAAGAGATTTTATGATCAATTGAACTGTTGTTATTATTGATTATTGTTATTAATTGAAATACTTGCAAATAAGACCTTATATGTTCCTTGAAAGTTAAAATAAAAAACATCGCATTACATGCAACATTTGCATAAGCAGGTTTCTTCAGCCATATATCTTATCAGTTCTTCTTCTGTGTATCAGTCAAGCTGACTCGTCACTACTACACTCATACTAATCATCTGATAAGGATGGATCATCTTGAACAAGAGAACAAACAACTTAAGGATGAGATTTCCAGACTCACTGCTTTGATGGAGTCTGTGATTGCCGCTCAGAATCAACCATCTTCGTCTCTTGCAACTCCTCGTCCTCAGAGGACTATTATTTCAGAGATCGCTTCAACGTCTGTGCTCGTTGTTGCTGCTAGCCAGTATGTGTCTGTCATGCCTGCTGGGTTCCCGTGGGGAATTCCACCTTACTTTGTTCTTGCAGAGTACACTCCAACATTTGCTTCCATGCCGACATCTAGCCTGGTCCTGTCGGTGCCTCCTACCATTGTGCATACTATGCCTCATGTCGAGGAGACCATCTAGCATTTCGAGCCTTCGGAAGGTCCTAATGTTTATGAGAAGATGGGCGAGATGAAGGGTCAGTTTCTTGAGACGCACAAGGAATTGAAGACCCTAAGAGGGAAGGATTTGTTCGGTAAAAGTGTTGTTGAGTTATGTTTAGTGCCTAATGTCAAGATTCTAGTGTAGTTCGAAGTCACAGATTTTGAAAAGTATAAAGGGAATACTCGTCCTCTTAGTCATCTTGTCATGTATGCTCACAAGATGTTTACTCAGACCGACAATGATCAACTACTCATCCATTACTTTCAGGACAGTCTCATTGGGGTTGCACTCAGATGGTACATGGACTTGGACAATGCCAATGTCTATTTTTTTAATGACTTGGGCGAGGCTTTCATCAAGCAATACAATTACATTATTGATATGGCTCCGGATCCGGATCAGTTGAGATTGATGTCTCAGAAGGACAAGGAGACATTCAAGGAGTACGCCCAAAGATGGAGGGATCTAGTTGCTTTGATTAGTCCACCTTTAGAGGAGAAATAAATGGCCAAGATCTTCTTGAAAATGCTGAGTTCATTTTACTATGAACGCATGATTGCAAGTGCCCCTAATGATTTCACTGAAATGGTGAACATGGGGATGAGATTGGAAGAAGACATCCGAGAGGGACGATTATCCGAAGATGAAGCATCGGCGAGCAATAAATATGGTAGCAGTTTCTCTATAAATAAGGAAGGAGAAGTCAATGCAGTATCAGTAGGAAGATATACAAGACCCCTTGTGAAGAAGAATTCTCAGTCCCGACAACATCATCATCAAGTATCATCAGTAATTCTAGTTTTTACCAATAATTCAATAAATCAATCAATTCCTATTAAGCAACAACACCAACAACAACCACCACAACATAACAACTACAACAACAACAATCATCATCAGAACTATGAGAGGAAGAAGGTCTCTTTTGACCCTATTCGTTTGGCTTATGCAGAATTATATCCCTCTTTGGTAATCAAAAATTTGATTCAACCCAGAAATCCTCCACAAACTCCTGAACCATTGCCATGATGGCTCAACCCCGACTTTCATTGTGCTTTTCACCAGGGAGCTCCCGACCATGATATTTAAAACTGCTATCCTTTGAAGTACGAGGTTCAAAGGCTGATCAAGAGTGGTATGGTGTCCTTTGAGGACAGACTGCCAAATGTCAAAGCAAACTCGTTGTCTGCCCATGGCAATGCTTCTGTAAACATGATAGACGGATGTCCTGGAAATTTTAGGGTTTTTTATATGCGTTGTATATGGAGATAGCTGGTGGAAATTCATAGGGACTTGTGCTTGGTAAGTCATTGTGAACATGACCATGATGGTTGTGTCATTTGCAGCGTCAACTCTCGAGGATGTGTAATTGTTAAGAGGGATTTTCAAAAGCTGATGGATGAAAATGTCATTGAAGTTCAACAGTCCAGGTATATGGGCAATGATGTGAATGTTATTGTATCGGTGTTCAAAACCCGTGAGTGGGTAGTTATTGAGTTTGACAACAGCAACATCAAGAGTGTTAATAGATCGGTATCACCATTGGTCATACGGTTAGTGGGTCCCGTCCCTTATTCATCTGATAAAGTTGTGTCGTATAAGTATAACGCTACCATGATAGAGAATTGGAAAGACGTTCCTCTTCCGGCTGCGAGTTCAGCGGTGAGTATTGCATATATAGTGAAAGTAACCCCTAGTGGTCGTGTGTTTAGCCCGGTATCTCCCAGAGTTGTGGAGGATGTTTCAGTGGGTAAGAAGTCAGATGTTCCTATAGTAGATTCGATCAGTGCTCCAACTTATTAGTCTAGTGAATCCAGCAGGTTGAAGGCTAATGATGACGATGAGGTATTACGTCTGATCAAGAAAAATGAGTTCAACATTATGGAGTAGCTGCTCCAAACGCCATCAAAAATTTCAATGCTGTCATTATTGATGAACTATGAGACACATAGAGAGGCTTTGTAGAAAGTACTGGAACAAGCCTATGTGGAGCATGATATTATTGTGAATCAGTTTGACCACATAGTTGCCAACATTACTTCCTGTAACAAGTTGAACTTTTGTGATGAAGAACTCTCTGAGGAAGGTAGAAATCACAACTTTGCGCTCCACATTTCAATGAATTGCAAAGAGGACGCTATGTCCAATGTTTTGGTTGATACTTGTTTATCATTGAATGTGCTGCCCAAGTCAACTTTAGCAAGATTTTCGCATCAAGGGGCACAAATGAGGTACAATGGTGTTGTGGTTAAAGCGTTTGATGATTCCCAAAAAACTGTCATTGGAGAGGTGGACCTTCCAGTTAAGATAGGTCTGAGTGATTTTCAAATTAATTTTCAAGTAATGGACATTCATTCGACCTATAACTATTTGTTGGGATGGCCATCGACCCATGAATTTGGGGTTGTGACATCTATTTTACACCAAAAGTTGAAATTTGTTAAGAATAGAAAGCTCATCATTATTGGAGGGGAGAAAGCGCTTCTTGCGAGCCATTTTACATCGTTGACCTATGTGGAATCCGAAGAAGAAGTTGGAATGCCATTCCAAGATTTATCTATTACTAATGCATTGCAGAAGACTGGGGCATCTATGTCTTCTCTAAAGGATGCACAAGAATTTATTCAGATTGACAGCACCGACAAGTGGGGTCGCGTTGTAGAAGTTATTGAAAATAAGAACAGGGTTGGGCTGGGATTTCAGCAAGGTCTATTCAACGCCAACGTCAAGGCTATGCAATAGGTTTTCCGCAATGGAGGGTTCATTTATGGGGATGATCAACACTCAGTTTCAATAATTGAAGACGGTGATGAAGACAAAGCTTGTGTCAATTTTAAGACACACGACCAGACTTGCAACAATTGGGTTGATGTAGACATTCCTGTAATTGTACATCATTCAAAGTAATTGTTTTATTGTTAAGAAAATCCCTTCTCCTATGCCTAAGGGAGAAGTGAAACATCGTTGGGCATTTTCCTTATTATCTTCAATAAAAAATACAATTTTATTCTTCCACATCTATGATGTTTTATTTTTTACTTTTTGCTTTTTCTGAAATTTTTTATCACAAAAAACATAAATAAACAATATATTTTCCATCTGCATAATATTTGTTTGCACTTCTTTGGTCTAAAATCAAAATACCAAATCATTATACAGGTTGGTTCTCAAATCTATTGAATGTAATGATCCTACTCCCTCTCCAAACTTTTATTTCCCTGTGTTTGAAGTTGAGGAAGAGAATGATGATGAAGACGTGTCCGATGAGTTGTCCCGTTTGCTTGAGCACGGGGAAAAAGCCATTCATCCATTTGAAGAGAAAATTGAATTAGTCAACTTGGGTTCCAAGGATGATGTGAAGGAAGTCAAGATTGGGACTCAACTACGTCCAGAGGTTAATAAGGGGTTGGTTGATCTTCTTAGAGAATACTCTTATGTGTTTGCTTGGTCCTATCAAGATATGTCGGGTTTGGATTATGATATTGTGGAGCATAGGTTTCCTTTGAAGCCAGAATGCTCGTCGGTCAAGCAAAAGTTGAGAAGAACTCATCCTGATATGGTAGTGAATATTAAGGAGGAAGTGCAGAAGCAAATTGATGTTGGTTTCCTTGTTACCTCCGAGTATCCGCAGTGGGTAGCCAATATTGTGCTTATTCCTAAGAAGGATGGAAAATTCTGTATGTGTGTTGATTATAGAGATTTGAACAAAGCCATCCCGAAAGATGATTTTCCTCTGTAACACATTGATATATTGGTAGACAATAGAGCTAAATTCAGAGTCTTTTTGTTTATGGCACCCGAAGATATGGAGAAGACCATATTAATTACACCTTGGGGAACATTATGTTATCTAGTGATGCCTTTCGGTTTAAAGAATGCTGGTGCAACATCCTAAAGAGCTATGACCAATCTTTTTCATGATATGATACACAAATCGATTGAAGTTTATGTTGATGATATGATTGCTAAATCAAGTGATGAAGAAGAGCATGTTGAGTATTTATTGAAGTTATTCCAGCATTTGAGGAAATATAAACTCCGCTTGAATCCCATTAAATGTCCTTTTGGTGTTCGCTCTGGTAAGTTGTTAGGCTTTATTGTCAGCGAGAAGGGTATTGAAGTTGATCCTGCCAAGGTCAAAGAAATACAAGAGATGCCTGCACCTAGAGCCGAGAAGCAAGTCAGAGGTTTTCTTAGCCACTTGAACTATATCTCAAGATTTATATCACATATGACTGCCACATGTGTGCCTATATTCAAGCTTCTTCAGAAAGATCATTTTTGTGATTGGACCGAGGATTGCCAGAAAGCTTTAGACAGTATTAAAGAGTATTTACTTGAGCCTCCGATTTTGTCTCTGCCTGTTGAAGGAAGACCATTGATCATGTATTTGACCGTGCTTGATGAGAGTATGGTGTAGTGGTAAATTCATGGCCATCAAGCTACGAATAAGCTTAACGTCAATAAAACCAGAGTTGCCACCGCGCTTTTATTGTTTCCAAAGGAAAAGGGAAAAGTGCGAACAAAACCCAAAGATAAGAAGTTTTCAAATCAAAACTAATAAAATGCCAAAGATTATAGGTAAGGGGTTGGTTACATAGAGGGAAGCTGTTAGCACCCAAAGTGTCCTAGATACTCCTTAGGAGCCCTTTTTTATGTGTGTATGTGTTTTTGGTATAAAATGATGTTTGTGAAAAATAGAGTGTGGGGATGAGAAATAAATTCATTGATTATATTTTTTTTTGTGTTTGACAAGACCTTCGGTATTGTGCCTACGTACCAACATAAAAAATGAGGGATCAAAACCTCGTAGTTCGTGGTAACAATTTTAAAATGAGTGGGTTGCTTTTACAAAAAAGGTTAATAAGAAAGGCACAAAGGGCCTAAAAGTTTGAATGAAGTTGTTAGTTCTACTTGAAAGAAAGAATTTGATTTAATGGAATAAGGCCAAAGTTTCTACTTGAAATAAGGTCTAAGTTTGAAATCACAAGCAAAGAAAGTTTTTGAAAAGGGGGAGAGACTTGAAATTTAAGAAGTGGGAGGAGATGAAGAGACTAATCCTAAGCATCAAATTAAAAGTTAAGAGTTGAAAAGATCTGACCAATGGGATGCAATCCATCTGACAACAATGTCATATAGAAACCGATTTTCCCTTTGGACTTTGAATCAAGCAATAATCAATCAGACAATTAGAAATATCAGACATCATGAAGATCAAGACATCAAATAAAGATAGCCACATCCAAGCAAGCAAATCCATAGCTAGCAGTCTTCTTTGTCTTCTCATGTATTAGATGAAATACTCATTGATTAACTCAGAATAAAGCATTAGACACAAGATCAAAATAATAGTTTTCATCAAGACAATGTAGCAGATGAATTCAAATAAATCCCAAGACTTGCATCATATGAAGGCTCAGTTCACAATAACTTGATTTCAGAATGTTAGCATTGGCCATGTCCTTTTTGCACAGGGAATGTTCCCTAGTTCTAAGTCCAAAAGTTCAGATCAAAATCAACAATCCACCAAACAAATTTTAGGGATTTTGTTTTTTATTAAGTTTTTTAAGGTCCTAGGACCACAAACAAAATCAAAATGCACAAACAAATATATACAATCACAAGATATGGCTCAAATGAGCAAAGTGAAAATGGCATAAACATAAACAAGTTTAATGAAATGTAACTGGCAATGAATGATAAATAACTAGAAATTTAATTGCATAAAGTAAGTGACTTGAAAGTAAATCAATATTTATAAGAGTTAGTCAAATGTTAGTCAAGGTTAATTGAATGTTTGTAGGATTTGCTTTTTAATTGATTAAGTCATTCTTTGGAGAGCACTCAACCATCTATTCACAAGCATGGATCCTTGAACCAATACATCTTTCATAGGAAGGAAAAAAGTCCAAGTTTCCACATAATACCATGAAAGATGGGAGACTTACAATCCCACTTACTAGAATGTTATGCCTTTAGGGTCAAAACTTAGCTCTATGTTAAGCAATATTAATTGGACTTATGTAGAAGTCATAGCTATCTGAGGCCGGGCAATAAAAATTTAGGTGTTAATGCATGTTAGATATTTGTTATAATGAACCAAACTCCTAAAACATACCACACAGTAAAAGAAAAGATCAAGAGGGATAAACCTATCTCATCCGTACTTGTATTGGTTCATCTGACACAAGGTCATTGATGAACCAATTAACCTTAGGATATTTGTGATTTCATTGGTCAATGAAAGGGATGGGAAAGGAATAGGGATGAATATGAAGGGGGATGAGACTGAGAGAAACACAAATTGGTCATGGGAGGAGTTTTGTCAAATTATAATCATTCATTCAATTTGGGAGATGAAATGTATATTTCATCAATCCAGTAAATCCAATGATTTTTAATCCAACAAAAGTCAAATCAACCTTGACCAAGGCCCAAACAAATAGTCAAACATAACAAGACCATAAAAATGGCTTAACATAATTTTTACACAATTAATCAAATTAAAAATACATTAAAATTCAATTTAATTTGGTCAAAACCGAAAATCTTTTCAAAACATCAAATAAATGGCAAGAGATTTATCCTATGCCAACAAGGTCAAAGGACCTTAGACAAAAAATTTCATGAATTTCGAAAAGGCAAAAGTATTTTTAAATAATTTGAAATATGCACAAAAATATTTAATTCATGAAAAATATCAAAATTAATCCAAAAATAATTTTAATTCAGAAAATGAAAGAGAAAAATATTTAAAGATTTTTGGTGAAAGTTCAATATTTTTTAGATTAAAAATGAAATTATTATGAATTAAACAAAATAAAGCAATTAAACATAAATTCAAAAATTAAAAGGAAATTCAAAAAAGCGAGGGCCATTAGATCTCCCTCATTAATTGAGATGGCAAATCTGATGGCCAAGCGTGCGCTTCACACCATACACCTCAGTCAACGCGACATAGGGATGGCAATCACAAGGAGCGGCCAGGATTAGAACATTTGAACAAGATCTGATGGTCATGAGGTGTGCCAACACACCACCGGAGCTAGGGCTCTGGTCTTCTTCTCCGGTGGACCTCACCGGACTGGTCCACCACCAAAATGAAAAACAAGGACATGGATTTAAAGAAAAAATGCGCAGGAGCTCGAATTTGGCCTCAATTTTCTCCAATTCCAAGTATATAAAAAGATACATGGATTTGAATTTTGAGGATCATGAACTAAGTTACTTTTATTTGACCTCAAAGCAACTCAATCTTCTTTCCTACATTGGTAGGACTTCAGCCAACCAAAAATCACAAAGAATAATGGAGAATTGAGGGAGAATCAAAGAGAAGAAAATTTTGAAAAATTACCTTCGAGGGAGCTTCAACCTTGCTTGATCTTGATCTCAATTGTGCGTGGCTTAGTTTTAGAAGCCTGTAGGAAGTGATTAAGATCAGAAAATGGCTTGGACTCTTGGAGTTTCAATCTCAAAACAGAATGAGATTGGAAGCTCAATTTTCAAATGAAAACCTTCAAGATCATCCTCTAATGGTGAGGGTTTGGATTGCAAGTTCAAAGCTTGTGCATGAGGTCCTTAATTCTGAGCATAAAGGGTTGTATTTATAGCCAATGTGATTCATTTACACACACTTCCAAAATTTTCCAAATGTAGCAATTTTCATTGCATGCTTTCATGGGCGTGTGATAGGCCCATCAAGTGATGTATTCATGTCCAAAATTGTTTGTGAATCATGCTAAAATCATGTCATGTGGCCATGCATTTGAGTTTGAAATGTGAAGGTAAAAATCAATCAATTGGTCCCTTGAAAAGAACCCATGCGCAATTCCTTCATTCTTTGACCAAATAAGGTGATCTTGTACTTTTTGGAAAGGTGAGCTCATGGGGGAATAACTTTCTTGTTGAACACGTTTCCAGGAAGTTTTCAAATTCAAACATGTTTGGAAGTTTTATAAGTACCAAGTCAAATATTCACTTCTTCCACTTTGAATAAATTTTCCTATGGACTTCAAATGGAAAAAGTTCCCTCATAAAGTTGTATCTCTTTCAAACATATTAAATTTGTTCACAAATTTGACCTCATTTGGATTTGTCACGAAGGAGTTATGCATTTTAGAAGTTGAGGAAAATCACTTGTTTAATGGTAATGGCCCAAAATGACCTATAATGTTTCCTCTTGGCACATGCAATTGAAAGTTGAATTTAAACTTCTTCCAAACATAAAAGTTGGAGAGGACATCTTTAATTTAATCATGTAACTTGAATGGATTTCATCTCATAAAAATTGAGCAACCTATGATCCTTGGAAGCTGACTTCCTTACTAGGGTTCAGACAAAATGACCTATAATATTTCAGCATAGAAAATGACTTTCCAAGCAAAACTAGCTCTTGACTTCAATATGAAAGTTGTTTCGAATGTCATTATGAGTAACGCTTATCATGGAATCATTTTCAGATGACAAAAATTTTAGGAGATAGGGTCTAGGGAACCCCAGTTTTGACCAGTTGACTTTCTCTGGTCAACCACCACGAACCAACTTGCAAACTTGATATTCTCTTGATATTTAGGACTCGTGGAGGATCATATATGTGTAGGGTGATGTAGTATGAAGTATCCCTTGATATATTTGATCAAATGATGAATAAACTTGTTGAGGAAGTCACACAAGATACCCAGATGAATTAGGGCTTTTAAGACAAACAAGCTTCAAACTCTTAATGATTTCTTGATCAAAATGATATGTGAAGACCATGGGGATCCATACATGATGTCTAGAGTCAATTTAAACCACCTATTGATTGATCTCCTTGCATTGAGGGTTTCAAACCCTAGTTGTGAGCTTGATGAAGCATGGGTTAACACACACATTACCTACAAAAGTAACAAACTATACAATAACATATTTTTGGTATTTTGGTTAGTAAATAATGAAAAATAAAGTATGATATAATCAAATGTGCTTGGTGACCTCTCCCAATGCAAACCCAATGAATGAGGGGTAATGAGGATGTCAAGGTGTGATCCCTAAGCCAATTCATATGATGAGATAGTATGAGGGATCTTAGGGTCAAAATTGGGGTCTTACAGCTGCCCCTATTTAAGGAAATTCTGACTGAGGATGTGAAGGTTAAAATCTTTGTATCAACTCAGCATAATGGACTTAAATAACAACATATAATATGAATGTTAAAATAATCTATGTGGGGAAAATTACCACAAAGGAAAAGAATCCGGAGTGACTGAAAGTCCACAAGAGCATAATGCATTTCATAAGGAAAACTCACCGGGGAGACAGAGATTCTGGGGATAAACAGTTGTGCGTAAGCCAGGCTACGACTTGAAAACTACTAGGGACACGAGAGGAATTCTACGAAAATAAATCAATGGTGGACTCAGTTGGGGATAAGGAAAATCTACAGGGGAAACGGGTGAATCAGAACAAAATTGAAATACTCAAACCAAACAGAGGGTGGCGACTTCACTGAGGAAATACGCACTCAAACTCAACTGGGGAAGAATGAACTTCAACACAGGAGTACCAGAAGTATATTATCTATTACCAGTTACTGGGTAGGAAGATAATGTATTCTGACATAGAGACATCTGTTACCGATTATGATAAACATATCAAGGATGACTCGCTGAGAAATAAGAGGTGCATTCATTACCAGTTACTCGGTAAGAAATATCTTGTTGGGGAATATATCAAATAGGATTTGCAACTACCAGTTACTGGGCAGAAGACCAAAGAGAGAATATCTGCCACTAGTTAAAGAGAACATATCAAGGATAGATTCAAAGGAAGAATATCCATCACCCGTTAGGATGAACATATCAAGGATAGAGCACCTGAGACAATGGGAAGAATATCCGTTACCGGTTAGGGTAAACATATCAAGGATATACTGCCGGAGAAAAGTAGGAATTATATCTATCGATTACTGGATAGAATACCAAAAAGAGAATATTTGTCATCGGTTAAGATGAACATATCAAGGCTAGACTCAGTAGGGGGAAGCAGGATTTACAACTATCGGTTATTGGGACAGAAGACCGCAAAGAGGAGAAAATTCGTCATCTGTTAAGATGAACATATCAAGGACTAACTCTCTGGGGAATAAAATAGGGATTACAACTACCTTTTTACTGGGTAGAAAACCACAAAAGGAAGAATATCCATCATCGGTTAGGATAAACATATCAAGGATAAACTGCCTAGGGAAACACGAAAACGAATCCGCTGGGGAAAATAAAGGAAGTAGATTACATTTACCGGGTATTGGGCAAAACTAAAGTACTAAAAAATTGAGAAGAAATATTACCAGTTATTGGGTAATAGACTCTCAAGGGACAAAAAATATCTATCTAGGCAAGAGCTAGAAAGAAACGGTCGAACAAAGACTCAACCCAATAGGATATAACTCAAGGGGAGTGAGTCCATCTAGATAATTAACTGGGGAGGAAACTGAAATAATAATCATCCACGAGAAAATAACTCAGTGGGGAATGACAAAGGTTAAACTCTTTTTGCTTAAGGGGTTGACACTCTACAACTGAAGGAAGACAGACGCACCAAATCTGCATGGGTAAAAAATATCACCAAAACAGGGAATCAAAATAATGAAATCAAATGCAATAAAAAATGTATAATGAAATATCTGATGTATGAATATGTATGTATATGATTGATGATTATGTTGACAAAACAATCCTGAAGGATACAAATATCATAGATTTGAACCACCACTACAACACTCGGCTAATCTCAACAAGATGGAAACACCAACTGGAGAGAAATGTTGGGGATGAACATAAATCATTTGGCTCTGAAAATTCAACCATGGCTGGGAAGAGAGAAAAGATTTGCTGAAAAACTAAGTTGTCAACTCTGCGGGGAATTTTAGGTCAACACCATATTAAATGGGAGACAACCCCGAAGGGGACCAAATCAAACACTGCTGGGAACCAGGGAATTTCAGTATCTGAAGATGAACTACACTGGGGAGTACAAGAGATAAAACTTTGCATGGAGGATCTAGGAAAATTGCCGAGGATGTGAGCATACAACTCAATTAGAGAACGATTTATAAAAGGGACCGACCACCAATTCAACTCTACTCGGGATAAATGATGATCTGCTTGGGAAAGATTACCAAACCAACCGCTTGGGGACGACCAACAAGGCTTCGCATGTCAAGACTTACCTATTCTCATACTGCTGTTGATATTCCTTGTTGAAATTGATTGTTCTTAAAGTAATTGCTTTTATATTCTTGAGAAAAATGATCTTTATTTATTAATTTATTTCAAAATTATCATCATAAAAAATCAAATTTATTTAGCTGAAATAAATAAGAGTAGAAACAATTGGATAAAAAGCTCAACTTTATTTAATAGAATGGTAGTTTGTACATGACAAGACTCCATAGATCTTTACAAAAGTTGAAAATGATAATTTACATGGAAAAAGGCTACATTGAATACAATGATCACTACTCTTCCTACCAGACTTCGATATCCGTTGTGCTATTGGTTTTGGTTGAGAATGACGAATCATAACCAAACGACTTGCTCCAAATTGCTCCAATGATCAGGACCAACCGAATGCAGTTACTTGCCACAATCCCTATCTTTTGCCTAGATTGCCCCAAGGCGAGGTACTCAATCTATCGGGAGAAATTTTCTGTTTTATGTCTCTAACTTTTGCTTGGATCGCCCTTTCGGGTTTTCAATCCACCGAGCCACTCATTTTTGCCCAAGCCGCCCGTTCAGGTTTTCAACTTAGAAAGTTGTTCTTTTCATTTTAGGCGAAGTATTTCTTGACTGCATCGGCATTCACAGGATGAGTGAACTCTTCACCATCCATAGTTGTAAGAATCAAAGCACCACCTGAAAAAGCTCTCTTAACAACATATGGGCCTTCATAATTAGGAGCCCATTTTCCCCTAGCATCAGGTTTGAAAGATAAAATATTTTTAAGCATAAGGTCACCTTCTCTGAACACACGAGGCCTGACCTTCTTATCAAATGCCTTCTTTATTCTCTGCTGATTTAACTGACCATGACACATGGAAGTCAACCTATTCTCTTCAATTAAGTTCAACTGGTCATATCTGGTCTGGCACCATTCAGCTTCAGTCAACTTAGCTTCCTTCAAGACACGTAATGATGGGATATCATCCTCAACGAGAGCACATCTTCCATACCATAGACAAGAGAGAATGGGGTTGCCCTTGTTGATGTGTGGATGGATGTACGGTACCCATACAAAGCAAATGGGAGCATCTCATGCCAATTTTTATATGTCACAACCATTCTCTGAATGATCTTCTTGATGTTCTTAGTTGCAGCTTCAACGACCTCATTCATCTTAGGTTTGTAGGGAGAAGAACTATGATGTGCAGTTTTGAAGTCTTTGCAAAGAGCTTCCACCATATTATTGTTCAAGTTAGATCCATTATCAGTAATGATCTTACTTGGCACACCATACCGGCATATAATTTGTTTCTTGGTAAACCTCATAATAACTTGCTTGGTTACATTTGCATAAGATGCCGCTTCAACACACTTTGTGAAGTAGTCAATAACCATCAAAATAAAACGATGTCCGTTTGAAGCTTTGGATTTAATCAAACCATTCATATCAATTCCCCACCTGGAGAAGGGCCATGGAGAGGAAATGACATTCAACAGTGCTGGAGGAACATGAATTTTATCTGCATAGATTTGATACTTGTGGCATTTCTTCACAAACTTGCAGCAGTCAGATTCCATTGTCAGACAATAATAACCTGCTCTTAACATCTTCTTAGCCATAGCATATCCATTGGAATGAGTTCCAAAGGAACCTTCATGGACTTTATCCATCAATAATTCTGCTCCGTGTCTATCCACGCATATGAGCAAAACCATATCGAAGTTTCTCTAGTAAAGCACATCACTATTCAGGTAAAAATTGCCAGCTAATCTTCTCAAAGTCTTCTTATCTTTCAAAGATGCCCCGGGAGGGTAAATCTGACTTTGGAGGAAACATTTGATATAAAAATACCATGGCTTTTCATCCTTGACTTCTTCAACAGTGAACACATGAGTTAGCCTATCAAGACACATCACAGTCAAATTAGGAACCTCATTCCAAAACTTTACCACAATCATTGAAGCCAACGTTGCAAGAGCATCTGCAATCCAGTTTTCGTCTCGAGGGATATGATGAAACTCAAATTTTGTAAAGAAAGTTGAAATCCTCCTTGCAGAGTCTCTATAGGGTATCAAATCTGATTGATTCTTCTCCCATTCACGTTTGATCCGATTCACAACCAAAGCTGAATCTCCATAGGCGTCAAGATACTTCAAGCATGCTGATCCGATAATGCAAGCTTCATACTCAACCATATTATTTGTACACTTGAAAGTCTATCTAGATGTAAATGTCGATGATGTTAAGATGTTGATGAGTTGTTGTTGTTTGTTGATAGTATTCATGTGGTAACATGAATTGGTTAATTGCATATGTGTTAGTATGTGTGCATTCATTCATAGCATGGTCGACTTCATTGTGGAAGTGGTGAAACTGTGGGTTCACATGAGCACTCATTGATCCTTAATTGGAAATAGGTGAGGTAGATGTAGCACTCATTGATCCTTAATTGGAAACATGTGAGGCAGATGTAGCACTCATTGATCCTTAATTGGAAACAAGTGAGGTAGATGTAACACTCGTTGATCCTGAATTGGAAATAGGCGAGGTAGATGAGCACTCGTTGATCCTTAATGGAAATAGGCGAGGTAGTAGATGCTACCACATGCATGGAGTCACATGTCTTGCATTGAGTCACATTAAAGTCATGTGATAGTTGAATGTTTGCATGGTTGTGATTGTGATGTGTGTATGAGATATCGTAATTGAATTTGGTGATGTTTGGATACTTAACTTGGTGAAATATGTGATTATGTGATAATTGTGATTATGTGTATATTTGAGAATATTTCATTGAGATTTAGTATTAACTTCTTGAGTGTTAATGTATGTTTGAAACGTGTGAAGTAAGAGGACGGTAGCTCGCTCGAGATTAGCTGGAGAGGTTCCGTATTTTAGTTTGACGATTAGGTAATGAGTCAATGCTCTAGTCATGTAACACTGGGTAGATTGGTAGTATCGAACTCATATCTCATTGGAGATGCAGTATGTTATTACTTGAGTTACGTTATCTTGAGATGATTGTTGAGAGATGATCATGGTATGGGACATGGATCATTTTATGAAATACATGAGTATTCTTTATTTTCCGCTGCGAACGCATATGCTTGAATATTCATGATAATTGAGATGTGTTATTTTAAATGACCAGGTGTATTGTTGGTTTTTGAAAGCTTTTAGTTTTTAAAAACGTCAATGTGACGCCCTTTTGTTTATATGTTTGCTTATTTACTCTGATTATATGCTAAGTAATTTGGGGTAGAAAAAGGGGTGTTACATTAGAAAAGAGAGGTGCAACACAAGGAGTGGTTGTCGATGCATGAGGCATGACAATGAGACACTCCTAGCAGCTTCTAGGGGGAAAACCAAATTCACATCGGAATGAGAGGGATCCTGAGGCTATGCAGGTATGAGACTGCATGGTTAAATGAAGGCTTATAAGGATTAATTGGTACTACCTATACCAACAAGAAGCATCTTATTTTCGGTAGCCTGACCAATAAGAACTCCATAGTTAAGCGTGCTTGACTTAGAGTAGTATTGGGATGGGTGACCTTCTGGGAAGTTTCTCAGAAAGCATGTGAGTGAGGAAAAAGCATGCTGAAAAGACCCGTGTTGGTTTGTGGGGTCAGTCGGTAATCCTGAAAGCAGTTTGGGATGTTACAAATGGTATCAGAGCCATACCTCTCCCAGTACGATGTGCTTCGGGGACGAACTAAGCGGAAACTGGTGGGCATGTAACACCCGAGGTCGGAGAGGCCGAAGAGTGGTTACATGTAACATCTGAGGGCGATATGAGTGGTTGTCGATGCATGAGGCATGACAATGAGACACTCCTAGCAACTTCTAGGGGGAAAACCAAATTCACATTGGAATGAGAGGGATCCTGAGGCTATGCAGGTATGAGACTGCATGGTTAAATGAAGGCTTATAAGGATTAATTGGTACTACCTATACCAACAAGATGCATCTTCTTTTCGGTAGCCTGACCAATAAGAACTCCATAGTTAAGCGTGCTTGACTTGGAGTAGTATTGGGATGGGTGACCTTCTGGGAAGTTTCTTAGAATGCATGTGAGTGAGGAAAAAGCATGCTGAAAAGACCCGTGTTAATTTGTGGGGTCAGTCGGTAATCCTGAAAGCAGTTTGGGGTGTTACAATGAACATGCCCTACCTACAAAAGAGTTAGGCAAATGCAAAGACATATTTTTGGTATTTTGGTTAGTAAAATGATAATATAAAAGTATGATACAATCACATAGTGCTTGGTGATCTCTCCCAAAGCAAACCCAATGAAAGAAGGATGAGGAGGATGCCAATGTATGATCCCAATGCCAATGCATATGATGAAATTGCATGAGGGATCTTAGGGTCAAAATTGGGGTCTTACAAAAGGCATCACTCTATAACAGAATGTTCCCTAGGGTGTAATGAATGTGGTATTCTCTATATCTTCAGGTGCCATCTTGATTTGATTATAACTGGAAAATCCGTCCATAAACGAAAAGACTTTAAATTTAGTTGTATTGTCCACCAACATGTCAATGTGTGGAAGAGGAAATCATCTTTCGGACTAGCTTTGTTCAAATCTCTGTAATCAACACACATGCGGACTTTTCCATCTTTCTTAGGTACATGCACAATGTTGGTCACCCATTGCGGATACTCAAAGGTAACAAATAAACCAGCATCAATATGCTTCTGCACTTCCTCTTTGATCTTAACATGCCATATTAGGATGAGTTCTTCTCAACTTCTGCTTGACCGACGAGCATTCTGGCTTCAACGACAATCTATGATCCACAATTTCAGAATCCAAACCAGGCATGTCTTGATAGGACCAAGAAAACACATCTGAATACTCTCGAAGAAGATCAATCAACCTCTTATAAGCTTCTTGACACAATTGAGACCGAATCTTGACTTTTTTCACATCATCCTCGGAATCCAAGTCAACTAGCTCAATCTGCTCTTCAAATGGCTAAATGGCTTTTTCTTCGTGCTCAAGTAAACGAGATAATTCATCAGATACTTCTTCATCAATTTCTTCCTCAGCCTCAAACACAGGAAAGCAAAGTTTGGAGAGGGAGTAGGATCATTCTATTCAATGGGTTTGAGAACCAACCTACATAATGATTTGATATTTTGATTTTAGAGAAGTCAATTGTTACCAAATATTATGCAGATGGAAGATTATTATTTATTTATGTTTTTTGTGATTACCATTTTCAGGAAAGGAAAATGTAAAATCAAAACATCATAGACGTGGATGAATAAAATTGTCTTTTATTGATGATAATTGAAATGCCCAACAATGTCCACTTCTCCCTTAAGCATAGGAGAAGGATTTTTCTTAAAAATGGAAACAAATTACTTAGATCGATGAATAATAGTAGAAACATCAATAACAACCCAATTGTTGCTAGTCTGGTCATGCGTCACAAAGTTGGCGCAAGCTTCATCTTCATCGTCGCCATCCTTAATCACAGCAGTTGAGTGTTGATCATTATCATGAATGAACCCTTCACTGCGGAAACTCGGTTGCATAACTTCAATTTTGATGTTGAACGACCCTGGTTGAAATCCCAATCCATCCCTACTCTTATTCTCAGCAATCTCTATCATACGACCCCACTGACCAGTGCTGCCAGCCTCAATAGCCTTTTGAGGATCCTTCAAAGAAGACATGGGTTCCCTAGTTTTCTTTTCTTCATCAGCAATAGACAAGGCTTAGAACGGCGTTCCAACCTCCTCCTCAGCTTCAACATAAGAAAAGGATAACAAATGGCTCACCAAAATTGCTTTCTCTCCACCAACAACGTACGATAAGCTTGTCGTTCTTCACAAATTTCAATTTCTGGTGTAGAGTAGACGTCACTGCTCCAGCTTCATGAATCCATGGCCTCCCCAACAAGCATCTATAGGTTGGGTGGATATCCATTACCTGGAAAGTAATTTGGAAATCACTCGGACCTATCTTAATTAGAAGGTCCACTTCACCAATGACTGTTTTACGGGAACCATCAAACGCTTTAAAAATCACGCCACTGTATCTCATTGGGGCACCTTGATAAGAAAGTCTAGACATATTTACTTTGGAAGCACATTCAAAGATAACCCAGTGTCGACCAACACATTGCACATAGCGTCCTCCTTGTAGTTTATAGAAATATGTAGTGCCAGTTTGTGATTTCGGCCTTCCGCAGGAAGCTCTTCATCACAAAAACTCATATTATTGCAAGAAGTAATATTTGCAACAATATGGTCAAACTGATTCACAGTCATATCATGCTCAACATAAGCCTGCTCGAGCACTTTTTGCAACACTTCCCTATGTGCCTCATAATTCATTAATAGGGACAGTACATAGACCCTTGACGGGGTTTGGAGCAGCTACTCTACCACATTAAACTCACTTCTCTTTATTAACTTCAAAACTTTGTCATCATCATTATCCTTCAGCTTGTTGGATTCACCAGACTGACACACTGGAGTACTAACTGGATTCACCACTGGAATCTTTGCGTTCTTACTGGTTACAACATCTTCTACCTCTTTTAGAAAGACCGGACCGAATACACGACCACTATGGGTCACCTTTGCAATATCAGCTATACTCACCATGGAGTCTGCAACTGTTAAAGGAACCTCTTGACCATTCTTAATCATCGTGGCATTGTACTGATAAGGCACAACTTTATCGTATGCATGCGGAACAGGGCCCGTTAACCATATTACCAACGACAATACCGATATATTGATGTTGCTGCTGTTGCTATCAAACTGTATAACTACCCGCTAAGGGGTCTTAAACATAGGCATAATCACATTCACATCATCTATACTTCTCGATTATTGAATCTGGATTACATTCTCATCCATCAACTTCTAGATATCTCTCTTGACAACCATGCTCCCATGGGGGTTCACACTACAGATTGCACTACCATCATGGTCGTGCTCACAGTCACTGGTCAAACGCAAGGTTATATGCATTTCTACCAACGACCTACGGATATGTCGTACATCAAATACTCGGAAATTCCCTAGACAACCATCCACCATGTTGGCAGAAGCATTACCATGAGCAGGCAATGAATTAGCTTTCATATTAGGCGTTCGGTCTTCAAAGGGCACCATCCCACTCTTCACGAGCTTTTGTACCTCATACTTCAATGGATAGCCATTCTCTATGTCGTGGCCATGGGGCTCCCTGGTGAAAGGCACAACGAAGTCCAGGTTTGAACTACCATGGAAGTGGCTCGGGAATTTGCGGAGGATTTCTGAGCTGAATAAGGTTCTTGAGAACCAAATATGGGGACAATTCGACGTACGTCATAGGAATAGGGTCAAAGGAGACCTTCTTCCTATCAAAATTTTGTTGATTATTACTGTTGTTATTGTTGTTGGTTCTTTGTTGTGGTTGTTGTTGACGTTGTTGTTGTTGAATTAGAACAAATTGATTTTTGGAATTGTTGGAAAATATAGGAATCACTGATGAAACTTGATGTTGATGTTATCGAGAGTGAGAACTATTTCTGACATGAGGCCTCCTCTGCCTCCCCTCTAACACTGAATTAGTCTCCCCATCCTTCCTCTTGGAGAAACTACCTCCATACTTCTTGCTATACGATGCTTCTTCTTTAGACAGACGTCCTTCACGGACTCCTTCCTCTAATCTCATCCCCATGTTTACCATTTCGGTAAAGTCATTGGGGGCACCAAAAATCATACATTTATAATTGAAACGAACTCATCGTCTTCAAGAAAATCTTCGTCATCTCCTTTTCTTCCAATGGTGGACTAATCTGGGCAGCAAGTTCCCTCCAGCTCTAAGCATACTCTTTGAATGTCTCCTTACACTTCTGAGACATAGACCTCATCTGGTCTCTATCAGGCGCCATATCAAAGTTATATTTGTACTGATTGATAAAAGCTTCACCCAAATCATTGAAAGTACAAACACTTCCACTGTCTAACCCTATATACCATCTCAAAGCGGCACCAGTCAAACTGTCTTGGAAGTAGTGAATCAATAACTGATCATTATCATTTTGAGTTGACATATTTCTGGCGTACATCACAAGGTGGCTCAGCAGACAAGTGTTCCCCTTATACTTTTCAAAGTCAGGGACCTTGAACTTCATCAGGATTTTCACATTAGGCACTAGGTAGAGCTCAACAACACTCTTCCTAAACAAATCCTTTCCTCTCAGAGTCTTCAACTTTTTGTGTATATCGAGGCACTGTTCTTTCATCTTATCCATTTTCTCATACACATCTAGACCGTCAGACGACTAAGAGTGGTAGTTAGTGTCCTTGACACGAGGCATAGTGTGGACAACAGGAGGTGGCACTGAGATGACCCGGCCATATGCCAGCAGAGAAACAAATGTGGGTGCATACCCTTCTAGCATAAAGTTGGATGGAATTCCCCAAGGGAATCCAGTAGGCATGGAAGGACCGGATTGACTGGAAACAACTAGAACAGTTGAGGTAGAAACCTCATAAATAACAGTCCTCTGGGAAGGAGTTTCAGGAGTTGGTGAAGACTGATTCTGCGCAGCAAGAACAGACTCCATCATAGCTGTTAACCGTGCAATTTCATCCTTGACCTCTTTATTTTCTTACTCTAAGTGCTCCATGATCTTTGATTTATTAGCGTGAGTGTTGTATCAGTAATTCAGCTTTGCTGAAGCATAGAAGAGTAACCAATACGACATATGGTGGAAGCAAACTTGCTATGCAAATGATGCATGAAATGCATTGTTTTTGTTTATTTCAAGGAACATACGAAGTTCTATTTGTAAATATTAAATAATAACAATAGTAACAATTTGATTGACCATAAAATCTCTTTTTATTCCTAAAATTTGGAAGGATTACACTGAGCACAATTTCAGAAACCAAACTACAAATACAAGAGAAAAGGTAACTAATCATCCTAAGGACCCCTTAGCCACGATATCAGATGATCTTGCTGAGGGCGCGTACTTCCTTTGGATGCGTCGAATCTCGGACTCAAAAGATGTCTTCATCTGAGCCTTCTCAAGGACCAGAAGGCTGAGGCATACTATAGGAAGATGGACCCTCTGGCTCTCTCTGTCTCTTCACTGCTTGGTCTTCAAGAAGTTCAATAAGTGCATCCTTATCTTTTGACTCAAGTTGTAACTCCTCATGCTTTCGAATCAAAGCATGGAATCACTCTTCCGACATATCTTTCTCTTGCTTCATCTTGGCAAGTGCGTCTTCCAACTCCTCTATATCTTAGTTAGAGAGAGTTGATGGCTCAACCACAACCAAAGACATAGGTCTTTCACATGCATACAACATCTTCAGCTCCAAAGCTCTCTTCTTCACCCAAGTAGTGTAAGCCTATAAAGCTACACAGTTGCATGGACCGAGCACGTATCTTCCCTTCCTATGCACATTATGCCAAGCATGTACCATCTTCTGCTTCAAATGTTGGGGATCTTTACTCTCTTGATAGAAAAGACCTTCTAACTGAGTTTTATTAGGTTTATCTCTCAAGGGGAACCCAAGTTACCGATGAGCCAAAGCAAGATTGTAGTTGATTCCTCCTTGTGTACCAATGAGAGACACATTAGAGAATTCACCACCACTGTCAATAATATCCAAGCTTCCCAATGCAGAGTCATACAAAAGAATATCATCATTAGTGAGAGACATAAGCCTATGGGACCACCTTAGACATTGTTTATTCTTCAAGAAAGCAGGTGTTTGAGGCAAGTGAGAAATAAATCACTTGTACAGAAGAGGAACACAACAAACAATAGTCCCACCATATTTAGAATTCCTTAAGTGCAAATAGAAATACATATCACCCAACAAAGTAGGCATGAGGTTCCCAATCAAGAAGATTCTGACGGTGTTAACATCAACAAAACCGTCAATGTTAGGGAACAAATCTAGACCATATATGAGTAATACAAATATGGCTTCACAAGCATCCATACTACTGGCTTGAGCAAAGACAATAGATTTACCCATGAGGAACTCAGAAGTCAACCCCATAAATCCTCCTTTCTTCACCAAATGAGCATGAATCTCCTATTTATTCAGATGAAGAGCTTCAGCTATGATATGAGATATGGGAGTCTCCTCCAATCCACTAAAAGGTACCTTGTCAGGAACGGGTATTTCCAAGAGATTGGCATACTTCTCTAACGTAGTCATAAGCTGATAATCGGGAAAAGTGAAGCACCAGTAAATAGGGTCATAGAACTGAACTAAAACACTCATAAGTCCTTCAACTACATCAGTAGATAACATAGACAAAATCTTCCCATGACGTTTCTTGAAGTCCAAGGGATCTAGTACAAAGGATGATAACTTCCTTAGCTCTTTAAAATTAGGACATCTAAAACTGTACTTCTTAGTGTTCCTTCATCCATAATCCATGGTTTGGAAATATTTGCAAATGAGACCTTAGTTCCTTGAAATTTATTTTTCTGTGATGGA
Organism: Lathyrus oleraceus; assembly: GCF_024323335.1. Classification (NCBI taxonomy): domain Eukaryota; kingdom Viridiplantae; phylum Streptophyta; class Magnoliopsida; order Fabales; family Fabaceae; genus Lathyrus; species Lathyrus oleraceus. Next base: position 309,765,054 of record NC_066580.1, read on the forward strand.
TGTTATGATGCACATGTATGCATGAATGCAACAATCACACACAAGGGGTCACACACATGGAAAACACAAACAAAGGTCAAGGGATGGATCAAGTCATCATCAAGATCAATCATCCATTTTAGTGGATTATGTTTTTCAACTTATCAACACCCAAGTTCCATTGATATTGACGAGACTTGATTGGATCAACCAATAATCAAAGGGTTTGTTGCGAGTCATGAGCATGGAGTTAGGTTAATAACCATCTGAAAGGAGTGTACTAAGGATAAAAACTTGCAGATCATGTTCTAAAAATTTCCCAGAGTCTTGATTCCATCTATCGGATATTACAGGTTAGGATGACTGACTCATCAACCCATAATATTCTCAAGAGGAACTCGTCTGAGTGTAGTATCGCATAACAACTATTATCAGGTCTACACCTGAACAGTCTCCACACTATGTCCTAAATAGGCCAAGTTAGGTTAAATGTTCTATGGTCCTCAGCTTCTCGGACCCCAAATCAGAGAAAGTAATGCCTAACCACAAATGACTTGCGTGACATTAGTAACTCGAAAAAGGTTTCCACTTAGTAGATGGATCTCAAGCCAACTTGTCAAGGACTACTCCACAGAAGTGGAACATGACCATACCATCCTCCTATTTTAATTGCACTCGAGTTCGGGTTAGAATTTATCTCACCACTCAGAGATCACCAAGAACAACAGACAAATTATATCACACAAACAAGCATACAAGAATCAAATATACAAATATATACATATAAAAAAAGTAGGCTAAACCCACTGAGGACTACTCCCCAGCAGAGTCGCCACTTAATTTCAGTAGCGGCAAATACATGACCATCAAGCTATGGATAAGCTTAACGTCAATAAAACCAGAGTCGGCACCGAGCTTTTATTGTTTCCAAAGGAAAAAGGAAAAGTACGAACAAAACCCAAAGATAAGAAGTTTTCAAATCTAAACTAATAAAATGCCAGAGGTTACAGGTAAGGGGGTTAGTTACACAGAGGGAAGGTGTTAGCACCCAAAAGTGTCCTAGGTACTCCTAGGGAGCCCTTTTTTATACGTGTATGTGTTTTTGGTATAAAATGATGTTTGATAAAAATAGAGTGTGGGGATGAAAAAAGAATTCATTTATTATATTTTTTTGTGTTTGACAAGACCTTCAGACTTGTGCCTACGTACCAACATAGAAAATGAGGGATCAAAACCTCGTAGTTCGTGGTAATAATTTCAAAATGAGTGGGTCGCTTTTAATAAAAGGTTACTAAGAAAGGCACAAAGGGCCCAAAAGTTTGAATGAAGTTAATAGTTCTTTTTGTCTTTTAAATTTTAAGTCAATATGATTAGATTTATTTACAAGTTTGATTTAAGAAAGAATTTGAAAATTCAATGGCATAAGGCCAAAGTTTCGACTTGAAATAAGGTCTATGTTTGAAATCACAAGCAAAGAGTTTTTTTGAAAAAGGGGGAGAGATTTGAAATTTAAGAAGTGGGATGAGATGAAGAGACTAATCCTAAGCATAAAATTAAAAGTTAAGAGTTGAAAAGATCTGACCAATGGGATGCAATCCATCAGACAAAAATGTCATATTGACACCCATTTTCCCTTTGGACTTTGAATTAAGCAATACTCAATCAGAGAATTAGCAATATTAGACATCATGAAGATCAAGGCATTAAATAAAGATAGCCACATCCAATCAAGCAAATCCATAGCTAGTTGTCTTCTTTGTCTTCTTATGTTTCAGATGAAATACTCATTGATTAACTCAGAATAAAGTATTAGACACAAGATCAAAATAACATTTTACATCAAGACAATGTAGTAGATGAATTCAAATAAATCCCAAGACTTGCATCAGATGAAGGCTCAGTTCACAATAACTTAATTTCAGAATGTTGGCATTGGGCAAGTCCTTTTTGCACATGGAATGTTGTCTAGTTCTAAGTCCAAAAGTTCAGATCAAGATCAACAGTCCACCAAACATTTTTTAGGTTGTTTGATTTTTATTAAGTTTTTTAAGGTCCTAAGACCACAAACAACATCAAAATGCACAAACAAATATATACAATCACAAGATATGGCTCAAATGAGCAAAGTGAAAATGGCCTAAACATAAACAAGTTTAATAAAATGTAAACGACAATGAATGATAAATGACTAGAAATTAAATTGCATAAAGTAAACGACTTGAAAGTAAATCAATATTAATAAGAGTTAGTCAAGGTTAATTGAATGTTAGTAGGTTTTTGCTTTTTAATTGATTAAGTCATTCTTTGGAGAACACTCAACAATCTATTCACAAGCATGGATCCTTGAACCAATACATCTTCCATAGGAAGGAAAAAAGGCCAAGTTTCTATAAAGATGTGAGACTTACAACCCCACTTACTAGAATGTTATGCCTTTAGGGTAACAATTTATCTCTATGTTAAGCAATCGTAATTGGACTTATGTAGAAGTCACAACTATCTGAGGTCGGGCAATAAAAATTTAGGTGTTATGGCATGTTAGAGATTGGGTATAATGAACCAAACTCCTAAAACATACCACACAGTAAAGAAAGATTAAGAGGGATGGACTTATCTCATCCATACTTATATTGTTTCATCTCACACAAGGTCATTGATGAACCAATTAACCTTAGGATATTTGAGATTCCATTGGTCAATGAAAGGGATGGGAAAGAATAGGGTTGAAGATGAAAGGGGAGGGGAATGAGACAAACAAAAATTGGTCATGGGAGGAGTTTTGTCAAAATTAAAATCATTCATTCATTTTAGGAGATGAAATGTACATTTCATCAATCCCCTAAATCCAATTATTTTAATTCAACAGAAGTCAAATCATCCTTGACCAAGGGCCAAACAAATAGTCAAACATCACAAGACCATAAAAATGACTCAACATAATTTTTACACAATTAATCAATTAAAAATCAAATTAAAAATGCATCAAAATTCAATTTAATTTGGTCAAAACCTAAAATCTCTTCAAAACACCAAATAAATGGCCAAGCGATTTATCCTAGGTCAGCCAAGGTCAAAGGACCTTAGACAAAAAATTTCAGGACTTTTGAAAAGTCAGAAGTATTTTTGAACAATTAAAAATATGCACAAAAACAGTTAATTCATGAAAAATATCAAAATTAATCCAAAAAATATTTAAAGATTTTTGGTGAAAGTCCCATATTTTTTGGATTAAAAATGAAATTATTATGAATTAAACAAAATAAAGCAGTTCAACATAAATTCAGAAATTAAAAGGAAATTCAAAAAAACGAGGGCCATCAGATCTCCCTCATTAATTGAGGTGGCAGATCTTATGGCCAAGCACGCGCTTCACACCATACAACTTAGTCCACACGTCATAGGGATGGTAATCACAAGGAGCAACCAGGTTTAGAACATTTGAACAAGATCTGATAGTCATGAGGTATGCCGACACAGCACCAGAGTTAGGGCTCCGATCTTCTTCTCCGGTGGACCTCACCGGACTGGTCCACCACCAACCACCACCGAAATGAAAAACAAGGACATGTATTTAAGGAAAAAAATGCCTATGAGCTCGAATTTAGCCTCAATTTTCTCCAATTCCAAGTATATAAAAAGATACAGGGATTTGAATTTTGAGGATCATGAACTGAGTTGCTTCTTTTTGACCTCAAAGCAACTCAATTTCTTGCCTACATTGGTAGGACTTCAGCCAACTAAAAATCATAAATAATAGTGGAGAGTTGAGGGAGAATCGAAGAGAAGAAAATTCTGAAAAATTACTTTCAAGGGAGCTTCAACCTTGCTTGATCTTGATCTCAATTGTGCTTGGCTTGGTTTCAGAAGCTTGTAGGAAGTGATTAAGATCAGAAAATGGCTTGGACTCTTGGAGTTTCAATCTCAAAACAGAATGAGATTTGAAGCTCGATTTTCAAATGAAAACCTTCAAGATCATCCTCTAATGGTGAGACATTGGATTGTAGGTTCAAAGCTTGGGCATGAGGTCCTTAATTCTGAGCATGAAGGGTTGTATTTATAGCCAATGTGATTCATTTCCACACACTTCCAAAATTTGCAAAATTTAGCAATTTTCATTGCATGTTTGCTTTGGCGGGTGATAGGCCCATCAAGTGATGTATTCAGGTCCAAAATTGTTTGTGAATCATTCTAAAATCATGTCATGTGGCCATGTATTTGAGTTTGGAAAGTGATGGTGAAAATCATCCAATTGGTCCCTTGAAAAGAACCCATGCTCAAGTCCTTCATTCTTTGGCCAAATGAGGTGATCTTTGACTTTTTGGAAAGGTGAGATCAAGGGGCATAACTTTCATGTTGAACACTTTTTCATTTGAATGTTGGATCATGATGAATGTTTAGGTGGAAGTTTGGGAAATAAAACATATTTCAAAATTTTCTAAGTCCCAAGTCAAATGTTCACTTCTTCCACCTTGAGTAACTTTTTCTATGGACTTCAATTGAAAAAAGTTCCTTCATTAAAGTTGTAGCTCTTTCAAACCTATTCAATTTATTCACACATTTAACCTTATTTGGATTTGGCATGAAGGAGTTATGCATTTTAGAAGTTAAGGAAAATCACTTGTTCAATGGTATTGGCCCAAAATGACCTATAATGTTTCCTCTTGGCACATGCATTTTCAATTTGAGTTTGAACTCCCTCCAAACATCAAAGTTGAAGTAGACATCTTGAATTTGATCATGGAATTTGAATGGCTTTCATCTCATAAGAATTGAGAAAGTTATGGTCTTGAGAAGTTGGCCTCCTAAGTAGGGTTCAGACGAAATGGCCTATAATCTTTCACCATAAAATATGACTTTCCAAGCAAAAACTAGCTCTTGACTTCAACATGAAAGTTGTTTGGAATGTCATTTTGAGTAACGTTTCTCTTGGAATCATTTTCATATGACAACAATTGTAGGAGATAGGGTCTAGGGAACCCCAGTTTTGACCAGTTGACTTTCTCTGGTCAACCACTATGAACCATCGTGCTAGCAAGATAACTTCAAGTTTGCAAGTTGGTTGAAAGAGGTTGATTAGAGAAAGTCAACTAGTCGAATCTATGGTACCCTAGACTCCATCTCCTACAATGTTTGTCATATGAAAATGATTACAAGATACAAGTTATTCTTTATGATATTCCAAACAACTTTCATGTTGACATCAAGAGCTAATTTTGCTTGGAAAGTCATTTTTTATGGTGAAGGATTATTGGTCATTTTGTCTATGCCCTAATTAGGAGGTCAACTTCCAAGAACCATAACTTGCTCAATTTTTATGATATGAAGGCCATTAGGAGGTCAACTTCCAAGAACCATAACTTGCTCAACTTCCACGAGGAAACATTATAGGTCATTTTGGGCCATCATCATTGAACAAGCAACTTTTCTCAACTTCTAAAATCCATAACTCCCTCATGCAAGATTCAAATAGTTTCATATTTGTAACTAAATTGAAGATATATGAAATAGCTACAAATTTTATGAAGGAACTATTTTCATTTGAAGCTCATCTCGAACGTTATTCAAGGTGGCAAAAGTGGCCATTTGACTTTTAACTTAGAAAATTTCAAACTATGTTTGATTTCTCCAACTTCCACCTCAAAATTCATCATGATCTAAGATCCAAATGGAAAAGTATTCAACATAAAAGTTGTTCCCCTTCATATTACCTTTCCATAGAGTCCAAGATCATAGTATTTGGAGCATTTTTGAAGGACTTGCGCATGGGTGTAATGCATAGCCTCATTTGGTAAGTTCGTTGTCCAATTTCCATTTCCCTAATGGATGACTTCATGCCATTGTTTCAGGTTGGTTAACACATTATTTTGGACTATTCCCAATCATTTCATGAGCCTATCACATGCCCATGCAAGCATGCAACCAAGAGTTGCTATTTTTGGACAAAATTGGAAAGTGTGTGAAAACTAACTTGCAAGCCAATAAATACATGCCATGCTTCTCAAAATGAAAGACCATTGGCCCAAGCTTTGACCTGCAAGCACCCTCACCCTCCATTGATAAAACAACTTGAGGATTTCTCTTGAAATCGAGTTTGAATTCCCCTTCTATTTTGGGATTCAAACTCCAAGGGTTCAAGCCATTTTTGCATCCGAATTATCTCCTACAAGTGGATAGAACCAAGCCAAGCCAAATTGAAAGCCAGATTGAGCTCGATAAACCGAAGGTGAATTTTTAGATTTTTCTTTTCTTCGATTCCCCATTTCTCCACCATTTTGTTTGATCTTTGGTTGACTGAAGACCTACCAATGTAGGCAACAAGATTGACTTGCTTTGAGGTCAAATTAAAGAAACTCAGTTCATACTCCTCAAATTTCAAATCCATGTATCTTTCAATATAGTTGGAATTAGAAGAACTTGAGGTTGGATTTGGATTTCTGGTGATTTTCTCTTTAAATTAGTGTACTCACTTTTTATTTTCATGGAGGTTGGTGATGGACTAGTCCGGTGAGGTCCACCGGAGAAGAAGACCGGAGCCCTAGCTCCGGTGGTGCGTTGGCGCCCTTTCAGCCATCTGATCATGTTGAAATGTTTTAATCTTGGCCATTGGTTTTAATTACCATTGTTGCAACATGTTGACTAGGGTGCACCATGGATGACACGCGTTTGGCCATCAGATCTGCCACCTCAATTAATAAGGGATATCTGATGGCCCTTGTTTTTTCTCATTTTATTTAATTTCTGATTTTATATTTTAATTAGCTTATTTTGTTTAATTCATATTAAATTCATTTTTAATCCAAAAAATATGGGACTTTCACCTAAAATCTTTAAATATTTTCCTCTTCCATATTTTGAATTAAAATCATTTTTGGATTAATTTTGATATTTTTTGTGAATTAAATTATTTTTGACTTGTTTTTAAATATTTTTAAATACTTCTGACTTTCCAAAAATTATGAATTTTTTTTCTAGGGTCCTTTGACCTTGTTTGACCTAGGATAAATCTCTTGGGTGTTTATTTGGTGATTTGAAGGGATTTGAGGTTTTCTCCATCTAAAAATGCATTTTAATTCATTTTAAAATTGATCTTTAATTGTTTAATTGTTTAAAAATATTGTAGAGCCATTTTTTTGACCTTGTGATATTTGACTTTCTATTTCCCCTCCCCTCTTCATCTTCATCTCTATTCCTTCCCAATCCATCATTGACCAATGACTTCTCTAATGTCCAAATGCTAGTTGATTCAACAATGACCTTGTGTCAGATGAATCAACATGAGCTGGATTGAGATAGGTCCATCTCATCTTTATTTTAGTGTGTGGTATGTTTTAGGAGCTTGATTCTTTGTACCAATTCTCTAACATGCATTAACACCAATATCTTTCTTGCCCGACCTTAGATAGTTGTGACTTCTACATAAGTCTAATTACGATTGCTTAACATAGAGCTAAATTTGTCCCGCAAGGCATATCATTCTAGTAAGTGATATTGTAAGTCTCCCATTATTCCTGGTATTGTGTGAATACTTGACCTTTTTTCCATTCATGAGAGCTAGTGGCATACTTGTTGATTTATCGAAGTCGGAGCCCTTCTCATGGATGATGTCTTGGTTCATGTCTCCATACTTGTGAATGGATGGTTGAGTATTCTCCAAAGAATGACTTAAAAAATCAAACTCCTCACTAACATTTGACTAAAATTTCATTAACATTTTTTTACTTCCAAGTCATTTACTTAATGCAATTTAAATTTCAGTACCTTTATCATTCATTGCCATTTACATTTCATGCAACTTGTTTATGTTTCAGTCATTTTCACTTTGCTCACTTAAGCAATATCTTGTGATTGTATATATTGTATGCTTTTGATTTTGCTTTATTTATGGTCTTAGGACCTTAAAATACTTAATAACAACAAACACCCTACAAAATATCTTGGTGGATTGTTGGACTTGATCTGAACTCTTGGACTTAGAAGTAGGCAACATTCTCTATGCTTTGAGGACTTGGTCAATGCCAATATACTGAGACTAAGTTATTCTTGACAGTGCCTTTCATCTGATGCAATCCTTGATTTCCACTTGGGTTCATCTGTCACTTTGTCTCTATGCTTGATTATTATACTGTTATTATTGTTGATGTTTGATGATTGTTTCTGTGAGTTTACCAAGGAAATATTGGAGTGCTTGCTTGGATATTATGGCTATATTTATTTTATGTCTTGTTCTTCATATTATTTACTTGGATGTGGCTTATGCTTGTTTCTTGCTTAAAAGTCCAAGGGAAATGGGTTTCTATCAAACATTCATGTCTTGTGGATTTCATCCCATTTGTCAGATCTTTTCAACTCTTAACTTTAATTTTTTTTGTCCAGGGTAGTTTCTTCATCTCCTCCTACTTCTTTAATTTCAAAATCCCTCCCTCTTTTGTGATTTCAAACTTAGACATGTTTTAATGATTAGAAACTTTGGCCTTATGCCATTGAATTTTCAACATTTTCTTAAATCAAACTTGTAAATAAAATTAACCATATTGACTATAATTTCAAAAGACAAAAATAACTAACAACCAAATTTAAATCTTTTGGCCATTTTCTTCCCATTTCTGTTAAACTTTTGCTTAAAATTAACTCCCCAACTCTCTTTGAAATTTTTACCACGAACTACGGGGTTTTGATCCCTCGTTTTTATGTTGGTACGTAGGCATAAGACTGAAGGTCTTGTCAAACACAAAAATATAATTAATGAATTGTTTTCTCATCCCCCACGTTCCATTTTTATGAAACATATTTTCAACTAAAACACTTGCACATAAAAAAGGGCTCCCTAAGAGTACCTATGACACTTTGGGTGCTAACACCTTCCCTCTGTGTAACTAACCCCCTTACTGTAATCTCTGGCATTTTATTAGTTTTGATTTGAAAACTTCTTATCTTTGGGTTTTGTTCGTACTTTTTCCTTTTTTCATTTGGAAACAATAAAGCGCGGTGGCGACTCTAGTTTCATTGACGTCGAGTTAATGAATAACATGATTGTCATGAATTTACCGCTACACAACCGTAAATTGGAGATAATTTGCAGAAGACCTTCGGACTAATAGTATTTAGCGAATTTCCTCCATGGCTTGGTAGCCCCCCAGATGTAGGTGTTGTTGTACATCGAACTGGGTTAAAAAATTTGTGCGTGATATTATTTTATGCTCCTCTTTATGTAAATTGTTCATTTATTGTTTAGATATCAGTGTCTTGACATCTCCTGGGACATTTGATATATGCATACCAATCTCTTTATGGATCATGTCATGAAAAGGAGTCACTATAGCGCGCTGGTAAGTTGCCCCAACGTTCTTTAAACCGAAAGGCATTACCTTATAACAAAAGTTTCCCCAAGGCGTGATAAACGTGGTCTTCTCTGTATCTTCCGGGGCCATTTTTAATCTAATTATAAACAGATAACCCATCCATAAAAGAAAATACCGAGAATTGTACAGTGTTATCCACCAATACGTCAATATGAGGAAGGGGGAAATCATCCTTGGGGCTCACTCTGTTCAAATCCCGATAATCAACACACATCCTTACCTTTCCATCTTTCTTAGGTATAGGAATGATATTAGCTACCCACGGAGGGTATGAAGTATCATCCAGAAAACCTACACCAAATTGCTTTTGAACCTCATCTTTGATCTTCTTGGACATATCTGGGTGCGTCCTTCGAAGTTTCTGCTTGACAACTGGACACTCTTCTTTCAAAGGTAGCCTATGCACCACGGTATTTGTATCGAGCCCAAGCATGTCTTGGTAAGACCAAGCGAGAATGTTAACAAACTCCTGTAACATCTCTATCAACCTTGTCTTCACACTTTCCTCGAAAATGGACCATATCCTGACCTCTTTCACCTCGTCTTCAGTTCCAAGGTTCACAAACTCAATCGACTCTTGATGTGGATGGATAACCTTTTCTTCTTGCCTCAATAACCTTGCTAACTCTTCAAGAAGTTCACAATCTTCCTCACTTTCTTCTTCGGCTTGGTAGATCAGATTATCAAAGTTATAATGAGCGATAGAAGAATCGTTATCAATAGAATTTAGGGTGGATATGGATCTGCATTAATGATGTTTTTCTGTTTTTTAGGAAGTGTGCGATGAAAAGAAAACATTTCCATTTTTAAAAGAAAAACAAAATAAAAAGAAAGACAAAAAATAAAAATATTTGAATGCAAAACATCCTTTATTTAATGATAAAAATTGTAAGTGAAAACATGGGAGCCCTACATGACTCCCTACGCCTTGGGCAGAGCATATGAATTTCTGCATGATAAAGAAAACAAAATAGAAATTTACTATTGATTGAGTGTGACTTAGGTGATATCCTCAGAGGTCCAATTTTTGAGCTCCTCTCTTGGAACACTTGGGTGGATCCATTTGTCAATATCGTAATCATTGTTGACGTCATCACCAACAACATTCGCTTGACCATCTTTAATAAAACCAGCACTGGAGAACTTCACCGGAGTGGAAATATTTGGAGCTCTAGGAGCTGAATCTTGATTGGCAGGACTGAAACAGAGAGCGAACTTGTCAAATTTAGGAGGAAGATCCAACATACGACCCCAACCTTTAGGGTGACAAGCTTCAACAACTGCTCTGGCATCCAATAGAGACGACATGGGAACTGCAGGCTTCTTCTCCTTAGAATGAGGAGCCTTTATTACTTGAACAACTTCAAAAACATGGAAAGGAGTCTCATGAAACTCTCCTTCAACCTCTACATAACGGAAATATGATAAATGACTAACCATATACTCTTCTTCTCCACAAACAGTGATCACCTTACCCGTTACCTGGAATTTTATCTTCTGATGGAAAGGAGATGTTACAGCCCCTGCCCCATGAATCCAGGGTCGATCAAGCAAACAACAATAAGCAGGTTATATATCCATGACAAAGAAAGTCGTACCGAACACCTGAGGTCCAATTTTGATAGGTAGATCCACTTCACCAAATACTGCTCTTCGGGATTCATCAAAAGCCCTAACTATTAAGTCACTCGTGCATAATTCAACACCTGCATAATTGATGCTTTTCGGGACTATATATGAAATATAGTCTATCGGGTACTTGACTGCAAGTGCACAGTCCAGTTGCTTTAGTTTTAAAAGATATCGATCCCACAGGGACCTATGGTTAAACTAGTGTTACTAACGTCACTATGTTTAGCTAAGGGAATGATAAAGTTAATTAAATTTAAATTAAAGACTTTAGCCTAAAAGATTGTTTGAGAAAAAGAGTTTTTACCGATTACTATTAAATCCCATCTAATTAAATTGCTATATGCCGACACCGGTAATTTAGCCGGACATGTTAAATAAGGCAAACACAGAGCATAAACAGATCAACATTGCGGCAAACATAATTATAATAATCATTGGGCAATAATAATAATAATTTAATAAAAACCTGGAAATCGAAGCAACAGAGTATAGCGAATCTCGGAGTACTTGAGCAGTCCTCCATAAGTCGGTAGGCTTCTGCTTCTTCAATACAAATTGCTTACTAAAATTAAATAAAGTGTAGTAGTTCCCCAGTGTAGGAAACTACTACTATGGCTAACTGGAAAACAGAAAGGAAAAGGGAAAAAGGAATTCTAAAAAGAATGGCGAATGAATTAAGGCAACGAAAACAAAGTTGCTGAAAAGAAAATAACTAAAAAGCTAGAAAGCTGTAAAAATTAATTGCAGAGCGTAAGTGTAAATGTAGGCGTCCCCTATTTTTCCAACTTTAGTCCTTTATATATTTCTCCTTTAGGTCTTGGTGGTTATGAAATTTAAGGAGGACTGGTTTGAATGAGGAATCCGGGGGAGTCATGTTGTTGGAGAGATTTTAGGCACGTTTGGTTGCCTGTGATTGACTGTTTAAAAGCGTAAATTCTGGCTGCATGACGCTCGTCATGGGCCTGTGACGGTCGTCACAGGCTGGGTCATGATGGTCGTCATGAAGCTGTGACGGTCGTCACATCAACAATTTCTGCATTCTCGTTTTCTGCTTTTTCCTGTGCTTTCTCATCTGTTTCTTCTTCTTTTTCTTCCTTTTCTTCATTTTCCTCATTAATGCATGGAGATTTAAATACCTGCAAAAACAAATCGAATACTTATGGAATAATCGGAATATTAATTAAAACGGTATGATCTTTGAGTGTAAATCAAGGCAAATATCTGATGTATTTTCGCGTTATCAAACTCATCTAAACTTGAATCTTTGCTTGTCCTCAAGTAAATACAATTTGAAACCAAAGTTAAACGCGAATACATTACCCATTCGTACGTGGTTGTCAGGTGGATTGTTAAGATGGTCGATATTCAAGTAAAATACTAAATATTTTGTGACGACACGAGCATTAAGCTTTAGCGTAGATCTCTCATTTGCACAGGCCAATTAGAATCATGGTATTATAGCTCAACCTAGTGTCTCTCGTTTCTATTTCACCCGGTTTCATTCTAGCGCAATCACATTAAGCCCTTTGCCTCCGCACGCACTTAGTGAAGTAGCCGGTTAGTGACTTTGATCCTTTTCTTATCACGGGGGTCTGGTACACTAGTGTGGTACCCCTTTATATATCCCCTTTTTCAAGGTTGTGGGGGATCGAGCCGTAGTTCTCCCTACCAAGTCCAGTACCAAGTACCTCTGGACCAACCAACTGGGGTTTCTGTTCCTTCTTTTTGTAAATCTTTGCAACCTTTTGTATGGTTCGTTTATCAATTTCTTGATAGCAACAATATGAAGGAATTTCTTAATTTGTAGGAATCAAACACTTATATTCATCGGCTCTCCACGTGGTTAGCGCTTGATACGGTGTTGACTGCTAGTATAAACTACTATGGGTTAATCTAGAATGGAGACTTAAGGTGTCGATATAATGGTTATTCAAACTGATCTCGTAGAAGTGAGGGATCTAGGGTGTCAGGACGGTATCAATCTTGTTAGATCTTTCTCAGTTTTCCGAACAAAACCTCTGCAAGACAACCTATATACTCGTAGGGTATGCATTTAATCTTAAGGAATTTTTTTTTTGTTATGCCAAAGTATGTATAGATGATTGATAAGGGCAAACAAAATTTTTTGTATTGGCTGAAAATACTAGCAATAGAAACAAGTAGAGAAGTGATAAGGATTTCCTCCCACAATTAATCAATGCATTGTCCTCAATGCGACTGTGTACAGAATAAAAAGAGAGAAACAAAAATCACTACTCGTCGTTACGCTGCTGGCTTCTGCATACTCTGGCTCTTGTTCTTGCACGCTCACCTCTTCCTCGCTGGGTAGGATCCATCCCTACATGCTGAGTGTACTCCTAGATGGCATCTACGCGATATGTCAGGGCACTCATCTGGTCCGAAAACTCCGTCATCCCCTGATCATGCCAGTCTGCATAATCGTGTTGATCCCACTGTATTTGCTGGATCGCTTGCATCATTTCCGTTTGGCGTTCTTCCATTCTTTGGTTGTGTCGCAGCATCTCGGCGTTGATGTTTTCCATGGAGGCGGGTCTTTGCTCGCTTTTTCGCTGTCCTTATGAAGAAGTCTCTGCAGTGTGCTCTTGAGGTGGTTGAGGCATGCCTCGGTCAAGCTCCTCGTCGACTTCATCTGCTCCATTATCAGGATTTCCTTCATTTTCCTCGGGGGCATCCAGATCGAAAATCCAATTCGCCATATCTCTCGGATCTGTTGGTTCCTATTTGGCATGATGATGCTTCAAACTACCTTGTTTCTGACAACAGGATGATACTTCCCTTCGTCTCTGGCTTTGATCAGGTGTGAAGCACGAAAGTAGTCGATGTCGAGGAATTCCGCCTGTAAAGCTGGTAAGTTGGCTAGCCTATCTCCCAAATTCAAGCCTAATGCTATGGAGGTGATGATTCCCCCAAAACAAAACGCCTGGCTGCCTCTCATGCAGGCAGCGTGGATGTTGGCTAGTAGGAAAGGAGTGACATTGAACGTAATTTGGGCAAACACACAGTGAAGAAGGAAATGTTCCCTGGAGTTTACCTTATGATTGTTTACTCTTCCAAAAACTGTGTGCCCTAGGACTCGGTGGAAGTATCTAATGGCTGGGTTTTGAATATATGTTGCGTTAAGCGTATCCCAGCTCGTGGCGTTCATGTTGGTGAGGTTGTGCCAAACTTGAAATGCTATCTCTGACCATCCGTCAGGGATACAGCAGTGAATTCCTTCTCCATGTCGGAAACTAAGCATTCGCGCTATCTGAATTTGATTTAGGGAATACTCGGCGCCGAACATTCTAAATGTGGCGACTCCGGTGAGATACTGAATAGCGCCAGGGGGTGTGATATAGGAGTAGGAACTCATAAATTCCAGGGTCAGTGCTTCGTAGGTTGGTTGTGGTGTGGTACACAGTTGTGTCAAGCTGGAGTTTGTTAGCATCCACTCCACGCCCTCCAAAATTCCTAGCTCCGTCAGGCATTCATTATCAACATACCTCGTAGCTTGAACAGAGCGTTGGTAGAACTTGAGGTAGTGTTCTCTTTGGCATTCGTCGTCTTCTCCATTTCGGAATACGACGGTTGAAAGGTCGGGAGTAGCTCTCTCTTGACGGGCCATTGATGAGGTGTATGAAACTTTTGGTATTGGTGGGTGAGATAGAATATTTGTGAGTTACACACTTGAAAAAATTGTAAATAATTGAATAATGGAGAGCAGAATGGTATAAGAGTGGCGATTGATGAGGAAGAAGAGAGGAAAAGTGCCTGCATTTATAGGCGAGCTCTTTAGAGTTCGTGACGGCGTCACAGGGGTGTGACGGTCGTCACGCGAAACGGGTGCGTAAAGGTCGTCTGCAACGGTCAGATGCTCGTAACAATCATTTGCATGCCGTGTGACGATCGTGGTAGATCCGTGACGGTCGTCACGTCTGTGAGATGGGCGTCACACTATATGTGACGGTCGTCACACGCTGATTTTCAATTTTTCATCATAGGTTGCAACAGTTTCAATTTCAGTAGCATATGATAACAACATAATATGATAACTAAGCAATTGAATTTAAAAGCATAGATGCAAAAATAAATAAATAAATGAATAAGCAGAGATAACTTAATAGCAATTGAATTAATAAATTGAAATTAAATGTAACATAGGAAAAAAAATAGTAATGATAACAATTGAAATTAAATGTAATAGAGTAATTAAACAAAGTTAATAAAATAAATGTGCTCCCACCCCACACAAAACAAAGCAGTGTCCTCATTGCTTAGTGCGAGTAGAAGAAATCAGTGGTCAGTAGTATTAGACACGATTTTATCCCAATGCAGCTATAACTTCGTTCAGGTGATGAAACTGCTCGACGGCTATATCCATCGGGCCTAAGATATCAAGACGCATGATCTTTATCTCTTCTTTCACAATTGTGATGTCAGCTTGGAAACCATTCAGACGGGTGAGAAGCATGGCAATATTATCAGCATATGATGGAGGAACCGGTTCATCAATGTTATAGTAGTTGGGAGGTGTTTCAGGGTCAGATTCGTCCATATGGATAGGGTCATTGATATACTCATATTTAGGCGGTGTCTCGGGAGGTGAAGGTGGATCAATAGGGTGTTCATCTAAGTCATAAAGCCAGTTATTGCGGTTGTGAACACTCGTTCTCTCGTGGTTAGGCAAGGTAAATAGTCGGACCACTTCGTTATTGATTAGATAATCAAAAGTATTCGTCCCAAGGTTTCCTATGATTCTATGGTTAAAGAAAAATTTGATATCCATTGGTCAGATGTTTCCAAATGGTACATGCTCGTAAAGTGGGCGTCTAAGTCCGATGGTGTCTGCTATCATGGTTACTAGGCCACCTATTATTATTGGGGTACGGTTGTTCTTAGCAAGGTGAACAAATATTTCCATCATGAATGTCACGATATTGAGATGTCGACCTTGATCGACACATAGCAAGATGAAAAGTCCATCGCGGGACACTATGGTGTTATTCTCTTCCTTACCAAACAAGGTATGGGCCAGTATTTTATGAAAGTATCGGATAACATGGTTATGGATCCTTTGTGAGTGCATCTCATTCGGGTTATGGTTGGATTCTCCAGTTAAGCTACCCCAAAAGTCATCTAGGTCGACATCATCGATTAGTTCCTCTTGGCAGGTAGTAAAAATGAAAGGGCCACTAGGGAATCCTAGGAGGTCAGCAAGGTCTCGACGGCTATATGTGAAGTCCATGCTAAACATCCTAAAGGATATCAACCCTTTGTTAAGTCCATAACCATGCTCGGGGTTGTATACAAGGGAGCTAAGGAATTCTAAGGTTAGTTCACGGTACGTGACAAACCGTCTCTTAATGGCTGCGTTCTCCCACCCAAACTGGTTAAACATAAATAGGATGCTATCTCGGATACCTAATTTATCCATGGTAGGTCCATCATAATATATGGTCAATGCCATATCCTTCTGAGCTAGATAATCATACCGCCTTCTTTGAACTCTGCCTCTGAAAAATGTCTCTATTTGTTGCATGATGAAAGTAAGTAACTAACTAGTTAGTAATTTCCCTGTTTATCAGTATCCAATATGTCTAAGTTAGTAACTAGAAGCGACAAGAATGACTGCAAAGATTCAAGAAGAGGGGAGCAAAAGATAAAGAAGAAAAGAAAAGAAGGAAAATAGTTTGTAACAAAGATAACAACAAAAAAAAGAAAAAAGGGGTGGGTTGTCTCCCACTAAGCACTTTGTTTAATGTCGTAAGTTCGACAGTAGCGTCGCGGTGTACTAGGGTTTAGGTTGAGCAGGCAACTCTATGAGTCTGAGACTGTTCGAATAGTCTCTATTTTCAATATTATGATAGTGCTTTAATCGCTTCCCGTTTACTATAAAAGGGTCACTATTCCTACCTTTTATTTCTATCGCACCGCTTTTGAGGACTTTGGTGATCTCGAAAGGGCCGGACCACCTAGACTTAAGTTTTCCTGAAAAAGTTTAAGTCTTGAATTGAATAGTAGTACTATGTCGCCGACTTTAAATTCCTTCCTAGAAATGCGTTTGTCATGCCATACTTTGGTTCGCTCTTTGTATATTCTGGCATTCTCATAGGCGTCCAGTCTCAGCTCTTCCAATTCGTGAATGTCCAGAATTCATTTTTCGCCTGCGGAAGTGAAGTTTATATTTAGGGTCTTAATTGTCGAATATGCTTTATGTTCTAATTCCACAGGGAGATGACATGATTTACCATAGACTAGTTTAAAGGGTGTGGTTCCTATTGGGGTTTTGTAAGCCGTCCTATAGGCCCACAGAGCTTCGTTTAGTTTGGATGACCAGTCTTTTCTGGATATTCCTACGGTCTTCTCTAGAATTTGTTTGATTTCTCGATTCGAGACTTCGACTTTCCCGCTAGTTTGTGGATGATACGGTGTTGCTACGCGATGTCGAACTCCATACTTCAGAAGAAGTTTTCCAAAGATATTCGATATGAAGTGGGAGCCACCGTCACTAATTACTAGTTTTGGCACACCGAATCTAGAAAAGATGATGTTCTTGATGCTCGTGTGTAATTTGTCGGAGAGGCTATAGCCTCGATCCATTTTGAAACATAGTCGGCAGCAACGAGTATGTACTTATTACCAAAAGAAGCTAGGAATGGTCCCATGAAGTCAATCACCCATACATCGAAGACTTCCACTCCTAAGATTCCTGTTTGTGGCATTTCATCGTGTCTTGAGATGTTGCCAGTGCGTTGGCACCGGTCACATTTTATAACCGCGTTATGGACATCTTTCCATAGAGTGGTCCAAAAGAGGCCTGATTGCAGGATCTTAGTACATGTCTTTGAGGTACTTGCATGCCCTTCATAGGGAGCGGAATGGCAATGAGAGATTATATCATCTATTTCATCCTCAGGAACACATCGACGAAAAATACCGTCGGTACCTCTTTTGAAAAGCAGAGGTTCATCCCAGTAGTATTGTTTTAGGTCATGGAAGAATTTCTTCTTTTGTTGGTAAGATAGGTCCGGTGGAAGTACTCCAACAGCTAGCTAGTTGACAAAATCAGCATACCATGGCAGAGTTGCATTCGCATGTATTTCTTCCACGGATTCTTCTATTTCTGTATCGTTCAATGTTAGTTCAGACATATCTCTTTCCATTTGGGCTATGAGTCATTCGTAAGGGAAATCATCGTTAATTAGGATTTGTTCAGGCTTATTCCCTTCGATTCGTGATAAGTGGTGTGCTACTACATTTTTGATACCTTTCTTATCTTTTATCTCTAAGTCAAATTCTTGTAAGAGCAGGATCCATCTTAAAAGTCTTGGTTTGGCATCCTTTTTACTTAACAGATATCTAATAGCGGCGTGGTCGGTATAGATGATAATTTTATCCCCCACTAGGTAGGAACGGAATTCGTCCAAAGCGAACACGACGGCTAGAAGTTCTTTTTCAGTGGTGGCGTAGTTCATTTGGGCTGGATCTAGTGTTCTACTTGCATAGTAAATAACATGAAGCTTCTTATCTTTTCTTTGTCCTAGTACTGTGCCTACTGCGTAATCACTCGCATCACACATGATTTCAAAAGGTAATCTCCCGTCAGGTGGTTGCATTATGGGTTCGGTGATTAAAGATGTTTTTAGTTGGTTGAACGCTGTTAAGCATTTTTCATCAAAGATGAAATTAATGTCTTTCATTAATAATCCTGTAAGTGGCTTGGTAATTTTCGAGAAATCTTTGATGAAACGTCGGTAGAAACCAGCGTGTCCTAAAAAGCTTCGTATTTCACGAACGGTTTTAGGAGGTTGAAGGTTCTCTATGATTTCGATCTTAGCTTTGTCTACTTCAATTCCTTTGTAAGATACCACGTGACCTAACATGATTCCTTGTTGGACCATGAAATGGCATTTCTCCTAGTTTAAAATGAGGTTTACTTTCACGCATCTTTCGAGTACCATTTCAAGGTTTGATATACATCCTTCAAAACTCTGCCCACAAACAGAGAAGTCTTCCATAAATACTTCCATGATGTCGTCTATAAAATCGGCGAAGATTTCCATCATGCATCTTTGAAATGTTGCGGGAGCGTTGCATAATCCAAATGGCATTCGTTGGTAGGCAAATGTACCATAAGGGCATGTGAAGGTAGACTTTTCTTGGTCGTCAGGATGGATTGGGATTTGAAAGAATCCTGAATAACCATCTAGATAGCAGAAGTGAGAATGCTTAGCCAATCGTTCAAGCATTTGGTCAATGAAGGGTAGAGGGAAATGATCTTTCCGAGTGGCTTTGTTTAGTTTTCTATAGTCAATGCATATTCTGCTGCCGGTCACAACTCTTTGTGTTATAGATTCTCCCTTCTCGTTCTTAACAACTGTAACACCCCCTTTTTTGGGTACTACATGAACGGGGCTAACCCATTGACTATCAAAGATCGGGTATATGATTCCAGCATCTAGAAGTTTCTTTACTTCATCCTTGACAATCGTACTCAGGATTGGGTTGATCCTTCTCTGGTGTTCTCTAGAGGTTTTACAGTCTTCCTCCAGCATAATGCAATGAATACAGATAGAAAGACTTATTCCTTTTAGATCGGCGATGTTATATCCTAACGCAGTTGGATACTTTCTTAGGACATCTAATAACTTCTTAGTTTCCATCTATCCCAAGTCACTGTTGACTATTACTGGTCTTTTCATTTCAGTGTCTAGGAATTCGTATCTTAGGTTCTTTGGTAGTGCTTTTAATTCCAAGTCAGGTTTCTTTGAGAATGGCATGTGGTTGGGTGTAAGTGCTAAGCATTCGCTTAGACTTTCGTTTTGGTATGGTTCATGCTAATTATCGTCTTCAAAGATTGGAGGGATTTGGATTTTCATTATATCAGAGTATGTGGTTTCTTGCATCTCCATTTCTCTCACGCACTCGTCTATGACATCGAGTAAATAATAAGTGTCGTCTATAGCTGGCGCTTGTAAGAATTGGGTCAAGATGAATTCAACCTTTTCCTCTCCAACTTTGAATGTCAGCTTACCTCTCTTTACGTCTATTATGGCTCCGGCGGTAGCCAAGAATGGTCTTCCTAGTATGATACATGTACTGGCATCTTCTTTGATGTCCATGATTATGAAGTTTGTAGGAATGTAGAATTGTCCTACACGTACGGGGACATTCTCTAGTATACCGACAAGATATTTGATTGAGCGGTCATCTAATTGAACAAATATCTTGGTCGGTCTTAATTCTCCCATACTGAGCCTTTTACAGATGGTTAAGGGCATTACATTAATGTTGGCTCCTAAATCGCATAGAGCTTTGTCTATGACGAATTTTCCAATGACACATGGTATGGAAAAACTACCTGGGTCTTTTAGTTTGGGAGGCATGTTATTCTGGATTATTGCGCTACACTCAGTAGTAAGTGTAACTGTTTCGTTATCCTTAATCTTTTTCTTATTAGATAGGATTTCCTTAAGAAATTTGGCATAGGAGGGCATTTGTGTGATGGCTTCTGTAAAGGGTATTGTAATGTTTAGTTGCTTCAGAAGTTCAACAAATTTCTTAAATTGACTCGCAGTTTTAAAACTTTTGAGTCTTTGGGGATACGGAATGGGTGGTTTATAAGGAGGTGGAGGCACATAAGGTTTCTCTTTCTCTTCGGCCTCTTGGGTATTATCTTCTATTTCCTTTGGTTCATTCACCTGATTAGTTGAGGTTTTATATGGTTTTTGGTAAATGGCAGAGTTTTAGAGTCTTGGATCTACGGGTTCATCTATTTCTTTTCCACTCCTCAGTATAACGACATTTGCATGTCCTTTTGGATTAGGTTGCGGTTGTCCAGGAAATGTTCCAGCTGGAGCGGCTGTAGATGCTTGATGTTGAGCCAGTTGTGAAATCTGTGTTTCAAGCATTTTATTGTGGGTGGCTAAGGCGTCTACTTTGCTCGCTAGTTGTTTGAGTTGCTCGTTAGTATGTATGTTTTGGTTCAAGAAGTCTTTGTTTGTTTGAGCTTGGGTAGCTATGAAGCTTTCCATCATTAATTCGAGATTCAACTTCCTAGGCATGTTAGGAGCATTATTAGCTGGCTTTTGATATCCAGGCGGAACAGCTGGTGCTTGGCCAAGTGCATATAGGGCATTGTTATTCTTATATGAAAAATTAGGATGGTTTTTCCAACCTGGGTTGTAGGTATTAGAATAGGGATTTCCTTGTGTGTAATTCACTTGATCGGTTGGGACTCCTTCTAATATTTGACATTCTTGTGCAATGTGTCCAGGGTTTCCACATAACTCACAGTTTGGAATTACAGCAGCCACGGTGGCTGCGGGTGGTATGGTCAAGTTATCTAATTTTTTAATAAGGGCATCTACCTTTGCATGAACATGGTCAAGGCTACTGATTTCGTATATTTCACCCTTCTTCTGGGACTTTTCCACTGGAGTTATTTCACCTCCCCATTGGCAATGGTTCTAGGCCATGTTTTCAATGAGTTGATAGGCTTTGTTGTGTGCTTGTCCATAAGTGCACCGCCCGCGACAGCGTCTACTGTCAGTCTTATGTTATACAGAAGACAATTGTAAAATGTGTGAATGATCACCCAGTCTTCGAGACCGTGATGTGGACATATCCTCATCATGTCTTTGTCTCTCTCCCACGCTTTGTAGAGAGATTCCACATCCTTTTGCCTGAATCCATTGATTTGAGCTCTCAGCATAGCAGTTTTGCTCGGCAGAAAATATCGGGATAAGAAAACATTCTTCAGTTCTTCCCATGATGTAACGGAGTTGGAGGGAAAGGATTACAACCATGGCCAAGCTCTATCTCTTAGTGAGAAAGGAAAGAGGCGCAGTCTTATCGCATCTTGAGATACACCATTCGCCTTTACAGTATTTGCGTACTACACAAACTTGGTCAGGTGTCTATTAGGATCGTCCGTAGGGTTTCCAGCAAATTGATGTTGTTGGACGGCTAATAATAGTGAGGGTTTCAGCTCGAAATCGTTTCGATTGATAGCGGGGGCAGCAATGCTGTTGTGAGGTTCTTGTTGGGACGGGGTAGCGTAGAATTTAAGAGGATGATTTTGTGGTCCTTCTTCAGCCATGGTTGGTTTTTCTTCTGATTTAGGAGGAGAGAAGATATCGAGAATATCATACTTTTGTTGATATTCAAGTATTCGGCGTCTTACGTATAAGAAACGCTCTAATTCTGGGACTGGTGGTGCTAAGTTATTGCCTTGTGAGCGAGTACTTGGCATACAATTAGGGAAATAAGGGAGAGTAAATTAGTTTTTATTTTTACCTTAGTCTATACCGTGCAACGAAAGAATCGCACTATTCGACTAAAACGGGTCCCCGGCAACGGCACCAAAAACTTGATGCTTGTCGTGACTATATATAAAATATAGTCTATCGGGTACTTGACTGCAAGTGCACAGTCCAATCGCTTTAGTTTTAAAAGATATCGATCCCACAGGGACCTATGGTCAAACTAGTGTTACTAACGTCACTATGTTTAGCTAAGGGAATGATTAGTAGAAGTTCGGGTGCGGAATAGTAAATCTAAGGAAAATTTAGTTTTAAGAAAGAATTGATGGAAAGAATCAGTATGCAACGCATTAATTGTCAGGGATTCGATAAGTCACCGGTGAATAGTTTAAATGCCAAATATCTCTCAGTAGAAAATATTTATTTAAAAAGTTTTATCTCACACTCTCGTGATTGTTGATTTGGCCTATAGCTTTAAGTCAGAATGTACGCTCTCGCAGTCCAATTTGAAGTTAGAATTACTTTTTGAAAATAAATAAGTTCTAATTGCTTTTAAAGTTCTCTCGCTGTTTTTAAACTCAATGCCTAATTTTTACTATTCAGCTCGAGTCTCACGCTCTCGCGATTGTTGGTTCTCACCTTAGTTAATTTCCCACTCACGTGGCAAAATCCTATTAAATAGCTTCTCATGCTTTTGTGATAAAGTTAATTAAATTTAAAGTAAAAACTTCAGTGTAAAAGATTGTTTGATAAAAAGAGTTTTCACTGATTACTATTAAATCCCATCTAATTAAATTGCTACTTACCGACACCGGTAATTTAGCCGGACATGTTAAATAAGGCAAACACAGAGCATAAAGAGATCCACATTGCGGCAAACATAATTATAATAATCATTGGGCAATAATAATAATAATTTAAAAAAAAACCTAGCAATCGAAGTAACAAAGTATAGCGAATCTCAGAGTACTTGAGCAGTCCTCCACAAGTCGGTAGGCTTCTACTTCTTCAATACAAATTGCTTACTAAATTTAAATAAAGTGTAGTAGTTCCCCAGTTTAGGAAACTACTACTATGGCTAAATGGAAAATGGAAAGGAAAAGGGAAAAAGGAATTCTAAAAAGAATGGCGAATGAATTAAGGCAACGAAAACAAAGTTGCTGAAAAGAAAATAACTAAAAAGCTAGAAAGCTGTAAAAATTAATTGCAGAGCGTAAGTGTAAACGTAGGCGTCCCCCATTTTTCCTACTTTGGTCCTTTATATATTGCTCCTTTAGGTCTTGGTGGTTGAGAAATTTGAGGAGGACTCGTTTGAATGAGGAATCCGGGGGAGTCATACTGTTGGAGATATTTTAGGCACGTTTAGGTGCATGGATTGACTGTTTCAAAGCGTAAATTCTGGACGCGTGACGCTTGTCATGGGCCAGTGACGGTCGTCACAGGCTGAGTCGTGACGGTCGTCATGAAGCTGTGACGGTCATCACATCAACAATTTCTGCATTCTGGTTTCTGCTTTTTCCTGTGCTTTCTCATCTGTTTCTTCTTCTTTTTCTTCATTTTCTTCATTTTGCTCATTAATGCTTGGAGATTTTAAATACCTGTAAAAACAACTCGAATACTTGCGGAATAATCGAGATATTAATTAAAATGGTATGATCTTTGAGTGTAAATCAAGACAAATATCTAATGTATTTTCGCGTTATCGGTATCCATCTAATAGGTTCTATGTTTCTAGCAATAGTAGCTCTTCGTTAATTTCACAATTTGTTATGTTTTTCATAAATTTAAGACATATTTGTCCATAACATATTATGTTTTCAATACATCATATTTTAGAATTTCAGATTTTAAATAACTCAAATATCAATACATTATAATTTAACTCATTAAAATTATTCATAAAAAATTCGCATATTCTCTTGTTTTAGTGTTTAACAAATATATTTATTTTAAAAAAAAGGTATAAAATAAGTATAAATCACTCTACCAATGTTAATTTGGTGTAGTAAACACGGTCCACTTGAGAAGGCTACTATATTAATCAAATACATTAAGTAGTTAAGTAATAGGTATATGTATATGTCATTTTAATTTCAAAGACATCCATTTGGAGTGTTACATTCCATCCTATAATGTTCAACGCAAACATAGCTCTTTTCCTATGTATCTATCTAATAGGTTCTATGTTTCAAGCAATAGTAGTTGTTCGTTATTTTCACAATTTGTTATGTTTTTCATAAATTTAACACATATTTGTCCATAAAAACTGTAATTTTCTTTATTTCTTTTTTTCATTGTAATTTTTTTTAAACAACGTATTATGATATCAATACATTATATTTTACAATTTCAGATTTTAAAAAACTTAAATATCAATATATTATAATTTAACTCAATTAAATTATTCATAAAAAATTCGCATATTCTCGTGTTTGAGTGTTTAAGAAATATATTTAATTTCAAAAAAAAGGTATAAAATTAGTATAAATCATTCTACCAATGTTGATTTGGTGTAGTAAACATGGTCCACTTGAGATGACCACTATATTAAACAAATACATTATGTAGCTAAGTAATAGGTATATGTATATGTCATTTTAATTCAAAGACATCCATTTGGAGTGTTACATTCCATCCTATAATGTTCAAAGTAAACATAGCTCTTTTCCCATGTATCCATCTAATAGGTTCTATGTTTCTAGCAATAGTAGTTCTTCGTTATTTTCACAATTTGTTATGTTTTTCATAAATTTAACCCATATTTGTCCATAACATATTATGTTATCAATACATTATATTTTAGAATTTATGATTTAAAAAAACTCAAATATCAATGGATTATAATTTAACTCAACAAAATTTTTCATAAAAGATTCGCATATTCTCTTGTTTTAGTGTTTAAAATATATATTTATTTTAAAAATAAAAAAGGTATAAAATAAGGATAAATCATTCTACCAATGTTGATTTGGTGTAGTAAATATGGTCCCCTTGAGAAGGCTACTATATTAAACAAATACATTAAGTAGCTAAGTAATAGGTATATGTATATATAATTTTAATACAAAGACATCAATTTTGAGTGTTACATTCCATCCTATAATGTTCAAAGCAAGCATAGCTCTTTTCCCATGTATCCATCTAATAGGTTCTATGTTTCTAGCAATAGTAGCTCTTCGTTATTTTCACAATTTGTTATGTCTTTCATAAATTTAACACATATTTGTCCATAACATATTAGGTTATTAATACATTATATTTTAGAATTTCATATTTAAAAAAACTCAAATATCAATACATTATAATTTAACTCAATAAAATTATACATAAAAAATTTCAAATGTTCTCTTATTATAGGGTTTAACAAATATATTTATTTTAATAAAAAAGGTATAAAATAAGTATATATCATTCTACTAATGTTGATTTGGTTTAGTAAACATGGTCCCCTTGAGAAGGCTACTATATTAAACAAATCAATTAAGTAGCTAAGTAATAGGTATATGTATATGTCATTTTAATTCAAAAACATCCATTTGGAGTGTTACATCCCATCCTATAGTGTTCAAAGCAAACATAGCTCTTTTCCTATGTATCCATCTAATAGGTTCTATGATTCTAGCAATAGTAGCTCTTCGTTATTTTCACAATTTGTTAGGTTTTTTATAAATTTAACATCTATTTGTCCATAACATATTATGTTATCAATACATTATATTTTAGAATTTCATATTTTAAAAAACTCAAATATCAATACATTATAATTTAACTCAATAAAATTATTCATAAAAAATTCGCATATTCTCCTGTTTTAGTGTCTAACAAATATATTTTTTTTTTAAAAAATAAATATAAAATAAGTATAAATCATTCTACCGATGCTGATTTGGTGTCGTAAACATGGTCCCCTTGAGAAGGCTACTTTATTAAACAAATACATTAAGTAGATAAGTAATGTATATGTAATTTTAATTCAAAGATATCCATTTGGAGGGTTACATCCCATCCTATATTGTTCAAAGCAAACATAGCTCTTTTCCCATGTATCCATCTAATAGGTTCTATGTTTCTAGCAATAATAACTCTTCGTTATTTTCACAATTTGTTATGTTTTTCATTAATTTAACACATATTTGTCAATAACATATTATGTTATCAGTACATTATATTTTAGAATTTCAGATTTTAAAAAACTCAAATATCAATACATTATAATTTAACTCAATAAAATTATTCATAAAAAATTATTATTTTCTCTTGTTTTAGTGTTTAAAAAATATATTTATTTTAAAAAAAAGGTATAAAATAAGTATAAATCATTCTACCAATGTTGATTTGGTGTAGTAAACATGGTCCCCTTGAAAAGGCTACTATATTAAACAAATACATTAAGTAGCTAAGTAATAGGTACATGTATATGTAATTTTAATTCAAAGACATCCATTTGGAGTGTTACATTTCATCCTATAATGTTCAAGCAAACATAGCTCTTTTCCCATGTATCCATCTAATAGGTTCTATGGTCAAACTAGTGTTACTAACGTCACTATATTTAGCTAAGGGAATGATTAGTAGAAGTTCAGGGGTAGAATAGTAAATCTAAGGGAAATTTAGTTTTAAGGAAGAATTAATGGAAGGAATCAGTATGCAATGCATTAATTGTCAGGGATTCGATAATTCACCGATGAATAGTTTAAATGCCAAATATCTCTCAGTAGAAAATATTTATTTAAAAAGCTTTATCTCACACTCTCGTGATTGTTGATTCAGCCTATAGCTTTAAGTCAGAGTGTACGCTATCGCTGTCCCATTTGAAGTTAAAATTACTTTTTGAAAATAAATAAGTTCTAATTACTTTTAAAGTGCTCTCGCTGTTTTTAAACTCAATGCCTAATTTTTACTATCCAGCTTGAGCCTCACGCTCTCGCGATTGTTGGTTCTCACCTTAGTTAAATTCTCCCTCTCGTGGCAAAATCGTGTTAAATAGCTTCTCACGCTTTTGTGATAAATTTAATTAAATTTAAATTAAAAACTTCAGCCTAAAAGATTGTTTGAGAAAAAGAGTTTTCACTGTTTACTATTAAATCCCATCTAATAAATTGCTACATACCGACACCGGTAATTTAGCCTGACATGTTAAATAAGGCAAACACAGAGCATAAACAGATCAATATTGCGAAAAACATGATTATAATAATCATTGGGAAATAATAATAATAATTTAATAAAAACCTGGCAATCGAAGTAACAGAGTATATCGAATCTCGGAGTACTTGAGCAGTCCTCCACAAGTCGGTAGGCTTCTGCTTCTTCTATACAAATTGCTTACTAAAATTAAATAAAGTGTAGTAGTTCCCCAATGTAGGAAACTACTACTATGGCTAATTGGAAAACAGAAAGGAAAAGGGAAAAAGGAATTCTAAAAAGAATGGCGAATGAATTAAGGCAACGGAAACAAAGTTGCTGAAAAGAAAATAACTAAAAAGCTAGAAAGCTGTAAAAATTAATTGCAGAGCGTAAGTTTAAATGTAGGCGTCCCCCATTTTTCCAATTTTAGTCCTTTATATATTGCTCCTTTATGTCTTGGTGGTTGATAAATTTAAGGAGGACTGGTTTGAATGAGGAATCCGGGGGAGTCATGTTGTTGGAGAGATTTTAGGCACGTTTGGGTGCATGTGATTGACTGTTTAAAAGCATAAATTCTGGCCGCGTGACGCTCGTCATGGGCCTGTGACAGTCCTCACAGGCTGGGTCATGACGGTCGTCATGAAGCTGTGATGGTCGTCACATCAACAATTTCTGCATTCTGGTTTTCGTCTTTTTCCTGTGCTTTCTTATCTGTTTCTTCTTATTTTTCTTCCTTTTCTTCATTTTTCTCATTAATGCTTGGAGATTTAAATACCTACAAAAATAACTCGAATACTTGCGGAATAATCGGGATATTAATTAAAATGGTATGATCTTTGAGTATAAATCAAGGCAAATATCTGATGTATTTTCGTGTTATCAATAATCTATCTTCATTAAAGCTGACTTTGGTAGCACATTCAGAGATGATCTAGTGTCCACCAACACACGGGATAAAGTAGTACCTTTACATTCCATGGAAATATGCAGAGCTTTATTATGGTTTTTCCCTTCAGGCGGGAGATCAAAATCTGCGAAACCCAAACCATTATCTGCATATATGCTAGCCATAACCCCTTCTAACTGATTGACTATAATATCTTGAGGAACAAAAGTAGAACTCAACAACTTCACGAGAGCATTCCTATGAGTCTCAGAACATAATAGCAAGGACAAAATCGAAATCTTGGACAACTTCTGACTTTACTGATCCACCATTTTATAATCACTCTTTCTAATTATCCTCAACAACTCTTCAACTTCCTGAGAGGAGGAAGCACAAGTCACACCACTTTGCTGAGGCGAACTAATCTGCATAAATCTTTGATTATCCGCCATCACTTGTTTACCCTTAGCTTTCTCCAAGGCATCAACATTATCTTGAGAATTTGGTGAAGGGAAGACCCTACCGCTTCTTGTAATTCTTCATGTACCAGTAACATTATCAACACTCAAACTGTCATCGACACACGACTTCTCTTCAGAAGACTTCTCCTATTGCTCCACTCCATGATAATAAACATCGGAAACATAATTCCATGGTGCAACCTTCTGACTAGAGTAAGGAATAAGACCAGGCAAAGTAATAGTCAAGGGAGTTGGTCTAGATGGAGTTGGAATATTAATCAGAGTACATGGGATAGAAATCATTGCAACATTTGTTTCTTCAATCTTCTTATCCTTCCTAATTATGTCAAACTCTAAAAACCCTTTGGTAATCAAACTTTAAATTCTTGCTTTCAAATCATCACAACCTTCAGGATGACTCTTGCATTTGCAACATTCGGGAACACAATCAGGATAAACATCATTCTTAATCATATACTCTTTAACAAACGGTAAAGGAGTAGTTACCAAATTCACATCCATGATTAAATTTTACTTTTCGTCGTCTTCAATGGCATTAACAGCTGGTCCATTATAAGCAGGCATCGGATTCTGTATAACATTGGGTCCATTATCTGGAGGGAACTGGATGGCCTTTGAATCCAACAAATCCTGCACTACATACTTCAACGCCAAGAAATCCTCCACATTATGACCAACACCACCGAAATGAAATTCACACCGGGCATTTGGATTGTAATTTGCAGGAAGCCTCTCAGGAGGAGCTGGCATATTTCTCAGATTAACCAACTTGAGTTGAAGTAGATGTTTGAGAACTTGAGAATAAGACATATGAATAGGATCAAACACATTCTCAAGTATTGGGTATCTCGGCTGGTTGTAATTATGGCGATGAGCATTTTATTGTTACTGATATTGGGGTTGTTGTTATGGTTGAGGAGTTGCAGTGACCTGTATAGTCACATCATTCACTTGTTGTTGTTGTTGCTGAATGCTTCCTCAACCCCTCTGAGAATAGACTGCACTATACTCGTTTCCTTCTTCTTAGGATACCCACTGAACAGTTTCTTACCACTTCCAGCTGAAGAACTACCGACACTAGCAGACTGGATCTTGCCGATCTTCAAACCAACTTCATTCTTTCTCTTGCCATTACCAACTCAGAAAACCCAACGGAGGTTCTTCCCACCATTCTATCATAATATAACCCTTGTAGAGTGCACATGAATATATCAACAAGTTATCTCTCCATCATCAGAGGTTGAACTCGAGCAACTAATTCACACCATTTTTAACGTACTCTTTGAAAGAGTCATTTGGGCCTAGGTTCAGGCTTTGCAGTTGGGTCCTATTAGGAGCCATATTGATGTTGTATTGATAATGCCTCACAAATTCCTCGACCAAATCTCTCCAATTCCGGATATAGGTTCCTTCCAAATGCATATACCACTCCAGGGATGCCCCAAATAGGCTATCTTGGAAGAAATGCATCAACAACCTTTCATCCTCGGAATACACAGACATCTTGTGATAGTAAGCTATCACGTGAGTTTTAGGACAAGTTATGTCGTTATATTTGTCGAGTATAATAACTTTGAACTTTGGTGGAACCCTCACTCCTGGTACCAGCCCCAGGTCATTAACATTCATCCCTAAAACTCCTTGGCCTTCCACTGCCTTCCACTTCCTATCTTCAGTAGGAAAAACCATATCAATGTTGTGCATAGAATACATGTCTTCACTATGATCCATCTCCAATTCTTGTACTTAAGGATTCCCCCTCCCGTTTGGATGCCCCAATATCTCTCCAGTAATGAGATATGGTCCATGATTAAATGATGGAGGTGGTGGAAAATGGCCTTGGTTTCCATGTAGACCTTGATTACAGGTGATATTCTGATAACCATTAGCATGTTGATTAGGGAAGTTCGTAGTGGCATTGGGACGAGGCTGCCCCATAGAGATATCTTCCAACATGAACTCAGGATGTTCATTCTCATTCTGAACCACACGAGGTCTCTCCATAAGATCCCTCAGTTCCTCTTGACCACGATCCAAGTTGGTAATAACTTCAATAAACTACGCAATTCTGGTGTCTACCCGGGTTCTCATTTCCGCAAGATCAGCTTGAATCTGCTCCATTTGGTAAAGCTAGTTGCTTTTAGTGGAATACTGGTGGAATGTTGGATTTGCAATCTCTGCTAAGAAAAGCAGAATCAAGATAAGAAGTCCGACCAGAAAACCTGTTATGCATGGGATATGAATGCGTGAATGCATATAATGTATACAATGACATGTTCAAATATTTCCATGGATCTAGAACTCCAATTCGAGTTATTTAAGCAAGAGAAAAGAAGATAAATAATGAACACTATTAACCAACCATCATACTCATTAAATTGAAATAAAGCGTAATACGAACAGTTCACAAAAGAAACAACTAGCCAAATCCAACAATACAAAATAAAGAGACCCCATCAACAACCCTGATGGTGATCACCATATGAGAAAGATAAGACAAAATATAATTTTTCCAATCTATATAGGTCAAAGGCCCTCCATTATTGAAATACTTCAAATTCCACTTATGGGATCGCCTAAACATCTTCTTTGGTCCTTCTTGATCGCGCCTTAGAACAGGACTTTGAATAACCACATCCTTTCGAAAAATCATGCCATCCAAGTATTGCCACTACTTAATAAACTTATCACACTCATTGCATTCCAGAAGCGGAATCTGTGCAGGATTGTCATCTTTTCCCTCCAACTGAACTTTGAGACTGGCCACTTCTTCTACAAATTTTCCCAACTGAATATTGCTTCATTTGAATTATGTCTCCACCCCCCCCCCCCCGCCTCTGAGTGTTCTCCTCTTCAAACTGGACATCTTTAGCTCAGAGTTGCTTCTCTAACACTTCAATCTTGGCTTTGTATCTCTTCTCCATCTTGGCTTTGGATGCTTTCAAAACTTCATAATCACGACGCTTTTGCTTGATCTTCACTTCATCTTCTTCAAGAATCTTCTTATGAACTTCAACAGAAACATACGTACTTCCTCTACCATCTTCGAACCTTGGTCTCTTCTTAACTTTCACAACCCCTTCCAGTTCTCTTTGAACCTTCTTGAGCTTGTGAGACAATTGAGCTTTCCCTTGACTGGCCACAAGAAGCTTCACCCCTAACTCTTCATTCTTTTTAAGTAGTCGGAGATTCTGAGCTTGAATCTGGTCATAGGATGCCTTGGGCATAACATCTGGCTGATCAGGATCTTATCGATACAAAGGAACCTCCAAAAGGAAAGGCCAATGAAGATCTTTGTTCCTCTCCTCAATCCACTTAACATAAGGTGAATAGACTACAAAATCTTTCTTCCCAAAATAAGTCCCTCCTTTCAAATGAATACTTCCCCATGCTTTAACAACTCTTTCCATCCATCTAGTATTATCAGGCACATCATAAAACAAGGATTCTTGCACATCTCTGTCCTCAGAGGAATCTTTCAAAGCATATCCTAACTGTCTTCGAGAAAGAGTTGGATTGTAATTAATGCCACCCTTATTCCCCATGAGAGGCACATTAGGGAACTCCCCATAGCTAAAGATCTCCTCGTTACTTTTCGGCTTGCTCAAACTATGCATGTACCAGTCAATGTCCTTGGAGGTGAGTCCCATCAGCCTTTAGTACCACTTCAAGGTGTCTTGGGTATCAACAAAAGCACCTTGGAAAGGGAGATGAACTCAAAACCAATGGTATAAAAATGGTGCACAACAATGAACAACACCACCCTCCCCCTTGAAACTTCTAGAGTGTATGTAGTGATAAACATCTCCTAATAGATTTGGCACATGATTCCTCTGAATGAAGATAACAATAACATTCTCATTAACGAACCTCACTTCATTAGTAAATAACATAATCCCATAAATACAACCGTCTAGAACATCATTTAAAGCCTTCCAATCTTCCTTGTCATAAATACCACCAGATTCTTTCAACAGAAAACTCAAATGATAAGCACATGTACTTCCCTTCTTTTTTAAAATAGCCTTCACAACGGATTCACTCAAATAAAGAGCAGCAACAACCTGAGAAGTATCATGTCTCTTCATGAAAGCATGCAAAGGTACTCGGTGCAAGATAGAGATGTCCAAGATATTGGAATACTCTTCCAAAATAGGAGCTAACAGATAGTCAAGGAACATGAAACATCTCAAGGTGCGATGATAAAACTGTAGCAAGGTATGAACAACATCTCTCTGGTATTCATTGAAAGAAGCTTCCAGGTAACCCAAAATTATTCCATAACCCTTTCTGAAGACCTCAAGATTGTCAGGGGGGAGACCTCTTATCTAGCTTGAGAAGATCATCCAGAACTGGGCTTGGGAACTTGTAGATGATGTTGTATATGTAGTTGACCTTCTTAATAGTGTTCATCTTCAAGGATAGATTAACAACAAGATTCAAAGACTAGAAAACCTGGAAGCAAAAGAACATACATGTCAAAATGATGTAAACAAATGCTTATGAATGCAACGGGATCAAGGTTTCCATGAAATATGAGTGACTATTGTGCTGTCAATAGAACCGGGTCAAATGTAAATGGAACAAAGGTTCGACGTTATTTCTGGTTCTGAGAAAACCGGGTATGGTGAAGGCTTGTTTTCCTATAAACCCAACCCCCAACCCACCGGCAGGTTCTAGTCTTGGATAGAAACATGGGTTCCTAATGGTTACGAGAGTCGTGAGTCCTCTATGAACAACATTTTGTCTGATGCACAAAGGGTGCAGGACAAAAGCATTCTAAAGAAAACCTCGTCTGGTTGTGGTATCTCATGCCTTCTAATACATGTCAAGGGCCACAAGATTTGACATGAGTATCCATTATAACCCTATGTGTACACTGGCCTGGGTAATGAGCCTTTTACCTCAATGTAACACCCACCATCCAAAGAAACAACAAAACAACAGCAACATAGCATAATGAAACCAATAATCAAAATTCTAATGCATGCAAACACATAAATGAGTAGTAGCAGAAAAGTAATAGATAAACAACACCCAATAAAAAAGCAAACAAACTAGAGCTTGAACTGACTTGCTAAGAGGGTCCCTAGTAGAGCCGTCAGTTGCCATATCTCGGAGAAACACACACACGAAATAAGAGTCGCCACCAATGTTATTTATCCCATGAGAGGGAAAGGAAACACTGAGTAAACCTACAAAAGAATGAATATAATGGTCTCACACCAAGAGATTGGTAAGGGAGTCGATTACATAATGGGAAAGTATTATCACCCCTCATGTCTGTAGTACTCTACAAGATCCACTCTTATTGTTCTAATCAAAGGACGTGTCAAGTCTAAAGCTAGGTTACAAAGGGAATGAATGAAAATGAATTATTGACAGAGAAAAAAGAAAAGATTTTTATTATTACGCTCGCTTAGGTTTTGCAACCCAAAACATACATATCAAAAAGAACCAGAGCACCGTAGTTATTCTAAAAAAATTTAGGTGTGTTGGTGTTTTTTTAGGGGAACAACCCTTATTGAAAACTTTCATAAGAAAAGCCAAGTGGAAAAAAGAGTTTTGGATTTGTTGAGTGTTTTTGTTGAAATAGTACATCAGATGGTCCCTCAGAAGGTGGGGGTATCATTGTATTTCTCTCTTAATTATGAAAGAAGTTCAATAGTATTAAAGTGTTTTGAATGTGATTAAGAAAAATGTTTTAGTTTTAGAATGGATTCAAAAGATAGAGAGACTAACAGAAGGGGAATCTCAATCCTACTTGTTGTCATGCAATATGGACCTAAAGTTAGGATCAAGGGAGTTTTTATCTAATGTTGTCATGTATTGATACCAATACTAGAGTCTATTTAGCTCAATCTTAATCAAGAAATATCTAAAGTATTCTATGGGGAGCATGCAATCAAACACTTAAACAAGGCAACCAAATATCACATGAACATGTAATCAGGTTAACACATATGCAAGTAATAGACCAAGACCATAAATAACACAAAAAACACTTAAACAAGTAGCAATCATGTCATAGAGGCCAAATAAGAGAAGATATGGTAATTAAACAGTCACACATCAAATAAGAAGTAAACACTTACTCACACATAGGCACTTAAATAAGATACCGAAACCAATACCTACTTAAACAAGGAAGCGTCAGAGATGAAAGAACATGCAAAGAGGTGAACACCCAAGCAAGCAACAAGGTAGAAGGAAAGATGTTAATTTAAAAATCACACATCAAACCATACGAAGAAAGAGTTAATGGATACAAGATATGAACATCTCCTAACCTAAGAAACATCCTACTTGAACAAGTAAGGAGGCAAAGGACACAAATAAAGATTAACCAACCAAGTGAACATGTTATCAAACAAACATTGGGTAACAACTTATCATCATAGTATGCATTTAGACATGTTAATAAAAAGCTTAAGGGTCATGCACAAGAGGTTTTTTCATTATAAAATCTAAAAGAAAGCAAACACTCAAACA
The DNA here is from genome assembly GCF_024323335.1 of Lathyrus oleraceus. NCBI lineage: Eukaryota > Viridiplantae > Streptophyta > Magnoliopsida > Fabales > Fabaceae > Lathyrus > Lathyrus oleraceus. Next base: position 309,800,275 of record NC_066580.1, read on the forward strand.
AGCTAGCATGTAAGTCTACAAATGTGGAGTGCTTAACATAGCATGGAAGGAGAAAGTGAATTAAAATGAAGGAGATGTGAAGGCATATAACTCATAAAATAAAGCACAATAAACTCATTATCATCAATTAATCATACTTGGAAAAGAAGTGTCACAAACATACAAAAAGGTAAGGTCACAAATAAACCTAATTGGAAACTAGTCCTCTAATCTAGGTGCTAACAAGAAAAGGCAAAAGATAAGGGACATGGTGAGTTAATAAGAGACAAATAAGAACAAGACAATAAACTCAAACGTGTCTTTTTGGCATACTAAAACTCCAAACAAGAATTGAATTCAAGGCATAAGTATTCAAGTAAGCAAGCAATCATTCAAGTCAACAAAATAAGTCAACAATTCTTAAACGAGAAGGGTGGGCCCAAGGAAAATAGGCAAGAGGAGTCAATAGATTGAAAATGACATTCACACGTGAGAGGCCTATAATTATCACCTAAGTATAATGTCAAAACACATTCAAAGAGGGAGGCCAAAAGATGAACATGGTGAAAACTAAACATGCCTCTAAATGGAAACAAATATCATGTTAGGAAAAAAGTAAAGATGTAACATGGAAATGAAGTATAAAAACACATAAGTCAAAATAAAATGGCACGTTATATCAATCATGGAAGCTAACCAAATATTGAGAAGTCATGGCACAAGGTATGCTTAAGGAAGGATCACAACGTGAGCAAACAAACATCATGAGGAAAACTCAATTGAGTTCAAACAAGAAGGCATGGGATGATCTATAAAAATGAGTAGAGGGGCTCTACCTCATGGTATCTTATTAAAAAGTAAGAGATAACATTAAACCCTAAATGGTTGCACAAGTTCATTCCCTAAACAAATAAGCAAAGCAAACAAAGGCCAACAAAAATAGGTATGCATTGTATTACTCAAAAGAAATATTTAGGAGGCTCCAAACACAAGTGTAAAATTAACAAGACAACAAGAAGTCATCAACTCAAGAGTGTCTTAACATGTGTATAAAATTATGGCCAAGAAAAGGTTCAACATGGCATCAAACATCAAGTACTACAATCCTTCATTGATCATAAAAGTCAAGCATCAAGAAAGAATTCAAGAATGACCCAAAATGAAAGATTAAATCATCAAAATAACACCCAAATGTCCTACATATATATGCCTAAGGGTTTACAAAAATTGGGGTGAAAAGTCAAAAGGAATCAATAAGAACAAAATCCTAATCCAAAAACTAGGTCAAAACAAACACATTTTATTTTATGATTAAAATAAAATAATAAAACAATTAGAAAAATAAAATAAAAAATGTAGAAAATTAAATAACATATTAAAGTGTAATAATGAATTTTTGGAGAATTGGAGATATCAAAAGAAAATCAGAATTGAATAATAAAATAAAATGAACTAAATGGATAACGGGGGTGTAGGAGTAAAAGTGGGAAATAACTAGATAAAAGTTAAAACATACGCGTGGGCCAAAAACAAGGGGGTGGGAAAAGTGAAATTACAAAGCCCATACCCATTTCCAATATTCTAATTTAAATAAAAGGCATGACATTTAAATTGAGCAAAATAAACATGTGAACATATGTCAACCGGTCACATTCATTTAAGTCACAAAAGACAAAAGCATAAGCCAACCAATCACAAAATACCACGCATCATCTTCAACCTCAATCCAAAGGCATGCACGACACTAACCATAACTTCATGCAATCTCTAACCAGAAACTTCAACCATTCATAACTTCATCCACAGTTCATAAAAATCAATGAAATCAAAAGCAAAGATGCAGATCTCATGGAGTAGAACATCAACATGTCAAGAAAAACTTAAAATGGTGGATAAATCATGGAGAAAGTTGGCACGAAAGTCAAGCAAAACTCATTATTTTCACAAAGTTTCAACAACTCATATATCCATAACTCAAACATTTGAGCTAAAACATCATGTTGAACCATTCACACACAACATATGCCAACTACTCATGTCATGCTCAGATAAAAAATGAAGGAGATGAAGTGAGAAGAAGCTTACCTAGTGGAGAAGGTCCACTGCCTTTTGTGCTTGTTTGAGCTTCAGAAATCCCACCAACAGAGTTTTGTGATCTTCAAATGAAGGGAATGGAGCAGAATAAATGGAGATGGAAGAGCTTCCAATGGAAAAACTGCCTTCAAGGTTAAAAAATGCAGATCCATATTCTCTCTCCTCAATGGTGTGTTCTCTAAAATTAGGTCATGTAGAACTTATATATGGTGTCTTCAATGAGGTGTAATGATTGCTAATGTGAAAGAAACTGTTGAGGGGCATGGTTGGATGTTTATGCAAAAATGAGAAGTGGTGTGCAAGGTTGTGTTTCAAGATGTTTTGAGGACATTCTTGATGCATTTTGGTAATTATAAAAAGGGTTAAAAACATCCATGTAGGTTTCCATGTGGGGGGGGGGGGGACAGAAACATCATGTTACACATTTGAAACATTCCTTCCTTTTTTCCAAATTCGTGAGAACCAAATCATACATGGGAATTGCTTGTTTGGGCCATTTAGGGAAAGAAAAAGAAGGTGGTGCGTGTGATGGAATTAATCTTGTTGAGTTATTTGGGGCAAAGTGTGCAAAACTTGGTTAATTGCATGATTCACCTCGAGCTTAAACATGGTCATCCAACCAACTTGGCACGAATGCAATTTGGTGTGTGCTCAACAAAAATTCACAAACTTGATACCAATGGAAAGAGGGAGGATAAAGGAAAATTTATCATGTTGAAGGAAAATTGAAGTGAAGCCTCTAACAATCTTTAAAATTTCCATGAACTTGCTTGAAAATCCTGACTTGAAACACTTAGAAAATTTTCTAAGTGTTGGACATTTAATGACTTTGAAACACCAATCTTCCAATGATCATAACTTACCATGATGCTATAAGTGCTTCAAACTCGGTATCCCCTTAAATATTGGAGAAAGGAGAATAACTTCCATGTTAAGGCCAAAATGATTTGGTGCTTTGATCATAGGGAACATTGGCTATGAATGTAGCTGATCATTAACACCAAACTTGCCAAAAATAGTAAGTTTCTAAAAACCCTAATTCCCAAATTAGGTAATTTAGATAAAACTCTTGATTTTCTTGATCTTGTGATTCCACTTGGACAAATCTCAACCATTGGCCATATTTGACTTATGAGACCCAAATTTGACCTTAAAAAGTCAAGAATTGACTTTTTGGTTGCATAGTTGACTTTTGTTCCACATAGTCAATTTTTCTTCCCTCTTGATCAAGTGAGCTTCTTATGATTAAATCTAATGGCCAATACTTCACACATGAGTGCTTTGAGACATATATGGGATCATGGAAATAGGTTTTGCTCAAAAAGTTAGTTACAAACTGACTTTGACAAAAACCCTAGTTGATAGCCAAATGATAGGAGAATGGTGATCATCTATATGAGGATACAATAAGCATGTGGGACCATCTTAAGTTTCATGGAACCCTTATGGCTTAAGTTCTCCAAGATATTGAGTACATACCCTCACCAATGACGTGATTATATATCCTTATTCTCTCTTCCTTGAAATAAACCAATGGAACAAGATACCTTGATCCCATAACCATAGAACCAATGATATGCATGAGTATGTATGATGAATGAGGCATGAGCCAATTAGGGTTGAAAAGAAGATGGTAAATTTTGGGGTATAACACCCTCCCGTGAAGCAAAAGCTATGAAGAACTCGTCCTAACATGGCTATGAAGATCAAGGAGGAAGTACAAAAATAGCTCAACACAGACTTTCTAGCGGTCTCCAATTACCCCAAATAAATTGTCAACATTGTGCATATACCCAAGAAGGACGGCAAAGTAAGAATGTGTGTAGATTATAGAGATCTTAATAGAGAAAGTCCCAAATAAATTGTCAATTCTCTGTTTTCTTCTTTATGGATGGTTTCTCCGGTTACAACCAAATGCAAATGGCTCAAGAAGATATGGATAAAACCATTTTTATAACCTCATGGGGCACCTTCTGCTACAAGGTCATGCCTTTCGGATTTAAGAACGCTAACGCAACATACCAACGAGCCATGGTCACTCTCTTTCATGAAATGAATCATAGAGAGGTCGAGGTCTATGTTCACAAAATGATAACCAAATCTCAAACCGAAGAGGAACACCTAGTTAATCTATAAAAGCTATTTGAGAGGCTAAGGAAGTTCTAATTTAGGATTAATTCTAATAAGTGCACGTTTAGGGCAAGATCTGGCAAATTGCTAGGTTTTATCGTCAGATAATATGGCATTGAGGTGGATCCTAAAAAAGTGAAGGCCATACAAGCTATACCTACGCCCAAAACCTAGAAGGAAGCCTGAGGATTCCTACGTATATTGAACTACATCGCTAGATTCATATCTCACTTTACAGCCACTTATGAGCCGATCTTCAAACTTCTTCGAAAGGATCAAGCTATCATTTGGAACAACGATTGCCAAAACACTTTTGAGAAGATTAAAGAATACTTCCAAGAACCTCATGTTTTGATGACTCATGTACCCGGCAGACCATTGATCATGTACCTTACCTTCCTCGAAGGATCCATGGGATGCGTCCTCGGGCAACATGACGAGACTGGTAGGAAAGAACCTGTAATATACTACTTAAGCAAGAAGCTCACCGATTGTGAGAGTAGATATTCAATGCTTGAATATATTTGTTGTGCACTATCTTGGGCCTCCAAATTCTTAAGACAGTACACACTCACTCATACAACATTAATAATCTCCAAGATGGACCTTGTCAAATACATCTTTGAGAAGCCTACTCTAACTGGTAGAGTAGCACATTGAAGCTAGAAGAAGTATACCCGAACGTATCGCACGCTCAAACATACAACAAAGTCAATATTGAACTTTATTTATCCCCAAAGGGAAGGGAAAACATCGATAAAACCTGGGGGAAAGAGATATGTTGGGTAAGGAAGTTGGTTACGCAAGGGGAAGATATTAGCACCCCAAACATCCATGGTAGTCCATGGGAACCGTTTTGATTGGTGTCGCTCGAATAGGTGTTAGATCTAAAGATTACTCGTAAAAGAATGGGGGAAGGAAGGAAATAGATAAAGTGCTCGGTGAGGATTGGGGCCCTCATGCCTACGTATCCTCATAGTGCAATGAGGAATTCAGAGCTCCGTAGTTCTAAGAACTAGTGGTGGAAGATGAAAAGAAGTGTGATGAAAATATGGTTTGAACCAAAGAATTGAGTGTTTAGAACTCCAACAAGGGTGAACAGATGAACCCAAGAGTAAGCTGGCTATTACCAATAGGTAGACTAGCTGGCCTCCGCTGTAGGGTAAAACCGAAAAGGAAGGAATTACGTGTTTGAGGTTGTAGCCCAAACATATCTTGGTTCACAATGAGGTAGTGTATTTGGCTCAAAGATAAATGGCATATCGAATGGAGTGAAGGAAGGTAGAATATGGATATATCATGGATATGAATGGAAGGAAGTGACCAAAGTCACAAAATTTGATATTCAGTGATAAGTGAATGAAGAAGTACTGTTTGAAATCGAAAGGTGAAAGTGTATTGGAATCCAATAGGAGAAATGGGATTTGTACCATAGAGGGAAACAACTTTAACCGATACGTGGACCAGCAGGCCGCCACTATAGGATATATATCCAAAAAAGAAGGAATTAGGTGTTTGAGGTTGTAGACCAAACAACTCTAGGTAGAAAGGAGGACTACATTAGGTGTCCTAAAAGGGTATGTATAGAATTCCAAAGAAAGTGTATTTCTGATGTCAAAGAAATAGTATGTCACTGGATGAACGATTTATGATCGAAGGTAGGTAATGAATAGTGAAAGATATGAATGATTCCCTAAGGTGGAAGAGGAATAATTAGAAGTATTCTCGGCAAGGATTCTCATCCTCGTGCCCACATATTCTCATCATGCAATGAGAAAATCAGAGCAATCGTAGTTCAGAACCACGAGAATAGAAAGAGAGACATACAGTGATGAAAAGTATGATTTGTACCAACAGACTGATATCAAAATGTATTTGTCCAAGCAACGGGGACTCACAAGACAAACCCAATTTCAAAGATTAACTGCTATGAAACAAGGAGATAGAGATATTTGTCTAAGCAACGGGGGATCACAAGACAAACACCAATTCAAGGAATGATTGTAGTACGGAAGTACAAAGAATAGCATATCCATTTCCGAAGAAACAAATGGTTCAAGATCAAAGGAGAGTATCTTGGATCCAAGAAGGAGATAGACTCTGAATCAAAGAGCAAGGTAGGCATTTATCAATAAATGGACCAGCACGCCGCCACTATAGGGTAAAGCCAAAAAGAAAGACTGAATTAAGTATTTTGGGTTGTAGCCCAAACAACTCTCGATTGAGGTGGACTGTCGTTAAATAAGATAGGGTAGATTGATAAATAAGATAGCTCATGAAAAATCTGAATTCTCCTGCCTACGTATCCTTAAAGTAGAATAAGGAAATCAGAGCAATTGTAATTCAGCCGTCTAGGGCTAAAAGCAAGAATGACCGAAGGCAAAAGAATGATTGAATAAAAGTGAATAGAATGGAGAGGAGAATCGAGAGACTTCATAGTCGATTGATAAGAATCACATGAGAGTCTATGAATAAGGGCGAACACTTTGAATATTTGGGGCATACACCCCATACGCAAAGTCGCTCTAGACGAGGATAGGAGAGACTCCGTCTCGTCATTCCCTATTACTTAAGACTTGATGTAACAACCCAATTTTAGTAATTATTTCTTATATTATTCTTATTATATTATATTTTATTTATTTGGAGTGTTAATTAATTAATTGGTTGTTAGGTAGTATAATAATTGATTATATTAATTAATTTGGTGTGTTAATTAATTATTTAGTTGTTAGGTAGTATAATAATTGATTATATTAATTAACTTGGTGTGTATACTGTGTTGGTTTAATTGATTTGAATTAAACAGAGACATTATAATACTAGGTATTATTAGGCCTAATAATTAAATTAGAAGTATCATTCTTTAAGCCCAAATATAATACTATAATAGTAAGAGGTGAGGAGAGTGAGAAATATGATTCATTTGATCATTTGACGACAATAGAGAAAAAAAAGAGGAAAAGTAAGGAGAAGAGGGGAAGAACAAGAGAGAAGCTAAGGATCCAGAAAATTGAAGAGGTAAGGGGGAGAATCTTTATTATTATGGGTTAGTATGATTGGGTCAATGGATAGAAGTATGTCTAGGTTAAAATCTCTAATTTTGTATGGTTTTTTGGAATTGTTAGGTTTTGATGAGTATTCTTGATTTGTGGTGATTTAATTGTGTTAAAACTGTAAATTAATTTTATATACTTAGAGTATTGTATGAGTTATAATTTTCTGAGCGTTTGGTTTTTTACGGAATCGAAATCAGAGGTCCGAAAGTCCTCCAACGATGAAAAACGCAGAAAATTCTGCATTCTGTTTTTGTGTTAACCGGTTACGATACGAGCGTTAACCAATTACTTGTTAAAAATCTGCCCAGAAAGTCCATTCTGTTTTGTGTTAACCGGTTACCCAAAAGCGTTAACCGGTTAACACTGTTGAAAATCTACCAGGAAGTGCATTCTGTTTCGCGTTAACCGGTTACCTGAAAGCATTAACCGGTTAACACTGTTGAAAAATGAAAAATTGAGATTTTAAAGGTTGTATTCATTTTGAAATGAAATCTAAGTGTGAGTATTTGATAATTAGCCTATATTGTGAATGATATATTGTTATGAATGTGTATATGTACCATTGGTGATAATTCATAGAGTTGAATTATGGTGATATGTGGAATGTTAAGATGGTAGAGATGATCTTAATTGCATATGTGTTGGTATTTGTACATTCATTCATGGCATGGTCGGCTTCATGGTTGAAGGGGTGAAACTGTGGGTTCACATAGACGTTGATCCTTAATTGGAAATAGGCGTAGCAGACGTTGATCCTTAATTGGAAATAGACGTAGTGGCTTGGATTCTAGATATTGAATCGGAAAGCGGTGAAACTGTGGGTTCACATGGTAATAGACGTTGATCCTTGAATGGAAATAGGCGTAGTAGACGTTGATCCTTAATTGGAAATAGACGTAGTGGCTTTGATCTTGTCCGGATCGGAAGCGTGGCTTGGATTCTAGATATTGAATCGAAAAGCGGTGAAACGTTGTGTTCACATTATGGTACCACATGCATAGAGTCACATGTCTTGCATCGAGTCACATTAGAGTTATGTGATAATTGAGTGTATGCATTGATGTGTATTGAACTCATATCTTATTTGGATATGTATTACGTTATTACTTGTGAACATGTTAATTACATTTGCTGTTGAGAGGCCATAGTGCCAAATATTCTGAATATGGTTTTATTTTATCTTGAGGAGATTATTGAGGGATGATCATGGTATGGGACATGGATCATTTTATGAAATGCATGAGTATTCATTATTTTCCGCTGCGAACGCATATACTTGATGACTCATGATATTTGAAGTGTGTTATTTTAAATGACTAGGTGTATTGTACATTGATGATGAAAGATGTTGGTTTTTGAAAGCTTTTAGTTTTTGAAAACGTCGATGTGACACCCTTTTTGTTTATATGCGTGCTTATTTACTCTGATTATACGTTAAGTATTTTGGGGTAGAAAAAGGGGTGTTACACTTGAAATGTGTGATACTTCTCTTGAATGACAAGTGGTAGGTGAAGAATCTTCAATGTTGATCCTTGCGTTGATGTTGATTTTGTATGAAGTAGACTTTGTAGTTTAATTTATTCCCATTGCACTTAAGTCTATGAATAAGGGAGATCGCTTTGAATATTTGGGGTATACGCCCCATACTCAAAGTCGCTCTAGATGAGGATAGGAGAGACTCCATCTCATCATTCCTTACTGCTTAAGGCTCGTTTCGTACCACTTGAATCGTGTTTACCAAGTGTTGACCTTTGATTTATCTTGTATAATCCGCTGCTTGGTGTGACTGAGGATGCCTTGATTGGAGATCTTGACCTGAGGCTTCGGGCTCCACAACTTAGAATAAAAGTCTTATTATGTGACCAAGGGTCTTTTGGTCACTCAATTTAGATTGTTGGATTCTACAAGTTCAAAGGATTTAATTGATCAAAATTGCTTTTGATCAATTTAATCATGGGCTTTTTTTGTTCGAAAACTAGGTTAGTACCTAATCTAATGATTATAATTAATCAAAATCTAATCCTAAGGGTACATGTCATTAGTCAAAAAATTTGATTAAAAGTCCATGTTAAAATTCCTAAGGGAACATGTTATGGTTAAGATTCTAAGTAAAATTCTATTCCTAACGGAGCATGTGATTATATGAGTAAAAATATCCAAAATTACCCCTAAAGGATAAAATGGTCTTTTGACAATTTTATGGTTATTGAATCTAAAAATGAAAATTCTAATTGAATTCCTAATTGATCTAATTAGCCTAAATTCTACCAACCAAATTAATCAATTAACAAGCAAACAAAGCAAATAAAATAGAAAGCTTTTGCAAAACACAGGTGCAGGCCTGGTTTGTATGTGCAGGAAAACAGGGCAAAACAGAGTCCAATATGCATGGGCTTCAGGTGCCAAAGCCCAATGCAAAACAATTTCTTTTCAGTCAGGGGGTGCAACAGAAAAATGGAGTGAGACAACACTTTATTGGGATTAGACTGTGATAAGCCCAATTAGAAAAAAAAGCCCAAAGATTGGGAGCTGTGTGTTGGGAAAAAACCAGAAGAATTTGAATGTCTGTGCCTTTTTCCAAGACATATCAGGTCGCCGGTGTCGGAGCTCCACTGCGGACCACCGTGCCAGAAATCGCTTCCGGCGGCGGTTATCGGAAATGAAAAGCGGAGATACCTCCATCTTCGTTTCCACCTCCCGAACAAGGATCCACTCTCCAAATTCTCTAATTCTTGTCCTAAATCCAATAATGATACCGAATCCTCAAGAACTCCTAAGAATTAGATTCAAAATACCCCTCTATGAACAAGATTCAAAACTCCCCATGATGGGGGTTTGTAATATCATGGTGTAATGTTCAACATAACTACCAGAAATGAAATGAAAAAGGATCTGCCTCCGAAGCTAACAATTGCTCTGGAGAGTGTTGATCGAAGAAGATGATGATGACGGAAAATCACTTGTACAAGAAGGTGAAGTATTGCCTTTATCTATGTTTGGCTTTCTTGTTTTCTGAATCTTCTTCTTCACAAATACTTTAGTAAGATGAGGTTTAGCTCATTCTTCTTGAAGCTTCAATGGACTTTTGGGGAAATTGAGCTTTGAGTGTGAGGAGGAGAGGGTTTAGAAGTTGTAGAGAATTGAAGATGATGATTGCAAAAAGTTAAGCTAGAGAGTAGTGAAAGGTGAAGGTGATAATTTTTAGAGGTTAGGCTTGGAATTAATGAGGTTTGGAATTAGGCTTGGAGTTAGTTGGAATGAACTCAGTAAGTTTAGGTAGTTAACTCACTGAGTTGGAGGTTAGTTAATTGGTTCATTTGGTGGAAATGGTGGTTTATGACTTGCTATTATAGGTGGAAATTTGAATGCAATTAGCTTTGATGTTAGTTTAGGTGCAATGTAGAATCAATCATGACTTGTGACTGTAGGTTAACAATAGTCGTGTTGGTGATTTTGGTCTTGGTTACGATTGTGCAAGTTGAAGTGTTTGTGGATTTTACTGCACTTGTTTTGCTGCAGGTTTGATGTGTTCACAATGCATGTGGTTGAGGCTTGATGAAGTACCAAATCTCGGAGTGTCGTCGAGTGCTCACGACTATCCCGATGTTCATGCAGGTGTCTACTTGCCTTGTATGTAAGGAATATTTTAGGGATAAAAATGAAAGAAATTTTCCAATTGAATGAAAACGACTCGGCTTAATACATGAACATGACCACAAATCAAACCCGAGATTTATAATTGACACATGGAATAGGGGAATGTGACACTATGGACCGAGCAATAGTTGTATGACCATGATTAGGCGAATGAATGAAGGTGGATGGAAGTTATGAGACCAAGTACTTGGATCACTACCAAAAGACTCGAGCACCAAATTGGACAAAATGGACAAACCAAGTACTGGATGCTGAGATCAGTTGAGATTAAGGTTTTGGAGGCCTCGGGGCAAGTGCAAGTCCAAATCAAGCATTTCCAATTGTTGTACCAACAAACCAAAGCCCTGCAAGCCAAAAACTTGAAATCCATGGCAATGAATGATGCTTATGCCTGAATTAATAGTGTATGCACTTGAACTCTAGTGAAATGGTTAGGTAGAGATATGGAGAAAAAGGGAGGGCAAATTTTGGGGTACAACAACTACCCCTATTTAATCTTCTTGAACCTGAATATGGGAATTGCGGACGCTTTTCAGGTATTCAAGGTGGAAGAGGATTAAATACTAACGTATCCAAGAATTTTCCCGAACGAGTGATTATACTGTGGTAGAACATGTCTTTGATGTATGATATGCCGGATGCATGATGTGTGCTTTGTTTTCATGATAGCTGCATGTTTCTTTGTTTGGTTTGACGTAGGTCATTTGTGGGGGATATGTCTCTTTATTGTAATGGGGACTCCGACTCGTCATCGAAGATTGGAAGGTGAAGATTGTGAGGGATCCAGGTGTTGTCAACACTACTGTCAAGGAATCGTCTACCTGTTGGGCGACATCAAGAGACTGAAACCAATATGGCAGCCAAGCCAAATGGATGTCATAGGTGTTCAAGCAAAACCAGTGTTTTGAGCCACCAGTCATCTTTCAAGTTTATCGGGATTTCACAGTAATGCATAATGTTTCCCTTTAGTATAACTTTTATTATTCTCCGAAATTTTAAGGCATTATGTGAATAAGATGAATCAGTTATTTTGCATACAAAGCGCAGAAGAAAAAAATATTTGATAAAAGAAACTGAATTTTATTGATATGAAACTTTACAGATGGTGTGTACAAAGATGCAAACACCCTTGATGAGGATGTTGCAAAAATTGGAAAATAAATGAAATGCAGTGGGAAATATTTTTTTATATTATCTTTTCCTTGATTACAACATTGACCTTAGTCTACCGTAGAATCTGAATCCCAAGACCTTGCTTCGAGACGATGATTGGATTGGTCCTTGACCATCTAATATCTAGCTTGTAGTGTAATGGGTTCGAGGATCATAGTCAATGCCTTTATCCCTAACTTTTGCTTGGACATTTTTTTATTATTTTCATCCACCGGGATGAAGGAGAATTGCCATCCAAGGCGCAGCGGAATTTAAAAATTTCTCCATTTAGTGATCCTTACGAATGGGCTTGATCAGTGATAGAATCGTTACCTCTTGTGGCGATTCAAACCTTTGGTGCAGATCTCTTGTAACGATCAAAACCTTGGATACAAATCCACAGAGCGATCACGAACGTTGAACGATGACAACGTCTCTACTCAGTCCACACAAACGGGTTCCTTCAATCTCAGTGCTAGCTGCTACGAATGAAGGTTTTGAGTGAGAGAGAGAGGGAAACGAAATTCCAATTAGAGTTCACTTGAGTTGAGTTGAGTGACAATGCTTCTACCCAAGGGGTTCAATTTATAGAACCACTTGTGTGGGCTTCAAGCTAAAAAGCCCACTTAAGTGTATTTTGGCCCATATCTTATAATATGCCCAAAACCACTTAAGTATTTGGTACCTTACCATATTTCATATTCCAATTAAGTGCATCGTACCTTACGGTGTTCCTTAGTTACTCTATCTCTCATCAATCCGTCCTTTGTGTGTGACCCTGTAGGTTTTCGCGACGTTGACAATTATACTAAATTACGCATTTAACATAATAAACAATGAGCGGTATCTAGCAACACATCACTGCTACCCAAGTCACGAAAATGTCATGTGATCTGACAAATCCTTTTGTGATAATAATTATGTTTATAATTACCCTTTTTCCCTTATGTCTATATTGAACACAAGGTATAGACCATGTCATCCTTGTCCAGTTCAATATTGGGCCCATAGACATTTATCCTGTTATGCAGGATGGGCAAATTCCATCTAGGTCACTCATGTTCCTCAGCATGCTTCGTGGAGTACCCATCAACTATCTTTATGGTTATCCAGTTACGGACAATGTTGGATCAGCAATAAAGCACTTGACTCTACATCTAGGATCCATAGTGGTTTCAGGTCGAAGAGTGGTATACACCATTATCACCATGAGAATAACTTATGACACTTTGCATAACTTTCTATATAGTATTCTCATAGCGGGTCAATCCGGTATAAATATTACTCTTAATATTCATACCTATGTTTAAGACTTGATAACTCTTTATCCATGATCCATGAGATGTGATCATCAGTCTACAAACATAATAGTCTTAATGCTTTAATGTTATCCCACTTCACAATAAAGCTCGATTACGGATACTTTAAGAATAGTGTCCTTATGTTTAATGTGATCTCATGATTAAGTCATACTTGATACATTAAACGGACTAGCTATTCTATGGACTTTATTAATCAAACATAATAAAGAAAGAGCCTTTTATTATTAATAAATAATTCGATACAAGTACCAAAAGTATTGGCCTCTAGGGCTTACACCAACACAGAATGCTCCTTTTTGCCTAAGCCGCCCTTTCGGGTTTTCGACATAGCGAGCCTTATATTTGATCCCTAACTTTTGCATGGATAATATTTTAGTCCATTTTTGCTTATATCAATCTTGTGAAGATTAATCTAGCGGGGGTTTTATCATTTCTTTTTAGGCATAATATTTTTTGACTATGTCTGCATTCACTGGCGATGACAAGTCTTCCCCATCCATTGTTGTGAGGATTAGAGACCCCCATGAGAAGGCCTTCTTGATGACGAAACGTCCCTCATAGTTGGGAGTCCATTTGCCTCGCGGGTCTGGGTGAATAGCAAAATACCTTTTGAGCATGTGTTCCCCTGCGCGGTACCCACGAGGAAGAAATTTCTTATCAAAAGCTCGTTTAAAATGTCTTTGGTACAACTGACCATGACAGACGGTCGTCAAATGTTTTTCTTCTATCAGATTCAGCTGGTCATATCGTGATTGAACCCATTTAGCTTCATCGAGTTTGGCCTTCATGATGACTCTGAGTGAAGGGTTCTCGACTTCAATTGGTAAGACAACCTCCATCCTATAGACCAATGAGTATGGAGTTGCCCTAGTGGATGTACTGAATGAGGTTCTGTAACCATGCAGAGCAAAGGGTAACATCTCATCCCAGTCCTTGTATGTCTTGACCATTTTCTGGATGACTTTCTTGATATTCTTATTAGCTGCTTCTACGACACAATTCATTTTGGGCCGGTATGATGAAGAGTTGTGGTGCTCGATCTTAAATTCTTCGCACAACTCCTTCAGCATATTGTTGTTGAGATTACTGTTGTTGTTAGTGATGATCTTGCTAGGTATCCCATAGCGACAAATTATCTCTTTCTTGATAAACCGGGTAACCACTTGTCGAGTGATGCTGGAATACAAAGCAACTTCGACCCATTTCGTGAAGTAGTCGATGGTGACTAGGATGAATCGATGATCGTTGGAAGCTTTAGGCTCTATCATCCCAATCATATCAATGCCCCACATAGAAAAAGGCCATGGAGAAGTCAAAACATTCAACGGAGTCGGCGACATAAAAATCTTGTCACCATATATTTGACATTTGTGGCATCTTTTAACAAAGTTGTAACAGTCAACCTCCATTGTCGTCCAGTAATTCCCAGCCCGAAGGATCTTCTTGGCCATAGCAGGACCTTTTGCATGTACACCCTCGCAGCCTTCATGTATGGATTTTATGATCGTACTAGCTTCGTGTCTATCCATGCATCCGAGCAGTACGGAATCATAATTTCGCTTGTATAACACATCAGCGTTTAGGAAGAACTTGGAAGAGAGTCTTCTCAAAGCCTTCTTATCGCTAATGGATATACCCTCGGGATATTTCCGTTTTTCCAGAAATGTCTTTATGTCATAGAACCAGGGCTTATCATCAGGATCTGCCTCGATTGCTAGACAATATGCTGGTTCTTCTAAGTGGTCAATATGGATGGATGGAGCTTCGTTCTTCCATTTGACTTTGAACATAGATGCCAGCGTAGCTAGAGCATTTGCTAACTGATTTTCTTCCCTAGAAATATGATGAAAAGAGATTTCATCAAAGTAGGGTATCAACTTTCTGATATGATCTTTGTAAGGTATCAACTTGCTATCCCAAGTCTCCCAATCGCCTCTTACCTGACTTATTACTAGAGCTGAATCACCGTATACCTCTAGGATCTTGATCCTTAATTCAATGGCCGCCTCCAAATCGTAGATTCATGCTTCATATTTTATCATATTGTTGGTGAAGTCAAAACACAATCTAGTGGTGAATGGAAGGTGGAAACCGGTTGGAGAAGTTATAACGAAACCTATGCCATGGCCTCGAGTGTTGGAAGCACCGTCGAACACGAGCGTCCATCGCGATCCTAGTTCGGGGCCTTCCTCGGAGCCTGCCTCGAAGCCTGGAATAGTGAAGTCTCTGATGAACATAATGTCTTCGTCTGGAAACTCAAACCTCAATGGTTGATAACCTTCGACAGGTAGGTGAGCAAGCTAGTTAGATAGAACACTCCATTTTATTGCTTTCTGGGTCACATACTGAATATCATACTCGGTTAACAACATTTGCCACCGGGAAATTCTACCAGTAACAACAGGCTTTTCGAAGATATACGTTATCAGATCCATTTTGGATATCAATAAAGTGGTATGCCAAATCATATATTATCTCAAGCGTCGAGCAGCCCGTGTCAAAGCACAATAAGTCTTCTCTAAAAGTGAGTATCTGGTCTCACAATTAGTGAGTTTCTTGCTAAGATAGTAAATAGCATGTTCCTTCTTGCTTGTGTCGTCATGTTGACCCAAAATGCAGCCCATAAATTCATCGAGTACTATGAGGTACATAATGAGAGGCCTACTAGGAACCGGTGGTATCAGGATTGGTGGTTCTTGCAAGTACTTTTTTATTTTGTTGAATTCCTCTTGGCAATCGTCGTTCCACACAATCGATTAATTCTTTCTCAATAGTTTGAATATCGGTTCGCAGGTAGCCGTTAAGTGTGATATGAATCTGGAGATGTAATTGAGTCGACCAAGGAAACCTTGAACTTATTTTTCTATTCGGGGAGATGGCATTTCTTGGATGGCTCAAACTTTATTGGGATCAACCACAATACCCTTCTGACTGACTATGAAACCCAATATTTTACCAGATCGGACCCCAAAAGTACATTTAGCTGGATTCAGACGCAGTTTAAACTTTCGGAGTCTGATAAACAATTTCCTCAGGTTCACCAAGTGATCTTTCTCAGTTCTGGATTTGGAAATCACGTCGTCCACATAAACCTCAATCTCCGCATGGATCATGTCATGAAAGAGGGTTACCATGGCGCACACTGATATGTTTCCCCTGAATTCTTCAGGCCGAATCGTATTACTTTGTAGTAGTAAGTTCCCTAAGGTGTGATGAAAGTTGTCTTCTCCAATATTCTGGAGGCATCTTTATCTGATTGTACCCGGAGAACCCATCCATGAAAGAAAAGATGTAAAATTGAGTTATATTATCAACCAAAACGTCAATATGAGGCAAAGGGAATTTATCATTTGGACTTGCTCTATTGAGGTCTCGGTAATCTACACAGATTTTGACTTTACCATCTTTCTTCGGAACTAGAACGATGTTAGCAACCCACTGCGGATGCTCAGAAATGGCCAAAAAGCCAGCGTCAAACTCCTTCTTAACCTCTTCTTTGATCTTGAGTGCCATGTCGGGTCTAGTCCTTCTAAGCTTTTTCTTGACGGGAGGACATTCAGGTTTGAGTGGCAAGTGATGTTCAACGATGTTGGTGTCTAACCCTAGCATATATTGATACGACCAAGCGAAGATGTCAACATATTCGTGCAATAACTCTACCAACTCGGAGTGCACATGCTTGGCAAGAGATGCGCCAATTTTCACCTCTTTTCTATCAGTTTCAGAACCCAAATTAATGATATCCACTAGTTCTTTGTATGGCTGAATCTCTTTTTCTTCGTGCTCAAGAAGTCATGCTAGTTCAGCTGGTAATTCACAATCTTCCTCACGACCATCTTCAGCTTTGTTTATTAGAACTCCAGATTTACAGTTGATTTTTGCCATGTTGTAATTAATAGTTTTGTTTTCTCTGCATATGATGAGCTTATTTTAGTATGCTTTTTTAAGAAAGTAGAAAAAGGAAATGAAATATTTTTCCATTTCATTGTTTTTAGTGAAAAAGTAAAATAACTGAAAGAAAAGGGAACACAAGTTTTGCATGCAAAAAGTACTTTTTATTTATTCACATAATACTTTTAAACATTGAGGCCCTTACACGCTATCCTCTTGTCTCGGGCGGGGACGAGGGATTGAGAAAACAAAATGCATTACATTTTTTCGAGTATACTATGGGAATCACGGTAGTCGTCCAATTGGGAAGCTTGAATCCTGGAGGACATCTGTGTATGAGGTTAGGTGCCTCTGGTTTGCTGCCATTAGATTCTCCAATGACTGCCACAGTATGATCATTTTGAAATCTAGCGTTGCTGAATTTGACCGGGTTGAACTGCTTCTTCTTTGGGCTTGCCTTGCGTGATACTGGATGATAACTGATACCAAACATGTCGTGCTTTTCTGCCATGTTGACAACTTTACCCCAACCGGGAAGCAGACCTTTCTCCAATGTCTGCTTGGAGCTTCTTACTGAGGATAGAGCAGTAGTGGATGATTGGTCATGATTGACGATAGCAGAACTGACTTCTTCAAACTCTAAACAGTGGAGCGAAATCTCAACAATCCCCTCATTTGTCTCAACATATCTGAATGATGAGAGTTTGCTAACCAACAGATCTTCTTCACCATACACAATTACCAGTTTATCATCAATCAAGAATTTCAGCCTTTGGTGCCACGTAGAGGTGAATGCCCCAACGAAATGAATCCATGGTTTGCCCAATAAACAACTGTGAGTTGGGTTGATATCCATGACTTGGAAGGTAATGATGAACTGGTAAGGCCCAACACAGATGGGCAGATCGACTTCCCCAATAACCTGCCTTCAGGAACCATCAAAAGCTCGGGCAATTAGTGCGCTGGGCCTCATCTCGGGCCCTTTAAATTGTAATTGGCTTAATGTAGATTTTGGCAATACATTAAGTGAAGAACCAGTGTCAACGAGGACTCAAGATAGATGGGAGTCTATGCACATGACCTAAATGTGTAGTGCTTTATTATGGGCATTTCCCTCAGGAGGTAGTTATGCTTCATTAAATCCTAGATACCTACTGATCGACTGTGATATCTTGCATCACATGAGCGGCATTCAGAACTTTTAGCAATGCTTTGCAGTGAGCCTTAGAACTCAATAGCAAAGAGAAAATGGATATTTTGGAGGGAGTCTGGTTCAACTGGTCAACGATTTTGAAATTACTCTTCTTGATCGATTTGAGGAATTCTTGGCTTTCCTCAAAAGTGATGCTCTTCTTATGATCTTCAACTTCCTCATTCTCAACCATAGGCCCTTTACCTTCAGACACCTCTGACTCTGTATCTTTATTATCAATAACCTTCCTCGGAACTTGAGCAGTTGTCATGTTCGGAGTGGCAGGTACAGTTTCCCCTGCCTGCGGAGTCGGAGTAGGAATGACCTTTTCCTTAGGCAGGATAGTTGTGGGTGCTGGAGACACCCTAGGAGTGTATTTTGGAGCAAATACACGGCCACTACGAGTCATGCTTCCCGCTCTAGCGATGTTGACGACTTCGGTGTCAAGAATGTGAATTTCTTTTCCTCCCAAATACGCTATTATCTCATAATTCCAAGGCACTTCCTTGGTGTTTTGATACGGAAACGGACTGGAAACACGGAAATGAATTGGTTGAATCCTCTTGGGAGGAGATTCAACCTTCTTTTTTCTGTACACAATGGTTATTGGTTCAATTACTGCAACTTCTTCCATTGCCCTGGCCTTGGAGAACTGTATAAAACCCTGATCCATCAATTCTTGTACACGACCCCTCAACTTGTTGCAATTTTCTGGATCAAACTCACATACTGCGCAATCATCATGCATACCTGCTAGAAACCAAAATTGCTCAAGTCTTTGTAACACTAATGACATCAGAGTCTTTACATCTTCGACTCTCAGTACAAACTCAATAGTTTCCTCCTCGATTACAATGTTGCTGCTGCATCAGCGTGATTTGGTAAGGGATTGGTCTTTACGTTGGGCTTTTCCTCGAAGAAGGTCAGGATCTCTTGATTGATCAAATCTTGGATTTTGTATTTGAGGGCCCAACAGTCCTCTGTAGAGTGCCCTACGAATCAGGTGTGATAAGCGCATGAAGCGTTAGGATCACGCTTAGGACGAAATGGAGGAGTGGATACAGGTATCTCCTTTGGTACGATAGCTCCCACATGGATCAGATAGGGCACCAATTCTGTATACGGTACCAGAATCTTGTCAATCTGGGGACGATTACCAAAACTGTTTCTGTTATTCTGACCTCGACCTTGTCCTTTGTTGTCACGATTGTATTGTTGGATCTGATTTCTCTGAGCAGGTGTTGATTGTTGATTACCTTTCTACGGTTGATACTGCCATTGAAGTTGTTGATACTGAGTTGCGGTGACATCAGAAACTGATATTGGGGGTGGGCACCTGCCATCACAGCATTTTCTTCCCCCTCTTTCTTCTTTGCGAAGCCCCCATGCGACCTTTTGTTCGTTGTCTGCGGAGCGGTCGTATCTATAATCTTCCCTGATTTCAGCCCATTCTCTACTCGTTCACGAATAGTTACCATATCAGCAAAGTTTGTAGACAAACTTCCAATCATCTCCTCATAATACAACCCTTTGAGTGTACCCAAGAAGATATCTACTAGTTCGTTATCAGATAGTGCTGGTCGGACCCTGGACTCCATTTTGTGCCAACGCTAAGCATACTGTTTGAAGTTTTCATTGGATCTCTGCGCTTGATTTTGTAATTGAAGCCTTGTAGGAGCCATGCCAAGCTTGTACTTATACTGTTTCAGAAATGCCTCGGATAGATCCCTCCATGACCGAATCTTTGTGTGTTCCAAGCCCACGTACCAATCCAGGGAAGCCCCAAACAGACTATCCTGGAAGCAATGAATCAGTAGGTCATCATTGTCGATATACAATGCCATCTTCCTGTAGTACATGGTGATATGAATACGAGGACAACTAAGACCTTTGTACTTCGGGAGGTCTGGCACCTTGAACTTTTGTGGGAGCACCACGTTCGGAACTCGGCACAAGTCTTAAGCATCGATACCAAAGGCCGAGGAACTCTCAATAACCCTTATTATGTCGTCTAGCAGCTGATAATCTGCAGGTCTGGTCGGGTCAACAGCGGGAAGAACGACCTGACTGGCTGGTCGAGAGGTTTCACGAGCCATCACCTGAACTGGCACATTCTAGGGAGCAAACAACATTTGCGGTGGGTATGAGAAACTAGGAGGTACTATCTGAGCGACATGCACCATGTGATAGTACTGCCCTCTAGCCTGAGCATTGGGAGTTTGAGGTGCCCCTGTCTGCACATACTGGAGTGCAGGGTTGGTGGGTGCATAGGCCAACATGGGAATAAGGGTTACCCCAGGATAACTGAATGGGCAGCTTGATTGGCGCTCGCAGGTTGAGCGGCTTGGGAAGGAATCTGAAAGTGGAGGCACGGGCCTCGATATTCACCTTCAGAGTCAGGAGTTTCATTGAGAACCTGACCTTGATTATCCTCAAGGTTGGCAGCATCAACCAGAGGAGTCTGAACAGTAGGTATTCCCTACGAGAAACCAGGGTTTCTAGCAGCAGCAGGGGCAACGCGAGTCAGATGAGGGAAGAAGGCACCCCCATTGGCAAAGTGAGCAGCGAAATTTTGGGGCATTCCCCAAGGGTAGGCAGCAGCAAGCCTAGTCATGTCAGTAGGGACCAATTGGCAGTTTCCCTCTGTTGGTACTATAACCTCCACCTGAGTTTCGGTGGCAGCACCAACAGCAGTGGCAGGAATGGTCCCCCCAGCAGCACGGGTGAGCCCTCTGAGTTTGGAAGAGTTCCAAGATGGCCTCCATGTTCCCTTAAAAGAGGTCCATTATGCCCTGGACTTGGGCGATCGATTCACGGACAACAACGTTATCAGCTTCAAACTCAGCCATTGTAGCGGTAAATTCATGACCATCAAGCTATGGATAAGCTAGACGTTAATAAAACAAGAGTCGCCACCACGCTTTTATTGTTTCCAAGGGAAAAGGGAAAAGTACGAACAAAACCCAAAAATAAGAAGTTTTCAAATCAAAACTAATAAAATGCTAGAGATTACAGGTAAGGGGGTTGGTTACACAGAGGGAAGGTGTTAGCACCCAAAGTGTCTTAGGTACTCCTAGGGAGCCCTTTCTTGTGTGCATATGTGTTTATGTACAAAGTAAGGTTTGCAAACAAATAGAATGAGTGGATGAGAAAAGAATTCATTAATTATATTTTTGTGTTTGACAAGACCTTCGGAATTGTGTGTACGTACCAACATAAAAATGAGGGATCAAAACCCCGTAGTTCGTGGTAACAATTTCAAAGTGGATGCATTACTTTTTAACAAAAATTTAAGTTTGAAAGGCACAGGGGGCTAAAACTGGTTTGGATGAGTGTTAGTTCTTTTTGGCTTTTGAAATTTTAAGTCAAGTATGGTTAAGTTCATTTACAAAGTTTGATTTAAGAAAATGAGTTTAAAAATGCAATGGCATAAGGCCAAAGTTTCTAGCTTGCAAAATGGTCAAAATTTAGAAAAACCAAGCACAAGCAAAGAAGATTTTAAAAGGGAGGGAGAGATTTTGAAATTAAAGAAATAGGGAGGAGATGAAGAGACTAATCCTAAGCATAAATTCAAAATTTAAGGGTTGAAAAGATCTGACCAATGGGCTGCAATACAATAGACTAGAATGTCATATAGAAACTCAAATTTCCCTTGGAATTTAGAATCACACAACAATCAATATACAAAGAGCAAGTTGAAGAACAAGGCATCAAATAAAGATAGCCACATCCAAGCTTGACAACTTCATGATCTTCTTCAAGTTTTGCCCATGTAGCAGATGACTTCAAAGGATGGCATAAGTCACAAGTTCAAGATAACAGCTTCATAATGATCATGTTGCAAATGAACTTAAATGGATCTTCAATATTGTATCAGATGAAGTTTCAATTCACAAGCATTTGGTCTCATGAAAGTTGGCATTGGCCAAGTCCTTTGCAAAGGAAGTGTTGCCTAAATTCTAAGTCCAATTGTCTCAAATCAAACCAACAATCCACACAAAGTATTTTTAGAGCTTTTGTTCTTATTATATACATTAATGGTCAAAGACCACACAAACAATCATAATATACACAATCACAATATGCCACAAAATATGGTCTAAGTGGACAAAGTAAAAATGACATTAACATAAATAACTTGAATGGTATGAATAATGGCAAATGAATAAAGCTTTAAAAATTAAAGTGCATTAAGAGTAAATGACTTAAAATTAAATGCTAGTTGCTAATGAGTTAGAAGTTAGTATTGCTCTTGCTTTTGTTTAAGTCATTCTTTGGAGAACACTCAACCCACTTATCACAAACATGGATCCTTGAACCAAGAATTCTCCCAAAGGAAGGAAAAAAGGCCAAGTTTCCACATAATACCATGAAAGAGGGGAGACTTAAAAACTCACTAACTAGAATGCTATGCCTTTTGTGTCAAAATTTAGCGCTATGTTAAGCAATCGTAATTGGACTTATGTAGAAGTCACAACTATTTGAGGTCGGGGACCTAATCTCATCCATACATAGTATGATGAACTATACTCATGAAACATACCACACGCACAAAAATATGCAAAGTGGGGGACCTAATCTCATCCATACTTATGTTGATTTTGCAATCAACTAGCCTTAGGATATAGAGACATTATAGGTCCATGACATGAATGCATAAAGAAGGGGAATGAGATGAAGGGGGAGGGGGAATGGTTAAACGCAAATTGGACAAAGGAGGACTTTTACCAAATTAAGATCATTCATTCATTTGGGAGATGGAATATACATTCCATCAATCCCCT
Source organism: Lathyrus oleraceus (assembly GCF_024323335.1). Lineage (NCBI taxonomy): Eukaryota > Viridiplantae > Streptophyta > Magnoliopsida > Fabales > Fabaceae > Lathyrus > Lathyrus oleraceus. The sequence goes on from NC_066580.1 coordinate 309,823,535, forward strand.
AAATCTAATGATCTTAACCTAGCAAAGTCAAATCAACCTTGACCAAGGCCCAACAATACAACTCAAACTCACAAAGTCAATTAAAATGGCTCTACACAATTAATTTGGCATTTAATCAATTAAATATAATAAAAATAATACATTAAATTAAATATGGTTGGTTAAAGGACCTTGGAGAAAAACTTTCAGAATTTTTGGAAACTTAATAGTATTTTTAAACAATTAAAAATAATCACAAAATTAATTAAATCATGAAAAATATTAATAATGATCCAAAAAATAATTTTAATTCAGAAAATGAAAGAGGATTTTATTTAATTTTTTTTGGTGAAACTCTCATATTTTTTGGATCAATATTAAAATTAATATGAATTAATGAAAATAGGAGAAATAAAAATAAAAATCAGATAATCAAAAAAATGTGGACCACTTGATCTCCCTCATTAATTGAGGTGGCAGATCAAGTGATGAGAAACACGTGTTCCATGGTGCGCGCTAGTCAGCGCGCTACACACTTGGTCATCACAAACAACGTCCCTGATTAAAACATTTGAATCCATCCAATGGCTCAGAACACTTCCAACTCATCGCCGGAGCCAAAGGCTGGTCATCTTCTCCGATGACCCTGGTCGGACTGGCTCTTTCATCACCATAACATAAATGAAAAAAGAGGATATGATCTTAAAGAAAAAAAGGCTTAGATCACGAATATCGCCTCAATTTAACCTAACTCCAAATATATTAAGAGATACGTGAACTTGAATTTTGAGGTGTATGAACTGAGTTGCTTCGATTTGACCTCAAAGCAACTCAATCTTCTTGCCTACATTGGTAGGACTTCCGATAACCAAGGATCCAAGAGAATTGATGAGAATTAAGAAAGAATCGAAGAGAAGAAAAATATGGAAAAATACCTTCAAAATTATGCAGAAATGGATCTCTCTTGCTTCAATTCAGGCTTGATCTTGCTTGTGGAGTTTGGGGAAGCGGATTAATAATGATGCAAAGCTTTGGATCCTGGAGTTTTTGAATCTCCAAATAGTGAGATTAAAACTCAAATTTCAATTGAAATTTATCAGGTTTTCCTTTGAACTATGAGGGTTTCAATGGTTGGAGGCAAAGCTGGCGCACAAGGTCCCTAAAATTGAGGCAATGGACCTCTATTTATAGAAAATGGTAAGTGTTATTTGCACACTTAAAAATACTTCCAAAATTGGCAATGTGAGGTACACGCTAGCATGGGCATGTGCATGCCCATGAAGCAACTCAAATAGGTCTAAGATCAACTGAAATGAAGTCTGAATGGAGATTGCATTGCAAGGCAAAGATATTTGAATGTTTGAAGCATGATTCTTGCCAACTGATACAATCATGTTCAAGCTATGCGCAGACCCCTCAAACTTTGTCCAAAATGTTTGAATTTTGACTCTTGGGAAAGGTTAGATCAATAAGAATAAATCTTATGTTTGACACTTTTTGATTTGGAACTTGTATCATGGTGAATTTTGAGATGTAAGTTTGGAAATTTCAACATGTCAAAATATTTTCGAAGTGTCAAGCCATATGTTCAATTATTCCCCCTTGGCTAACATTTCATGTGAGCTCCAAATGAGAAAAGTGTATTCATAAAAGTTGTATTTAGGATGAGAGAGTTATGCATTTTTGAAGTTGAGGAAAATCACTTGTTCAATGGTATTGGTCCAAAATGACCTATAATGTATCCTCATATCACATGCTCATAAAAGGTTATTTATCTCTCACTCCAAACATCAAAGTTGAATTAGACACCTTTAATTTGATTTTGCAACTCATAAATCTTTCATCTCTTAAAATTGAGCAAGTTATGACCTTGGGAAGTTGACTTTCAATTTAGGGTTTAGAAAAAATGACCTATAATCTTTCAACATAAAAAATGACATTCCAAGCAAAACTAGCTCTAGATATCAACATGAAAGTTGTTTGGAATATCATTTAGAGTAATGTTGCTCTTCAAATAATTTTAATATGATGAAAATTGTAGGAGATAAGTTTTAGGGAGACCCAGTTTTGATCAGATGAATTCATCTGTCCAACTACCATCAAATAACTTGCTGACTTGCAATTCTCTTGACTTTTTAGGCTCATGGGAGATCATATATGCGTAAAATGATAAAATTTGAAGTGTCCCTTGAAGTAATTGAATAATGGATTAAGAATCTTGTTGAAGAAGTTACTCAAGATACCTAGATGAACTAGGGTTGCCAAGGTAAACCAACTCCAAACTCTTGAAGAATTAGTCATCAAAATAACATGTAGAGATCATTGGGACTCATATATGATGCCTAGAAAAGAGTTAGATAAATATTAATGAGGGTCTTAAACCCTAGATGTGAACTTGATAGATCAATGGTGATCATGTGCCCTACCTATAAAAGAGATAGACAAATGCAAAGATATATTTTTGGTATTTTGGTTAGTGAATGATAAAGTAACAAGTATGATACAATTACATAGTGCTTGGTGATCTCTCCCAAAACAAACCCAATGAAAGAGGGGTAAGGAGGATGCCAATGTATGATCCCAATGCTAATGCATATGATGAGTGTAGCATGAGGGATCTTAGGGTCAAAATTGGGGTTTTACAGCTACTCTTATTTAAGGATATTCTAACTAAGGAGGTGAAGGTTAAAATCTTCGTATCGACTCAGTAGAATGGGCTTAAATAACAACATACAAAAACAAATTTTGGTCCCTAAGATACCTCATGATGCATATGATATGAATGTTAAAATAAATCTTTGTGGGGAAATGTTGCCACAAAGGAAAAGAATCCGGAGAGACTGAAAGTCCATAGAAATGTAATACATTTTCCTGAGGAGAACTCACTAGGGAGACAAAGACTCTGGGGGGAAAAGGGGTGTGTGTAGGCCTGGCTACGACTTAAAACAACTGGGGGACTAGAAGAATTCCATGAGAATGAAAGACTCAGCAGGGAAACAAAGGGAAAGTCTGCAGGGGAAACAGGTAGATCGGAATAAAACTGAAATACTCGAATCATGCAGGACGAGCGATTTCACCAAGGAAATACGCACTTAACTCAACTGGGGGAAGAAACAAACTTCAACACAGGAGGAGCAGAAATCTATCATCCACTACCGGTTACTGGGTAAGGGGATAATAAAATCTGACAAGGAAGACATCCGTGACCGGTTAGAGTAAACATATTAAGGACGACTCACTGAGGGCCGCCAGGAGGTGTATTCATTACCGGTCATTGGGTAGGAATAGCCTTGCTAGGGAAATACTGAAAATAGGATTTACAACTATCGGGTATTGGGCAGAAGACCACAAGGAGAGAATATTTGTCACTAGTTAGAGTGAACATATCAAGGATAAACTCAAAGGAAAGAAAATTTGTCATCAGTTTGGATGAACATATCAAGGATAGTCTTGCCTGGGGATGTTTAGGAAGATATTCGTCATCGGTTAAGATGAACATATCAAGGATAAACCACCTGAACAACAAAAATAGAAATTACATCTATCGAATGTTGGATATAATACCATCAGAGAAAATATTCGTCACCAGTTAGGATGAACATATCAAGGATAGACTCTGAGGGGAGAAATAGGGATTATATCTATCAGTTACTGGATAGAATACCATCAAAGAGAATATCCGTCACCAGTTAGGATGAACATATCAAGGATAAACTCTGCAAAGGGTGAAAAAGTAGGATTTACAACTTTCGGTTACTAGGCAGAAGACCGCAAAGAGAAAGAAATCTGTCATCGGTTAAGATGAACTTATCAAGGATTAACTCTATGGGAAATAAAAATAGGGATTACAACTACCTTTTTACTGGATATAATACCATCAAGAGAAATAAATCTGTCATCGGTTAAGATGAACATATCAAGGATTAACTCTCTGGGGAAACGTGAAAACGAATCCGCTAGGAAGAAACAAGGTTACTTTCGCCGAGGTACTGGGCAAGAAGTAACAAACTGCCCACTAAAGAGAATACTACCAGTTACTGGGTAATAAACTCTCAGGGGACCACAAATATCTATTTAGGTAAGATCTTGAAAGAAACGGTCAATCAAGACTCTACTCAATGAGGATATAACTCAAGGGGAGTGGTTCCATCCAAATAATCAACTAGGGAGGAAGCTGAAACGATCATTATCTGTGAGGGAATAACTCATTAGGGAAAGAAGAAAGGTTAAAGTCTTTCTGCTTAAGGGGCTGACACTCTATAATTGAAGGAGGTCAAACACCAAACTGATATGGGGATAAAGTACCATCATAATAGAGAATAAGAATTATAGGAATGAGTTTCAAAGCGCAATAATGCAAGAACGAAATTATATGAGTGTATATGTATATGTAGATGTATATATGATGATTATGCTGACAAAACAATCACAAAGGATACAAAATGTCATAGATTTGAATCATCAATACAATTCTCGGCCAATCCACAAAAGAGGGAAACAACTGCTGGAGAAGAGAGAGATCGACATCCCGCAAGCTCAACCCTAGTTGGGGAAGGAGGAGATTTATTGAGGAAAAATGTTATCAACTCTGCAGGGAATTTTAGGTCAACACCATATCAAATGGGAAACAACCACGCAGGGGATAACCACAAATAACTTCTCAGAAACCCAGAGGGAACTCTGACTGGGTAGCGGATCTGACGACGACTGGCGAGGAAACCAAAGTCCTTCCAGAACCATGAAATTTTCTAATTCTGTTGGCAGCCAAATATAAATTTGGCTGGGGGAATAATGAACCAACTCAGATGGGGATCTGGAGAAATCAACAAATATAGAGTGTTGACCAATGTTGTCGGGGATGAAAGAGAAATTGCGCCTACTGCTTGAGGAGAACCAATAACGCTCCACATTTTAAGGCTTACTACTTTCGAGCCGTTGTTGATACTCTTTTTAAATGAAATCAGTTGCTTAAAATTAATGCTTTTATATGTTTAAGAAAACATGATTTTGATTTTAAAAAAAGAATTTAATTTTCAAAAATGATCATAATAAAATTTAAAACTATTTGGCTGAATTAAATAAGAGTATAAACAATTGGATAAAAGCCCAATTTTATTTAATGGAATGGTAGTCTGTAAATGACAAGACTCCATAGATCTTTACAAAGTTGAAAATGGTAATTTACATGGAAAAAGGGTTACATTGAATACAATAATCACTAATCCTTCTACCAACTCTTTGATATCCACTGTGCTCTTGACTGCGACCGAGGACGACGAATCAGAACCGACCGTTGTGCTCAACAACCTCTTTAAGTTTGAAGATCAGTAGGATGCAGTTACTTGCCAAAATCCCTAATTTTTTCATAAATTACCCCAAGGTGGGGTACTCAATTTATCGGGATAATTCTTTTTGTTTTATGTCTCTAATTTTTGCATGGATCTCCCTTTCAGGTTTTCAATCCACCGAGACGCTCATTTTTTTCCTAAGCCGCCCTTTCGGGTTTTCAACTTAGTGAGCTATTCGTTTACTTTTTAGGCGAAGTACTTCTTGACTGCATCTGCGCTCACAAGACGAGTGAAATCTTCACCATCCATAGTTGTAAGGATCAAAGCACCGCCTGAAAAGGCTTTCTTAACAACATATGGGCCTTCGTAATTAGGAGTTCATTTTCCCCTAAAATATGGTTTGAAAGATAAGATCTTCTTGAGAAAAAGGCCACCTTTTCTAAAAACACGAGGTCTGACCTTCTTATCAAATGCTTTCTTCATTCTTTGCTGATATAACTGACTATGACACATGGCAGTCAACCTTTTTTCTTCAATCAAATTCAGCTGATCATACCTGGTATGACACCATTCAACCTCAGTCAACTTGGCTTCCATTAGCACACGCAATGATGAGATCTCAACCTCTACTATGAGCACGACTTCCATACCATATACAAGAGAGAAATGGGTTGCCCCTGTTGAAGTGCGGATGGATGTACGATATCCGTGCAAAGCAAACGAGAGCATCTCATGCCAATCCTTATATGTCACAACCATCTTCTGAATGATCTTCTTGATGTTCTTGTTTACAGCTTCAACAACCCCATTCATCTTTTGTCTGTAGAGAGAAGAATTATGGTGTGCAATCTTGAAGTCTTTGCAAAGAGCTTCCACCATATTATTATTCAAGTTCGATCCATTATCGGTAATGATCTTACTTGGCACACCATATCGGCATATAATATGATTCTTTATAAACCTTATAACAACTTGCTTGGTTACATTCACATACGATGCCACTTCAACCCACTTTGTGAAGTAGTCAATAGCCACTAAAATGAAACGATGTCAGTTTGAAGCTTTGGGCTCAATCATGCCAATCATATCAATTCCCCACATGGAGAAGGGCGAAGGGGAGGAAATGACGTTCAACTGTGTCGGAGGAACATGAATTTTATCTACGTATATTTGACACTTATGGCACCTCTTCACAAACCTGCAACCGTCAGATTCCATTGTCAGCCAATAGTAACCTGCTCGCAACATCTTCTTTGCCATTGCATGTCCATTGGAATGAGTACCAAAGGAACCTTCATGGACTTCAGTCATCAACAGGTCTTCTTCGTGTCTATCCATGCATCTAAGCAAAACCATATTGAAGTTTCTCTTATACAGCACATCACTATTCAGGTAGGAGTTTCCAGCTAATCTTCTCAAAGTCTTCTTATCTTTCAAAGATTCCCCAGATGGGTAAATCTGACTTTGGAGGAAACACTTGATATCGTAATACCACGGCTTTTCATCCTTGACTTCTTCAACAGCAAACACATGAGTTGGCCTATCAAGATGTATCACAGTCAGATTGGGAACCTCACTCCAATAATTCACTACGATCATTGACGCCAATGTTGCGAGAGCATCTGCCATCCGGTTTTCATCTCGAGGGATATGATGAAATTCAACCTTTGTAAAGAAAGTTGAAATCCTTCTCGCGTGATCTCTATATGGTACCAAACCAGGTTGATTCGTCTCCCATTCACCTTTGATTTGATTCACCACCAAAGTTGAATCTCCATAGACGTCCAAATACTTAAGTCTGAGATCAATGGCCTCTTCAAGCCCCATAATGCAAGCTTCATACTCAGCCATATTATTTGTACACTTGAAAGTCAATGTAGATATTAATGGAAAATATGTGCCTTGAGGAGTAATAAACACTGCCCCAATGCCATTACCATACTGATTAACAGCTCCATCAAATACCATGCCCCAACGGGAACCAGGTTTTGGGCCTTCTTCAAGCAATGTTTCATCACAATCTTTCATTTTCAAGTACAGGATCTCTTCATTAGGAAAATCGTACTATACTGACTGGTAATCAACAATCGTTTGGTGAGCCAAATGCTCAGCCAAGACATTACCTTTGATAGCTTTCTGAGATCGGTATTTGATATCATACTCTGATAACAACATCTGCCAACGGGAAATCCTCCCAGTTAAAGCAGGTTTCTCAAATATGTACTTCATTGGATCCATTTTGGATATCAACCAAGTAGTATGATTCAGCATATATTGACGCGGACGCTTAGCAGCCCAAGCCAATGCACAACAAGTCTTCTCAAGCGTAGAATACCGAGTCTCACAGTCGGTGAACTTCTTACTAAGGTAGTATATTACATATTCTTTCTTTCCAGTCTCATCTTGTTGACCTATAACACAACTCATACTATCTTCAAGCACAGTCAAATACATGATCAAGGGTCTTCCTTCAACATGTGGAGACAGAATCGGAGGTTCAAGCAAATATTCCTTAATACTTTCAAAAGCTTTCTGGCAGTCCTCGGTCCAATCACAAGATTTATCTTTCCGAAGAAGCTTGAATATAGGCGCACATGTGGCAGTCATGTGTGAAATGAATCTTGAGATATAATTCAAGCGGTCGAGAAAACCTCTGACTTGCATCTCAGTTTTGGGCGCAGGCATCTCTTATATTGCTTTGACCTTGGCAGGATCAACTTCAATACCCTTCTCGCTGACAATAAAGCCCAATAACTTACCAGAACGAACACCAAAAGTACACTTATTGGGATTCAAGCAGAGTTTATACTTCCTCAAACGCTGGAATAGCTTTAACAAATGCTCAACATGTTCCTCTTCATTAATTGATTTAGCAATCATATCATCGACATAGACCTCAGTCTCTTTATGCATCATATCATGAAAAAGAGTAGTCATCACTCTCTTTTAAGTTGCACCAGCATTCTTCAAACCGAAAGGCATCATTCTATAACAGAATGTTCCCCAAGGTGTAATGAATGTGGTCTTCTCCATATCTTCGGGTGCCATCTTGATCTGATTATATTCGGAATATCCATCCATAAACGAAAAAACTTTGAATTTAGTTGTATTGTCTACCAACATATCAATGTGTGGCAGAGGGAAATCACCTTTCGGACTGGCTTTATTCAAATCTCCGTAATCAACGCACATACAGAATTTTCCATCTTTCTTCGGGACAGGTACAATATTGGCCACCCACTACGGATACTCAACGGTAACAAGAAAACCAGCATCAATCTGCTTCTGCACTTCTTCCTTAATCTTCACTGCCATATCAGGATCAGTCCTCCTCAACTTCTGCTTGACTGAAGGGCATTCTGTCTTCAACGGTAATCTATGCTCCACAATCTCAAAATCCAACCCAGGCATGTCTTGATAGGACCAAGCGAACACATTTGAATACTCTCGAAGAAGATCAACCAACCCCTTCTTCACTTCAGGACACAGTCGAGATCCAATCTTGACCTCCTTCACGTCATCCTCTGAACCCAAGTTGACTAGCTCAATCTGCTCTTTGAACGGCTGAATGACCTTTCCTTCATGCTCAAGAAGACGAGACAATTCATCACTTACTTCTTTATCACTTTCCTCCTCAACCTCAAACACAGAGAATTCAAAATTTGGAGAAGGAGAAGGATCATTGTATTCAATGGGGTTAGGAACCAACCTGCATAATGATTTGATATTTTGATTTTAGAGAAGTGAATTTGTGACCAAATATTATGCAGATGGACAATTATATTATTTATTTATATTTTCTGTGATTACCATTTTCAGAATAAAGAAAAAAGTAAAAACAAAACATCATAGATGTGGATGAATAGAATTATATTTTATTGATGATCAAATTGAAAATGCCCAACAATGTTCACTTCTCTCTTGGGCATAGGAGAAGGATTTTCAAAAACAAATAAAAGCAATTACTTAGATCGATGCATAATAACAGGAATATCAACAACAGTCCAATTGTTGCAAGCTTTTCCATGCGTCACAAAATTGGTGCAGTTTTCCTCTTCATCATCCTCTAGCACGACAACTAAGTGTTGTTCATTACCATGAATGAACCCTCCGCTATGAAAGTTGAGTTGTACATCTTCAGATCTGACTGCTGACGACCCTTTTTGGAAACCCAAATTGGCTCTACTCTTGTTGTCGGAGACCTCTACCATTTGTCCCCACTGATCAGACTGACCATCTTCAACGATCTTCCTTGCATATTTAAATAAGGGCATGGGTGCCCCAACTCTTTTTTCAATAGCAATAGAAAAGGCTTGGAATGGAGTTCCTACCTCATCCTCAGCTTCAACATAAGAGAAAGATGACAGGTGGATGACCAACAACGCCTTGTCCCCACCAACAATAACTAGCTTCCCATTCTTGATAAACTTGAGCTTCTGATGCAATGTGGATGTAACAGCTCCTGCCTCGTGGACCCATGGCCTTTCCAACAGACAACTATAGGCCGGGTGGATATCCATTACTTGAAAAGTAATCTGGAAGTCACTCAGACCTATCGTCAATGGAAGGTCCACTTCGCCAATCACAGTTTTGCGTGAACCGTCGAAAGCTCTGATGATTACACCGATATATCTCATAGGCACTCCTTGATATGACAGCTTCGACAATGTTAACTTTGGGAGTACATTCAAAGAAGATCTGGTGTCTACCAATACATTCAACAGAGCATCATTTTTGCAGTTCATGGAGATATGCAAAGCCAAGTTATGATTCCTACCCTCTTCAGAGAGTTCTTCGTCACAAAAGCTGAGGTTGTTGCAGGAAGTGATGTTAGCCATAATATGATCAAACTGATCCACCGTAACATCATGGTCCACATATGCTTGCTGTAATATTTTCTGCAGTGCTTCTCTGTGCGTTTCTGAGTTCATTAACAAAGACAGTACATAAATCTTGGAGGGAGTTTAGAGCAACTGCTCCACCATATTGAATTCACTTTTCTTAATTAGTATGAGTACCTCATCATTGTCATTAGGCTTCAAACCGCTGGATTCACCAGACTGACACTTTGGAGCACTAACAGGTTCTACTACAGGCACATCTACCTTCTTATTGACAGACAGATCTTCTATATTCTTTGGGAACATCGGCCCAAACACACGACCACTGCGGGTCACCTTAGTAACATCAGTAATGCTTACAACATAACTGGTTGTAGGTAATGAAACCTCTTGATCATCTTTCAACATAGTTGCATTATACTAATATAGATCAGCTTTATCGGATGCGTACGGGACTAGACCCGTTAACCGTATAACCAACAACGATAGCGATCTTTTCTGATGTTGTTATTGTTGCTACTATCATATTGAATAACCACTGTCTCTGGATTCTTGAAAACCGGTACTATAACATTGACATCATCATCTATATGAAGGGATTGAACAATCTGAATCAAACCTTCATCCATCAACCTCTAGATGTCTCTCTTTACAACCATACAACCCCTAGGATTGACACTACAAATAACACAACCATCATGATCATGCTCACAATCACTTACCAAGCAAATATCATTGTGCATCATCACCAAAGACCTTCTTATGAAACGTATATTGAATACCTTGAACTCCCCTGGACAACCGTCCACCATATTAATAGATGAATTCCCATGGGCAGGCAATGGATTAGCTTTCGAGTTCGACGCTCGGTCCTCAAAGGACACCATTCCATTCTTTACCAACTTCTGAACTTCGTACTTGAGAGGGTAGCAGTTTTCTATATCATGGCCAGGGGCTCCTTGATGAAAAGCACTATGGAGTTCTGGTTTGTACCACCATGGAATTCGTTCGGGAATTTGCGGAGGATTTCGTGGTTGTAAAAGGTTCTTGAGAAACAAAGAGAGATATAATTCTGCATATGTCATCGGAATCGGGTCAAAAGAGACCTTCTTCCTCTCAAAATTTTGTTGATGATTGTTGGTATTGTTGTTGTTATAGGTGTTTGTTCGTTGTGGCGGTTGTTGTTGTCGTTGTTGTCAAAACATCAAAGAAATGGCCATGAGATTTATCATAGGTCAAACAAGCTCAAAGGACCTTGGAGAAAAAATTTCATAATTTTTATAAACTTAAAAGTATTTTTAAACAATTAAAAATAATCAAAACATCAATTAAATCATGAAAAATATTAATAATGATCCAAAAAATAATTTTAATTCAGAAAATCAAAGAGGATTTTATTTAAATTTTTTTGGTAAAATTCTCATATTTTTTGGATCAATATTAAAATTAATATGTATTAATGAAAGTAGGAGAAATAAAAATAAAAATCAGATAATCAAAAAAACATGGACCACTTGATCTCCCTCATTAATTAAGGGGGCAAATCAAGTGGTGAGAAACGGGCGTTCCATGATGCGCACTAGTCAGCGCGCTACACACTTGGTCATCACAAACAACGTCCCTAATTAAAATAATTTGAATCCATCCAATGGCTCAGAACACTTCCAGCTCATCCTCGGGGTCAAAGGCCGGTCATCTTCCTTGATGACCCTGGTCGGACGTGTTCACTCATCACCATAACATAAATGAAAAAATAGGACACAATCTTAAAATACCTTCAAAATTATGCAGAAATGGATCTCTCTTGCTTCAATTCGGGCTTGATCTTGCTTGTGGAGTTTGGGGAAGCGGATTAATAATGATGCAAAGCTTTGGATCCTGGAGTTTTTGAATCTCCAAATAGTGAGATTAAAACTCAAATTTCAATTGAAATTTATCAGGTTTTCCTTTGAATTGTGAAGGTTTCAATGGTTGGAGGCAAAGTTGGCGCGCAAGGACCCTGAAATTGAGGCAATGGACCTCTACTTATAGAAAATGGTAAGTGTTATTTGCACGCTTAAAAATACTTCCAAAATTGGCAATGTGAGGTACACGCTTGCATAGGCATGTGAAGGCCCATGAAGCAACTCAAATAGGTCAAAGATCAACTGAAATGAGGTCTAAATGAAGATTGCATTGCAAGGTAAAGATATTTGAATGTTTGAAGCATGATTCTTGCCAACTGATACAACCCTGTTCAAAGGGAACAACTATTATGTTGAACACTTTTCCATTTGCAACTTGTATCATGGTGAATTTTGAGGTGGATGTTTGGAATTTCAACATGTCAAAATATTTTTTAAGTGTCAAGCCATATGTTCAATTATTCCACCTTGGCTAACATTTTATGTGAGCTCCAAATGAGAAAAGTGTATTCATCAAAGTTGTATCCCTTTCAAAGACCTTCAAAATGGTCACCAATTTTTTATCATTTGGATTTAGGATGAGAGAGTGGTTCATTTTTGAAGTTCAGGAAAATACTTGTTCAATGGTATTGGTCCAAAATGACCTATAATGTATCCTCATATCACATGCTCATAAAAGTTGATTTAGATCTTACTACAAACATCAAAGTATAAGTATATACTTTGTATTTGATTGTGCAACTTGGAAATCTTTCATCTCATAAAAATTGAGCAAGTTATGGCCTTGGGAAGTTGACTTTCAATTTAGGGTTTAGACAAAATGACATATAATCTTTCAACATAAAAAATGACTTTCCAAGCAAAACTAGCTTTAGATCTCAACATGAAAGTTGTTTGGAACGTCATTTAGAGTAACGTTTCTCTAGGACGAAAATTGTAGGAGATAAGGTCTAGGGAGACCCAGTTTTGATAAGATGAATTCATCTGGCCAACTACCATCAACCAACTTAGTAACTTCCAATTCTCTTGACTTTTTAGGCTCATGGGAGATCATATATGTGTAAGATGATGAAATTTGATGTTTCCCTTGAAGTATTTGATCAATGGGTGCAGAAGCTTGTTGAAGAAGTTACTCAAGATACCCAGATGAACTAGGGTTTCCAAGGCAAACCAACTCCAAACTCTTGAAGAATTCTTGATCAAAATAACATGTAGAGATCATTGGGACTCATATATGATGCTTGGAACCATTATGGATCATTTCTTGGTTGATCTTTTAGCAATGAGGGTCTTAAACCCTATATATGAACTTGATAGATCAATGGTGATCATGTGCCCTACCTACAAAAGAGTTAGACAAATGCAAAGACATATTTTTGGTATTTTTTGGTTAGTGAATGATAAAATAACAAGTATGATACAATTACATAGTGCTTGGTGATCTCTCCCATAACAAATCTAATGGAATAGGGGTAAGGAGAATGCCATGGTATGATCCCAATGCTAATGCATATGATGAGTGTAGCATGAGGGATCTTAGGGTCAAAATTGGGGTCTTACAGCCATGATCTTTGATTTGTTTGCACGTGTGAAATAGTGACGACGAGTCGTCGTTTTAGATGTGAATAGATGGCGATAGTAAGCATTTTGTTTTCTGGTTAGCTATGTGCAATGAATGAATGCATGTTAACACATAATGAAAGATTATTTCTAGGGTGCTAGTGTGCCAGTGTGCATATATAATCATATAGTGAGCAGGAATAAGACAACAAAAGTATTTCAACAAAATCTCTTTTATTCATTTGAAAGTCAAACAGTACAAATTATTATAACTCGAGATCATTTTGATGAACTAGCATGGAGATCAGACTTGATCCTCTCCATAACAACCCTACACATAGATACAAAATGGAAAACGGCCCACAGAGTGTTGTGAGGGAACATGTCAGCGTGAGCTCTCTTCAGCAATCTAGGAAGGTCCTTGAGTGACTGATTAGAAAATTCGGCTAGGCGGGCATGTCTATCAGTCCAATACTGAGTGTCCTTGATGAGGTTGCTCAATAAAGAATGATTTGGTCCACTCAGAATGTCCTGTATAAAATCTTCCTTCTGGTCTAGGAGAACTTGCAAATGACGACTCTGAACTTCCCATTGGGTAGCTTCCTCTTGCAGCTAGTTCCTTTCTTCTAAGTTCTGATGGGCTTGACTGTTCAAGGCTCGTATCTCTTCAAACCTTTTGTCGATGTCACTCTGGAGCTGTGCGAGAGTTACTTCCAGCTTCTTGGCACGGGTTTGCTCGTCGTTCAACTCTTTCTAAAATTTCTCCAATTGTTCTTGCAGAGTCTTGATCTGGCTTTGGTAGTCAATCTCCCTCTTGCAGGCTCGGTGTTGGGTTTCAACTAACTCCTTTTTCTTGTTTGCAAAGGTCTCAAAAGATCCTTTTAAGGCATCTCCCACCTTCCTCCTTTTGTTTTGCTTAATCTGAATATCAGTATCTGCTTTGTTGAACCTTTCTCTTTTCTGACTGAGATTGGCTTTCAGGGTGTTCGTTTTTTAGGTGACCTTTATCAGGCTAGAACGGAGACCGGCGTTCTCTTTTTCCAACTCCTTGATGGTTTCTTTAAGGAGATCCACTTCAGAAACAACGATGGAAGGTGGTTTGATGGTTTTGATACACATGGAAGGTTCCCATGGTTATGGCAGCTTGATCAATTTGGCCCTTGACTTCACCCAATCAGCATATGAAGTTGTCACGGTACACAGTTGCTTGCCTAGTTCTCTCTTCCCAACTCTCTGTATCTTGCCCCAGGCTCGACGCACTTTCTTCATCAGCTCTGGATTTTCAACCCCTTCGGCAAACATCAATTCTTCAAATAGACTGTCTTCGGGTTTCTCTTTGACAGGATATCCCAACTGACGCAATGAGCGAACATGATTATAGTTAATCAAACCCCCTTTGGTGATAACGAGAGGAACATTTGGGAACTCCCCACATCAGAATATTTGCTCCATTCTCAAGTAATCGAGACTAAACCAGACGATATCCTCAACATCTAATGACATCAACCTCTGTGACCATTTCAGATCACCAACATTATCAACAAACGGCCCTTTCATCGGTAGGTGGGACATGATCCACTTCTGAAGGAAAGGAATACAACAATTGATAGTCTCCATTTTCTTCATGTTTCTCCAATGTATGGATAAGAATATATCAGCTAGAGGGGTAGGAACTGGGTTCTGGAAGATGAAAATGGTGATGGCGGTCTTGTCAACAAAGCCTTCAACATTTGGGAATAATACCAACCCATAGATGAGTAGTGCGAAGCTGGCGTAAAAGGCGTCCCAACTTCCGCTATTGGAAAACATAATGGTGTTCTCGAATAAGAACTTAGACGATATGACATGTGTGTTACCCTTGATTCGGAGAGTGGACTCAATCAAATCCTTCTTCATACACAAGGCTTGAGCTATATCTGCGGAGTCCGAGAAATTGTCCTCAATCATGTAGGGAGCTTAGCCCTTAACCGATAACTGTAGCAGATGGGAGAATTCCTTTAGAGTGGGAGCTAGAAGAAAGTCCTGGAATGTGAAGCAGTGTAGAGTGGGATCATAAAACTGTGCGAAAGTGAACATCAACCCTGAGTCTTCCTTGGTAGACAACACTCCCAACAGGTTGCCATAAGCATGTTTGAAGGCTACCCGACAATCTTCAGTCAGGAACTCGCTGAGCTTTCTCAATTCATCGACCTTAGAATCTCTCAATTTGTACTGATAAGTTTTTCTTCGATCTGTCTTATCCATGGCTGCACTGACAATAGCAACTCGCACAGTAGGTCCCTCAAAAATGCAAATGTAACATGTAATGGTTAACTTAATGATGTAATAATGTTATGCGATGCAATGATGGCAGGGTATCACATAATCAGAATTTTGGCATGCTCTGGATAAACTGCATAATCTGTTTGTTGCAAGTTCAAAGGTTTGGCATATACAGGAGAACACGGGTAGGAAAGGTCTTGGTTTCCTGCAAGAAAACCCATATACCCCTCACAGGTATGTACTATCCTCAAAGGGTGGTCCTAAAAGGTCCCTAGAGTCAACGACCCAATTTGAGATACCATTGTCTTGGATGAATGACTCGTCGAAAATGATGCTCCCAAAAGGATCTACTCTAGGTGTGACGTATTGTGTCAACCATAATCACGGAATAACTCCACAGAGGTCAAACACGACTCTAGTCACGTTACTATCCTGTGTGTATACTCAAGCTCGGGTATAGAGCTCCCCTCTCATGTGTCATCAATCCAACCCAAACAGTAGCATATACAGATATCCAGGATGTCAGAATGCAATAATAAAGTAAATAGCGAATAATGTAAAGCGAGTAAAGCATAAAGATAAACACCTAAAAACTAGAGAGAAAACAACCTAAACTAGGCTCAACTCCTTTTAGTGACTAGGAAGTACTCCAAGTAGCGAAGTGTCCCCAGCATAGTCGCCAGTTGAAGCTAGCGGAAATATATCCGAACGTATCGCACCCTCGAACATACAACAAAGTCGCCATCGAACTTTATTTATCCCCAAAGGGAAGGGAAAACATCGATAAAACCTGGGGGAAAGAGATATGTTGGTTAAGGAAGTCAGTTATGCAAGGGGAAGGTATTAGCACCCCAAACATCCATGGTACTCCATGGGAACCGTTTTGATTGGTCTCGCTCGAATAGGTGTTAGATCTAAAGATTACTCATAAAAGAATGGGGGAAGGAAGGAAATAGATAAAGTGCTCGGTGAGGATTGGGGCCCTCATGCCTACGAATCCTCATAGTGCAATGAGGAATTTAGAGCTCCGTAGTTCGAAGAAGTAGTGGTGGGAGATGAAAAGAAGTGTGACCAAAATATGGTCTGAACCAAAGAATTGAGTGTATAGAACTCCAACAAGGGTGAAAAGATAAACCAAGAGTAAGGTGGCTATTACCAATACGCGGACTAGCAGGCCGCCGCTGTAGGGTAAAACCGAAAAGGACGGAATTAAGTGTTTGAGGTTGTAGCCCAAACATCTCTTGGTTCACAAGGTGATGCAAGAAGGAGCACAACGAGGCAGTGTAATTGGCTCAAAGATAACTGGTATATCACATGGAGTGAAGGAAGGTAGAATATGGCTATATCATGGATATGAACTGAAGGAAGTGACCAAAGTCATATAATTGGATATTCAGTGATAAGTGACTGAAGAAGTATTGTTTAAAATCGAAAGGTGAAAGTGTATTGGAATCCAATAGGAGAAATGGGATTTGTACCATAGAAGGAAACAACTTTAACCGATACGTGGACCAGCAGGCCGCCACTATAGGGTGTATAGCCAAAAAAGAAGGAATTAGGTGTTTCAGGTTGTAGCCCAAACAACTCTAGGTAGAAACGAGGACTACGTTATGTGTCCTAAAATGGTATGTATGGAATTCTAAAGACAGTGTATTTATGATGTCAAAGAAATAGTATGTCACTGGATGAACGATTTATGATCAAAGGTAGGTAATGAATAGTTAAAGATATGAACGATTCCCTAAGGCGGAAGAGGAATAATTAGAAGTATGCTCGCCAAGGATTTGCATCCTCGTGCCTAAGTATTCTCATCGTGCAATGAGAAAATTAGAGCAATCGTAGTTCCGAAACCACGAGAATAGAAAGAGAGACATACAATGATGAAAAGTATGATTTGTATCAACAGAATGGTATCAAAAGGTATTCTTTCAAGCAACGGGGACTCACAAGACAAGCCCAATTTCAGAGATTAACTGCTATGAAACTAGGAGAGAGAGATATTTGTCTAAGCAACGGGGGCTCACAAGACAAACACCACTTCAGGGAATGATTGTAGTACGGAAGTACAAAGAATAACACATCCATTGCTGGGGAAATAAACGCTTCGAGATCAAAGGAGAGTACCTTGGATCTAAGAAGGAAATAGACTCTGAATCAAAGAGCAAGGTAGGCATTTACCAATACGTGGACCAGAAGGCCGCCACTATAGGGTAAAGCCAAAAAGAAAGACTCGATTAAATATTTGGGGTTGTAGCTCAACAACCTCTAGATTGAGGTGGACTGTCATTAAGACATCCCAAAAGGATAGAAAATGAGTCCAAGGGGAAATATGGTTGATCTCAAAGAGATGGTGTTGATGGAATGAATGGAGAATTATTGATTGATAAATAGGGTATATTGATAAATAAGATAGCTCATGAAGAATCTGAATTCTCCTGCCTACGTATCCTTATAGTGCAATAAGGAAATCAGAGCAATCGTAGTGCAACCCTCTAGGCTGAAAGCAAGAATGACTGAAGGCAAAAGAATGATTGAATAGAAGTGAATAGAATGGAGAGGTGAATTGAGAGGCTTGACAGTCGATTGATAAGAATCACATGCGAGTCTATGAATAAGGGAGAACACTTTGAATATTTGGGGCATACGCCCCATACACAAAGTCGCTCTAGACGAGGATAGGAGAGACTCCGTCTCGTCATTCCCTATCACTTAAGACTTGAAATGCGTGATACTTCTCTTGATTGACAAGTGGTTGGTGAAGAATCTTCATTGTTGATCCTTGCGTTGATGTTGACTTTGTGTGAAGCAGACTTGGTAGTTTAATAGATTCACATTGCACTAAAGTCTATAAATAAGGGTGAACGCTTTGAATATTTGGGGCATACGCCCCATACGCAAAGTCGCACTAGATGAGGATAGGAGAGACTCCATCTCATCATTCCTTACTGCTTAAGGCTCGTTTCTTACAACTTGAATCGTGTTTACCAAGTGTAGACCTTTGATTCGTCTTGTATAATCCGCTGCTTTGTGTGACTGAGGATGCCTTGATTGGAGATCTTGACTTGAGGCTTCATGCTCCACAGCTTAGAATAATAGTCTTATCAAGTGACCAAGGGTCTTTTGGCCACTCAATTTAGACTATGGGATTATACAAGTTCAAAGGATTTAATTGATCAAAATTTATTTTGATCAATTTAATCATGGGTTTGTTTTAGTTTGAAAACTAGGTTAGTACCTAATCTAATGATTATAATTAATCAAAAGCTAATCCTAAGGGTACATGCCATTAGTAAAAAAGATTGATTAAAATTCCTAAGGGAACATGTTATGGTTAAGATTCTAAGTTAAATTCTATTCCTAAAGGAGCATGTGATTATATGAGTGAACATATCCAAAATTACCCCTAAAGGGTAAAATGGTCTTTTGACAATTTTATGGTTATTGAATCTAAAAAGGAAAGTTCTAATTGAATTCCTAATTCTGATTGATCTAATTAGCCTAAATTCTATCAACCAAATTAATTAGTTAACAAGCAAATAAAATAGAAAGCTTTTGCAAAATAGAGGTGCATGCCTGGTATATATGTGCAGGAAAACAGGGCAAAACAGAGTCCAATATGCATGGGCTTCAGGTGCCAAAGCCCAATGCAAAACAGTTTTTTTTCAGTCAGGGGATGCAGTAGAAAAATGGTGTGAGACAACCCTATATTGGGCTTAGACTGTGATAAGCCCAATCAGAAAAATAAGCCCAAAGATTGGGAACTGTGTGTTGGGAAAAAACCAGAAGAATTTGAATGTCTGCACCTTTTTCCAAGACAGTTCAGGTCGCCGGTTTCGGAGCTCCACCGCGGACCACCGCGCCAGAAATCGCTTTTGACAGCGGCTACTAGAAATGTAAAGCGGAGATACCTCCATCTTCGTCTCCATCTCCCAAACAAGGATCCACTCTCCAAATTCTCTAATTCCTGTCCTAAATCCAATAATAATACTGAATCCTCAAGAAGTCCTAAGAACTTAGATCCAAAATACCCCTTCATGAACAAGATTTAAATCTCCTCATGATGGGGGTTTGTAATAGCATTGTGTAATGTTCGAAATAACAACCAGAAATGCAATGAAAAAGGACCTACCTTCGAAGCTAAGAATTGCTCTGGCGAGTGTTGATTGGAGAAGATGATGATGACGGAAAATCACTTGTACAAGAAGGTGAAGTATTGCCTTTATCTACCTTTGGCTTGCTTGTTTTCTGAATCTTCTTTTTCACAAATACTGTAGTAAGATGAGGTTTAACTCACTCTTCTTGAAGCTACAATGTGAAGCTTTAATGGAGTTTTGGGAAATTGAGCTTTGAGTGTAAGGGGGAGAGGGTTCAGAAGTTGCAGAGATTTGAAGATGATGATTGCAAAGAGTGTAGCTAGAGAGTAGTGAATAGTGAAGGTGAGAATTTATAGAGGTTAGGCTTGGGATTAATGAGGTTTGGAATTAGGCTTGGAGTTAGTTAAAAGTGGTTTGGAGTTAGTTGGAATGAACTCAGTGAGTTTAGGTAGTTAACTCACTTAGTTGGAGGTTAGTTAATTGGTTCACTTGGTGGAAATGGTGGTTTTTGACTTGCTATTGCAGGTGGAAATTAGAATGCAATTAGCTTTGATGTTGGTTTAGGTGCAATGTAGACTCAATCATGACTTGTGAATGTAGGTTAACAATAGTTGTGTTGGTGATTTTGGTTCTGGTTATGATTGTGCCAGTTGAAGTGTTTATGGATTTTACTGCACTTGTTTTGCTGCAGGTTTGATGTGTTCACAATGCATGTGGTTAAGGCTTGATGAAGTACCGAATCTCGGAGTGTCTTCGAGTGCCCACGGCTATCCCGATGTTCATGCAAGTGTGTACTTACCTTAGATTTCAAGCCTCAATGATGGAGGATCATGTTTCAACACAAAAATTCCCCTCTCACATCCATAGTGCGAAAATCCTGCAAAACAATCTATGAGTCGACTCAAACAGGGAATGAGTCAACTCAAACAGTGATTTTCCCATGGTTGAGTCGACTTGGGAGTCGACCTGTCCGGACCCGCGACAAAAAGACTGAACTAAAAATGGAAATGAGTTGACTCAATCATTAATTTCTAGCATTGAGTCGACCGGTAGGTCGACCTATTTCGACCCGAGGGAACCGGGTTCAATGAAAGAAGGTGCATGAGTCGACCCAAAGGGTGAGTGAGTCGACTCACTCAAGCTACCCAGAATTGAGTCGACCAGTGGGTAGACCTGTTCGGACCCGGGGGTTTTGTGCCGAGTCATGAGTTGACTTACAGGGCCAAAAACCTCCAAAAATGAGATTTTTGCATTGTTACACCTTTTTTGCACATCTTTTTTATGTAAGGAATATTTTAGGGATAAAAATGAAAGAAATTGGTCAATTGAATGAAAATGACTCGGCTTAATATATGAACATGGCCACAAATCAAACCCGGGATTTATAATTGACACATGGAATCTGGGAACGTGACCCTATGGACCGAGAAATAGTGGTATGACCATGATTAGGCGAATGAATGAAGGTGGATGGAAGTTATCAGACCAAGGACTTGGATCACAACCAAAATAATCGAGCACCAAACAGGATAAAATGGACGAACCAAGTACCGGATGCTGACATCACCTGATATTAGGGTTTTGGAGGCCTCGAGGGAAGTGCAAATCCAAACCAAACATCTCCAGTTGTTGTACCAACAAACCAAAGCCCTTCAAGCCAAACACTTGAAATCCATCGTAATGAATGATGCTTATGCCGGAATTAATAGTGTATGCAATTGAACTTTGGTCAAATGGTTAGGTGGAGATGTGGAGAAAAGGGGAGGCCAAATTTTGGGGTACAACACCCATTGGCAAATGGCTTTAACTGAGTACGACATCGAACATGTCACTCAAAAGGCCATTAAAGGGAGTGTATTGTCTGACTATCTCATACATCAGACCTTGGAAGACTACTAGTCTATGCATTTCGAATTCCCCGTCGAGGACATCATGATCATCAGAGACTGTAACATCCCTGTCCCCGAGGAAGGATCCGAGCCTGGATCCCGATTGACCTTGGTTTTTGATGGAACTTCTAACGCTAATGGAAATGACATTGGAGTAGTCATCACTTCCCTAACTGGTTTCCACACCCCTTCATCGCAAGGTTGTGTTTCAAATGTACAAACAACATGGCGGAGTACGAGGCTTGCATCTTTGGTATTGAAGCTATGATTGATCTTAGGATGAAAATTCTTGAAGTCTACGGAGATTCAGCCTTGGTTATTATCCAAGTCAAAGGATATTGGGACACTAGAGATCATAAGCTCATTCTTTATAGGGAGAATTTCCTGAAACCGATCCCTTACTTTGAAGAAGTCACATTCAACCACATCCCTCGAGAGGAGAATCATCTAGCCAACACATTGGAAACTTCATCATCCATGTTTAAGGTCAAGTGGAAGAATGAAGCACCATCCTTTCACCTCGACTACTTGGACGAGACTGCTTACTGTTTGGCGGCCGAAGACGAAGTCGATGGTTATCCTTGGTTCTATGATATCGTGAGATTCTTAGAGAGCTTAGAATACCATAAGAACGCATCCATCACCGAGAAGAAGTATCTTTATAAACTGTCTTCCAAGTTATTCTTAAGTGGAGGGGTACTGTACAAGAGAAATTATGATTCAGTTTTTCTAAGATGTGTGAACAAGCAAGAAGCAAACCAAATTATAATGAAAATCTATGAAGGCTGCTTTGGGATGCATGCCAGTGGACACACCATGGTGAAAAAGATCTTGAGGGCCGATTATTATTTGATGACTATGGAGGTTGCCTATCTCCGCCCAGTCCAAACGTGCCATAAATGTCAGATCTACACCGACAAGATCCATGTGCCACCAATGCCTCTCAATGTCTTAACATCACCCTGGCCTTTTTCCATGTGGGGGCATTAATATGATTGGGTGCAGAGAGCTAACTGCCTCGAATAGACACCGCTTCATCCTTGTAGCCATTGACTATTTTACAAAATGGGTGAAAGCAGTCTCATACGCCAACGTCACAGGACAAATGGTGGCTCGGTTCATAAGGAAAGAAATCATTCATCGTTATGGGTTTCCCAACAAGATCATTAATGACAATAGATCTAACATCAATAACACAATGATGAAAGAGATGTGCCGAAGCTTCAAAATTGGGCACCATAACTCATCGCCTTATAGGCCCAAGATGAATGGCATCTTTGGGGCAGCTAACAAGAAAATTAAGAAGATCGTGAAAAAAATGGTGAAAACCTACAAAGATTGGAACTAAATGCTCCAATTCGCATTACATGGCTATCGTTCCTCAGTGCGTACTTCCACAGGGGCAACTTCGTTTTCTCTCGTGTATGGCATGGACGCGTTCCTGCCTATTAAAGTAGATATCCATTCCTTAAGGATTTTGACCGATCTCAAGCTTGAGGAAGCCAAATGAGTGCAAACCCTATTTGACTAGCTCAACCTCATTGATGAGAAGTGCTTGGCAGCTATCTACCACGACCAGCTTTACGAAAAGTGAATCAAGAGGGAACATGACAAGAAAGTCTTCCCCCGCAGCCTCAAGGTAGGAGACCTTGTATTGAATAAGATTTTGTCCATTCACACAGACCCAGGGGGAAAATGGAAGCCAAATTATGAAGGCACATATGTTGTAAGAAAGGTCTTCTCTGAAAGAGCCTTGATCCTTGCAACTATCGATGGTGAAGATCCTTTATCCCTTATGAATGCGAATGCAGTCAAAAAGTACTACGCTTAAAAAACCCGATAAGTTGAAAACTCGAAAGGGAGACTTATGCCGAAAATGGATATCCCAATAGACTAAAAACCCAAAAGGGAGGTCTAGCGAAAATTAGGGATTTAACAAAAGCGAGAGGATGCATCCTGTAGAGAATCTTTCTTCACTCCTGAGCGAGTCAATCTTATCACTCTCCTTCTGAAAGCAAGATCCAAGGATGACCAAAGATATAAAGACTATAGAAAAATTGGGATTTGGTGGAAATCCAAGACATTTCATTGCCATTATAACTTCTCAATTTCTTTTCGCAATCACCTCTTTTTGGAATTGCCTCTTTGTACAAAATCACCCATTTTTAGGACCATTTTATCAATAAAATTGATTCCCTTATTTTCTCAATATGTTTTACTTTTCCTGCTTTGTTTGTGAAGTGTGGATTTTTCTCAAAAAAATGATATCACATTTGAAATTTCTGGATTAAACACAACCTTTTTCAAACAAAAACTTTAAGGGAAAAGAAACATTGAATTACTTCTCTTTCATAAGTATTTAAAGGTAATCAAAAACATGGTTGGCATCCCCGCCTGAAAGCGCCACGCAGTCCCTTGGACTCGGCCAATCAAATTCTTCGCCGACTGAAATCCTTAGCTATTATATCTAGTGCTCGCTTGAAGATCAAAAGTTCCAACTTTCCGGTATCGGGAAGTCAACATATTTCCCCAAACTTTCAAGCCCAATCATACTTGGCACAACTTACAAACCCTGCATTCCCCTGTAGCAGCCGAAGCATGCATCAACATTCTGCATACATAACATCACATCATAAGTATCTTCTGAAAACTTATACTAAATTGATTCACCGATATCCGTAAGTTTCCAACCATTATTAGGGATTTCCCCAATAGAGTCAACTTTTGATCTCAAAAAATTTCCCAAGAAAAGTCAGGTAATCCAGTCGTTGCTAGGAATCGTCACTGAACTGTTTTGTTTCAAATTTCCTTAGAAGAGTCAGGTATTCTAGTCGTCGCTAAGAATCGTGTTTGTACTTCTTCTATCCTCATACAGTCATCACCATATTTTCATCATTCCCCGCAGAGTCAAGTATTCTTAGTCGTTGTTAAGAATCGTCACTGAACTTTCCCCTTTTTATTAAACACGAGGTATTTTGGGCTCTTACCCCAAACCGATTCAGATATTTATAGTCGCGGATAAAAATCATATTTGAATTTCCTTCCTCGGCATGATTTAGGTATTGCAATCTTCATAAGGAATCATCACTGATATGCTCTCTTCGACAACAAATCTCAAGTATTCTAGCCGTTTCTAGGAATCACCACTAAACTTATGTATTTTCCTCAGCAGAGTCAGGTATTTTAGCCATTCCTAAGAATCGTCATTGTACCTTCTTGATAAGTTTATCCCCGGTCGATTCAGGTACTCCAGACGTCGCTAGGAATTTCTACTGAACAACTTATTTTCCCCCACAAAATCGGGTATTCTAGTCGTCGCTAAGAATCATCATCGTACCTTGTTTATCTCCAGCTAAGTCAGGTATTTCAGTCGTTGCTAGGAATCGTCACTGAATCTAGTTATTATTACCCACTGAGTCAGGTATTCTAGCCGTCGTTAAGAATCATCATTGAATTCACTTGGTCGATCCCTAGTAGATGTTAGGTATTCCAGCCATTGCTAAGAATTGTCGCTGAATCTATATTTTTCCCATAAGAGTTAGGTGTTCCAGCCGTTGCAAGGAATTACCTTCTTTTTCTCCCTAACCATTGCTAAGGGAAGTCATCCTTTCTGTTTTTCCGAGATGCACATTCCCCAGCTGAGTCTTTTCCCTCCGTTTTCTTGAGGTTTTTTACTTTAAAATATACTTATGTTACATACATCACATGGCATGCATAATCATCATAACCATGCATAATCCCCAACAAATGAATTCTTATCACCATTATCTCCAACAAAGCAAATTTTTAGTTACTCTTAAAAGTATTTAATCCCCTCCTACCATGAATGTATCACAAGTCGTTGCTATCCATACTTTCAGATTCAAGAAGATTAAATAGGGGCAGTTGTCATACCCTCAAATTTTCCTTACCCCATATCATCTTCTTAATCCCTAAACCCTAATCATAAATCCCATACATATCATCTCATATGCATTTATACTTAATGACCACAATAATCCACAAGCCCAAGGCATGGGATTCAGCTGTAAAGCCACATGATCCTCTTATCATGTTAAGGTGTGCCCAAGTCACCTTAACCCTAACCTCATCCTCAAGCATCCCACAAAGCTTGGAGGATCACTCAAGAAATCTCACTCCCCAAATCCAATTTGTATGGTGAGTCCCCTTTGAAGAAGTTTCAAGGTTCATCTGGTCATCCAAGAGCCAAACCCTAGTTCTTGACCTTCCTTTGGCTTGTGCAAGTCATGATTCACCGTGGATTTTGACTATGCCATTGAGGACCCGTCAAATACAAAGTTTTTTCATGTTCCATACCCTTTAAAACCTCTGTTGGACTCTTCACCTCAAGCTTCAAAAACAGAATATCTTGTTTTGAGTTTCGAAGTGTTTCAGCTTCAAATAACCATCCAGAAACCTTCACCAACCATCATACAAACTTTCCAAACACATAACCCACCTTCCCCAAGCTTCATATTAGTTGAGCCATACCATCAAAAATCCTCCCTGAGATATTTTTGATCAGGTAGTTCCCTTCACCCCCACCATCCAAACATGTTACCAACCCCCTTGAAATGATCCTCTGATCATTTCCTCTAAGTTTCCATCTTTGATTACTTAGTATTTAGAATTTAATTTTTGAACTAGGTCAATTGTGTTCATCAGAATCATGGTAAAGTACTCCTCACTCAGAGCCAACCAATGGCTCATGAGCGGGGAGGATGATTTGTTGTTGATCATACAAGTTATCTCGATGCTTGGATCTGATTAAAAATAAGTTTTTTTGGTGTTTGATTTTAAGTGGTCGAAGGTTGAAGATGACCATTTCGCGGAATTTTTGAATTCAAAAAGAAACTATATCCCACACTGATTGGTTGGCTAGCACATGAATACCTTTTTTAACTTGGTTCGTTTGTTGACACCGCCTAGCTTGTGGCCCAGTGGGAGAGGGGGTTGATCCCCCCATGACCCCAAGGTTAGGGGTTCAACCCCGAACGTCTGCAGAAGGTATATTTATTTTTTATTTCACTTTCATTTTATTTATTTTTATCCCATTTTATTACCAACTTTAGTTAACTTTTAACACTCATTTATCTTATTATTCTGAAATTATTTTGAACTTAAACTCCCATTATTTTGAACATAAACTCCCATTATTTTTGTCTCTAAAATTTATTTGTAGTTTGTTTTATTTCATTTGGATATTCATTGAGGGACTTATGGAGTTTTGAACTCATGGACTAATGAAATCCACCTAGGTCATGACTTGTTTGGTTTAGGGTTGACTAAAACCTTACATACTTCAAACCTACCATTGGATGATCAAGTGTTCATCCATGGTACTTTGAAACATGGATAGGTTTCCCCTGCTTCAAATAACTTGAGTCATTTGGCTTTTGGATGAAGTCTTACTTGTTGGCTTGGGGATTCATCTAATACGCTATTTTTCCTCTTGGTTTATACTAACCCACTAACACTTTCTACTCATTTGTTTATACCATACGCTAACCCTTATTACCTTGTTAATATTACAATTTGATCTTATAACTTGCTAACTTAACCTAACTTCACTAACTTGAATTATTACTAACCTTTTGTTACTATTATCATTGTTATATTTCATTGTTACTTACTTTTATATCATTTACATTTCAGTACTCATTATCATCATCATTGTATAAATTTCACCATGCATGTTTATTACTTTTCTATACTTTATTGTTATCATACACCTAAAAACAACAAAAACATGATAAAACTATAAGACAAAAAACAATCCATTGCACTTAATCCACTTGGTCTTAGAAGATCTCATCCTAGGACCTTTTCTTGGAGGCCTTTTCCATTACTTTTTTCTGATACTTTGTTTCAAACTTTGGATTTCATCTGTACTTCCATTCCGGTTGTAAGAATGGCATCATGGCACCACCTTAGGGATACATGTTTGTAAGACCATTATCCTTTGTTTAGCATAGGTCACTTTTGCACACACAAGGCTTTCTCTTGGGCTACCTTATAATGAGACCCTTTATTTTCTTGTTGGTTACTTTACATTCATGTTGCATAAGCAAAATTTCTCAATCAAATAAACAAACCCTTGATTCAATGTCAAGTGGCTTTTTCTTAATCAAATTCAAAACACTTAATAATTATGTAAGTATTGTGTACCTCGAGCCTTAAGTGGTGGAGAATGAGTGAGAATGGAGCATTCCTATCCTCGTTCTAATTCTTTTGGATGCAAGATGTTTGTCTTGTTGTCTAGAATATTCACCTCCACCCCTAGACTTTATTAGTGCAATCTAATCCCTAAAATTTTGTTCATAAACCCTTGTTTAAGGTAAAATCAACACAACCCATCAAACTTTATTTTTGTGCCTTAGGGCCCCCACCCCTAAAACCCTTTTCTCAAAGGTAAAATCAATCAACACACAAACATTTTCTACTCGGAACTAAGGAGCTCTGATTCCTCATCCCCGATGAGTGATACGTAGGCACAAGGGCCACAATCCTTGGCGAGCACAATAATAAAAAAAACAAAATCCCTCTCTTTCACACACATTCTTTTAAAAATAAAACAATAATGACATAAATCGCCGCGTACGTAAACAACCCAAATGGTTCCCATGGAGTACCATGGACGTGAGGGGTGTTAATACCTTCCCCCTGCATAATTGACTTCCGAACCCAAATCTCAATTGCGAGACCGATTCCTTATCCCTTTTTAGTGCTTTCCATGCACTTATCTTTTTCGAGGGTTTTATCGACTATTTCCCCTCGCCTCTCCAATAGAGGCACACAAATAAAATTTGGTGGAGACTCTTCTGTTTTCGCCTTCCCCTAAATTTGGAGGAAATTATTTTGTTCAGTCCGTCTAGTTCCTCGTTATCGCGTTTAACCTCGGAAGCGACAACACGGATGCAGGTAAAATATACTACATTTGAAAAAAATAGATCCCGATAAATTGAAAACCCAAAAGGGAGACTTATGCAAAAATGGGTATCCCGGTAGACTGAAAACCCGAAAGGGCGGTCTAGACAAAAATTAGGGATTTAATAAAAAGCGAGAGGCTGCATGCCGCAAAGAATCTTTATTCACTCCTCGGCGAGTCAATCCAATGGTTTCCCCAGCAAGTTAATCCAATCACTCTTCTTCTGAAAGCAAGATCAAAGGACGTCCAAAGACATAGAGACTTGGAATTTGGTGGAAATTCGAGATATTGCATTGCTATTATAGTTTTTCAATTTCTTTTCACAATCACCTCTTTTAGGAATTGCTTGCTTGGTACAAAATCAACCATTTTGGGACCATTTATCAATAAAATATGTTCCCCCATATGTGCTCAATATTTTTACTTTTCCTGTTTTCTCTACGAAATATGACCTTTTCTAAAAAAATGATATCACATCGGAAATTTCTTGATTAAAACAACCTTTTTCAAAACAAAAAAACTTTAAGGGAAAAGAAACATCGAATAAATTCTCTTTTATAAGTATCTAAAGGTAACCGAAAACATGTTTGGTATCCCCGACCAGGAAGCGCCATATAGTCCCTAGGACTTGCCCAATCAAATTCTTCCCCAAAAAAATTCCTCAACCATTACACCTAGTGCTTGCTTGGATATTAGAATTTCCAATTTTCCGGTACCGGAAAGTCAGAACGCTTTCCCCAATAATCTTTTCAAGCCCAATCATACTTGGCACAACTTACAAACCATCCATTCCCCTGAAAACCCAAGCATTAACATCTTGCATACATGACATCATATCATAAGTATCTTTTAAAAACTTACACTCAATTAATTCACCAAAATTCAGAATTTCCCAAACATTGTTAGGAATTTCCCCAATATAGTCAACATTCAATCTCAAATTATTTACTCAAGAAGAGTCAGGTATTCTAGCTCTTGCTAGGAATCGTCACTGAACTGTTTTGTTTCAAGTTTCCCTAGAAGAGTCAGGTATTCTTAGTCGTTATTAAAAATCGTCACTATACTTCTTCTATCCCCTGAGAGTCATCACCATATTTTCATTCCTCCCCGCAGAGTCAGGTATTCGTATCCGTTGTTAAGAATCGTCACTAAACTTCCCCCTTTTATTAAACACGAGGTATTTTGGGCTCATTCCCCAAGTCGAGTCAGATGTTTATAGCCGTGACTAGAAATGATCTTTGAATCGTCATTTATATTCTCTTTTTCCCAGCTAAGTCAAGTATTTCTAGCCATCACTAGGAATCATCACTGAACTAGTTGATTATTTCTCTGATAGATGTCAAGTATTCCAGCCATCGCTAGGAATCATCACTGAACTAGTTGATTATTTCTCCAATAGATGTCAAGTATTCCAGCCATCGCTAGGAATCATCACTGAACTTTTGTATTTTTCCTCAACAGAGTCAGGTACTCTAGTTGTTACTAAGAATCATCATTGTACCTTCTTGAGAAGTTTATCCCCAATCGAGTAAGGTATTTCAGCTGTTGCTGAGAATCGTCACTAAATGACTTATTTTCCCCACAAAATCGGGTATTCTAGTCGTCTCTAAGAACCACCATCGTACCTTGTTTATCTCCAGCTAAGTCGGGTATTCTGGTTTTTGCTAGGAATCATCACGAAACCTAGTTTTCCCCCAATGAATCAGGTATTCTAACCGTCGTTAACAATCATCACTGAATTCACCTGGTCGATCCCCAATAGATATCAGGTATTCCAACCGTTGCTAGGAATCATCACTGAATCTATATTTTCCCATTAAGAGTTAGGTGTTCCAGTCGTTGCTAGGAATTAACTTCTTTTCCTCCCTAGTCGTTGCTAGAGGCAGCCGTCCTTTCTCTTTTTTCGAGATGCTCATCCCCAGTGGAGTTTCTTCCTCCGTCTTCTTGAGGTTTTTGCCATCAAAAGATAATTATGTTGCATACATCACATCGCACACATAATCATCATAACCTTGCATAATCACTAACAAATCAACTCATATCACTATTATACCTAGCAGGGAAAATTTATGGTTACTCTTAATAGTATTTAATCCCTCCTACCACAAATGTATTGGAAGTCGTTGTTATCCATACCTTCAAGTTTGAGAATATTAAATAGGGGCAATTGTCATACCACCAAATTTTCCCTATTCATATCATATTCCTAATCTCTAAACCCTAAGCATACATCCCATACATATCATTACATATGCATTTGTACTTAATGACCACAATAATCCACAAGCTCAAGGCATGGGATTCATCTGCAAAGCCCCAAGATCATATGATCATGTTAGGGTATGCCCAATCCAACCTAATCTCATCCTCAAGCATCCCACAAATCTAAGAGGATCACTCAAGGCATCTCACTCACTCTGCAAACCCAATTTGGGTGGTGAGTCCCCTTTGAAGAAGTTTCAAGATTCACCTGGTCACCCAAGGACAAAACCCTGGTTCTTGACCATCATATGACTTGTACAAGTAATGATTCACCATGTATTTTTACCATGCTATTGAGGATCCCTCAAATCCAAAGTTTTTTCATGCTCCATACCCTTTAAACATCTCAATTTTACCCTTACATCTCAAACCCTAATCCATTTGGCTTTGGTTCTTGATGAAACTTGTGGCTCAAGAAACCCAAATTTGAGGACACCTTGATCATTGAAATTGCTAATTTTTTAACATCCAATCACCCTACCATTCATTCAACATCATTTTATGTCCATTAAAATCAAAATCTATCATTTAAACATCCATTCAATCAATGTTACAAGTAGTTGACTTCTTCATGATTTTTCAACTTTCAATTCTTTGATTCATCCATCAAATTGACCTAAAATCATCCCACAAATGTCCAAGTATCATTTACCATCATGGTATGTTCATATGAGCTCAAAATATCCACTGTTGTGCCTTAGAAATCAACAAATCACAAAATCCTCAAATTAAGTCATGTTGGTTGATCACATTTTGACAAGAATGGTCTATGGGAAGTTCCAAAGACCATAAATTTCTCATTTTTCAATATTATTAAGTTCCACTTTTAGCCAAATGTCTTAGATAACTTCCTTTCCAACTTTGGTTCAAGGTCTAAGACCTAATTCATTAATGAAGGGCTTCACTTTTGCTTTTGGCCAGGCTGGTCCAATATGCCTACCATGCCCTAAAATCATGTCATGACTACTACTTCGACACATTTCCATTTCCAAACCACAAACCCTTTTTACCTGGTTCTTTTTGCATTCAATCAATATCATGGCAAGGAACAAATGACCCAAAATTGAGTCAAAATGCACAACCCAATTTTATTTGGGCTTGGTTCAAACATGGAGGTTCATCCTGATGTGCAAGACAAACCACACCATTATAAAATTGCAAATGGATGCACCAAGTCTCCAAACCAATCCAATCTGATCCCAATGGTCCCAAAACACATTGCAAATGGTAGCATGGTTTGTTTGGAAGTCAACTTGGACATGGAAACCTCACAAATCAGAAAACTCGACCTTATGTGAAAAGTGGATTTTTTCCCAAAATGGAAAAGAGAAAATTCCATTGCATGCTATCGCTTTTCCCTTGTCTATTCCAAATAATGATAGGGACCAAAACCAATTGATCTGGAATGCAAGCAAGGTCAGAACTCATCCTCACTTGTCCCCCATGATCCTAGTTCAACCATGCTTCGAGCCACTCTCCATTTCTGATCAAACCTCCACATGCTCCCTCCAAAACCATCCACACACCTTCCCTATAAATAAAGGAAGGTGTCCCCTTCATTTACCATGCTTCAAATCCCCTAAAACCTCTAATGCACTTTCTGCGTCAAGCTTCAAAAACAGAACATTGTGTTTTGAGCTTCAAAGTGTTTTAACTTCAAACAACCATCCAGAAACCTTCACTAACCATCATTCACACTTTCCAAACACCTAACTCACCTTCTCCAATCCTCACCTGAATTAAGTTGTTTCATCGGAAAAACTCCCTAAGTTGTTTCTGATCAGGTAGTTCTCTTCACCTCACCATCCAAACAAGTTATCATCTCCCTCTAAATGATCTTCTGAGCATTTCCCCTAAGTTCCCATCTTAGATTACTCAATATTTGGAATTTTACTTTTAGATTAGTTCAAGTTTATCTTTCTAGTTCATGAGAGAAAACTCCACACTCAGAGCCAATCAATGGCTCATGAGTATGGAGGATAGTTTATTTATGATCATACAATATGATTCCATAAAAAAATCTTATTGAGATTGTGTATTTCCAAGTTTTGATTTTCAAAAATCCCAAGGTTGAAGACGACATTGAGGTCGTAGCTTTGCGCGAGATTTGAACTCAAAAACAAATTGTGTCCCACTCTGATTGGTTGGCTAGCTCGTGAGTTCTTTTTAACCGTTGTTCCAATATTTTATTGCTTCAGTGTGCTTTTTTGACACCACCGAGCCAGTGGCCCAATTGGAGAGGGGGTTGATCCCTCCATGACCCCAAGTTCAGGGGTTCAACCCCCCAGCGTGTGCATTCTATTTTATTTTTGTTTATTTCACTTTCCATTTTATTTATTTTACCATATTTATTTCCATTTTCATTTTATTTTTTAACATCCTTATTTTATTTATTCTGAAAATATTTTGAACATAAACCCCTTTTATTTTTGCCTCTAGTATTTTATTTTATTTTATTTCAAGTCATTTGGTTATTTTTTGAGAGACTTATGAGGTCTTGAACCTTAGGGCCAATGAGATCTACTTTTGTCATGATGTTCGTTTGGTTATGGTTGATTGAATCTTCCTTCTTTCAAATCTACCAATGGATGAATAAATGCTCATCCATGGTACTTCGAATCATGGAGAGGTTTCCCCTACACCAACAAACCTAGGTCATTGGATATGTAGATGAGGCATTGTGCTTGTTAACTTGTGGATTCACTGATACATTATGTTTCCTTTTGGTTTATACTAGCCCACTAACATAATAATTATTTGTTCATACACATGCTAACCTTTATTACCTTGTTAATATTATACTTTGTCCTAATAACTTGCTAACTTAACAACTTAATCAATCATAACTTTCAATCTTAGGTTTGTTATAGTTTTCCTTTTGTCAATCTATTGATATATGAACTTGGGGTTGAATAACTTTCTTTGTTACAAATCTATGGTAAGTTGATCCATTGATCATCTTCCATATTTTGTATCAATGATAAGTTATCCCTTGATGCGCCATATTTTGAATCTATTGACCTAAGGATAGATAATCCTCAAGTGTTGATCAATTGTTCATAATCCTAACTTAACCTAACTCCACTAACTTTGATTATTACTAACCTTTGTTATTATTATAATCATTGTTATATCTCATTGTTATTTACTTTTATGTCATTTACATTTAAGTACTCATTATCATCATCATTGTATAAACTTCATCATACAATTTTATCATTTGTCTTTACTTTATTGTTATCATACACTTGAAAACATCAAAAACATGATAAAATTATAAGACAAAAAAAATTATTTTACTTAATCCAATTGGACTTAGAGGATATCATCCCATGACCTTTGTTTGGAGGTCTTTTCCATTACTTTTTTGTGATACTTTGTTTCAAACATTGGGTTTCATCTTTACTTACATTCTAGTTGTAAGAATGGCATCGTGGCACCACCTTGGGAGGACATGTTTGTAAGACCATTATCCCTTGTTTAGCTTAGGTCACTTTTGCACACATAAGACTTTATATTGGACTACCTTACAATGAACCCCTTTACTTTCTTGTTGGTTACTTTGCATTCTTGTTGCATTTAGCCAAATTTGTCAATCAAATAATCTTCAATTGGTTGGTGAGCCAAATGGTCAGCCAAGATACTACCTTTGATCGCTTTCTGAGATTGGTATTCTATATCATATTTTGATAACAACATCTGCCAATGGGCTATCCTCCCAGTTAAAGCAGGCTTCTCAAATATATACTTGATTGGATCCATTTTGGATATCAACCAAGTGGTAAGATTCAACATATACTGACGCAGACGCTTAGCAGCCCAAGCCAATGCGCAACAAGTATTCTCAAGCATTGAATACCGAGTCTCATAGTCGGTGAATTTCTTACTGAGGTAATAAATTGCCGATTCTTTCTTCCCAGTCTCATCTTGCTGACCTAGAACACAACCCATAATATCTTCTAGCACAGTCAAATACATGATCAACGGTCTTCCTTCAACATGTGGAGACAAAATTGGAGTTTCAAGCAAATATTCCTTGATACTTTCAAATGCTTTCTAGCAATCTTCGGTCCAATCCCAAGACTGATCTTTCTGAAGAAGCTTGAATATAGGCGCACATGTGGCAGTCATGTGGGAAATGAATCTAGAAATATAATTCAAGCGGCCGAGAAAACCTCTGACTTGCTTCTCCGTTTTGGGCGCAGGCATATCTTGTATTGCTTTGACCTTGGCAGGATCAACTTCAATACCTTTCTCGCTGATAATAAAGCCCAACAACTTACCAGAACGAACACCGAAAGTACACTTATTGGGATTCATGTGGAGTTTGTACTTCCTCAAACGCTGGAATAACTTCAACAAATGCTCAACATGTTCCTCTTCATCAATCGATTTAGCAATCATGTCATCGACATAAACTTCAATCTCTTTATGCATCATATCATGAAAAAGAGTAGCCATTTCTCTCTGGTAAGTCGCACTAACATTCTTTAGACCGAAAGGCATCACTCTATAATAGAATGCTCCCCAGGGTGTAATGAACGTGTTCTTCTCCATATCCTCGGGTGCCATCTTAATATGATTATATCCGGAAAATCCTTCCATAAATGAAAATACTTTGAATTTAGCAGTATTGTCTCCCAACATATCAATGTGTGGCAGAGGGAAATCATCTTTCGGACTGGCTTTATTCAAATCTCTATAGTCAACACACATGCAGACTTTTCCATCTTTCTTTGGTACTGGCACAATATTTGTCACCCATTGCGGATACTCAGCAGTCACAAGGAAACCGACATCAATTTGCTTCTGAACTTCCTCCTTGATCTTCACAGCCATATCAGGATACGTTCTTCTCAACTTCTGCTTGACTAACGGGCATTCTGGCTCCAACGACAATCTATGCTCCACAATATCAGAATCCAAACTAGGCATGTCTTGATAGGACCAAGCAAACACATCCGAATATTCTTGAAGCAAATCAATCAACCCCTTCTTAGCATCTGGACACAATCGAGACCCAATCTTGACTTCCTTCACATCATCTTTGGAACCCAAGTTGACTAGCTCAATCTGCTCTTCAAACGGCTGAATAATCTTCTCATCTTGCTCTAGAAGACGAGACAATTCCTCACTCACCTCTATATCACTTTCCTCCTCGGCTTCAAACACAGGGAATTCAAAATTTGGAGAAGGAGAAGGATCATTGTATTCAATGGGGTTAGGAACCAACCTGCATAATGATTCGATATTTTGATTTTAGAGAAGTGGATTTGTGACCAAATATTATGTAGATGGACAATTATATTATTTATTTATGTTTTTTGTGATTACCATTTTCAGGATAAAGCAAAAAAGTAAAAAATAAACATCAAAGATGTGGATGAATAGAATTAATTTTATTAATGATCAATTTAAAATGCCCAAACAATTTTCACTTCTCCCTTAGGCATAAGAGAAGGATTTTAAAATATAAAAGCAATTACTTAGATCGATGCAAAATAACAAGAATATCAACAGCAATCCAATTGTTGCATGTTTGTCCATGCGTTACATAGTTGGTGCAACCTTCCTCTTCATAATCCTCTAGCACAACAGCTAAGTGTTGTTCATTGCCATGAATGAACCCTCCACTACAGAAGCTGAGTTACATCTCTTCTGATCTAACGGTTGACAAGCCCTTCTGGAACCCTAAACCAATTCTGCCCTTGTTGTCGGCGACCTCTACCACGCGCCCCCACTAATCAACAGGACCTTCTTCAACAACCTTATGTTCATCTTTCAGAGAGGACATACGTGCCCCAACTCTTTTCTCAACAGCAATGGATAAGGCTTGGAACGGAGTACCAACCTCATCCTCAGCTTCCACATAGGAAAAAGATGACAGATGGCTGACCAACAACGCTTTCTCACCTCCAACAATCACCAACTTGCCATTCTTGACAAATTTGAGCTTCTAATGTAGAGTGGAAGTAACAGCTCCTACTTCATGAATCCATGGTCTTCCCAACAAACAGTTGTAGGTCGGGTGAATATCCATTACCTAGAAAGTAATCTGAAAATAACTCGGACCTATCTTGACTGGAAGATCCACTTCTCCAATGACAGTCTTGCGTGAGCCATCGAAGGCTTTGACAATTACTCCACTATACCTCATGAGAGCTCCTTGGTAAGATAACTTTGACAATGTTGACTTCGGAAGCACATTGAGTGATGACCCAGTGTCAACTAGCTTGTTTGACAAAGCATCTTCTTTGTAATTCATCGAAATATGCAAAGCCAGGTTGTGATTTCTTCCCTCCTCAGGGAGTTCTCTATTTCAAAAGCTCAGATTGTTGCATGAAGTGATGTTATCCACAATATGATCAAATTGAGCCACAGTAACATCTTGCTCCACATATGCTTGTTCAAGAACTCTCTGGAGTGCTTCTCTATGTGCTTCAGAATTCAAAAGCCGAGACATCACAGAAATCTTAGAGGGAGTTTGGAGCAACTGCTCAACCACGTTAAATTCACTCCTCTTGATCAGTCGGAGTACCTCCTCATCATCATTATTGGGTTTCAAATTGCTGGATTCACCATACTTATCTCTCAAACAACCAACAGGATCTACACTAGGCACCTCCGCCTTCTTACCAACAATCAATTCTTCCTTATTCTCAGGGACGACTGGTCCAAAAACTCGACTGTTGCGGGTCACCTTCGTCACATCTACAATGCTCACTACTGAATTGGTCATAGGCAATGGGACTGGGCCCGCTAGCCGTACTACCAACGGTGAAACTGATCTATTTCTGACATTCTAGTTATGGCTGCTATCATATTGAATCACCAACTGCCCTGGTTGCTTGAAAACGGGAACAATGACATTAACATCATCATCTACATGACGGGATTGACAAATCTGAATCATGCCTTCATCCATCAGACGCTGGATGTCCCTTTTCACCATAACACACCCCCTTGGGTTCACACTACAAATATCACAGCCATCGTGATCATGTTCGCATTCACTCACCATACAGATGTCTTTGTTTATTTGTACCAAGGATCCACGGATAAAACGTACCTCAAATACTTTGTACTCACAAGGACAACCGTCCACCATGTTCACTGAAGAATTCTCATGAGCGGGCAAAGGATTAGCTTTCATATTAGGTGCGTGGTCTTCAAAACACACCATGCCACTCTTCATAAGCTTTTGCACTTCATACTTCAGCGAATAACAGTTCTCAATATTGTGCCCAGGTGCACCCTGGTGAAAAGCACATTGAAGTTCAGGTTTATACCACCATGGAAATGGTTCTGGTATCTACGGTGGATTCCTCGGTTGAATCAAATTTTTGAGGACCAGGGATGGATAAAGTTCGGCATATGACATAGGAATTGGGTCAAAAGAGACCTTCTTCCTCTCAAAATTCTATTGCTGATGATGATTGTTGTTGGAATTGTTGTTGTTATAGGTGTTCGTTCTTTGTTGTGGTTGTGTTGTTGACGTTGATTTTGATATTGATGTTGTTGTTGTTGAATTGGTGTTGTATGCTAATTTGAAAATACCGGAATGACGGATGATGATTGATGATGATGATGTTGACGGGGTGGTAGATTTCTTCTGACTTGAGGCCTCCTCTACCTCCCACTAGAAATAGTATTGGTCCATTATCCTTCCTCTTGCTAAAATTACTCCCATACTTCTTGCTAGTTGGCGCCTCCTCTTTGGACAATCGTCCTTAACGGACCCCTTCTTCAAGTCTCATCCCCATATTTACCATTTCGGTAAAATCACTAGGGGCACTGGCAATCATACATTCATAGTAAAATAAACTCAGGGTTTTGAGAAAGATTTTAGTCATCTCCTTCTCCTCCAAAGGAGGAGTGATCTGGGCAGCCAACTCCCTCCAACGCTGGGCATACTCCTTGAATGTCTCCTTATCTTTCTGAGACATGGACCTCAGTTGGTCCCTACCTGGCGCCATATCCATGTTGTATTTATACTGTTTCACAAAAGCCTCGCCTAGATCATTGAAAGTGTGGATGCTTGCACTATCTAACCCCATATACCATCGGAGTGCAACACCTGTCAACCTATCCTGGAAATAGTGAATCAGCAGTTAATCATTATCTATCTGGGTTGACATCTTGCGGGCATACATCACAAGATGACTGAGTGGACAAGAGTTCCCCTTATACTTCTCAAAGTCAGGCACTTTGAATTTCACAGGGATTTTCATGTTGGGCACTAAGCACAGTTCAGCAGCACTCTTCCCTAACAGATCTTTGCCTCTCATCATTTTCAGTTCCTTACGCAGCTCAAGGAATTGGTCCTTCATCTCATCCATCTTCTCATAGACGTTCGGGCCCTCAGATGGCTCGGAATGATAGATGATGTCTTCTACACGCGGCAAAGTGTGTACGACGGGAGGTGGCACAGACATGACCGGGCTAGATGCCAGCATGGAAGCAAAATTGGGAGCGAAAACCTATGGCACAAAATTAGGTGGCATTCCCTAAGGGAATCCAACAGGCAGATTCGGAGCGAAGTGGGCGGTGGCAGCAGGCACAGTAGAGGTGACCACTTCAGAAATGACAGTCCTCGCGGGAGGAGTTACAGGCGTTGGAGAAGCTTGGCTTTGAGCAGCAAGAACTAACTCCATCACGGAAGTCAGCCGGGAAATCTCCTCTTTAAGTCTCGGTTCTCTTTCTCAAGGTGTTCCATGATCTTTGGATGATTAGCTTGAGTGTTGTACTAGTGAGTCAGCTTGGCTAAAGCACAGAAGAACACCAACCAGACACCTGGCAAAAACCTGCTTATGCAAATGATGCATGCAATGCTTGATTATTTTTATTTTCAAGGAACTTACTATATCATTTGCAAATATATAAATTTAAATGGCAATTGCAATAATTTTGATATGACCAAAAATCTCTTTTTATTTATATAAATTGGAAGGATTACATTGAGTATAATTTCAGAAACCAAAATAAAAAGATACAAGAGAAAAGGAGACTAGTCATCCTAAGGATCCCTAACAACAGTGTCAGAAGATCTGGCTAAAGGCGCTTACTTCCTTCGAATGCGACGAATCTCGGTCTCAAAAGAAGCCTTCATCTAGGTCTTCTCGAGGACAAGCTGGTCAACAATCTTCTTCCAAGCAACGGAAGGCTGAGGTATGCTAGAAGATGAAACCTCTGGCTCTCTTTGTCTCTTCGTCACTCGGTCTTCAAGTAGCTCAATCAGTGCACCTTTTTCCTTAGACTCCAACTGCAACTCTTCATGCTTCTTTCTCAAAGCATGGAAACTCTCTTCCCACATATCTTTCTCTTGCTTCATCTTGGTGAGCGCGTCTTCCAACTCCTCTACATCTTGGTTAGGGAGAGTTAATGGCTCAACCACAACCATAGACATAGGTCTTTCACAAGGATAAGGCATCTTTAACTCCAAAGCTCTCTTCTTCACCCAAAGAGTGTAAGCTTCCAAAGCTACATAATTGCGCGGACCAAGCTCGGATCTTCCTTTCCTATGCACATTATGCCAATCATGCACAATCATCTACTTCAAATGTTGGGGATCTTTACCCTCTTGATAGAAAAGACCTTCTAACAAAGTGTTATTAGGTTTGGCTCTCAAGGGAAACCCAAGTTAACGACGAGCCAAAGGAAGGTTGTAGCTAATTCCTCCTTGTGTACCAATAAGA
Organism: Lathyrus oleraceus; assembly: GCF_024323335.1. NCBI lineage: Eukaryota > Viridiplantae > Streptophyta > Magnoliopsida > Fabales > Fabaceae > Lathyrus > Lathyrus oleraceus. Next base: position 309,864,237 of record NC_066580.1, read on the forward strand.
GGCACATTAGAGAATTCACCAAAACTATCAATAATCTCCCCACTGCTTAAGGACGGATCGTACCAAACTATATCATCATTAGTGAGAGACATAAGTCTCTGAGACCACCTTAGACATTGTTTGTTCTCCATAAAAGCAGGCGTCTAAGGCAAGTGTGAAATAAACCACTTGTACAAAAGAGGAATGCAACAGAAAATCGTTCCACCACCCTTAGAATTTCTTAGATGCAAAGAGAAATACATATCACCCAACAAAGTAGGCACGGGATTCCCAATCAAGAAAATTCTAATGGCGTTAACATCAACAAAACCATCAATGTTAGGGAACAAAGCTAATCCATAGGTGAGCAGCACAAAGATAGCTTCAAAAGCATCCATACTACCAGCTTGAGCAAAAGTGGTAGCTTCCTTGACGAGGAAAACAGATGGCAACCCAAATACCCCTACTTTCTTCACCCAATGAGCCTCTATCTCACACTTCTTCAAGTGAAGAGCTTCAACAATAATACTAGATCGGGGAATCTCCTCCAATCCACTAAAAGTCATCCTACTAGAAACAGGTATCCGCAAAAGATGAGAATACTCCTCCAAGGTAGGCACAAGCTAAAAATCTAGGAAAGTGAAACAATGGTAGAGAGGATCATAGAACTGCACCAATACACTCAACAATCCTTCCACTACATCTGCAGACAAGATGAACAGAAGCTTCCCATGACGTTGTTTGAAGTCCAAGGGATCTAATACAAAAGATGCTAGCTTCCTAAATTCTTTCAAGTCGGGACATCTGAAATTGTACTTCTTTATGTTCCTTCGTCCACAATCCATGGTCTAAAAATATTTGCAAATGATACCTTAGTTCCTTGAAATTTTGTGTGATGAATGTCATAATGTTCATGAAATGCATGAATGCAACAATCACAAGTAAGGGATCACATACAAGGCAAATAAAGGTCAAGGGATGAATCAAGTCATTGTCAAGATCAATCATCCATTTTAGTGGATTATGGTTTACACCTTATCAACACCCAAGTTCCATTGGTATTGACAAGACTTGATTGGATCAACCAAGAATCAAGGGTTTCTTGCAAGTCACGAGCATGGAGTCTGGGTAAGAACCATCCCAAAGGAGTTAACTAAGGACAAAAACCTGTAGATCATGTTCTAAGAAGTTCCCAGAGTCTTAATTCCATGTATCGGATATTACAGGTTAAGATGACTGACTCATCATCCCATAATATTCTCAGGAGAAACTCGTCTGAGTGTAGTATCGTGTAGCAACTGTTATCAAGTCTACACTTGAACAGTTTCTACACTACGTCCTAAATAGGCCAAGATGGGTTAGGTGTTCTAAGGTCCTTAGCTTCTCAGACCCAATCAGAAATAGTCATGCCTAACCACAAATACTTGTGTGACATTTCCACATCCAAAGGAGTCTCCACTGAGTAGATGCATCTCAAGCCAACTTTTTAAGGACTACTCCACACAAGTCGAACATGACTATACCATCCTCCTATCTTAATTGCACTCAAGTTCAGGTTAGAACTTATCTCACCACTCAGAGATCACCAAACACAACAAGCGGATTATATATATATATATATATATATATATATATATATATATATATATATATATATATATATATATATATATATATATATATATATATATATTATATATATATATTATAATATATATATATATTATATATATATATATATATAATATATATATATATATATATATATATACACACACACACAAACATCACATATATACAAATATATTCACACAAAAAGTAGGCTAAACCCCCTAGAGACTACTCCCCAGCAGAGTCGCCACTTAATTTCTGTAGCGGGAAATTCATGATCGTCAAGCTATTGACAAGCTAGGGATCAATTAACAAGAGTCGCCACCGCACTTTTATTATTTCCAAGGGAAAAGGGAAAAAGTACGAACAAAACCCAAATAGTAATAAGTTTTCAAATAAAAACTAATAAAAGTCAGAGATCACAGGTAAGGGGGGTGGTTACACAGAGGGAAGGTGTTAGCACCGAAAGTGTCTTAGGTACTCCTAGGGAGCCCTTTTTGTGTGCATATGTATTTTGTACAAAGTGATGGTTACAAATAAATAGAATGGGGGGATGAGAAAAGAATTGATTAATTATATTTTTTGTGTGTTTGACAAGACATTTGGACTTGTGCCTACGTACCAACATAAAAATGAGGGATCAAAACCTCGTAGTTCGTGCTATAAATTTCAAAGTGAGTATGTTGGTTTTAACAAAATTTAAGTTTGGAAGGCACAAAGGCCTAAAATGATTTGAATGAGTTAGTTCTTTTTTTTGGCTTTTTAAAAGTTTAAGTCAAGTATAGTTAGTTTTATTTACAAGTTTGATTTAAGAAAATGAATTTGAAACTACACTTGCATAAGTGTAAGACCCCAATTTTGGCCCTAAGATCCTTCATGGCATCATAACATTGCATTTGCAAAGCCTCAAGCATCATAAGCATCTGGGTTCCCTTTGCCTTTGGTTGGTACCTCCTGTGAGTGGTTTGAGGTCACCAAGCATGCTTGAATTGTGTATCATTTCTTTTCTCATTTTTCTATTAAACCAAAAGCACAAAAATATGTCACTAACATCTTTTGTTTGTAGCTGGAGCAATCACAAGGTCAAAAGCTTCTAGGTGATCCTTTGTGCAATGATATGGCCAAGAGAAGATAAAGGCAAGCATGGCAATGGCTCCCAAAGCTATCATCTATCAAATATGCCTCCCTAGCATCTCAATTCATCATTTTTATCAAATCAAGTCAAAGGGTTTGAGGTTTGTTTCCCAAGGAAACCCTAATTCATCTAATCATCCATAATGCCTTGCTCATGAAGCAACCTCAGCCCATGGTCAAATAAAATCAAGGGAAGTTCTTTAATTCATCATTTCATGCATATTTTACCTTATTTGAGTGTCTTCAATCATCAATTCATCAAGATATGAGTTGTGGACTTGAAAAATTGATCAGTCAATTCTTCTGACTATTTTGAAATGCACTGAGACCTAACTTTCTATGGGTTGGTCAAATGGAGATAATCCAAAAATAAAAAATGTTCTTAAGGACAACATGAACAACTTTAATGTTCATCAAAAATTTATTTGAAGCTTGGAAGATCATCTCCCATTCCAAGACATTATAGGTCATTTTGACTGAAACCCTAATTTTGGGTCAACTTCCCAAAAACATAACTCATTCATTTTTCATGATTTTGAGGTGGGATTGGAAAGCTTAAGATGTCTACTTAAAATGTTATGTTGAACAAAGTTTCATAATCTCAAAGAAAATACATGTGATAATGCAAAACATTATAGGTCACTTTGGACCAAATGCATTGAAAGGCAAAAAAGTCCAACTTCAAGTGCCCATAACTTCTTCATAAAAATTCCAAATGAGGAAAAATTTAAGTCCATTTTTATTGCCTTGAAAATATCTATAACTTTGATGTTGGAGGTTTTTCCTTTAGAGGCTTGCATCATCAAAACAGAAAAGCTTGAAGTTGGTTCATTTTGACAAAATTCTCAAAGGCATGTTTTACACTATGAAATTCATGGCCTGTTTTCTTAAATTTCCACACTTCAAATGAGTTTTTCTCCAACATAACATTTGTTCCTTATGTCAAGACCTTTCCAACCATTACCCATATGCTTATGTTTGGATTTTCTAATTGGCATTTTCGAAGAGGTGAATATTTAGGCATAATTATGGAATTCATGATGAAGCTTCATGCACAAGCAAATACCATTCAAAATGCACGTCCAAACTTACTTCGAATGAGCTCAGCTTTCATTTCCATCAGCTTTTGGGCCTCACATGCGCCTGTACAGGCCCATGCATGGAGGACCCAAAGCTTCATGCACACGAGTTTTTCCTCACTTGGCATCAGCTCCATCTATAAATAGAATGCATTGCTTCATTGAATTGGTAACCTAAGGGCGCCTGAAATGCTGCAAGAGTGAATTCCCAACCATACCAAAGGAACTAAATCCATTTTCTTCAAAAAAAATCAAATCTGAAATTCAATTGAATTTGGTTGAATCTTCAGATCTAAAGTTCCTAAACCTTCATCATCTGATCCATTGAAGTTCTGTTTTGCAAAAGGAACCAAGGAAAGGGACTCAAAGCTTCACAATTCAAAGGTGTGCATCAACTGGTTTTTTCTTCGAAACTCCTTATTCTTTGATTTGTTGGCCTTGATATTGTGTTGTCTGAAGTCCTCTCTATAGAGGCATCATTGATGTATGTTCAATTTTTAAAATCAAGCAAGTTCATGATGAACACCATCAAGCTTCCATCTCTGATTTCTCGCTTAATAGGAATCTAGAGTGGAAGTGAGTGGTATAGGAGTGATGTACATTACTTCCTCTTTCGATTGATGCCTTGATCGTCCATTTTGGTGAGCATTTGAACTTCTGTGTTTTTTGCCCTCGCCGGAGCTCACCGGAGAAGACGGTGGCGCTGGCCACCGTCCCTGTTTCCAGATCACATGTGGACCGTCTGATCATGTTTCCAGTTTGAATCGTGGCCCTTGGATGATATGACTTATTTTAATTCATTGTGTTACTCATTGACTTGGGACCATCGTGCGCGCGCATCTCTCCACCTCTGGATGTGCCAGCTCAATTAATGAGCTTAGATCTAACGCCTCTCATTTTTTCTATTTTCTTAGTTTCTGTTTTATATTCTTTAATTCCATTTTATTTCAAAAATTCATAACTCTTTCATTTTAAATCCAAAAAATATGGGACCAATTGCATTATTTCCCTTTTTAATTCTAGTTTCTAAAAATGATTTTTAATATTTTTTATTTTCTAATTTGATATTTTTTGTGAATTTTCTCTTTTCTGGTTATTTTTAATTCATTTTAAATAGTTTTTTATATTCAAAAAATACAAAAATATTTTCTCAACCTATTTGAATGATGATGGATCTATGAAAAATATTCTCATCAATTTTTTAATTGATTTGAGATTTATTTGAGATTTTAGTTCAATTAGGTTAGTTTTATTCATTTTTAATTGATTAAAAATAGTTTCTGACTTTTAAAAATGCTGAATTTTTTGTCAAACTTTGTTTGACCTTGTTGAACTTGGGATAATTCACTTGGACTTTTCAAAGTTGATTTGAAGTGAATTGAAGTTTGACCTTTCTTTAATATTTTAATTCAAGTTTATTTTTAAATATTAAAAATGCCAAAAATATGTTGTTTATTTCTTGACCTCCAATCTTCATCCCACTTCTGTTTTTGATAGTTTGACCATGATCCTCAATGTCATTGGTCAACATTTGTTGATTGGTATATTCCATTTCATTTAATGCACTTTATTCTTTTCATTTCCATTATCCATCTTCTTCTTCTTCTCTTCTTTTGGATCAACAAGTTAAAGGTTGATAAGTTAGCATTGATTAGGGAGGTTTAATCTTCCTTGATTCAAATCTAATTCATCTTGATCAATTGATCAAGTGAATGGCTTTGAATTAAGGATAGATTGCTTCCTAAATCATGCAAAGGAGTTAAACCAATACAAGATCATTTCTCTTCTTCTTTTTGGCATGGTAAGTTGTTGGGACTTGGTTCACTAATCAAGACTTCTAACTTGTGTTGTTGCCTATATTATTATTGACCGGTCTCAGATAGTTGTGACTTCTACATAAGTCCAATTACGATTGCTTAACATAGCGCTAAATTTGCCTTATGGCACACTAACTATTAACGTTGACCATTGACTATTAACATTTACTTCTTGCTCTTTACATTTATGCAATTTATTATTCTTGTACATATTATTCATTTGCGTTTTCCTTTGCTCACTTGAGCACATGTTTATGTTAATGCAATTTGACTTTTGCTCATTTGAGCACATAATTTTGTATATATACTATTGTGCTTGTGTGTTGTTTTGATTGTTGTGGACCAAATGCAAAAATGGATAAATGGACTTAGACTTTAGGACCTTCCCCAAGCTAATGGAGTCTGAAGAGCAAGTAGGCCTCATGTCTTTAGAGTGCTTAAAATGTCAAAGAGAAACTAGGCCTCATGCCTTTAGAATGCTTAAAACTTGAAGATAAACTTTGAAAGGATTAAATCCTAAACTCCCTCTTGTCCATTCTTTGATTGCATTATGGAACTTTTTAATGTGTGTGTTCCTGTGCTAGGGATTCCAACATTGAGCCAAATTGAGGAACAATTGACATGAGCTTCTAAGAGAGAGAGATCTAAGAGCCATTGGAAGATTCCTAGGAGCTTGTTGTGATTGTGTGCTTGCTTGCTTGAGTATTTGTTTATCTTGCTTATTCCAAAGGATGAGAGCTACTTGGATCATCAATATGATCTCAAGAGAGGAACTCCATTTGTGGTCTTGTTTCTTATCCCTTCTCTCTTGTATGTTTAGGACTCTAGTCTTTCTTCTTCTTCCCTCCACTCTAACCCAAGCCAAAACTTTTGTGCAAACATTTAACATTTGTTTTCAAACATTAGAAACCTAAGCCTTATGCTTTTGATTCTCAAACTTTTTTTTTCATAACACTTATTTTGAATTGAACTTCTAAACCAACTTTGACCATACTTTGTGAATACTTTTCATTGGTAAATATAACCCACTCAAATGTCTTTTTATGGTTTCAATGGCCACTTTCTTAATCAAATTTTTCATAACCTTTAGCTATTAGGTTTGAGTTATCCTTGAGGTAGATGTAATACTCACCTATATCCTTAGTGATGGACAATGAGTCTTCCATGCTTATTATAGGGTTAACCCCTCACTAGCATGTTTGAAGCTATCCTCACATGGTGGATTTGTGGTTTTGGGTTGAGTTTTCTCCCTTGGATAACAAAAGACCTTAAGGTTTTTGGACCAATCAATTCACCAACTCATTTTGAGATTTTTACCCCGAACTACGAGGTTTTGATCCTAATCTTTTAAAGATGGTACGTAGGCAATGGGTTTATCCATCCAAACACAAAATGTAAATAAACTTGTACATTCTTTTCTCATCTCTTCAATCATGTTTGCACAAACAAAATTTTCACAAAATACCAACCTTACAACAAATGTGAAAAGGGCTCCCTAGGAGTACCTAGGATGTTTTAGGTGCTTAAAACCTTCACATTGCATAACCAACCCCCTTACCCCGATCTCTGACATTTTTACTAGTTTTTGATTCGATAAAACTTTTAGGTTTTTGTTCGCTTTCTAACCATTCCTTTGGATAAATAGAAGTGCGGTGGCGACTCGACTTGTATGGTTTACCTTGGATTTAGTCAATATCTCTAATAGTAACGAATACCCCACTACAGAAAAGTGGCGACTCTGGTGGGGAAAATTTGCCTAGTGGGTTTTGCCTACTTTTCACGTTTTGTTGTATTGTATTGTATATTATTTTGTGACATATTTTTTGTGCAATTTGGGATTAATGTATTGTATGTAATGATTGAATTTCTTGAATATTAATTCCTTGTATGCTTGGTGATCCTTGTGAGATGAGTTCTACACCCGAACTCTAGTGCACTTAGGATAGGAGAATGGCATAGTCTTGTTGACTTGTGTGGAGTATTCCTTAGCAAGTTGACTTGCAAGTCCATTCACTTGGTGGAGGTCATGTTAGGATCAATAATGTCACACAAGTAGTTTTGGTTAGACATTACTCTTTCCAATATAGACCTTAGTTTACCAAGCCCATCTTGGCCTATTCTTAGGATGTAGTGCGAAAGTTGTTCAAATGTAAGATTTGATATGATTGTTATGCGATACTACGCTCATAAGAGTCTCTCTTGAGAATATTTTTGGAATACGAGTAGTCGTTTCTCCAATAATATCCGAAAGATGGGATGATGACTATGAGAACCTCTTGTAGAACATGTTTGGTAGGTTAAACCCTAGTACACTCCCTTTGGATGGTTCTTAACCGAGACCCCATACTCATGACTTGCAACAAACCCTTGATTCGTGGTTGATTCGTTCATGTATCCTTAACATCAATGGAACTTGGGTGTTGATAAGGTGTAAACCGTAATCCACCAAAATGGATGATTGATATTAAGGATAATATGATCCATCCCATGACCCTTGTTTGGTGTGCTTTTCTTGATCCTTGAGTGTGGTTGTTGCATCCATGCATTCATGCACCCATTTGCATCCATATCATAAATAATAAGAAAATTTTCGAGGAACTTAAGAGGTCTATTTGCAAATTTTCAGACATGGAAAGACAAAGAAGGAATACAAAGAAGTACAACTTCAGACAACCAGATATGAAAGAGCTAAGGAAATTGACATCCTATGTATTAGATCCTTTGGGTTTTAAAGCTCGTTTTGGGAAGCTTCTTCCTCTTCTGACTACTCAGGTGGATGAAGGGTTGATGAGTGTATCGGTGCAGTTTTATGATCCTTTGTACCGCTGCTTTACGTTTCCGGACTTTCAGCTTTTGCCTACGCTTGAGGAGTATGCCTACCTTGTGGGTATACCTATCCTAGACCAGTTGTCGTTCAGTGGTTTAGAGAGTGTTCCTACTTCTCGAGAGATAGCTGACATGCTCCATATAGATGAATCTCTAGTTGGTGCTCATATGACTACCAAAAGTGGAATTCAAGGTCTCCCTTATGAGTTCCTCATTGCTCAAGCTACTGTGTATGGGAAGGCCATGAGTGAGGACGCCTTTGAAGCCATATTTGTACTTCTCATCTATGGGTTTCTGTTGTTCCTCAACATCAACAAATTTGTGGATGTGAACGCTATTAGGATCTTCTCCAGTCTTAATCCCGTCCCGACTCTATTGGGCGACACTTATTTTTCTTTGCATATGAGGAATGCAAAGGGTGGTGGTGCCATTGTGTGTTGTTTGCCTCGGTTGTATAAGTGGTTTATTTCTCACTTACCGCAGACGGTCGCCTTCAAGGAGGACAAGGGATGTCTACGGTGGTCCACGAGACTTATGTCTCTCACTAATGATGATATCTCTTGGTATAATCGTGTGTATGATGGTGCGTAGATTATCGACTCTTGTGGTGAATTCTCCAATGTACCTCTTCTTGGTACATGTGGTGGGATTAGTTACAACCCCGTTTTGGCACGTCGTCAGCTTGGGTTCCCCCTAAAGGATAAACCCAATAGCATTATGTTAGAAGGTGTGTTCTTTTAGGAGGATAAAGATCCCCAAGGCTTGAAGGACAGGATGATTCGCGCCTGGCGCAAGATTCATAGGAAAGGAAGGAAGGAGTTAGGTCCGAAGAACTGTGTCGCTTTGGAGCCTTACACTGCTTGGGTTAGGAGGAGAGCTTCTGAGTACCTCATGCCTTACGAGTATCCGAGACCTACACCTTTGGTTGAGGTTGGGCCTTCAACCCTCCCTGACCAAGGAGTAGAGGAGTTGAGAGATGAAGACCGCTCACGTGCTTGAATTCGTGAACGAGAAGAGTTGCTTCAGCAGATCAAGGAGAAGGATACTTTGATTGAGTTTCTCGAGCATCAGGTTATTGATGATCCTAATGATGCATGGAATTCTCTACTTCCTCAGTCCTCCAGGTTTTGGAAGAGGAAGTACGATCGACTCGCCAAGGAGAAGGCAGATATGGAGGCAGCCTATGAGGAGGAGGTGAAGAGGCTTCGTGCATCTTATCTTCCTGTGTCCCGAGCTTTAGATGATTGTTTCTAGGGATCCATAGGATGATTATTTTCCTTTTCTCTTGTATTTGGTTACCAATACTGTACTTCTTTGGTGTAAAAATATTTTCCAGATATTATGAGATGTTTCCATATGATAAAAGTGTAATATTTCCCAAAAAATTGCAAATAGAACTCTAAAGTTCCTCTAAAATAAAAACAAATCATATGCATAAGCATTGCATGCATCATGTGCATAAGCAAGTTTTGTTCCTGGCTTCTTGTCTTATGGTCTAACTTTGTGTTCTTCATTTATTTCAAAGACAAGCTAACTCACCGGTACTACACCAGAGCCAACTCTTCGAGACTGATGGATCATTTGGAACAAGAGAACCGCGAGCTGAAAGAAGAGGTAGCCAGATTGACTTCCTTGATGGAGTCATTCTTGGCCGCTCAAAGCCAGTCTTCTCCAACACCTGCAACTCCTCCCCAGAGGATAGTCATTTCTGAAATTGCGACTTCTACTGTGCCTGCTGCAACAACCCACTTTGCGCCATCTATGCCAGTCGGGTTCCCTTGGGGAATGCCCGCCAACTTTGTGCCAGAAGGTTTTGCTCCAACTCTTGCTTCTCTGCCGGCATCTAGCCCTGTCCTTTCAGTGCCACCTCCTGTCGTGCACACACTACCAAGGGTCGAAGATACCATCTATCATTCTGAGCCATCTGAAGGCCCATATGTTTATGAGAAGATGGATGACATGAAAGATAAATTCCTTGAGCTTCGCAAGGAACTGAAGACTTTGAGGGGGAAGGACCTCTTTGGTACAAGTGTTGTTGAGTTGTGCCTTGTGCCCAACGTGAAGATCCCTATTAAATTCGAAGTACCTGACTTTGAGAAGTATAAGGGAAACACTTGGCCTCTCAGCCATCTTGTGATGTATGCTCGCAAGATGTCGACGCAAACTGATAATGACCAACTGCACATCCACTATTTCCAGGACAGTCTGTCCGGTGCCGCTCTCTGGTGGTACATGGGTCTGGAAAGTTCGAACATCCGCTCTTTCAACGATCTTGGGGAGGCCTTCGTCAAGCAATATAAATACAAGATGGATATGGCTCCTTATAGGGACCAGCTGAGGGCAATGTCCCAGAAAGAGAAAGAGACCTTCAAAGAATACGCCCAGGGGTGGCACGAATTGGCAGCTCAGATAGTGCCTCCCCTTGAGGAGAAAGAGATGACCAAGATCTTCTTGAAGACATTGAGCTCGTTTTACTACGAGAGGATGATAGTCATTGCTCTCTCAGACTTCACCGAGATGGTGAATATGGGAATGAGACTGGAAGAGGGGGTCCGTGAAGGACGTTTGACTCGAGAGGAAGGCTATTCAGCAAAGAGATATGGAAGCTTTGCGAAGAAGAAAGAGGGAGAGGCACATGTTGTGTCTTCCCATGTCAAGAGAAGACCCTCTGTAAAGAGGAAGATTGCTCGCCCAGTCAACAACCAGCATCAGGTGGCTCATATAGCACCTGTTTTCAGGGAAGCTCAGCAATATCAGCAACAACAAATGCGTCCACAACAGCAGGCCTACCAGCCTCGAAACAACAACAACAATGCCAGCACCAGCTACGAGAGGAAGAGGGTCACCTTTGATCCAATTCCAATGACTTATGCTGAACTCTATCCATCTCTGATCGATAGAAAGTTAATCACTCCACGAGACACTCCCGCTGTACCTGCTAACCCCCAATGGTGGTACAAGCCGGAACTTCACTGCGTATATCATTCCGGTGCTCCCGGACAAGATGTGGAGAATTGTTATCCCCTGAAGACCAAGGTCCAAGACCTTGTGAGAAGCGGGATTTTGTTTTTCGAGGACGTAGGTTCGAATGTGAAGAAGAACCCACTTCCCGAGCATGGGAAATCTGTCAATATGGTCCAGGGTTGCCCTGGAAAATACAAAGTCAAATATGTCAGTCATATCCGACAATCGCTGGTTGAGATGCATTGCTTGTTGTGTGACTATAGCCATTATGAGCATGACCACGATAGATGTCGAGTCTGTTCTGTTAATCAGAGAGGTTGTCGCCAGGTGCGCAAGGATGTTCAGGAGATGCTGGATGAGGGAGTCATTGAGATCCTTCAGAACAGAAATGTTGACGAAGATGTTGTTGAAGACCTTGTGCTCAAGAAAGTCTTGTCTTTCGCGCCCGATTCCACGGGCAAGTGGACTCCAAACTATGAAGGTCCATATGGATGGGGAGGATTTCACTCGTCCTGTGAATTCAGATGCAGTCAAGAAATACTTCGCCTAAAAAAAATATAACTCGCTAAGTTGAAAACCCGAAAGGGCGGCTTAGGCAAAAATGAGCGTCTCGGTGGATTGAAAACCCGAAAGGGCGATTCAGGCAAAAGTTAGAGACATAAAAAATGAATATATGTATCCCGCTAGATTGAGCACCCCACCCTGGGGCAATCTAGGCAAAAATAGGGATTTGGCAAGTAACTGCATCCTGACAAGACTATGTTCTACAAACTGTCATCTGTCAGAGATTCTCGCTCAGTCATCGTCAACCGAAGTTTCAAATACATCGGATTTAGAATTGGTGGAGAAATGGTCATTATGTTCAATGTAACCCTTTTCCAATATATATCACCAATTTCAAATTTGTAAAGATCTATGGAGTCTTGCCATTCGCAGACTATCATTCCATCAAATAAATTTGAGCCTTTATCCAATTATTTACACTCTTATTTGTTCCTACTCAACAAATATTTTGCATGTTTTAATTGAGAAATATCATTGTTTTTAATTAAATTTTCATAACTTGTTTTTTAAACAAAGGGAACATTCACAATGATGAGGGGATACTGGGGATGTCTTCAGTGCTCTCCCAAGGATGGTAAGATTCTCGACAGGATAAGACCTTTGTTGATATTCCTGGCATGTTTGTTTCCTCTTCCTCCGAAATCTTTTGGGGATTCCTCTCCCGAGCAGACTGTGCAGCTCCCTTGCCTTCTCAGCAGATGAAATCCTGGGTAGGGATAATATTTGGATGACCTTTGGAAGTTTCTGGTTGGTGTTTTATCCCCACAAGGATCCATCATCTCCTTCGATAGTTTCCCCAGTGAAATCGCCGTGATCATGTTCTCAACAGGAATGACTGATGCTCATTCCCCTGCAGAGATCTTTGTTGTTCTGGCTTTTTTCTCTTGAGATGTAGTACCGGACGTTTGTGTTTGGGGACGTTGGACCTGTTTGTGTTAGAAATGTCTGTTTGTCAGCATTCATCATACATAAACCACGCATGAATGCATATAATTTTCAAACATTCAGATATTCATGTTGCATTCTTTGCCATATATCTTTGTTTGTTATCCCCTGCTAGTTGCTAATACATTTCCCCAAGCAGATGTCTGTGTCTGATCCTTCAATATAGAGTCAGCCCCTTAAGCAGAAAGTGTCTATCCTTCCTTCCATATTCCCTACCGAGTTATATCCTCATGGATGATGGTTGTTTCTTCTACCTCCTAACACATATATTAAGATGAAATTCCCCATTGAGTTATATCCTCATAGGGACAAGCTTTGTTTCATCGTGCCTATCTAGTTTGATCCTAGACTGGCCTCTGATGACTGTTTCCTGCACTCCCTTGTGGTATAGATGAATGATTTCTCAGTAACTAGTAATCGTCCATCTTTTCCCCGGTGAAGTCTGTAGTTTTCTACCTTTATACCGGTAGTTGTAAACCCTGTTTTCATCCCCTTGCAGAGTTAACCGTTTTGCTCATCCTAGTTGATGACGGTTACTTTTCCGTGGTTTTCTACCCAGTATTCGGCAGATGTAATCCCCTCCTTGACGGTTATCTTTATCCAACATTCAGTATTGATATTCCTTCACCTTTTTGAGTATATCTCCCAGTAACCGGTGATATGTCTCCTACATCGTTGCCTTTGTCAATGTATCCCCAGTGAGTCATCTCTCACTTACCCTTTGTTGGTAATGATTGTTTCTCCCCTGGATTGGTCATCATTATACCTAGTATTTGGTATCCCGATGTCCTTGCTTTTCGGTCGGTTCATCCTTTATTAACCCAGTAACTGGTTGTAGATAATCTTCCATGCGAGTATGTTATCTACGTTCTGACGGTAATAGATAGTATATCTCATGCACTCTTTGGTCGAAGTCTTTCTTGTTCTTCCCCAGTCGAGTAAGATTCATATCCCTTTCGTGGATTCGAATGTCCATCCTATAATCGAGTTTTCTTTTAGCCCTCTTTTGAATGATGAGTGTCTTGGTAATATTTCCCAATTCACGCTTTGGTTGGTCACCTATTATATGCCCAGTAACCGGTATCCCTGGTGCTCCTTCCTCCCTGCTCCTTATTATGACTTTTCGTCCCTTGCGGAGTCGGATTTCCCTGAGCTGAAATATACCTTTCTAGGTCTTCCTCAGATGATTTCGTATGTTTGATATCTCTCACCTTTATACCGGTCTTAGATATTCATTCTTCCCGAGCATGTTGTTCTATCATCCTTATACCGGTGTTCAGATCACATGTCTCTTTGAGCTTATTACCCAGTAACCGGTAATACCTTATTTCGTTGCATCCCCAGAGGAGTCTTGTTTGGGTGTTTCCCTAGCAAGGTCCCTTAGTGGATTCTCCCAGCCTGAGTCCGGATATTTATCCGAAGTATCCGTTACGGATAATTTTTGTTGTATTGGCATATTCCCCAATACCTGCATCTTTGAGTCAGCTCGAGTCTTTCCATTGATTTATGTCATGGATTTCCTTCGTGTCTCTCAGCAAGTTTCAAGTCGTGACCTGCTCACGCATTTTTATCCCTTTACTCCCCAGTAAAGTCCCTAGAGTCTCTTTATGAGCATGTTACTCCAGCGGATTTTCAGTTATTCTTGATTCTCTTTCTTTCTTTGTGGATACATATCCCCACAGAGTGTTATCGTTTGCTACATACATTTGCATCATGAGGTATCTTAGGGACCAAAATTCGTCTCTTTGTTATTATTTAAGCCCATTCTACCTCGTTGAGACGAAGATTTTAACCTTCACTTCTCCGGCTAGAATAACCTTAAATAGGGGCATCTGTAAGACCCCAGTTTTGGTCCTAAGATCCCTCATGGCATCATAACATTGCATTTGCAAAGCCTCAAGGATCATAAGCATCTGGGTTCCCTTTGCCTTTGGTTGGTACCTCTTGTGAGTGGTTTGAGGTTTCCAAGCATGCTTGAATTGTGTATCATCGCTTTTCTCATTTTTCTATTAAACCAAAAGCACAAAAATATGTCACAAACATCTTTTGTTTGTAGCTTGAGCAATCACAAGGTCAAAAGCTTCTAGGTGATCCTTTGTGCAATGATATGGCCAAGAGAAGATAAAGGAAAGCATGGAAATGGCTCCCAAAGCTCTCATCCATCAAATATGCCTCCCTAGCATCTCAATTCATCATTTTGATGAAAGCAAGTCAAAGGGTTTGAGGTTTGTTTCCCAAGGAAACCCTAATTCATCTGATCATCCACAATGCCTTGCTCATGAAGCAACCTCAGCCCATGGTCAAATACAATCAAGGGAAGTTCTTTAATTCATAATTTCATGCATATTTGAACTTATTTGAGTGTCTTCAATCATCAATTCATCAAGATATAAGTTGTGGACTTGAAAAGTTGATCAGTCAATTCATCTGACTATTTTCAAATGCACTGAGACCTAACTTTTTATGGGTTGGTCAAATGGAGATGATACAAAAATAAAACCTGTTCTTAAGGAAAACGTGAACAAATTTCATGTTCATCAAAAATTGATTTGAAGCTTGGAAGGTCATCTCCCATTCCAAGACATTATAGGTCATTTTGACTGAAACCCTAATTTTGGGTCAACTTCCCAAAAACATAACTCATTCATTTTTCATGATATTGAGGTGGGATCAAATGCATTGGAAATATTAAGATGTCTAACTCAAATGTTATGTTGAACAAATTTTCATAATCTCAAATAAAATACATGTGATAATTTAAAACATTATAGGTCACTTTGGACCAAATGCATTGAAAGGAAAAAAAGTCCAACTTCAAGTGCCCATAACTTCTTCATCAAAAATCCAAATGAGGCAAAATGTAAGTCCATTTTGATTGTCTTGAAAAGATCTACAACTGTGATGTTGGAGGTGTTTCCATTAGAGGCTTGCATCATCAAAACAGAAAAGCTTGAAGTTGGTTCATTTTGACAAAATTCTCAAAGGCATGTTTTACACTATGAACTTCATGGCCTGTTTTCATAAATTTCCACACTTCAAATGAGTTTTTTTCAACCTTAACATTTGTTCCTTATGTCAAGACCTTTCCAACCATTACCCATATGCTTATGTTTGGATTTTCTAATTGGCATTTTCAAAGAGGTGAATATTTAGGCATAATTATGGAATTCATGATGAAGCTTCATGCACAAGCAAATACCATTCAAAATGCACGTCCAAACTTACTTCAAATGAGCTCAGCTTTCATTTCCATCAGCTTTTGGGCCTCACATGCGCCTGTACAGGCCCATGCATGGAGGACCCAAAGCTTCATGCACACGAGTTTTTCCTCACTTGGCATTAGCTCCATCTATAAATAGAATGCATTGCTTCATTGAATTGGTAACCTAAGGGCGCCTAAAATGCTGCAAGAGTGAATTCCCAATCATACCAAAGAAACTAAATCCATTTTCTTCAAAAAAATTCAGATTTGAATTTCAATTGAATTTGGTTGAATCTTCAGATCTAAAGTTCCTAAACCTTCATCATCTGATCCATTGAAGTTCTGTTTTGCAAAAGGAACCAAGGAAAGGGACTCAAAGCTTCACAATTCAAAGGTGTGCATCAACTGGTTTTTTCTTCGAAACTCCTTATTCTTTGATCTGTTGGCCTTGATATTGTGTTGTCTGAAGTCCTCTCTATAGAGGCATCATTGTTGTATCCTCAATTTTTAAAATCAAGCAAGTTCATGATGAACACCATCAAGCTTCCATCTCTGATTTCTCTCTTAATAGGAATCTAGAGTGGAGGTGAATGGTATAGGAGTGATGTACATCACTTCCTCTTTCGATTGATGCCTAGATCGTCCATTTTGGTGAGCATTTGAACCTCTGTGTTTTTTGCCCTCGCCGGAGCTCACCGGAAAAGACGGTGGCGCTGGCCACCGTCCCTGTTGTAGCACCTCAAATTTTCCCTCCTCATTCATGCATTCATTTTAGGTCATTTAACATTTCATATTGCATTTCATCATGTCAATCAGAATTAGCTCCAAGAGTTTATCTTCCAAGAAGCTCGGATATCATTGAAGTCACTTCGTGGGTTCTATCTGAAGGATCAAGCTTAATGGGCTCAGTGCGATTCAAAATTTAGCTATGAAGCCAAAAGTCAACTGTTGGTCAACTGAAGGTGAAATGGCCAGGGAATGACTTGAGTTACTTCCAACATGTTCAACTAGGGTATATTCATCATTCAAAATGTTAATCTTGAAGGAGCAAAAGTTTGTTCAGGAGCTG
The DNA here is from genome assembly GCF_024323335.1 of Lathyrus oleraceus. NCBI lineage: Eukaryota > Viridiplantae > Streptophyta > Magnoliopsida > Fabales > Fabaceae > Lathyrus > Lathyrus oleraceus. The sequence goes on from NC_066580.1 coordinate 309,881,427, forward strand.
TCATGCTCGCTAGGCGAGCAGAATGGTTCGCCTAACGAGTCCCAAGAAAAGCCACCAGAATCACCTGCGCTCAGAGGAATTTCTTGAACTGTCATGCTCGCTAGGCGAGCAGATTCTTCCCTTGGAGAAGCCCACGCGTTTTGAAAATAAAAAAATATAACAGAAAAATCTTGGACTTGGACCTCTCTCATTTGAGCCCACAAAGCTACGAAAATCAGGTTATAAATTCTAAATTTCATTGAAACAAAACCCTAGAGAAGAGCTAACAGAATTCAGAGCAGCCTCCATAGACACTGAAGAAAAAAACTCCTTTGCACCGGATCACCTCTATCAATTTCATCTCGTATAAACCCTGAGATTGTTCTGCAAACCGAACCGTGCAATTCAATTTCAATCGATCTCTCCTATCAGGTTTGCCCTATTTCCATTACTTTATGCTTTCAATTTGAAATTTCTAAATGTATGAGGTATTATGGTTGAATTTGGAAGAGTGGGTATCATTAGGTTTTGCATGTGGGTTTAGATATGCATGAATGTGTAGAACAATACCTTGAATGTTTGATCACTCAGTTTCCGAAATGAGCACCATCGGATTTGGGGTTTCTGAAATCGTACTGTTATCAATGAAGAACCCAGAACCCGTAGGCATTCGCTAGCCCATCGCTAGGCGAGCCTGCAGCGAAGCTTCGCTAAGCCTTCGCTAAGAGAAACAGTAGCGATCGCGACAGTAGCTGCTTTTTTTCTGTTTGCTCTCTAATCTGTTCTGTGTTTGTTATGACATGTTTTCTATTGCATCCGGGAACATGTTTTAGTATGTATGTCATGTCTTGATGTGTGGATCCTTGCCCCCTGACTTTGAGTTTTGATACCCTTTTGATGCATTTGTTTGACAAGAGGGTTAGGCCTCCTATCCTTGATTGCTTTTTGTGAGCTTTTTGTGAACTTTAACAGCATGATTCATATGGTTGCTATGATCCTTCTGTTTGGTGGAACTCTTGATTGCACCCCGTCTTGTTATTCTAACTTGTTTGTTGAGTTTTTGTGAGGGCTCACATGACTCTTGAAGAGATAGCTTGCTTGGTATTCCACTTTATTTGTGGGATACCATTCGGAGATTTATTCTGATTGCTTTGCTGACTTGTTTTCTTTGATGGTGCTAGCCTGAGAGATCTCCGGGTTTCTTATTTCTTTAGTTGCTGTTACTTCGGATCTTTATCCGTGTGGTAGATCTCTTGATCCCTTTTACATCTTTCCCGTATTTTACCACTTTCTTAGCTGGAAGATCTCGATAGGAGGCGATGTTTTTTGTGTTTACTTTTGTGCCCAAAGACCTCCAAGAAGAGGCACCAGTGCTAAAGACCTCCACGAAGAGGCAATTGACGGATAAAAGGGATTAGTAGTCAATCCCCCGTTATTCAGTGTGTCGTTCTTTATGCTCGCACTACGTGTCGATGCTTTAGAACAAAAGCCCAAGATCTTTTGTCCGGTCAGTCAGTGGAGAGGGTTCCACCTTTCTGAATCCCCACTTTTTGTCATGAGCTCACCCTGTCCAGGGTTAAGAGCTATGAGGTCTTATCCTCATTACCCTTTTGATTTTCTCACCCTGACGTTCAATGTCAGTGGTTAAGAGCCCATTTGATTACCTTTCCATGGCTTGTTTGTCGAGGTTGATATGACCCCTCTTGACTAAAGCCCTACCCACGTATGTTTGAGCCCCCTTGTTGGCGTGTTTACTTTATGCATGTTTGTTTTATATGGTGTGATTATCTCCCCATAGGATTGCTAGGCTTCGTATAGTCTCTCGTTTGCATGTCAATTAAGGTAGCACGGTTCCTTCGTCTAGGACTTCCTTTTTTGCCCGAGCATTCCTAAAACACAAACAAATTCATTGATTTTTGTTTTCCTAAGAACACGTTAACTCCTTCTACTACAGGCGAGTAAGTCTCCAAAGGTCGAGCATCCGGTAGATTGCGTAGTAACATCGTTCATCTAAAAAACACAAACATATAGGTCAGCCGAGCTACGAAGACTCTGATTCTCATATTCAGATGAGATACGTATGCAATGGATGCGACATCCATGCGAGTCATTTTCTTTTGACCCCTCTTTTAGTAAATAGTACATTAGATAAACCCACACCCTTTAAACAAGAACAACAAGAGTGGATCCCGTAGAGTACTACGGATGCGTAGGGGTGCTAATACCTTCCCTTCGCATAATCGACTCCCGAACCCAAGATTTGGTTGCGAGACCTTGTATTTTCCTTTCCTTTTTCCAGGTTTACTTCGAGTGTTTGGTTTCCCTCCTTTGGGATAAATAACGCACGGTGGTGACTCTTCTGTCTTTTCTTTTTTCGCCGGTTGTTTTTTTTCGCATTCCTTTTTTAGGTTGCGACAGCTGGCGACTCTGCTGGGGACCCGGTTTCCCTAAGCGAGTCCCTCCTAGCTTTTGTAGTTTTCTTGTTTGTTGGGTTTTTATTCTTTTGTACAGTTATTTATTTACCTGCTTTACCTTATTGCATTCATGTACATATGTCTGTTGTATCTAGGGGTTCTGTTGGGTTGTTTGTTTGTTTGGGTGGGATGTTCTATGAGATAAGCCCACTACCCAGGCTTGAGTGTACACACAGGTTTTAGAGTGGATAGTCATGAGGCTTGCGTGGCATGTTGCTACGTTAAGTCGTTCATGAAGACCCACATTCCAGACGAGGTTTCTTTTTGATATATTCTGTCCTATGGGTGTTCCATAACGACAGATGTTCCTTTAGAAATCGTCGACTCTGGTGACCATTTCTCGAGAACTCAGTCAAAGCCTCTCCTCCGAGACGTGATTACGTTAGCTCTAGTGGGCGCATTCTCGCTGCTCAATCCGAGGACCCCGAGACTAGGAACTTGCTTTAGGATGTCCTGTTGAGGGGAGTCAGTGGAGGTCTTTTATCCCGTAATAATGCCAAACCTTCAGTGGTAAACGTATTATTCGACTGAAGGGCTGAAGCTGACAAACTTCTGTTCTTAGAACCTACCAGTGAGGGGCGGGCTAAATTCAGGAAACCTTAACCTTCAACCAACCCGGTTTTCTGGAGCAGAGCTTTGATCTTCATATATTCTTCAGTGGGTTTCTCTTCAGACAGTGTGAACCAATAGTTGTTCAAGCGGATACAGCAATCCTGATTTCCATGTCACTGCATTGCATCACATCATTTTGCATTCATATCATTTGACACATGTTTATCTATTCCCAGGGGTTCATATCTTTTTCTTAATTCTAGTCGGGGTTTTATTCTTACACTGTTTATCAAATGTGAGACTGGAATCAAGGGGGTAGAATGCCCTTTGGAATTGATAAACATGTCATTGCATTTGCATATCCATTAGCATGTCTTTCTCCAGTGTTGGAATCGTTCAGTATGGCCAGATCTCTGCAATCAATAAAGAAGATGGGGATAGTGATTGCGACGTTGACAACTGGACTGCTGAATAAATAGTCCAAGTTACTCTTCAGACAAAGTAATTTTGTTTTGTTTTGCATTTTGCATGAAAGCCCTACGCTCTGCCAAAGGCGTGGTGGTTCATTGTAGGGCCACATCATGTTTTGAATTTTCAATGATTATCATCAATAAAGGACGTTTTGCAATCAAATTTATGCTCACTGTCTTTATGTTTTTACTTTCATTTTCAAAACCATAAAAATGGCAATGTTTTTTTGTGACTTTCTTGAACTCTTTTCTAAAATAAAGCATGAAACACCGTTCGTGCAGAATTTATCTTGCGGATTCCATTAAAAACAGTTCTGTTATGGCTCAGGAGAGTGAAGAAGATTGTGAACTCCCCAAAGAATTGGCCAGACTATTGAAACAGGAGGAAAGGGTCATTCAACCTCATCAGGAAGAGTTGGAAGTCATTAACCTTGGTACAGAGGACGCAAAGAAAGAGATCAAGATAGGGGCTGCTTTAGAGGAAAAGGTCAAGAGAGGGCTGATTGAAATGTTTCAAGAATATGTGGATGTATTCGCATGGTCGTATCAAGATATGCCTGGTTTGGATACAAATATTGTGGTGCACAGGCTACCTCTCAGAGAAGATTGTCCTTCGGTAAAGCAGAAGCTTCGCAGAACTAGTCCTGATATGGCTGTGAAGATCAAAGAGGAGGTTCATAAACAGTTGGATGCAGGTTTTCTAGCAGTTACCATTTATCCCCCTTGGGTGGCCAACATCGTACCCGTGCCGAAGAAGGATGGTAAAGTCAGGATGTGTGTCGATTACCGGGTTTTAAACAGAGCCAGTCCGAAAGATGACTTCCCATTACCTCACATTGATGTATTGGTCGATAACACTGCTTAGTCCTCGGTTTTCTCTTTCATGGATGGATTTTCTGGCTATAATCAGATCAAGATGGCGCCAGAAGACATGGAGAAGACGACATTCATTACACCTTGGGGCATGTTCTGTTATAAGGTAATGCCATTTGGGTTGAAGAACGTCGGCGCTACCTACCAAAGAGCTATGACGACTCTCTTTCATGACATGATGCACAAAGAAATTGAAGTGTACGTGGATGATATGATTGCGAAGTCTCAGACAGAAGAGGAACACTTGGTAAACTTGCAAAAGTTGTTTGAAAGATTGAGAAAGTTCAAACTGAGGTTGAATCCAAACAAGTGTACATTTGGAGTGAGATCTGGAAAGCTGTTAGGTTTTATTGTCAGTGAGAAAGGGATTGAGGTTGATCCAGCGAAAGTGAAAGTTATTCAAGAAATGCCTGAACCAAGAACGGAGAAGCAGGTTCGTGGGTTTTTAGGGAGGCTGAACTACATTGCACGGTTCATATCTCACCTAACAGCTACGTGCGAACCGATATTTAAATTGCTAAGAAAAGATCAAGCAATCAGGTGGAACAATGATTGTCAAAAAGCTTTTGATAAGATAAAAGATTATTTGCAGAAACCTCCAATTCTTATACCTCCAGTTCCTGGGAGGCCTCTGATAATGTACCTTTCAGTAACAGAGAATTCGATGGGGTGTGTATTGGGACAGCATGACGAGTCTGGTCAAAAAGAGCATGCAATATACTACCTTAGCAAAAATTTACCGACTGTGAAACAAGATATTCGCTGCTCGAGAAAACTTGTTGCGCTTTGGCATGGGCTGCTCGCCGACTAAGACAGTATATGTTGAACCATACTACCTTGTTGATTTCTAAGATGGACCCAGTAAAGTATATCTTTGAAAAGCCGGCTCTTACCGGACGAGTGGCTCGTTGGCAGATGATTTTGATAGAGTATGATATCTAGTACACGTCGCAAAAGGCCATTAAGGGTAGTATTCTGTCTGATTACCTTGTCGAGCAACCAATTGATGACTACCAGCCGATGATGTTTGAATTCCCCGATGAAGATATCATGTACTTAAAAATGAAAGATTGTGAAGAGCCTCTTGTCGAGGAAGGACCGGATCCCGATGACAAGTGGACACTGATGTTTGATGGGGCGGTAAATGTGAATGGAAATGGTGTTGGGGCAGTACTCATTAATCCTAAAGGTGCACACATACCTTTTTCTTCCATATTGACTTTTGAAGTAACCAACAACGAAGCTGAGTACGAGGCCTGTATCATGGGGATTGAGGAAGCCATCGATCTAAGGATCAAAACTATGGACATTTATGGAGATTCTGCTCTAGTGATTAACCAAGTCAATGGAGACTGGAATACTCATCATCCGCATTTGATTCCTTATAGAGATTACACCAGAAGGATCCTGACTTTCTTCAAGACAGTAAAGTTGTATCATGTACCTCGAGATGAAAATCAAATGGCTGATGCCTTAGCCCTATTGTCTTCCATGATCAAAGTTCATTGGAAGAATCATGTGCCACACGTTGCTGTGAATCGACTCGAGAGGCTTGCGTATGTGTTTGCAGCCGAGTCTGTTATTGATGAGAAGCTGTGGTTTTATGATATTAAGAATTTCCTCAAAAGCCAAGAGTATCCTGAAGGAGCGTCAAAGAATGACAAGAAGACACTAAGAAGGCTAGCTGGAAGCTTTTACTTGAACAAGGATGATGTGTTGTACAAGAAGAGCTTTGACATGGTTCTGCTCAGATGCGTGGTTGGACGCGAAGCAGACGTGCTAATGCAGGAAGTGCACGAGGGATCTTTCGGTACCCATGCTGGTGGTCATGCAATGGCCAAGAAGTTATTAAGAGCCGGTTATTACTGGATAACCATGGAATCTGATTGTTTCAAATACACTCAGAAGTGCCACAAATGTCAGATCTATGTGTAGCACCTCAAATTTGCACCTCCCATTTGTGTATACATTCCATTTTTAGGTCATTAACATTGCATTGTTATTGCATAGCATGTTGCATTCCATCAGGCAAGACTGGTCAGGAGATTCAACTGTGCAAGGCAACAAGAGCATTTCCCATGAGATCAAAGCCCTAGGGTGGTTCCATTGAGCTTACATGACCCAAGGATCACTTTGAAGTAGCTTGGCCAAGTGTTGAAGGCTCAGAACTCATCAGTGCATGTGCAAATAATCTGAGACCCATAGAAGTCAACAGAAGTCAACTGCAAAGTCAACTATGGGGTTAGAGATGCTCCATTCATGTTCAAACAAGTCTCATTTGACATTTCAAACATCAACATTGAAGAATTTGAAGTCAGATCAAGACTTTCCAAAAATAGCAGGTGACCTGTAATTTGAACTTTCCAAAAATGGAAAGGTTTTGGACCAACTTCAACTCAAGATTACATCATCAAGAAAGCTTCAAATGAAATTTTGTCCAACATGAAAGTTGAATATCTTTCTCTCCCATTTCCAAAAAGTCCAAGATCATGGATTTCTCATGTCGGGTTGAGGAGATATGATCCAATCATGGCAAAGTGTGTTTGAAAATTCAAATGAGCATAACTTTTTAACCAAGACTCCAAAATGAGTGGTTCTTTTTGCATTTTGATCCTCATGACATGTACTTTCCAAGCATAGCATTACATGGCATGAATTTCATTTGCATGATCCTTGGCTTACTCATGAAGACTTTTGAAGGAAATTGCATAACATTATTTTGGATGATCATGGGCATACAAAACCAATTCCAAAGGGTGCATGGACTGATTTTAAGAGGATTTGGACCAGAAGATAGCACTGTTCACGTGCTTCTCATGCATGGAGGGTGAAAATACCAATTAGTGCAAACACTTCATAAGTTGCTAATCTCATTTGCATTTGGCCTAAACATGATTTGAGCATCATTAGCATGGCATATATATAGATAATCTCAACTGTTTCCATCATTAACATTGAATTTCAGATCTAGATCCAAAAATCATCAAAACTTTTCTCTCAAATTTTTTTGCAAATTCTTCACACAAAAGCATTTCCTCTTGTTTGATTCATGCTCATGAGGTGTTTTTGAGAAGATTTGGACGTGGAATCAAGGCAAATCGTGGCATATGGAGCTAGATTCAAAGCTTGAAGCATCCATGGAGCTTGCAAGATCTGCTGGATTCGTGTGCATTTGAGCTTCAAATTAATCATCAATTACTTCATTAAGCATTGTAGAGAAGATTGGAAGCATTACAAGCCTTGCATCACGCGATTCCAAGTTCTGTTCATCAAGAAGGTCAGTTTTCGAGTTCAATTATTTTGAAATTCATTAGGATATTTGTGTAGATCATGGCTTGGTGATGATTCTAATACAAATTTTGAGTGAATTGGTGTTGTATTGTGGAAGTAAGTTATGCATGATTGAAGTTTGAGTGTTCAATTTTGATTTCTTCGATTTGAGTAATATATGTTGTTTTTGATTGATTCGTTGCTTGATCAGTGCTTACCATGAAGAAACCGGTTGAATGATGTTATTATTTGTGATTTCTGGAACATTTTTTGGTTTTCTGGAAAATGCGCATGAAGATCATCATGATCTTCATCTTCAACCTCGAACTTCATGCATTTCCAGTATTTGCTAGGGTTTTGCTACCATTTTGCTACGAAACTTTGAATTAGCTACGAAAATCCTGGGAATTCTGGAAACGCGCTTATGTTTAGGGATTTAGGACGAAACGACATCGTTTAGGTAGCGTGCCAAGTTTAAATTCGTGCCAGGTTCGATCCTGGCCGAGTCCAGTTTTCAAATGCCTTGCCTTTTTTCACATGTTTTTCATATATGTTGCCATGCTTATTCATTTTTTATCTCAATTTTTTCCATCAACTTCCAAAAATCACTATAAATAGGAAAATGCATCAATTTGATCCCAATTTTTTGCTATGTGTTCCTTATCCTGTCTACTTTTTTATGATCATAAATTGGAAAGTTGTGCCTGGCTGGAAAAATGATTTATCCTAGGGTGATTGAACATGCATCCATTCATGATATTGCCTTGTTCCTTTGATCATAAAATGCTTGTTTCTTATCCAATGATTCTGAAATTTTGTGTGTGGATTCTAGACATGTTGAGTGACATTTTGGCTTTGGTTTGAGATTTTTCCCATGCTCCAATTCTGTTTTATGATTGTGCTAACTTGGTGTGACAATTTGTGTCACACCTTTGGTTGTCTGTTTTGTACAATGTGATTGCCATGCCTAATGATTTCCAATGCTCCTGATTTTTTGTATGTTGATTGTAACACCCCGATAAAATATGATAATTATTTAATTTAAGTTTAATAGTATATTATGATGATAATATGAATGAGAGGGTATTATTTTTCAAAATAAAAGATAAACCCTTCATATATATTATTATTAGTATATTTATTAATTTAATTAAATAATTGGAATATTATTGGATTATTATTATTGGAATAAAAAGTTGGAATCAGTAAAGAGTCCCATTTGGTAAAAAGGTTTTACACGTGAAAACAGAGAAGAAACCGAGAAAGGGAGAAGAAGAGGCTAGGGCTCAAGAGGAGAATTCACGATTGTTGAAGGTCAAAGAAGGATTTGCCGGATTAACTCAGGTAAGGGGGGTTTATCGTCGTTTAATGGGTATTATGGGTTAACATGTAATGGGTAGTAATAAGCCACTGAATCGACTCTAATTAGGATGATGAATGTTGCAAATTGTGAACTTATGGATGGATGAGATATGGGTTTATAATTGAAGAAAATTCGTAGGAATTAGATGTAATAAGGTTAGAAATTGTGAAATTGAATGGGTATGATCTGTGTTAGATAATATGAATGAATGCTGTGTAAAAATTGGACTGTGGAAGGTTGGATCTGAGGAATCTCGTAGCAGAGAAAACCCATAGCAGATCTGGAAAAAATGGTTTCTGGTCATACGCGTATGACACTAGGCCATACGCGTATGAGATGGCCTGGTACGCGTATGGGGTGAGGCCATACGCGTATGAATGGAGAAGATGATGTTCTAAACGTAGTTTTGTCTCTGTTGGTACGCGTACGGGAGAAGTGGTATGCGTAGCATACACGTATGAGACAGGCCATACGCGTATGGGCATGAGGCATACGTGTATGGGCAGAAGTTTGATTTTTCTGAGCTGTTGTTGTGCAGTTTTGGTCGTTTCAGTTGAGTGATGTAATTTAGCTGATGTATGATATAGTAGGGATCATTTCCCATTGTTTTGAGCAGTATAAGTATTAGTAGAGTGTGTTAATACTATGATTTATTATTTGGCATGACATGATATGATTATGTGATAAATATGCTGATGATGTATGATGGTATGCATAATGCTGTGGATATATCTATTATGTATGCAATTGTGGATGGACTGTTTATGGCTTAGAGTGTGAGCATATGTCCATTGTGGATTGTTGTTGATGTTTGCATGCTAGGTGATTTAGCGTGCATAGCATGGCCTTTATGGTGGTAGCTAATTCCCATGGTGAGGAATTAGTGAGTGAGTCACTAGGTCTCAAATGAGTGGGACTAGTGAGCTTGGTAGCCGTATCTGGGTTTGATCGGTGAGGCTGAACTATGTGTTCACGAATAGTCGGTACCGCATGCATGGAGTCTCATTACATAATGTATGTATGGCGTATAATATGAATGGATGTATTCCAATATTATACGTGTGTCTTGTGTTTGTGTTGAGTATGAATATGAGTTGATGTTGCCGTTGCTGAATGTGTGATATGATTAGGGTGATGAATGTGTTAATTTACTTAACATTACATGATATTTTATATTGCTTATTATATCGATTGAGGAACTCACCCTTACAACTATGTTTCAGGTAACGAGCAGTGATTGAGTAGAAGCTAGTGCTTGGAGTCTAGTGTAGTTCCTTAGTGGGTCATGCTCTGGTATATGTAACATCGGGACGAGATGTTTTACTTTGTTTTCATCTTTGGTTGTTGAACAATTTTACATGTAATGTGTTACATGGTTTGCATGTTGTTAGACTTCTATCCGCTGCGAATTGTGCAATGTTTTATTTTGATTAATAAATGAGCATGACAAGTGATTTTTTGTGAATGGTGTGAAGTGTCAAGTGTGACACCCTGAAATTGCATATCTACTCTGATTTATATTTTGTTGTTTTAATTAATTATTGGGGTATTTTAGAAGGGTGTTACATTAGTGGTATCAGAGCATAGTCGGTCGAGTCGAGTCGTAATTATTCTGTTTCCCTGTATGTGATGGGTGTTGTGTAACCCTATCAGTACTTATTGTTTTAGCTTGTTGGATTAACTCAGAATAGAGATGGCTGGAAGAGGTAGAGACGATGCTGCGATTGCTGAGGCTCTGGGTATGCTAGCTGGAGTACTTGGAGGGAATCCGAATGTTGTGGGATTAGGAGCTGCTCGTCAACTGAGTAAGTTCCAGAGGAACAATCCTCTAATGTTCAAGGGAGCATATGATCCAGAGGGTGCTCAGAAGTGGTTGAAGGAGATCGAGAGGATCTTCCGAGTGACTGAGTGTGCCGATAACCAGAAGGTCAGGTTCGGTACGCATATGCTGTCAGAGGAAGCAGATGATTGGTGGGTTGCTGCCCGCACTGAGTTGGAAGCTACTGGGAATGCTGAGATCACGTGAGCGGTGTTCAGAGAGAGATTCCTGAGGAAGTACTTTCCAGAGGATGTCAGAGGAAAGAAAGAGATAGAGTTCTTAGAATTGAAGCAGGGCATCCGGTCTGTCACTGAGTATGCTGCTAAGTTCACAGAGCTGTCGAAGTATTACACTCCCTATGATGAGGCTACTGGGGAATTTTCAAAATGTGTAAAGTTTGAGAACGGGTTACGTCCCGAGATCAAGCAGGCTATTGGGTATCAGCGGATTAGAGTGTTTTCTGACTTGGTTGACTGTTGCAGGATTTTTGAACAGGATACCAAGGCCAGAGCGGAGAGCTATCAGCAGAGGGTGGATAGAAAAGGCAAGAATCAGAATGATCATGGGAAACCGTATGCAGCTGGCCAAGGTTTCCAGAGACAAAGTGGGATGAAGAGACCTAGTGGGGGAGACTCCAGTGCCCCTGCTAAGTGTTACAGATGTGGTCAGGTTGGACATCGTATCCATGAGTGTACCAGTACTGAGAAGAAGTGTTTCAAGTGTGGAAAAGGTGGTCACCTGGCTGCAGAGTGCCGGTTGAAGACTATGACTTGTTTCAACTGTGGAGAGGTGGGTCATATCAGTCCACAGTGTCCTAAGCCGAAGAAAGAGAACCAGTCGGGAGGCAAGGTCTTTGCTTTATTGGGTTCTGAGACTTCTGCAGATGATCGTTTGATCCGAGGTACGTGTTATGTTAATGGCTTTCCTCTTGTAGCTATTAATGACACAGGTGTGACTCATTCCTTTATATCTTTGGATTGTGCGGTGAAACTTAAATTAGAGATATCTGAGATGCATGGGAGTATGGTGATTGATACTCCTACGAAGGGTTCAGTGACTACTACTTCAGTTTGTTTAAATTGCCCTTTGAGTATTTTTGGTAGAGACTTTGGGATGGACCTCGTGTGTCTTCCACTAGTGCAGATTGATGTTATCCTGGGTATGAACTGGTTGGTGTTTAACCGAGTTTATATTAACTGTTTTGATAAGACTGTGATCTTTCCTGAGATTGAGGAAGGAAAGAGTTTGTTTCTATCAGCAAGGCAGGTGAATGAGGCAGTAGCAGATGGGGCAGAGTTGTTTATGTTGTTAGCGACTTTGGAGGCTAAAGATAAACTGGTGATTTGCGATCTAGCCGTGGTGTGTGATTTTCCTGATGTGTTTCCTGAAGAAGTGAATGAATTACCGCTAGAGCGTGAAGTTGAGTTCTCGATTGATTTGGTACCTGGTACTAGGCCGATATCGATGGCTCCGTACCGTATGTCTGCTGTTGAGTTAACTGAATTGAAGAGTCAGCTGGAAGATCTGTTGGATAAGAAATTTATTCGTCCGAGTGTGTCACCGTGGGGCGTACCAGTGTTATTGGTTAAGAAGAAAGAAGGTACTATGAGGTTGTGTGTGGACTACAGGCAACTGAATAAAGTGACGATCAAGAATCGGTATCCTTTGCCGAGGATTGATGATTTGATGGATCAGTTGGTTGGTGCGAGTGTGTTCAGCAAAATAGATTTGAGATCGGGGTATCATCAGATACGTGTGAAAACTGAAGATATTCAGAAGACTGCTTTCAGAACAAGGTATGGACATTATGAGTATTCTGTAATGCCTTTTGGTGTGACTAATGCGCCTGGGTATTTATGGAGTATATGAATAGGATTTTCCATCCGTACCTAGACAAGTTTGTTGTGGTGTTTATTGACGATATTTTGGTGTATTCGAAATCTGAAGAAGAGCATGTTGAACATTTGAGAGTGGTTTTAGGAGTTCTACGAGAAAAGAAGTTATTTGCTAAACTGTCCAAGTGTGAATTTTGGTTAGAAGAGGTTAGTTTTCTTGGTCATGTGGTTTCAAGAGGTGGTGTTGTTGTTGATCCTTCTAAGATAGAAGCGGTATCTGAGTGGGAAGCTCCGAAGTCAGTTTCTGAGATAAGGAGTTTTCTTGGACTTGCTGGTTATTATAGGAAATTCATTGAGGGATTTTCTAAGTTGGCGTTACCGTTGACGATGTTGACTAGAAAGGGGCAAACGTTTTTTTGGGACTCAACATGTGAAGAAGGTTTCCAAGAGTTAAAGAGAAGGTTAACTACTGCTCCTATTCTGATATTACCAAGTTCGTCGGAACCATTTGAGGTTTTCTGTGATGCTTCATTGTTGGGTTTGGGTGGTGTTTTGATGCAGAATAAGCAGGTTGTAGCTTATGCTTCGAGACAACTGAAGGTTCATGAGAGGAACTATCCGACACACGATTTAGAGTTGGCAGCTGTGGTATTTGTTCTGAAGTTATGGAGGCATTACTTGTACGGGTCAAGATTTGAGGTTTTCAGTGACCATAAAAGTTTAAAGTATTTGTTTGATCAGAAAGAGCTGAATATGAGACAGAGGAGATGGTTAGAGTTTCTGAAGGATTATGACTTTGGTTTGAATTACCACCCGGGTAAAGCAAACGTAGTGGCTGATGCATTGAGTCGGAAATCATTGCATATGTCTATGTTAATGGTTAAGGAATTGGATTTAATTGAGCAGTTTAGAGACTTGAGTTTGGTGTGTGAGAGTACTCACAATAGTGTTAAATTGGGAATGTTGAAGTTAACCAGTGGTATTCTGGATGAGATTAGAGAGGGTCAGAAATCCGATGTGCTTCTGGTTGATAAGTTGACTCTAGTGAATCAAGGTCAAGGTGGTGAATTTAGAGTTGATGAGAATGGTGTTTTGAAATTGGGTAATCGGGTGTGTATTCCAGATGTTACCGAACTTAAGAAGAGTATTCTTGAGGAAGGACATCGTAGTGGCCTGAGTATTCATCCTGGGGCTACGAAGATGTATCATGATTTGAAAAAGTTATTTTGGTGGCCGGGAATGAAAAGAGAAATTGCGAATTTTGTTTATTCTTGTTTGACTTGTCAGAAGTCAAAGATTGAGCATCAGAAGCCGTCTGGGCTAATGCAACCGTTGGCTATTCCAGAGTGGAAGTGGGATAGTATCAGTATGGATTTTGTTTCTGGTTTACCGAGGACAATTAAGAATTTTGAAGCTATTTGGGTAATTGTTGACAGATTGACAAAATCGACTCATTTCATTCCGATCAGAATGGATTATCTGTTAGAGAAATTAGCTGAGTTGTATATTGAGAAAATTGTAAGTTTGCATGGTATTCCGTCGAGTATTGTTTCGGACCGAGATCCTAGATTTACATCGAAGTTCTGGGAAGGTTTGCAGAGGGCTTTGGGAACTAAGCTGAGATTGAGTTCTGCATATCATCCGCAGACTGATGGTCAGACTGAGAAGACGATTCAATCACTGGAGGATCTTTTGAGGGCTTGTGTTTTGGAAAAGGGAGGTGCTTGGGATTGTTATTTACCTTTGATTGAGTTTACCTACAACAATAGTTTTCATTCGAGCATTGGTATAGCACCGTTTGAAGCTTTGTATGGTAGGAGATGTAGGACACCTTTATGTTGGTATGAGTCCGGTGAGAGTGTTGTGGTTGGACCGGAGATTGTTCAACAAACTACAGAAAAGATTAAGATGATTCAGGAGAAGATGAGGATTGCTCAGAGTCGTCAGAAGAGTTATCACGACAAGAGGAGGAAGTCACTTGAGTTTCAAGAGGGAGATCATGTGTTTCTTCGTGTTACTCCGATAACTGGAGTTGGTCGAGCTTTGAAGTCGAAGAAGTTGACACCTCGATTTATTGGTCCTTATCAGATTTTGGAGAGGATAGGGGAGGTAGCCTATCGTATCGCTTTACCGCCGTCACTTGCGAATTTGCATGAGGTTTTTCATGTGTCTCAGTTGAGGAGGTACATTCCTGATCCGTCGCATGTGGTCCAAGTAGATGATGTACAGGTGAGAGATAACCTGACTGTTGAGACATCACCTATGAGGATCGAGGATCGAGAGTTGAAGCAGTTGCGGGGTAAAGAGATTGCTTTGGTAAGGGTAGCTTGGGGAGGACCAGCGGGTGGCAATGTGACTTGGGAACTTGAGAGTCATATGAAGGAGTCTTATCCGGAGTTATTCGTTTGAGGTATGTTTTCGAGGACGAAAACTCTTTTAGTGGGGGAGAGTTGTAACACCCCGATAAAATATGATAATTATTTAATTTAAGTTTAATAGTATATTATGATGATAATATGAATGAGAGGGTATTATTTTTCAAAATAAAAGATAAACCCTTCATATATATTATTATTAGTATATTATTATTTAATTAAATAATTGGAATATTATTGGATTATTATTATTGGAATAAAAAGTTGGAATCAGTAAAGAGTCCCATTTGGTAAAAAGGTTTTACACGTGAAAACAGAGAAGAAACCGAGAAAGGGAGAAGAAGAGGCTAGGGCTCAAGAGGAGAATTCACGATTGTTGAAGGTCAAAGAAGGATTTGCCGGAATAACTCAGGTAAGGGGGGTTCATCGTCGTTTAATGGGTATTATGGGTTAACATGTAATGGGTAGTAATAAGCCACTGAATCGACTCTAATTAGGATGATGAATGTTGCAAATTGTGAACTTATGGATGGATGAGATATGGGTTTATAATTGAAGAAAATTCGTAGGAATTAGATGTAATAAGGTTAGAAATTGTGAAATTGAATGGGTATGATCTGTGTTAGATAATATGAATGAATGCTGTGTAAAAATTGGAATGTGGAAGGTTGGATCTGAGGAATCTCGTAGCAGAGAAAACCCATAGCAGATCTGGAAAAAATGGTTTCTGGTCATACGCGTATGACACTAGGCCATACGCGTATGAGATGGCCTGGTACGCGTATGGGGTGAGGCCATACGCGTATAAATGGAGAAGATGATGTTCTAAACGTAGTTTTGTCTCTGTTGGTACGCGTACGGGAGAAGTGGTACGCGTAGCATACGCGTATGAGACAGGCCATACGCGTATGGGCTTGGCTAGGAAATGTGCCATACGCGTATGGGCATGAGGCATACGTGTATGGGCAGAAGTTTGATTTTTCTGAGCTGTTGTTGTGCAGTTTTGGTCGTTTTAGTTGAGTGATGTAATTTAGCTGATGTATGATATAGTAGGGATCATTTCCCGTTGGTTTTAGCAGTATAAGTATTAGTAGAGTGTGTTAATACTGTGATTTATTATTTGGCATGACATGATATGATTATGTGATAAATATGCTGATGATGTATGATGGTATGCATAATGCTGTGGATATATCTATTATGTATGAAATTGTGGATGGACTGTTTATGGCTTAGAGTGTGAGCATATGTCCATTGTGGATTGTTGTTGATGTTTGCATGCTAGGTGATTTAGCGTGCATAGCATGGCCTTTATGGTGGTAGCTAATTCCCATGGTGAGGAATTAGTGAGTGAGTCACTAGGTCTCAAATGAGTGGGACTAGTGAGCTTGGTAGCCGTATCTGGGTTTGATCGGTGAGGTTGAACTATGTGTTCACGAATAGTCGGTACCGCATGCATGGAGTCTCATTACATAATGTATGTATGGCGTATAATATGAATGGATGTATTCCAGTATTATACGTGTGTCTTGTGTTTGTGTTGAGTATGATTATGAGTTGATGTTGCCGTTGCTGAATGTGTGATATGATTAGGGTGATGAATGTGTTAATTTACTTAACTTTACATGATATTTTATAATGCTTATTATATCGATTGAGGAACTCACCCTTACAACTATGTTTCAGGTAACGAGCAGTGATTGAGTAGAAGCTAGTGCTTGGAGTCTAGTGTAGTTCCTTAGTGGGTCATGCTCTGGTATATGTAACATCGGGACGAGATGTTTTACTTTGTTTTCATCTTTGGTTGTTGAACAATTTTACATGTAATGTGTTACATGGTTTGCATGTTGTTAGACTTCTATCCGCTGCGAATTGTGCAATGTTTTATTTTGATTAATAAATGAGCATGACAAGTGATTTTTTGTGAATGGTGTGAAGTGTCAAGTGTGACACCCTGAAATTGCATATCTACTCTGATTTATATTTTGTTGTTTTAATTAATTATTGGGGTATTTTAGAAGGGTGTTACATTGATCATGTTAGATGTCTTGAATATGCATGAATTTTTCCAGAATTTATTGAATCATTTCTGTTTTGATTTGAATTTTTCATTCATGATGATCACATATGAACTTTGAAATTTCCTTTAACTTCACTTGATCATGAAATGCATTTGGTTAATGATTTTGATATGAGCCTTTTTAGGATATGTCAATATATGTTTGAAGTTACTTCTTGTCAAGTTTGAAGTTCTCTTTTGACTTTTTGACCCTCTTTTGACCCTAGGCTTTGACCTAGTGGTTTGGACTTATCATTTGAGCTGTGATTTCAGGTTCAGATGCACATTGCCATGATTGGAGTGACTCATTCATTTAAGCCTGATTATTGGTTGATGTTGGCTAACACTGTGTTGTTTTGTAGGCTTTGAGAACAAGTTCACTTGTGCTTGTGTCTTGCTCATTGTTGTCTGTCTGTGTGATTGACTGTTGTTTGTTTGTCTGTACAGTTTAACTGATTGGTTTAGATTTTTTCACAGGTACCTAAGTTGCTTTGAGTTCATTTTGAACTTGCTTTGCTAGCTTGTGGTTTGCTTACCACTGAGGTATAATTCTTCTGACTTCATGTAGTCTGGAAGACCTGTCCTGTTATGTGGGCAGGCACCTGTCTGAAGCCCTCCTTAAGAGGCAATGCTTGTGAATGTTTATTTTTGTGCCAAGCAGGTAAAGTCCTCTTTAGAGGCAATTGGCAGATAAAAGGGATGTGCAATCCATCCCCTGCTATTCAGTGTGTCATTCACCTTGCTCACACCATTGTGTTAATGCATTGTGGATAATAACCCAAGATCCTGTTGAATCAGTCATCTGTGGAGAAGAGTTCCTACATTCTGAACTCCCACACCTTCTATTTGAGTCAAGCTCTCCCAGGCCAGGGATAAGAGCTGTGAGGTCTTACCCTCACTCCCCATTTCATCTGCTTCACCCTAACTCTCAATGTTAGGGTTAAGAGCTACAAGCCCCCCGTTCCAGTTGGCTTGTTTCTGCAGCCTAGCCTTGTATGAGCCCAATTGTTTGCATATAGTGTGTGTGCTTGCTTTTTTGTGCTTGTATGTGTTTGCTTGTGCTGTTTAGGATAGCTTACTTCCTGTGCAAGTTAGGATAGAAACCTCAACTTAGGGATCGTATGCATGACAACTTCTAGGCTCGAGTCGTAGTCTCCCTAGTAGTTTGTGTCTCCCTTTGTCTCTGGTTTGGACAGAAGTTCTTTCCCTGTTCAGGGGAACTACGTCGCCCTGATCCTCATACCAGATGAGGTACGTAGGCAGGAGATGAGTTGATCTCTCCGGACGCCCTTTTTCTTTTTCAACCCTCTTGTGTGTGCTTGGAGTCTGATGTAAGTCCAGCTATTGGCATTCCGTTTCCAGTTCGTGTGTGTTTTGTTTGGCGTGCGTTAGCCGAGCTACGAGTGCTCTGATTCTTCTCTGGGTAGAGAAGATACGTATGCATAGGACGCGACATCCTAGCGAGCATGTTTCCCCTGTCCCGAACTACGTCGACTCTG
Source organism: Lathyrus oleraceus (assembly GCF_024323335.1). Taxonomy (NCBI): domain Eukaryota; kingdom Viridiplantae; phylum Streptophyta; class Magnoliopsida; order Fabales; family Fabaceae; genus Lathyrus; species Lathyrus oleraceus. The sequence continues at coordinate 309,899,995 of NC_066580.1, forward strand.
ATGTCTGTGCTTGACAGACTACGTAGGCCCAGGATGCGATATCCTGCCGAGTCCCGTTTCTTCCGTCTTTCTGTGTTTGTTTCCAGCGTGTGTGCAGTTTTGAGCAGTTATCTAGCAACCTTTTTTCTATTCTTCTGAGCGTGGATCCCGTCGAGTACGACGGATGCGTAGGGGTGCTAATACCTTCCCTTCGCATAACCGACTCCCGATCCCATCTCTCTCTGGTCGCGAGACCATGTCTTTTCCAGGTTTACTTCGAGTGTTTCCTTTCCCTCTTTTGGGATAAATAACGCACGGTGGCGGCTCTGTTGTTTCGTTTTCCCGCCGGTTTTTCGCGTAATGCAACAGCTGGCGACTCTGCTGGGGACATCATAGAGAAGTTGACCCCCTGCTGGTCCATCTTCCCTAAGCGAGTCACTCCTAGCGCTCTTTAGATAGGGTTTGGTTGCTTTTGCTGTTTCATTTATTGCGTTCATTTATTTATGTTTGCATTTATGTTTGCATTCATCATACTTTCATCTATGTTGGCTGTGTGTTTGTCTCTCTGTGGGGTGGGAGTTACAAGAGGTAAAAGGCCCAATACCCAGGCTATGAGTGAACTCTAGGACACCTAGGAATAGAGTGATTCTTGGGAAGCGGGTGGTATTGCGCCACTTAGCGGAACTTGATATCACGAGCAGTCCAGATCCTGATGGGGTATTATCGGTACATACATCTGGTGTGTACATGATGATATTCTATGAAAGGGTTGCTTATCCTGCGTTTCTCTTGACTTTACCCTGGCCTAGATGACACCCGTGAGTGGGGAGGGAATGATCATTATCACAGGTACCGTTGGTGACTTGTTGGTGACTTGTTGGTGACTCTTGGGTCCTGTTGGTGACTTGATTCAGAGATATGTGGGTCTCAGATGATTTTGGGTCTCAGATGACTTTGTGGTTTCGAATTCAAGCCGAAGCTTTGAACCTGTGCTCCGTAACACACAGCCAACCAGTCGTGTTTGCATCATTTGCATCATAGCATATTTACTTTCAAAAAATAATGCAATAAAAAAAGAAATGAGAAAAAGAAAAAAGAAAAAAGCTAATATCCTCATGCATATCATTTCTCAGGTTCATTCAGGGGTCTATTCACTGTGAGAGATGGCATCCATTCCAGAGTTGAAGAGGAAGACTTACACCTACAGTTTTCACCGTGAGCCATTGACGTCTTTGATAGAGTTGAGCAACCTTGTGACCGGCGGTAACCAGAAGGTGTTTGTTGATCAGTATAGGGACTTGTTGACACTGCTGAAGATGGTGGTAGATTCAGTGCCGTTGCAGACTCTTCTCCAGTTTTATGACCCAGAGCTCCGTTGTTTCACTTTCCAGGATTATCAGTTAGCGCCCATTCTCGAGGAGTATTCCATTCTGATGAATGTTCCGATCAGATATCAGGTTCCTTTCTTGGATGTTCCAAAGGAGGTTGATTTCAGAGATGTTTTCAGAGATGTTGTCAGAGCTCTTCATCTGAGTATCAAGGAAGTGAGTGACAATTGGAAGTCGAGTGGTGATGTCGTAGGGTTACCTTTGAAGTACCTGTTAAGGATGGCTAAAGAGGAAGCAAAGAAGGGAAATTGGGAAGCTTTTCATGCCCAGTTAGCCATCATGATTGATGGGATTGTGTTGTTCCCGAGTATGCCTAACTTTGTGGACTTTGCTGCAGTCATTATCTTCATTGGAGGAAACCCGGTTCCTACTCTGTTAGCCGACACTTACTATGCTGTTCATAGCAGGCATGGTAAGGGTGGAGCTATCAGATGCTGTCTCCCATTATTGCTCAGATGGTTCTTGTCTCTCCTGCCAGTCAGTGGACCTTTTATGGATGCTCAGAGCACTCATAAGTGGACTCAGAGGGTTATGTCTCTTACCTCTTATGATATCAGGCGGATATCTTACCGGATGGATGTGCGTAATGTCATCATGAGTTGTGGAGAGTTTCGTAATGTGTCACTCGTAGGGACTAAGGGTTGCATCAATTACAACCCGGTTCTTTCTCTTCGCCAGTTGGGGTTTGTGATGAATGGAAGACCACTCGACGCTGAGATAGTTGAAAGTGTGTATTTTGAGAAGCGGAGTGACCCTGCTAGATTGGAGCAAATAGGAAGAGCTTGGAAGACCATTGGTGTCAAGGATGGAGCTGTGTTAGGGAAGAAGTTTGTTGTTGCTATGCCTGATTACATTGATTGGGTCAAGAAGAGAGTGGAGACTTTGTTGTTGCCCTATGATAGGATGGAGTCATTGCAAGAGCAACCACCTTTGATCCTTGCTGAGAGTGTGCCTGCTGAGCAGTACAAGCAAGCCTTGATGGAGAATCGTTGGTTGAAAGAGAAGGAACAAGATACCCAGATGGAGCTTTACAAAGCCAAAGCTGATAAGTTGAACTTGGCTCATCAACTCAAAGGCATGCAGGGTGAAGATGCTAGTAGATTGAAGAGCAAGAAGAGGTCCTATGAGGAGATGGAGACCTTGTTGAATGCAGAACACCGTGAGTGCCTGAGGTTGCAGAGAGCTGAAGCCAATTATCAGAAGAAGATAAGGGACTTGGAAAAGCAGCTCAGAGACAAAGACATCCAATTGAAGAAGGAGGTAGACTTGAGACGTGCATCAGAGAGTCAGCTTGGAGAAGAAGTTGTGGAGCTCAGAAGACAACTAAAGGAGAAGCTCACTCCCCTGCCAGAATGTTCAGAATGTGACCTGTTGATAGACCAATGCCAGTATCTGAAGACGCTCATTCCGGGAGGACATTTGTCTTAGCTTGTATCTCTGTTGTTTATGTTGAGAATCACCTCCAGGCTTGTTGGATGGGATTCATTGTTGTACTCTAATCATTTGAACCTTTGTTGTATGATCCTTGTTGCTCATATCTATAGATGAGGTTGTTGATGTTTCACCTTGTGCTCAGTACTCTTGTGTTGCTGTTGTGTTGTTCTTGCTGCAGGTTGCCATTTCTTGAAAGATGAATTGGGCTCTTGAATGCCTGAGAAATGAACATATCATGTGCATCATACGCATCATAAGCATCATACAGATATCATTTTGCATTACAGGTGTTCTTGATCGAGACTTCTCATTCTGGTTCCTGTTTTAGGCAGGATTGCTGATCAACGTCCGCACCGCTACGCAACCCGGTTGAATCAACAGAGGAACATGGACCAAGTTCAGGCAGAGTTGGCTGAGATGAGGGCTAACATGGCTCAATTCATGACAATGATGCAAGGGGTCATTCAAGGGCAAGAGGAGCTGCGTGCCTTAGCCCAGAGACAGGAAGTTGTACTCCCACCTCCCAGTCGTGCTTCGCCCGTGGTTGTTCTTGTGAATGATAATGTTGCTGCTGCTGCTCCCGTCAATGATTACGCCGTGGGTGATGATTTGAGGGGAATCAGAATCAATGGACAGCTTCTTGCTGCAGAGACTGTTAATGCCAGAGCAACCCGTGCTCTCGTTCGACATCCTGCTCCGCTGGTTGACAGGCAGGAAGATATGTTTACTCTCCTCAATGAGGATGATGAAGTTGTGGGAAGAACTGACGAAAGAGATAGGAGGGTTGATGCCCTAGCTGAGAAGATCAGAGCCATGGAATGTCAGAACTCTTTGGGGTTTGATGTTACGAATATGGGCATGGTGGAAGGATTGAGAATTCCATATAAGTTCAAGGCGCCATCTTTTGACAAATACAACGGTACTTCTTGTCCTCGCACCCATGTGCAGGCTTATTACAGGAAGATCTCCGCCTATACAGACGATGAAAAGATGTGGATGTATTTTTTCCAGGATAACTTATCTGGAGCTTCCTTGGACTGGTACATGGAGCTGAAAAGAGAATCCATTCGAAGTTGGAGAGATCTGGGTGAAGCCTTTCTGAGGCAATATAAGTATAATATGGACATGGCTCCGAGCCGGACTCAGTTGCAGAGCCTATGTCAGAAATCTGGAGAGAGTTTCAAAGAGTACGCCCAGATATGGCGTGAATTAGCTGCAAGGGTGCAACCTCCGATGCTAGAGAAGGAGTTGACTGATATGTTTATCGGAACTTTGCAAGGTGTGTTTATGGACCGGATGGGGAGTTGCCCATTCGGTAGCTTTTCTGATGTGGTAATATGTGGGGAGAGGACAGAGAGCCTTATTAAAGCTGGAAAGATTCAGGATGTTGGTTCCTCATCTTCAAAGAAACCATTTGTTGGGGCACCCCGTAGGAGGGAGGGTGAAACTAATGCGGTGCAACATCGTAGAAATGTGAACAGAGGTCAGTATCGCCAGGTTGCTGCTGTAACCATTCCAGCACCTCAACCACGACAACAACAACAACAGAGGGTCCAACAACCGCCACCACAACAACAACAACAGCGTCCGTTTCAGCAGAGACAGAGAATGTCGGATCGACGATTCGACCCGTTGCCGATGACATATGCTGAATTGTTGTCCGAATTGCTTAGATTGGGGTTTGTTGAATTGCGTACTATGGCTCCGTTGACAAAGATACCACCTGGGTATGATGCCAACGTTCATTGTGATTTCCACTCTGGTGCACCGGGGCACCATATAGAGAATTATAGGGCTTTTCATCATAAGGTCCAGGACTTAATTGACGCCAAAACTATCAATTTTGCTCATGTCCCTAATGTTGTGAACAATCCTATGCCTCAGCACGGTGCGCATAGGGTGAATAATTTGGAAGGAGAGGAAGCTGAAGACTTGGTAGTCAATGTTGAAGATGTTCAGACCTCATTGTTGGTGGTAAAGGATTGTTTGTTGAATGGGGGAGTGTTCCCGGGCTGTGATAAGGGCTGTTCAGAATGTGAAGGTTCAAAGAATGGTTGTATGCAGTTGAGGGTTGGTATCCAGAATTTGATTGATGAGGGTTGTCTACAGTTTGCTAGGGCCGTGAAAGATCGAGGGGTGGTGTCGACTGTCACCATTTATTTCAAACCGTCCGAGGGACGTGGCCAGAGAACTGTCAGTGCACCAGTGACCGTTGGTACTCCTGTTACCATTTCAGCTCCTGTAACTGTCAGTGCTCCCACTACTATTGTTGCTTCGGGAAGAAGGGCTGTTGAGAATAGTAGGGTTGTGCCGTGGAAGTATGACAACGCTTACCGCACTAACCGAAGGGCAGAAAATCAGATCCGACCAGTTAATCAGTCTCCGGTGACTATTGGTCTGCCAATCAGAACTCATGTAACTGTTGGTCCTGCTGTGGATAATGTTGGGGGACCAGGAGGTTTTACAAGGAGTGGTCGTCTGTTCGCACCGCAGCCTTTGAGGGACAACAATGCGGAGGCTCTCGCCAAAGCAAAAGGTAAGCAAGCTGTGGTTGATGAAGAATCTGCTCAGAAGGAGGCGCCTGAGGGCTCGTTTGAGAAGGACGTGGAGGAGTTTATGAAGATTATTAAGAAGAGTGACTACAAGATTGTAGATCAGCTGAATCAAACTCCGTCCAAGATTTCCATACTCTCATTGTTATTGTGCTCTGAGGCACATCGTAATGCCTTGCTGAAAATGTTGAATTTGGCTTACGTGCCTCAAGAGATCTCTGTCAACCAGTTGGAGGGAGTCATTGCTAATGTGAGCACCAGGCATGGTTTGGGGTTTACAGATTTGGATCTGACGCCTGAAGGTCGCAACCATAACAAAGCCCTGCATATCACCTTAGAGTGTAAAGGCGCAGTATTGTCACATGTGTTGGTGGATACTGGCTCCTCGTTGAATGTGTTGCCCAAGAAGACTCTGAGCAAGATAGATGTTGAAGGAGTTGTCCTCACTCCGAGTGATCTCATTGTTCGTGCATTTGACGGATCCAAACGGTCTGTTTTTGGTGAAGTCACATTGCCAGTGAAGATTGGCCCGGAGGTGTTTGATATTATCTTCTATGTGATGGATATTCAGCTAGCATATAGTTGTTTATTGGGGCGTCCCTGGATCCATGGGGCTGGGGCAGTTTCGTCAACTCTCCATCAAAAGTTGAAGTATGTCTGGAACGGTCAGATTGTGACTGTGTGCGGTGAGGAAGACATTCTGGTGAGTCATTTATCCTCTTTCAAGTATGTGGAGGTGGATGGTGAGATCCATGAGACTCTATGCCAGGCATTCGAGACCGTTTCTCTTGAGAGGGTGGCTTTTGCTGAGCAGAAGAAGCCAGGTGCCTCAATTGCATCGTACAAGCAGGCTATGGAGGTTGTCAACTCGGGCAATGCAGAAGGCTGGGGCAAGATGGTGGACCTGCCCGTCAAAGAAAATAAGTTTGGTATTGGTTATCAACCTCTGCAGGCAGAGCAGGGTGAGCAGAAAGGGCCGAGTAACTTCACCAGCGCTGGGCTGATGAATCAAGGTGACGTCTTTGCAACCGGTAGTGAAGACTGTGACAGTGATTGTGATCTAGACAACTGGGTTCACCCGTGTGCACCAGGGGAGACGATCAACAATCGGACAGTTGAAGAAGTGGTCCAAGTTACTCTTCAAACAGAGTAATTTTCTTTTGTTTTTCATTTTTTGCACAAAACCCTACGTTCTGCCCAAGGCGTAGTGGTTCATTGTAGGGCCTCATCATGTTTTTCAATGAAATCATTAATAAAGGACGTTTTGCAAACAATTTTGTGATCCTTGTCTTTCTGTTTTTATTTTCATTTTCAAAAAATAAAAATGGCAATGTTTTTGTTTTTGTGACTTTCTTGAACTCTTTTTTCTAAAATAAAGCATTAAACATGCAGAAGTGATCTCACGGACTCCAATATAAACAGTTCTATTATGGCTCAGTATGATTTCAATAATCCCGTCTACCAAGCTGAAGAGGAGAGTGAGGAAGACTGTGAACTCCCTAAAGAACTGGTCAGATTATTGAAGCAGGAGGAAAGGGTCATCCAACCTCATCAGGAGGAGTTGGAGATTATTAATCTTGGTACTGAGGACGCCAGAAAAGAGATTAAGATCGGGGCTGCTTTGAAGGAAGATGTCAAGAGAAGGTTGATTGAGATGCTGAGAGAATATGTGGAGATATTCGCCTGGTCGTATCAAGATATGCCTGGGTTGAATACCGATATTGTGGTGCATAGGCTACCTCTCAGAGAAGATTGTCCTTCAGTCAAGCAGAAGCTTCGCAGAACTAGTCCTGATATGGCGGTTAAGATCAAGGAAGAAGTTCAGAAGCAGTTGGATGTGGGTTTTCTGTCAGTTACTACTTACCCCCCGTGGGTGGCCAACATCGTTCCCGTGCCGAAGAAGGACGGCAAAGTCAGGATGTGTGTCGATTACCGGGATTTAAACAGAGCGAGTTCGAAAGATGATTTCCCATTACCTCACATTGATGTATTGGTTGATAATACGGCTCAATCCTCGGTGTTTTCTTTCATGGATGGTTTCTCTGGCTACAATAAGATCAAGATGGCGCCAGAGGACATGGAAAAGAAGACATTCATTACACCTTGGGGCACGTTCTGCTATAAGGTGATGCCATTTGGGCTGAAGAATGTCGGTGCTACCTATCAGAGGGCTATGACGACTCTCTTTCATGACATGATGCACAAAGAGATTGAAGTGTACGTGGATGATATAATTGCGAAGTCGTAGACAGAAGAAGAGCACCTGGTCAATTTGCAGAAGTTGTTTGACAGGTTGAGAAAATTCAAACTGGGGTTGAACCCAAACAAGTGTACGTTTGGTGTGAGATCCGGTAAGCTGTTGGGTTTCATTGTCAGTGAGAAAGGGATTGAGGTTGATCCAGCAAAAGTCAAAGCTATACAAGAAATGCCTGAACCAAGAACAGAAAAGCAGGTTCGTGGGTTTTCAGGGAAATTGAACTACATTGCAAGGTTTGTATCTCACCTAACTGCCACGTGTGAACCAATATTCAAATTGCTAAGGAAGAATCAAGCAATCAGGTGGAATGATGACTGTCATAAAGCTTTTGACAAGATAAAAGAGTATTTACAGAAACCTCCAATCCTCATACCTCCAGTTCCTGGGAGACCTCTGATAATGTACCTGTCAGTGACTGAGAACTCGATGGGGTGTGTATTGGGACAGCATGACGAGTCTGGTCGAAAAGAGCATGCCATATACTACCTTAGCAAAAAGTTTACCGACTGTGAAATCAAATATTCGCAGCTCGAGAAAACTTGCTGTGCTTTGGCCTGGGTTGCTCCCCGACTGAGGCAGTATATGTTGAACCATACTACCTTATTGATTTTTAAGATGGATCCAGTGAAGTATATCTTTGAGAAGCCGGCTCTCACCGGACGTGTTGCCCGTTGGCAGATGATTTTAACCGAGTATGATATTCAGTACACGTCGCAGAAGGCCATCAAAGGTAGTATTCAGTCAGACTACCTTGCCGAGCAACCGATTGATGATTATCAGCCGATGATGTTTGAATTCCCTGATGAAGACATCATGTATCTGAAGATGAAAGACTGTGAAGAGCCTCTTGTCGAGGAAGGATCGGATCCTGATGACAAGTGGACATTAATGTTTGATGGGGCTGTGAATATGAATGGCAACGGTGTTGGGGCAGTGCTTATCAATCCTAAAGGGGCACATATACCTTTTTCTGCCATATTGATTTTTGACGTGACCAACAACGAGGCTGAGTATGAGGCTTGCATCATGGGGATAGAAGAAGCCATCGATCTGAGGATCAAGAATCTGGACATATATGGAGATTCCTCTCTAGTGATTAACCAGGTCAATGGAGATTGGAATACTAATCAGCTGCATTTGATTCCTTACAGAGATTACACCAGAAGAATATTGACGTTCTTCAAGAAGGTGAAGTTGTATCATGTCCCCCGGGATGAGAATCAGATGGCTGATGCCTTGGCTACTTTATCTTCTATGATCAAAGTTCATTGGTGGAATCATGTGCCATATGTTGCGGTGAATCGACTCGAGAGGCCTACGTATGTGTTTGCAGCCGAGTCTGTTGTGGACGAGAAACCGTGGTACTATGATATCAAGAACTTCCTCAAGAGCCAGGAATATCCTGAAGGAGCGTCGAAGAATGATAAGAAAACCCTGAGAAGGCTAGCTGGAAGCTTTTATTTGAATCAGGATGATGTGCTGTACAAGAGGAACTTTGACATGGTTCTGCTCAGATGCATGGATAGACACGAAGCAGACATGTTGATGCAAGAAGTGCATGAAGGATCTTTTGGTACCCATGCTGGTGGTCATGCAATGTCTAAGAAGTTGTTGAGAGCCGGTTATTACTGGATGACTATGGAATCCGATTGTTTCAAGTACGCTCGGAAGTGCCATAAATGTCAGATCTATGCTGATAAGGTGCATGTACCACCAAGCCCTCTGAATGTCATGAATTCTCCTTGGCCATTCGCGATGTGGGGCATTGACATGATTGGGAAGATTGAGCCTACCGCTTCCAATGGACATCGCTTCATCCTGGTTGCGATTGATTACTTCACCAAGTGGGTGGAAGCAGCTTCCTATGCTAATGTTACCAAACAAGTGGTTGCCCGGTTCATTAAGAAGGAAATCATCTGTCGTTATGGAGTTCCTGAGAGAATCATCACTGACAATGGTTCGAATCTCAATAACAAGATGATGAAGGAGCTTTGTAAAGATTTCAAGATTGAACATCACAATTCTTCTCCTTACAGACCGAAGATGAATGGTGTTGTAGAGGCGGCGAACAAGAACATTAAGAAGATTGTGCAGAAGATGGTCGTGACGTACAAGGATTGGCATGAGATGCTGCCTTTCGCTTTGCATGGTGTCGCATCCGCGAAAAAACAACCGGCGGGCTAAAACAAAACAACACAGAGCCGCCACCATGCGTTATTTATCCCAAAAGAGGGAAAGGAAACGCTCGAAGTAAACCTGGAAAGAACATGGTCTCGCGACCAAAGAGAATGGGGTCGGGAGTCGGTTATGCGTAGGGAAGGTATTAGCACCCCTACGCATCCGTCGTACTCGACGGGATCCACGCTCAAAAGAAAGAAAAGGTTGCTAAAACAAACATCACACACACATACTGAAGACAACACAGGTGGGGGAAAAGAGGAGAGGGCTCGCTAGGATATCGCATCCTATGCCTACGTATCTCGTCTGGAACGAGAATCAGAGCTGCCGTAGTTCGGCTCACGCACGCCAAACAAAACACACACAAACACAGGCAAACCTGGAACCCGAACGCCAATCGCTGGACTTACATCAGCTTCCGAACCAAACAAACACACTCAGGATACGGACAGCCAATCGCTGGTCTTACATCCATATCCTGACACACAAGAAGAAACAAACAACAAATTACTAAGGAGTCAGGCACTCGAGCCTAGTAACTGTCAAGCAAACACACACAAAAAGAAAAAGGGTGCCCGGAGAGACCTCGCACGGCCTCCTGCCTACGTACCTCATCTGGTATGAGGATCAGGGCGACGTAGTTCCCCTGAACGGGAAAGAAATTCTAACCTAACCAGATACAAAGGGAGACACACTACTAGGGAGCTGTACTCGAGCCTAGATGTTATCATGCATCATTGCCCTATGTTATGGTTTCTATCCTAACTTGCACAGGCAGCAAGCTAATCCTAAACAGGCAAAGCAATCAAAGCAAACAATCCTAAATAGCACACACTATATCCAAACAGAGGTGGCTCAAACAAGGGTTAGACTGCCAAAGCAAGTCAACTGTATCAGGGTGATGTTAGCTCTTAACCCTGACATTGAGAGTCAGGGTGAAGCTGATGAAAGGTGAGTGAAGATCGGACTTCACAGCTCTTATCCCTGGCCTGGGAGAGCTTCAGACAATGAAGTGTGGGTCCAGAAAGTGGGAACCCTTCTACACTTATGACAATGACTCAACTGTACAACTGTACATGGATCTTGGGTTAGGATCCACAAGGCATCAACATGTAATGTGAGCCAAGGGATGACTCAACAGATTAGCAGGAGGTGGACTACACACCTCTTGTGTCTGCCAATTGCCTTAACAAAGGTCTTTTTCCTGCTTGGGGACAAAAATAAACAAGCACAAACATCGCCTCTTAAGGAGGACTTCAGACAGGTGCCTGGCCAAGTAACAGGCCAGGTCTTCCAGACTACACGGAGTTAGTGATTCTACCTCAATTGGTTTACACAACCAAGCAGCAGCACAAGCAAGTTCACAATGAACTATAGCAACTAAGGTACCTGAAATCAATCCAACATAATCAGTATACCAGACAAACAAAAGTCAAACAGAAAATTACAAGTCCACAGCACAAACAGATAACAAGCATCAATGCACAAAGGTGCAAGCCACAAGGCCTAAGCATAAGTCTCAATGCCTACAAAACAAACTCAAGTTAGTCATAAACAAGCAATAAGCCAACTCCAATTGAGTGCACATCATCAATTATAAGCATTTGTGCTCTTTGACCTGAAACAAAGCTCAAATGTGAGAACACAAACCACTAGTACAAGACTAGGGTCAAAATAGGATCAATAAGTCAAAACAGAACATCAAACTTATCCAAAATCAAGATCAATCAAATAAGAATCAAATCCAGATAGTCTCATGTTCATATCATCAACCATTATCATTTCATGAGGCAAAGAGTACAAAGCATGCAATTTAGAACCTCAAAGGACCAAACAGAAAGATCCAATCTAAACTCAATCCAAAATAATTCAATAAATCCCCAAACAATTCACACCTAAATAAACCCTAGGCCATTCCAAAAACCACACGTGCACAATTTCCACAAAAATCACCAAAAAATAGTAGAGGTTACAAGGATCATGGCACAAAAAAGTTCAGTTAATTTGGACAATTGGTTCATGAGATGTGATTTTTTCAATTGGAAGAAAAATTAAAAAATGTATGGAATGGCATGTGGAACATGTAAGGTATGTGAGAAAAAATATCAAAAAGCCAAAGTGGAATATCCTGTGGCACGGAATCGAAGGACGAACCTATTTGAAATCTAGCGCGCGCAAACACCTAACAACAAGCACAGTAGCGCTACTTTGGATCAAACTACACTTTTCTGGAAATTTTCACATGTTCTTCACGTTCATCATGCGTTCATAGGTCCAAGAACAAATGTTCACCAAATTGCACAAACTTTATATCAATGCAAAGGTCTCACTACGTACAACACGAATCCATAATTGATTAAGCCTAATTCATCCTAATTTAAACGGATCGATCCAAAACATGTTCATGCATGAAAGTTCAAATCAACATAACTCTCTTGTTTCTCAACCAAATTCAGTGAAACAAATTGCAGAATTATCTACTAGGCACGATCTATCCAAATCCTACATCAATTGCAAGAATCATTGAATTCGAAAACTGACCTTAATTTGATGACAGTTGTGAATCACGCGTTTCAGGCTTCCAAAAGCAAAAACAGATGTTCTATGATGCTAGTAGGAGTGAATGGATGCAAGGCCTTGGCTCAATAGTGCTTGATTTGCTCAGAAATTCGAATTGCCATGGATGCACCTTCTTGTAACAGTCCTTGATTTTGCTTGAATGTGAAGAATCCTTGCTTGCAAAAGCTTCTTCAATGGTTGTAGATGATGAAACAATGAAGATCTTGGCTAGGTTTGTGAAGAAATTGCAAAAAAAATGAAGATGAAAAGTTGAGAGAATTGTGCAATTTTGGATGTAGATCTGAGATGAATGAACGTTAATCTGACTTTCAGTTATGATTAACCATTTATATGATGCACTAATCCATTTTGTTAATCAAGTTTAGCCAAATGTGAGTGATTAGTGAAAATGCACTTTTATGCTAAATGGTAATTAGCCAATCCACCCTCACTTATGCAAAACCAATGTAACAGTAGAAATTACTGGTTGCAGCAAGTTTCAAATGGTATTTGTGAGCTATTGCAAGTGGAATCATGTGAAAACAAGGCTTATTTCTCAAAATGCACTTTTTCCCTCCAAATTCAAAATTGGTTCACTTGAAAAATGGACTTTTTGTGAGATGAGTTTTCATGACAGGTAATGCTTGTTTTGGATAGAGGACATCAAAAGAATTTTGCTCAAAGAAACCTCACTCCATTTGGCCTTGTGAATCAAAAGTTATGCCACTTTGAAATTCAACTTTTTTGGACAATGATCAATCCATAACTTGCCAACCACAAACGAGAAATTCATGTTCTTGGACTTTTTGGAAAGGTGAGAGCAAGATATACAACTTTCATGTTGAACAAAATTTCATTTGAAGCATTTTTGAACATGTAATTTTGAGGAGAAAAACTTTCCATTTTTGGCAATTTTCAATTACAAGTCACTTTCTATTTTTGGAAAGTTTTCATCTGACTTTATTTTCTTCATTCTTGATCTTTGAAATGTCAAATGAAACTTTTTTAGACATGAATGAAGTGTCTCTAACCCTCTCCCTCCTCCAAATCCATGAATTCAGGCACAGTTGACCACAATTGACTTTTCTGACTGATAGATGAATTTCAGCTTGACTGATCAAATTGAGCCTCAAACTCCTGATGAAATGGCTCAATGATGAAACCCTAGCTTCCATAAGCTCAATATAACCATATGATCATCCCCATATCCACTGAAAACCCCCATCTCCTTGCCAAGCCCTGATTGGCCCAATACAACTAATTAGGGTTGACCAGTGGCCAAAACCTTAATCTCAAGGAATATGATCAAGCATAAGGAATCTCTTGGTGATGATAAAACCATGATGATGATGATGTATCATTTCAACCAAGATGAAGCTCAATCTCCTTGAGGAACCATGAAACCCTAATTTGAATCACACATCCTCAGATGGTCAATGATCAATTCACGAAACCCTTAGCTTGCATCTTAACCTCTTTATCTTATGATCAAGACCTAGGAGGATGACTTACTCAATGTAGCCATATGATATGCAACATGCTAATGACTAATGACCTAAGAAATGATATGCAATATGCTAAGCTAGTCCCACGAGAGGAGGGCAAATTTTGAGGTGTTACAGCTGCCCCTATTCAATCCACTGTGAACCTGTCGATATGAATAGCCTCGGCTTTCAGATGATCAGGGTGAAGAGTGATTGAATACCAAGAACAGACAAAAAATTTGCACTCTGATGGGAAATAATTAACAATGCCTGTCAGAATTGGCAAAGAACACAATCTTGCAGAAAGAAACATTCGTCTGGTACGGAAAAAGTCGGCCTGAATACCGAAACAGAAATATGTCGGAATCACAGGGATAACCATGGCCTGAACGCCTCCTGTCAGTCTGCATACTGAGCATCATAATATGAGAGTATCAATGTCGGTCGGAACACCGAGAGATCGGCTTGAACGCCAAGAGATCGGCCTGAACGCCACTTTGGTCTGAACACCACTTTGGTCTTAACACCACTTCGGTCTGGATACCGTCTCGGTCTGGATACCGGGAAACTGGCCTGACTGCTGCAAGCTGCATCGATCTAATCGTCGGAAGCTTCTTCGATCTGAAAATCGGAACTGGCCTGAACGCCGCATCGATCTGAATACCCGCCTCGGTCTGAATACCGGAAAATCGGCCTGGATGCCACAAGTACTTCGACCTAATCATCGGAAACTTCTTAGATCTGGACATCGGAAACTGGCCTGAACGCCACCTCGATCTGGATACCGCCTCGGTCTGAACATCGGAAAATCGGCCTGGATGCCACAAGTACTTCGACCTGATCGTCGGAAACTTCTTCGATCTGAAAATCGGAACTGGCCTGAACGCCGCATCGGTCTGAATACCCGCCTCGGTCTGGATACCGGAAAACTGGCCTGGATGCCACAAGTTCTTCGACCTGATCATCGAAAACTTCTTCGATCTGAAAATCGGAACTGGCCTGAACGCCGCATCGGTCTGAATACCCGCCTCGGTCTGGATACCGGAAAACTGGTCTGACTACCATCTCGGTCTGGACACCGGAAAACTTCTTCATGCCTATCAGCATCAGCAAAAAGGAACCGCGATAAGTGAGTCGGCACGCGTGCCAATGACTCACACTGGGGACAACAAGGCACGAACCGGCTATTCTCTGTTCAACCCTAACAGACAAACACTTCGCGTTTAGCTGGGGATTATCTCTTTCTTGTTTTTCTTTTTAGACCCCGAAACTCTTTTTACCATCATTTCCATCTCTGCTCGACAGAAACTCTTCCTCCAATATAACACTACTGGGGGGAATACTGCTAATACAATACCAAACTCCTCGGAGTAGCATCTTCCTTTTGGGCAAACCACCTCTCAAACAATAACCACGGTCTGAGACTAGCTTATGATTGCAATATGATGCATGATTGATTTTTCCAGCGTAATGCCCCATAATCATGGAAATGCTACGCGATTTATTATGCAATATGCTATGCTTATTTACATGATGAATGCATAAAAAGTACCCCCCTCAAGGGACTCTTCTGGGGAGCTCGAGGCACTCTACTGAGGAACTCGCTATCACTCCGATTCCGCCCTGCTGGGGAATAGCGCTGCTGCTGGGAAAAGGTAACCTTTGCTGGGGATAATATCTCCTTTGCACCCGATCCGCTTGGGGAATTGCTGGGGATAAGGACCAACAACGCACTCTGTGGGGATACAACAGTCTTTGACTTGTTGGGCATGCAACACTCCAGACTCTGCTCGGGAAACCGCCACTCACAGATACCTCCGCTGGGAAACAGCAACCTTCTGGCCTGGCGACTGGGGAAGCATTGATGTAGGTGTTTAATTGGCTGCATTATATGGTAAAACACTAATGTCTTGACTGATGTCATGACATGTATATGTGACTACATTGTAGTTACTGCAGGACTAGCTAACACAGGATTATTGAATGCTGTGACATTCATACCTGTCAACAGATACTAAGGAACAGAAGTTCTGTTAGAACTTAGTATGCATTTGCAGTCTGGTTATCAAGGAAGAACCAGACCTGGCATAAGGCCTACTGACTGAATGTCAAACTGGATGTTGTGACATTCATCATTGACAGCAGCTACTGAAGATTAGGCAGAGTGGTGTTCTGCTATACTTCAGCATGTAACTTAGTTTGTTCTTCAAGAGAATAACAGAACTAACTTAAGGTCAAATGTGTAAATGTTAAGTTGGACACTTTGACATTTATTAATGTAAGCTGTTACTGTAGTATGGTCATTTTGATCCTGTACAGGTCAGCAAAATTGTACAGTCTGTTTTCTGGAAAAACAGACTCAGCATATGGACCTTGATGTCAAGCTGAATGTCGTGACATTCATGCCTGACAGCATATGCTAAATTGTAGGTTGTGCAGTTTTCTGTTTCAGCTTTTTCTTGGGCTATTCTTCAGGAAGTCAACAGCTTAGAGAAAATCCAGGAAACCAACAACCAAGCTACAATTAAGGAACCTAACAAATAGCCTATTTGTTAGCACACTAATATGTGGAAATTAGTTAGAATCCTATGTGGCATTATTTGTGGAGGTCTTGAGATATTTTAGGAACTAAATGTGGAGATATTTTAGGAACTAAATATGGAGATATTTTAGGAACTAATTTGGAGATATTTTAGGAACTAAAAGATTGAAGACCTTGTTTGTAGCAGAAAGTTTCTGCTGATGTTGTAACAGCAAAGGAGAAGTTTGTTGCGATTTCTGAAGGCCCAAATCCACTTGGGTGATTAGGTTATAAATAGCTGATTGTAATCTAGTCTTTGTAAGCCTCTTAGAATGAATTTTTAGGGGTGTGTGTAAGGTAAACCTCCCAATCTGTGGGAAGGTTACCATGTGTCTCTCAGTGGTAAACCTGAGAGTGTTTGTCACTCAAAGCCTGTAGGCAAGAGTGATTATGTTCTTGAATGAAGCTGTGAAGCAAGCTCAAGGTGTTTGCACATTACATTGTATTTGTAGTGATAGGAATGGAAACTGGAGGTTTCTATCTAGGAGTTCCTAGGTATAGATTGCATTGGGTAGGGATTAAGTGATGAGTTGTAAACGGGGGAGTTTAACTCTGAATTGATACTACTAATAGTGGATCTTCTTCCTGGCTTGGTAGCCCCCAGATGTAGGTCATGTTGGACTGAACTGGGTTAACAATTACTTGTGTTTTTACCTTTTGCATGTTATAATTGTGCCAGTTATAAAATAAGGTAAACCTGTAATGCTGTAACAGATGATGTTCAAATCAACAGTAAGACATCATGCTGATAACTATGGAAGAAAACAACTGAAGTGAGTGCTAGGTTTGACTTCTGTTGAGTCTTTCTTCCTGAAGCACAGAACCAGGGGTTCATACATTCTAGGGCGACATAGAATGAGATGTCGTGACATCTGTGAACCTGTGCATATTAGTACAGTGGTTAATAACTATCTTGCTGTATTAGTTACAATGTTAGATCAGATGTCATGTCGTGGTGGATAACATCTGAATTCTGACTACACCAGAATTTCAATTGGTATCAGAGCAGGCATCCTGTTCTGTCTCTGGATGAGATCCATGGGTGATACTTTCTCGTATCTTGCAAGAAGTTATGGTAGTACTAATGTTGGAACCTGTGAAAGGTTCTGTACTTTCCCTGAATGGTCCCTTGAAGTAGGTGGATGGACTGTTCATGACAGGAATGGTGTGTACCTGTCTCTGGAGGGTGGCAATTGGCCTGTGCGTGGGACAGCTGTGCCAGTATTGAATCACAGTCAAACGTGGTATGGTCTTGGAGGCTGATCTGGTGAAGTGTGTGTTCATAGGTTGAGTTGTATTATGATTTCCGCTGCATAATACCTGGAAAAACTCAAACTCTGATGTTGTTTCCCCTCATGTGGATGTAAGGCTGCTGTATTCAAGATCTCATCATAATCTACTGAAGATGTCAAAGATACTTGAGTCCCCTCAAGTCCACTCATCATGACGTTCTCACTTCAGGATGGTAAGAATCACTTAATCACTGATTCTTTTACTCACTTGAGTAGGGTGTATGAAGACCTTGAAGACCTTCAAGGAAGGTTTGTTCCAAGGAGGTGGAACTAATGTTCTATGCGATGTTAGAACATGTTGTTCAACAAGTATGCAGCTACTGGTTGAAGAGCAGATGTTTTTAGGTATCAAACAAAGGGATACTTCTGTTTGGAACCTACTCCTGACCTGGAAGAGGAGACATCTGTGTGTGCTAAGTTGACAAGGGAAGGGTCAACTGTATGTGTGCTCAAGAAGGTCACCTTTAGAAGTCTGATCTCTAAAAGTTGAGCTGGTTGAGATGTGGCAGTGTGCAATCTCCTGCTGTTTGGCATATTCCTGTAGATTGAGCAGGGCTGGATAGGTGTTCCCTGAAATACTATGCTGTGTTGGAAGACAAGTCCCCTGGATGTTAGCAGTCAATAATGGGGTAACCTGAGTGCTGTATCATCTACGAGGATTGGAACCATGAATCATGTTATTCAAACACCACGTGCAGAAGTGGCAGTTCTGTCAAGGAGTAAGAATATGAAGATTCAGAGGTTGGTTGAAGTAGTATGCCCTGGCAATGCATAACTACTATCGACTGGTATTGTGTGTCTCACTAGTACTTATGGTCAGCTGGAGTCTGATTGGAGGAGTTAGTTGCCACTGGTAGGGATAGTGTATGTCATGTTGAGACATATGTGTACAATGCATGGATATTGGTGTGGAGTATCCATGATTGTTAAGTTGAGGGGGAGTTTTGGTTAACCTCCTCAAGTCTGGTCAGCCTAGGGTCTGGTTGGCTGTTGACCTGTGTCACATGGGTTCTGGTGGTTGTGTGACACATTTGCAAGGAAGAATTCATCTCTCTCATTCCTAAGGGTGAATTTAATCTGGGAAGACTTTCAAAATTGTCTAGGTGCTTGCAAGCAGAAGATGTTGACACTAGAAGAGTATCCTCAAAGCACTCTTATGGTGGAAGTATCTGAAAGGATAATTGGGAAAGGATTTAAGATCAATGTCTACTTGTGTCAAGTACAAGTATTTAATTGATTATCCTTGGAGCTCAAGATAACTGATGTTCTTAAAGATGTTGGAACATCTCTTCTTCAAGACCCTGTGCAGAATCACAGGAAGGATAGTACATTGGGGTATGATCTATCTCTTTGGTGGCAGCAAAAGCATATGATCTCTGAAAAGGTTTCCTGGCAAGAAACATGTTCAGCCTTGGTATGTACAAGAAGAAGAAGACATCATAGTCTTGATGGTGGTTACTTGGATCAGTTTATTTCTGATCTAGGTAAGGAAGTGCATTAGCTTATGCACACTGTGAAGTCAAGAACAAGTGGCAGCAGTCTTGACATCATGGAAACAGCCTTGCCTTAGGATGTGGAATCCTTGGTAAAGCTGAAGGGTTAGTGTCTAACTGGTCCTTCTGAAGACTCATACATCAGAGTGTCTGATGTCTTTGGGGAAGAAGCAGGGATTCATCAAGGTGTGAGCTTGGATGACTTAACTGCAAACCTGCAGGATGGAGGTTGGTTACTCAAACTTGGTTCCACAATCAAGTCTATGAGAACATTGAACTCTTGTTCTGTGAAGGGAGGAAGTTCTTTCAAGTGGCAGAAGAAGGAGCTGAATTCAACAGCTGGATGTCAAAGCACAATGTTGTGACATTTGGTTCAACATCAGATTCTTAGTTGGTGAAGTGGCACATCAACTTGAGATAGAAAGGTCTACAAGGTTGTAGATTGGATACTTCAAAAAGCTTGAAGTTCAAGTCTCACTTGGAAGGTCAGAATATCTTTGGGAGAAGTCTGATAAACTTGGGGAGGTCAAAAAGCAGCATTTGACCTTGTCATATGAGGATTCATGAAGGAGGTAATCAACCAGTGGCATTTGGTCTATCTCAGGAGTGAGTTCGAAGAATCAAGATAATCCATATGGCAGCTGATTATTCTTGAGGAAAGTCTGAGACAAATTACTTTTGAGCAGAAAAGTAGTAAGTTGAAGACTAAAGGAGGTGTTTTCTATTCATCCCTTGGAGCTTGTGGTAGGAGTTCTGAGCTATCTATGGAAGATTATCTCTTGTAATGGGATGAAAATGTATATGTCCCAATGTATGTCTGGGTTCTTCTTGATCAACCCGGTGACTCAGTGATATCAGAAGACTATCAGATGGTGTGCCTTGTCCTGTTATGAAGGATGTCCCAGCTGATGTTAGAACATCTTGTGAAGTGGTCTTCTGTTCTGGTTAGAAGAGAGATTGACACAGAGTGTGAATGTGTTCAGCTAAGAGGGTTGAACAGAGGGTGTGCTCTTGAAGACATGAAGATGCGTCTTATGTTTTCCATTCATCAAGTGGTCTGGAGTCTCTTTGAATCAGGAAGTATGTGAAGGTCCAACTTTGGGATGTTGGATATGCCCATGTGTGATCTCCAAGCTTCAAGAGGAGAATGGGTTGTTCATGACAGGGGGAGTTCTGTCCTTGCACTGCAAGTAATCATCAAGCTTGTGGTCTATGTGTTCTCAGATAACAAGGTTTGGAAACCTGTTAGATAGTGGGATAAAGTTGGTATGTGTCAAGGCTGAGTGAGCAGAAGAATGTCTGACCGGATGTCATGACAATATGGAAGCATAAGCCAGTAGGACATTCTGGCTGGTACAGGTGCTGGAGTTACAGCAGCTGTTATTTGATGAATGCACAGATTTAGGGGGAGAAGAAGTACCCTTGTGCATGTGTGTATTACTAGTAGCCATAACTAGTAATTGTTTTTGCTCCTGCTGCTGACTAAACTACTATTATGTGGTTTAAACTGCTGATAGTTTGCCTTGTTAACAAAAAGGACAGAGTATTCACAAGATGTCTTAACATAAGATATCTTATGTGCCTGCTGGAGTTCAAGAAAGTGTTCATGCAGGAGTGGATCAAGATGTCAGACTCAAAGTCTTGGAATCTGATATGGCTGTACCTACTGTAAAGCAAAAGTGGGTGATTACTTGATCGAAGCTGTGAAGCAAGATCAAGTGGATGTGAACTTGGTTGAAACTGTGAAGTAAAACCAAGTCTGGAACTCTGTCAGTGTGCTCTGGCTATGTTGCTGGCTTTGGCAACATTTTTGACAAAAAGGGGGAGTAATAACCACCAATACCCCTGACAAACAGAGTGGGTCTCTACAACAGACTCTCATGACAGATCTGAAGATTCCCCCCTGCAGCTGATGTTGAAGTTTAGGTGCAACTTCTAACATGTGTGTGCTGCTATGCGAAGTTTTTATTTAACTTCCATGTGTGTGAGTGTGCTGCCACTCTAAGTGTATTAGCTAGTAGTATTCCGCTGCCATGAACTCTGTTATGGGGATCAAAGTGTTTTAGCCAAAAATTTGCCAAAGGGGGAGTTTGTAGGTGTTTAATTGGCTGCATTATATGGTAAAACACTAATGTCTTGACTGATGTCATGACATGTATATGTGACTACATTGTAGTTACTGCAGGACTAGCTAACACAGGATTATTGAATGCTGTGACATTCATACCTGTCAACAGATACTAAGGAACAGAAGTTCTGTTAGAACTTAGTATGCATTTGCAGTCTGGTTATCAAGGAAGAACCAGACCTGGCATAAGGCCTACTGACTGAATGTCAAACTGGATGTTGTGACATTCATCATTGACAGCAGCTACTGAAGATTAGGCAGAGTGGTGTTCTGCTATACTTCAGCATGTAACTTAGTTTGTTCTTCAAGAGAATAACAGAACTAACTTAAGGTCAAATGTGTAAATGTTAAGTTGGACACTTTGACATTTATTAATGTAAGCTGTTACTGTAGTATGGTCATTTTGATCCTGTACAGGTCAGCAAAATTGTACAGTCTGTTTTCTGGAAAAACAGACTCAGCATATGGACCTTGATGTCAAGCTGAATGTCGTGACATTCATGCCTGACAGCATATGCTAAATTGTAGGTTGTGCAGTTTTCTGTTTCAGCTTTTTCTTGGGCTATTCTTCAGGAAGTCAACAGCTTAGAGAAAATCCAGGAAACCAACAACCAAGCTACAATTAAGGAACCTAACAAATAGCCTATTTGTTAGCACACTAATATGTGGAAATTAGTTAGAATCCTATGTGGCATTATTTGTGGAGGTCTTGAGATATTTTAGGAACTAAATGTGGAGATATTTTAGGAACTAAATATGGAGATATTTTAGGAACTAAATTTGGAGATATTTTAGGAACTAAAAGATTGAAGACCTTGTTTGTAGCAGAAAGTTTATGCTGATGTTGTAACAGCAAAGGAGAAGTTTGCTGCGATTTCTGAAGGCCCAAATCCACTTGGGTGATTAGGTTATAAATAGCTGATTGTAATCTAGTCTTTGTAAGCCTCTTAGAATGAATTTTTAGGGGTGTGTGTAAGGTAAACCTCCCAATCTGTGGGAAGGTTACCATGTGTCTCTCAGTGGTAAACCTGAGAGTGTTTGTCACTCAAAGCCTGTAGGCAAGAGTGATTATGTTCTTGAATGAAGCTGTGAAGCAAGTTCAAGGTGTTTGCACATTACATTGTATTTGTAGTGATAGGAATGGAAACTGGAGGTTTCTATCTAGGAGTTCCTAGGTATAGATTGCATTGGGTAGGGATTAAGTGATGAGTTGTAAACGGGGGAGTTTAACTCTGAATTGATACTACTAATAGTGGATCTTCTTCCTGGCTTGGTAGCCCCCAGATGTAGGTCATGTTGGACTGAACTGGGTTAACAATTACTTGTGTTTTTACCTTTTGCATGTTATAATTGTGCCAGTTATAAAATAAGGTAAACCTGTAATGCTGTAACAGATGATGTTCAAATCAACAGTAAGACATCATGCTGATAACTATGGAAGAAAACAACTGAAGTGAGTGCTAGGTTTGACTTCTGTTGAGTCTTTCTTCCTGAAGCACAGAACCAGGGGTTCATACATTCTAGGGCGACATAGAATGAGATGTCGTGACATCTGTGAACCTGTGCATATTAGTACAGTGGTTAATAACTATCTTGCTGTATTAGTTACAATGTTAGATCAGATGTCATGTCGTGGTGGATAACATCTGAATTCTGACTACACCAGAATTTCAATTGATCTAAAACCTGCTGGGGGATAACCATCCGGACCCTGCTAGGGAAGCCACAGACCTTGAATCTGCTGGGGATTTAGTCATTCCGACTCTGCTTGGAGAGATGAGGAAATTCTGGTACTGAACACCCGTCGACTCGTCGAACCATGATATTCATATCCAACTCCCATGTCACTTTTCCAATTTTGAGAACTCCCAGACTAATATGGACTTTTCTGCTCCATCATCTTGTATTCCAAACCGCTCCGTACTCGACGGAGAGCGAACTCCTGGGATTTATACAGACTTTTCAATTTTCCGACTTTGAAGAGTCTTCTTGATTAATTCCAAGGATCGTCGTACTTCTTTCGCCGTCTTCTCACCGTTCTTCTATTCATTCGTCCCTGATTGGACTCCGTGGGGATTTGTTTTGTCAAAAGCTTCCACATCACAACCTGCAAGTGAGTGAAAATACCTAACAGTGCCTGCAAAAGAGATCGTTAGATAAAACCGTGCCCCAGGCGTGTGAAGATTTCAACACTTGGGTCACTCAACCTTCCGAATAAGATTTCAAGCTCTCAATCTTATAGGCATGCATTGGAAGGGACCTGTATGTCTTAAAATGCAAAGATTCTTTATCACAAACAACTGGATGTTTTTGCAATCAAAGCGGTATTGAAAAACAAAAACAACATTATTTAACTGAATATGCATTTTATTGATTGGAAAAGTGTGGCTCAAACTGAGCAATACAAAGGAAGCAATTCCTGAAAAGAGGTAATTGCGCACAAAAGGAAAAAATCTATCCTAATGGCAACGTGAAACCCGTGATCTCATCGAGTTCCAACTCGGTTACACCCCATATGTCCTCAGACTCTCCGTGCTTTCCGCCTTCTGAACAAGACGATTCCGACTGATCCCTACCGGGTATTATCCATGATGCCTTAACCAAAGCGCAAACGATCATGCCGGACGCAGTTGTTCGTTTCAATCCCTCTTTTGCCTGGACCGCCCTTTCGGGTTTTCAGTCCACCGGGATACCCTTTTTTGCCCAAGTCGCCTTTTCAGGTTTTCGACTTGCCGGGTGTACATTTTTTTCATTTTATCCCTAATTTTTGCCCGAACCTTTTCTCTTTTTTCTTGGTTCGCCGGGATGCCCCTTTTTTCCTGGACTATTTTATTCTTTTCGTCCAGCGGATCTCTTTACACGAAGTATTTTTTAACTGCGTCCGCATTCACAGGGGATGGAAAATCTTCGCCATCCATGGTCGTTAACAACAAGGCTCCTCCAGAGAAAAGCTTCTTGACCACGAATGGACCTTCATAATTAGGTGTCCATTTGCCCCTTCGATCGTTTTGAGGAGGAAGGATCCTTTTCAGCACTAGATCACCTACGTGATATACCCGAGGTCGTACCTTTCTGTCAAAAGCACACTTCATCCGTTGCTGGTATAACTGCCCATGACAGATGGCTGCCATCCTCTTTTCTTCAATCAGGCTTAACTCCTCGTACCGAGTCCTTACCCATTCAGCCTCTTGCAATTTCACGTCCATCTGGACTCTCAAAGAGGGAATCTGAACCTCAACTGGTAGCACCGCTTCCATTCCATACACTAGCGAGCACGCACTACAACAAACAAGACCTTAGACAGCGCTTTTTTTAGCCTTAGACAGCGCTTTAAAGCGCTGTCTAAACCTCCGCTGCTAAAGGTTTAGACAGCGCTTTTTTAAATCTTAAAAGCGCTGTCTAAGCCCCCCCCCCCCCCCCCCCCTTAGACAGCGCTTTCTAAGACCCTCCTATTTTAATTTTTTAGGTATACCTTAGACAGCGCTTTTCAAAAAGCGCTGTCTAAGCCCCCCCCTTAGACAGCGCTTTAGGCAAAAGCGCTGTCTAATCCCCCCCTTAGACAGCGCTTTTTACAAAAGCGCTGTCTAAGGTATATGAAAATTTTTGAAGCTTTTTTTTTAAACCACAGTTTTTCCAGGTTTATAAACCAGAATTTCTACCTGTTTTCAACCAGATTTTGACAGACAATTATCACATTTTATATATGCCATTTTGGCCTTTTTTCTACCAATTTTTGGCTAACAAATATATATATACCAATTCAAACCAATTTTGCCTTAAATGTATCAAAATATATACAAATTTATGTACACATTTACAAGTCATAACATATACTACAAATGTACACATTAATTACACAAATTTATGAACAAACATTGAGCTTTAACATTGAGCTTTATCATGAACAAACAAATTTATGGACACATACATAAGCTAGTAGACTAGAAGTGCTTTTGGAGTAACAGAAATCTTTGGATTCATGTCACAGTCCAACAATATGTTACTTGCTTTTAGATCTCTATGTATTATTTGAAGTCTAGAATCTTCATGAAGATAGAGAACGCCTCTTGCTATTCCATTTATTATATCAACTCGTTTGGTCCAATCAAGATGTGCACTTTTCTCTGGATCAACAGAAATGTAAGAAACATTAGGGTCTAGCGCAGTTGGTTGATGCGCAACGTATGTGAGTGTTGTAAACACATGAGTACCGAATTTGATAAATATAATCCTAAAAAACGGTGAAAATTGGAATATACTACGTACCAAAAAGGACGACATCAAGGCTACCATTGGGCAAATATTCATAAACAAGAAGCTTCTCTTCTCCATCGACACAAAATCCTAGAAGCTTTACAAGATTTTTGTGTTGAAGTTTCAATATCAACATAACCTCATTAATGAATTCTTCTGAACCCTGCTCAGAACAAGTTGAGAGCCTCTTGATTGCCACTTCCATGCCATCACTAAGTATACCCTGCAAATAAAGAAACAAAACTTCCATACGATGATAATCGTTCATACAAAAAATGTGAATAAACTTGAATTCTATATACCTTGTAAACAGGACCAAATCCACCTTGCCCGAGCTTATTTGAATCGGAGAAGTTTTTGGTAGCCACGCAAAGAGAACCAATATCAATAAAAGGGAAATCATTAGATATATTACCTTGTCCGTTCTTTCCTAATTACAAGAAACAAATGAATTAGAACTGTTACAAAACACAGGATAAAAAAGATGAAGATTCATCTCAAAGAAAAATAAGCTGGAGGGCTTGATAAAAGATGATAAATCAAACAACTTACTTTGCCAATTTCTGATAAAGCATAAGTAGAAAATGATAATTATTATCACCAAGACTACCCCAACTGCAATAGCAGTAATCATCCATATTTTGCTTGATTTATCTGCATAAAAAATCAATCAAAACAGGTTTTGACAGAATGTTAAAGAACAGTGTTGAAACTTAAGAAATGCTTACTTTTCCCTCCTTGGTTAGTTGAAGAACTTGTGGATTCTGTTTCACCGAGATAAAATGGATAAAACTCATATCTTAAATAACAGCTACGACTCCAAACTCGTGCACCAATGGAGGCATAGCAACAACCTGGTATATCTCCAATAGCACTTTGCAGACACTTACTGCAATCATTGGCTGATAAATCTCTTGTACACTGCACTAAAGCATATACTGTCTTATCTTTGAAAGCTACTTTTCCAGTAGCATACATGTTCGTGGAAACATTAAAAGACGCTATCTCAGTAAGATTATTCAATATTTTATTCACAACAGAAGCTTAGCATTGGACATTACCGTAAAAAAAGCTAATTTTACTGTCATTGGAGATTTCAGAAGACCAATTTGAAAGTATAGTTTCCACGTTTTTTCTAAACAAAAGATTAAGCTTATTGGCTATAAACTAGAACTAAAATCATTCAAATCCCTCTAAACTGTTTGCTAATTTCTCCAAATCAGATATCTTTCAATGATAAAAACATCACAAGTAAAACAATATAGACATTTGTTTCTTTACCTTATTTCTATTATGCAGTTGCTCTCGACTTTTTGTCGAGACAAAGCAGTACCCGACTTTGATATTCACCAAGAGCCCATATAGGAAAAATGTTTCTGTATGCTGAGTAATTTATAGTACAATTCTTGTTGAAGTTTCCCATTATTTCCTGCACAAAACATGTATCTTATCAGCTATCTCTCATCAGTATGCACTACATGTCTACTGCATAGCAACAGATGTTCATTGTTACCTGTTGAGGAAACTCCCCGTTTTCCATTTGTGAATTGATCAAAACCTTGGTCGCACGATGCAACGGAGCGGGATCTCTTTCCGCCTATACCATAAAATATCGATAACGCTCTTAGTTGTAAACAAATCTCAGCATTTAGCTCAATTAGTTTCATGTTACCTGGCCTGCTTCAATTAGTGCCAACATAGCCCAAGCAGTGTTCACTACATGAGACTTATCTCCTTCCAGGTTTGTGTATACCTTGTATTGGCATAAAAGATAGCTCTCACCCCATCCACCAGAAATCTTGTGTTGTTTCGAAAGCAAAAACTCGCACGCCTTTCTAATGCTTTTGCTGTCTTTGTACCTCTTACCTGCACCTATAAGCCCACTTATTCCAAACCATGTCCCTTATGTACAGCATACTCCCCATGATCCATACCTATAATTTTGTTCATTAACTAAAATCATTTCGAAACCGTTTTTGTCGAGTAATTAAGTTCTTGGACTAGTAAAGCAAACCAAACCAAACCATGAGCCATCGGCTAGCTGTATGCTTTCAATGAAGTCTGCAGCCTTGGCAATGCAGGTCTCTATTTCCACCTTCCTGTGCCGTGGATATCGTTGAGCGAATAAGGTGAGACTTTGAATCGCTGCTGATGTGCATTCTACATACCTATAACAGACTCATTTTTTACAAATTCAAACGACATAGAAAACATTACAAGAAAATGTGTCAATGTGAGGTACATACTGATAATCAATGGCGATATCTTCAAATGTTTCAGTTGGATTTAGTTTCTGTGACAGAAACGAATAAAGTGTCAAATCATTTAAGAATTGAATCTAAAGTAACTAGAGAAAGTAATCAACTGTACCTCCAGACATGCATATGATCTTGTGAGCTCATAGGATGCAAATCCACCATTTCTATTCTGGAATATATTTAATGTGGAGGACCAAAATGATTAAGCCATGTGGTTGAACTGTTGAAGTTCTAATTAAATTTTAACAAAACCATTCTTTTTATTCCTGAAAGTATTTAAATTGTTTAGAGTTTTTAATTACTCCATCCTAATCCAAACATATACCTGCAGGGATAAAATAAAATTGACCGCATCGCAGAACTGTTCGGTTTCCATTGCATTCCCAACAGTCTCAAATGACAGGTTTGACAACAAAATGGCTGCCTGAAAATACCATAGAGAAAAGATATGTGGTTCTCTCAAATTTAAATCAAAAGAGTTTAGGTGATTGAAATATAGGTTTGTGTGACCTTCAAGCCTTCTGCAGTACAATCTGATACAGACCAACGATTGTCTTGAGTTGAGAAAGGCCAACCACCTTTCGAAATGTGGCGATACCAGCTATTACTATCGCCGGACCTGTTCATTGTCACCTTCAAAAACAAAATACTTTATTTTCATATGTTTATCTTAGTTACTTGCTTAAGGTTAAGAACTTTTACTGAAAATACAACAATATTACCTGTGAGTGTGTTATAAAATTATTAGCTTTCTTAAGCATCGAACCGTATTCATCATCAAGTTTAGTAGCCAAAATAGCTTGAACAGATAAAGCAACATCCCAACATTGAGAACCATTATATCCCTGCATTTTCATTCCATCCTCAGCCAGCCATAGATAATCTTTGATTCTTGAAATGTGATACTTAAATGCCTCAGAATTGGGATTCTCCAACCAACAACAAATCATGTTTAGTACCTGTATATGTTTTTACAAGTATTCTTGTTTGTTAGTATTTTTCATATTTATCATTACATTGGTAATTAATGATATATAATTAACTATACCTTATTAACAGGACCAAGACAGATATAATTAGTATTTTGATCCTCATAGTGAATATGTTTGATAACATAATTAAGTGCTTTGCTCCTTAGTTTTGAGTAGGGCCAGTGCATGAGAAGAGGTTCAGCAAGATTATCAAGAAAACTCCATAAAATATTCTGTATGATTGGAGATGGATGATACAAGTCTTCTTTAGCACATAGATATTTAGCATGGTGCCAATCAAGTAAATGATAAGGTAAGGTATATAGCTCTTTTCTAAGGGATAAAACAATGGCACTGAAAGGTCCAACAAATCGTCTACCGTATAAATACGACATCGGTAGATATACAACTCGAGTGTGACACCACATTTTTCCTGCTAGAGTAATAGCATATAGTTAAATAGTATAAATATAGTACATATATGATATAATGAATGACAAGATTCTTGCCTGGATGGAAAGGAACAAAGTAGGGAAGAAGCCATATTTCTGGAGGGATTGGTTTCACTCCGCTCCATTCGTATACGCCAAGTACCTATAAATATAACAATAATGCCTGACTATTTTGATTCATTGTAATTCATAAGGTGGATGCAGGTAGCATTTGATTAATGAATAATGATAGAGCATTACTGAAAGCCATATTTTTCCCCATGAAGGAATAGAAGTGGCACCGCCACGATTAAGAATCCATTTTCTTGCTATTTCGATGGATCCATCTCCACCGTCGATGTCTTCTCCGAGTAATCTCAATGCTACATAGCTCATAGCTGTGCCAAACATTGTGCTGGGACCTTCTATATGCACAACAGAAATCAAACCAAACCCTAATATTTTCATTACCCTCTTTTATCCCCTTCTATATGCCAACACACATTGGAGAAAACATTGTTTGGCAACAACAATTTCATTACCCTCTTTTATCCCCTTTGCTTTGCCTTATCAGAAATCAAACCAAACCCTAATATTTTCACTATAAAAAGAAGCACACTCAGAGCAAGAAGGAGGTGGAGCAACCCTAAACAGTTAAGGCAAGCCACCATTACCCTTAAACCCCAAAAATAATTCAAGTTATCAGCATCAGAAATTCTAACCCAAACCTCTCTCAAATCTCTCAACACTCACTCACTTTCTCTCAGAAACCGAAGAAGAAGAAGAAACAAAATACATAAAGAAAAGATACAAAGTGAATTGACCTAACCTTTGTTATCGTCGTGGTGCTCCGGTCTTCTTATCCGGCGAAGCAATACCTCAAACCCCTCCATTTCCTCAGACAAAGTTACCACGAGGTAGAGTTTTGCATGGGGATTCAAACCCCCCTTGTTTGAGACTCTGATTTGCACCCATCATCATTTAATTTTTGTTTTCCAATCTAGTGTTCTTGAGTTCCTCTCTTCGATTCAGCCCGGTGCTTATGAATTATGTTGTTTGGTTTGGGTATTCGTTTTTAGCAAGGTGAGACGAAGAGTTTGGTGTAAGGTTTAGGTTGTCTTTGACCTCTACCGTTGGCGGCGATGAGCTCCGGCGCGACGGAGCGGGAGAGGGCTACTTTAGAGCGTGTTTTAAAAAATTTGAGGGAGGGAAGAGATTTCAGACCATCCACTCTTTAGTTTTTTTAATTGAAAGACTTTAAACAGCGCTTTCTCAAAAGCGCTGACTAAGGTCTATATTTAAAAGCGCTTTCTAAAAGCGCTGTCTAAGGGGGGGGGTCTTAGACAGCGCTTTCTAAAAGCGCTGTCTAAGACCCCCCCTTAGACAGCGCTTTAATTATTTTTTTAGAACATTTTCCGTGTTTTATTTTTATTTTAACCTTAGACAGCGCTTTCTTTTAAAAGCGCTGTCTAAGATGCGCTGTTAAAAAATCTTTTTGGCGTAGTGACGGCGTTGCCCTAGTAGATGTACGCACCGAAGTCCGATACCCAGGATACCAGCTTCATACTCAGCCACCCTTGCTGGTGCATTCAAATGCTAGTCGGGTAGCAAAAAGAACGTGGGATCCTTTTGGTGCAACCAAAGCGGCACTAACTCCTTCACATTAACCCCATCAGACATCAAAATCCGTTCGGATTCAGGGTCAGGCCCCTCCTCCGGGATCGGTTACTCTCAATCTTTCGATTTGAGCACCTCGAGATGTCCTCATCAGGGAATTCAAACTTCCTCGGTTGATAATCCTCCATGGGTTACTGGGCGAGGTAATCAGACAATACACTCCCCTTCATCGCCTTCTGAGAGGTATAATGAATATCGTATTCAATCAAAATCATTGGCCCTTTCGCAACCCGTCCGGTCATTGCTGGCTCTTCAAAATTCTACCTGATCAGATCCCTCTCGAAATCCACAAAGTGGTATGAATCAGCATATACTGTCTCAGTCGGCGAGCAGCCTATGCCAAAGTACATCAAGTTTTCTCGAACAGTGAATGTATTGTTTCACAGTCGGTAAACTTTTTGCTTAGGTAAATTGCATGCTCTTTTCGACAAGACTCGTCATGCTGACCCAATGCACCTCGTAGCCCCTTCGAAGGCCATCAAGTACAGACTTACCATTGCTCCTTCCACAGGAGGTATCAGAATCAGAGGTTCCTGAAACTTATTCTTTTATTCTTTCAATGCCCCTTGGCCATCATTATTTCACCTGACCGTTTGATCTCTTTTTTTTAAACAGCTTGAGTATAGGTTCATACGTGGCTGTTAGAAGAGATGTGAACCATGACATGTAGTTCAATCTACCTAATAGACCACGAACCTCTTTTTCTGTTCTCGGTTCAGGCACTTCTTGTTGTTTTTTTTATTTTTTTATTTATTTTTTTAAGCAGGATCAACCTCGATTCCTCTCTTACTTACAATGAACCCCCATCAGCTTATCGGCCCGTACTCTGATAGTGCACTTATTTGAATTCAACCTCAGTTTGAATTATCTCAACTGGTCCACTCAGCTTGGCCAGATCTTCCAGATGCCCCTCTTCTGTTTGGGACTTTGCTATCATGTCATCAACATAGCATTCAATTTCATGATGAATCATATCATGAAACAAAGCCACCCTGGCTCTCTGATAAGTAGCACCGGCGTTCTGCTTCTCTAGAGGACAGTCTTCTCTCCATGGTAGCTTGTGCACAACGAAATCGGTATCCGACCCTTGTTAGACTATGGCACGGATCTAGAAGGGGGGTTGAATAGATCCCAATTAAAAACTTGAGTCGGCGCTACCAATTTGAGAGAAAATTGGTTTTGAAAATTGTTTTAAGTGCGGAAGCGGCCGAGGAAAATTTTAGTCTAAAACGAACCGTTATTGGAAAACCGGATATGCGTTAAGCTAATGGATTAGAGATAAAATGAAATACTAATCACTACACTATTTGCACACTCAATTGATGTATTTCACTAACTAGCAAGCCTAGTTCCAATGATCCAAAATACCAAATTAAACTGAGTGCAAACTTAAGGCAACTTTGGCTTATGCAAATTCACAAACACTTGGTGTGCATATACTCCAAGAGATA
Source organism: Lathyrus oleraceus (assembly GCF_024323335.1). Lineage (NCBI taxonomy): Eukaryota > Viridiplantae > Streptophyta > Magnoliopsida > Fabales > Fabaceae > Lathyrus > Lathyrus oleraceus. The sequence goes on from NC_066580.1 coordinate 309,932,362, forward strand.
TTTGAGTTGAGTAAGTAATTCAAATTTATCTAGTACAATATACTATTGTACTTTGTATTCAAACAGCAGTTTTAATTTCTTACTCAACTTATATCAACGTTTGGTAAAATTGCTTAAACTAAAATCACTTAATTTTTAAGCTGAAAAGCACTTATGCAGAAAATTAAAGAAGACAGAGATTTGATGAGGCAGTTCCCCCGCCGTCCTCGCTTCGGGGTACGTCTGCCCTCAATTCTAAAAATAGAATTGAGATGATTAATTAGATATCACCTGTGAAATTTAATCGTTTATACAAGGATTGCAAAGCATGTAAACAACATAACTTCCAATGTGTTGAATGATGCTTCTTATCCTTGCTCCTTGATTCAAGATGAATCAAGACCTTCGATCGTTGTTGCTAGACCTCCGATTCCAGCCCCTTTGTTGAAGAATCTTCCGTTCTTCAAACCCTCGGCCCGGCTGATCTCAAACACAACGAGTCGAACCCGAATCCTTCACTTCAATGCCACCGAATCCGCTACTAGACTGATGAAGACTTCCTCTTCTCAATCACCTTCGCTCGGCTGAATATTGAAGAACGATTTGTCCAAAAACCCCCAAACACAAACCCGTATTGGAGGACAAAACCCTAACGGTTTTATTCAAGAAAGAACCTGCCACAAGCTTCAATCCGAACTGAATTCTTCGATCACAGCTTCGAACCTTATCACCTTTAATCGATCACGAACCACATCAAAAGTAATTGTGTGCAGTTGATGTGTTGTGAAATGTTGAAGATGAAGATGATGAGTCTTGGACACCTTTTTCACTCTTTCTTGTTTCCTTGAACACTTGAACTCAAATTGACAAATGTTAGTTAATAAAAGTGTTTTGACTTCTATTTATAGTAACAGCTTACCAACCAAAAATAACAGCTTTTCAAACAGTGGAAAATACTCAGAAAACTGAGTTTACGCCCGAGCGGTCGACCATAGGTCGGCGTGCGCTGACCCGTGGGGAATGCGCTGACCCCTATGGTCGACTCAAAGGTTTCATGCGTTGACCCGTGGCCAACTGCACTATGCTATGCGCCGACCTGTGGTCGACTCAAAGCCATCATGCGCTGACCCGTGGCTCATGCGCTGACCCTTGCGGTCGACTCATAGCTTCCATGAGCTGACCTGTGGTTGACTCAAAGCATCATAGGCTGACCCGAGGCTTATGCGCTGACCCTTGCGGTCGACTCATAGCTTCCATGAGCTAACCTGTGGTTGACTCAAAGCATCATGCGCTGACCCGAGGCTTATGCGCTGACCCTTGCGGTCGACTCAAAGCCTGCAAACCTGCAAAAATTCGTATTTTGTGATTTTCATGCATTTCGTCATGATCACACTTTGTCCACATTTGTTTTTAAGAATTATAACAGATTTAGATAAGCATAGGAAAGGATATGATCGGTGATGTGTTGCATTTGTTTGTAGACATGCATGGTGGTCATTTGTCATCATCGAAACTTGCGATCGTATGTTGTCTGACACTTTGCCCTTACAACCCTGGCGTGTCCTGACACGACCAGACGAAGGTATCCACATGCTCTTTCAACAGGGCTACCATTCTGCTCTTGACTCACCTCTGAAACGGCCCCGATTTCACTTCCCTTCTGACCTCGGCGGTGCTTGGACTAACAATCATAATCCGCTCCTCATGCGGCTGAATCACCTTCTCCTCTTGTTTTAACAGCCTGGCTAATTCCAGCAGATCACAATCTTCTTCGTCTTCTTCTTCGGCATGATAGATCGGATTGTCGAAGTCATATGAGGTGTAACCAAATTGTTGTCAACGAGATCCAGAGAATTATTTTTTGAAGTCGGAACGAGACAAATCAAAAAGGGAAAAAATGAAAACAAACATTGCCATTTTTATTTTTAAAACTGCAAAAATAAATGAAAAACAGGGAACACCGCTTTTAATTGAAAAACAATCATTTATTAATGATGCAAAATGTTGCAAAATGAAACATGAGGTGGCCCTTACAATGGACCAATACGTTTCGGGCAAAACGTATGGCTTTCATGCAAATAAAACTGAAAACAGAAAGTATTACTCTTCCAGATAAATGATAGTGATGATCTTTTTTAGGCCTTCCAGTTCCCTGGTACGCACGATTTTATCCACGACTCCAGTTCACAGTCGCTGTCAGTCTCTTCCCCCACCGCACAGACGCGATCTGAATTTTCAGCGATTACACCCACCATCACCTGACCCTGCACCGGCACGGGATCGGCATTAACATTCAATGACAGTGTAAAATTGAGGGCCTTGGAATCCACCAAGTCTTGGACAGCATGCTTAAAGGCTCTACAACCCACAATATTATGCCCAGACGCACCAGAATGGAATTCACACTTGGCGTTCTCATCATAATTAGGTGGCCTCTGATCTGATCTCAATGGAGCTAATGTCCTCAATTGTACCATTCCGAGATCTTTCTACTTCTTCAACAGAAGAGCATACGTCATGGGTGGCCTATCAAATTGACGATCAACCCCCTTTCCTCTCACTTGGTTCCCAGCTCTCTGTGCTCTCTGTGGAGTTGGCTGATGTTGCTGTCGGACTGACTGATTACCAGCAGGGGTGGTTACCGCAGCAGTGTGCTGGTAGTAACGATTCCTACCGCGTCCTCTCTGGGCATACACAACACTCGATTCACCCTCATTATTGCGCTGGTCATTACCAAAGGATTTCTTCGATCCAGACGACGAAGCGTTTCCTTGTATTTCCCCCTTCTTCAGCCAGTCTTCAATCCTCCCCACCTTCTCGGCAATTTCTTTCTGCTCCAAGGCGAACTCTTGCATGACATTGATCAGCTCTCCCATCTTCTCTTTCAACTCGAGAATGTCTGTGTTGGGCGGATTCATCATTCCTGTGTCAATCAAACAGGTTAGAAACTGACACCTGCAAAACAGAAGACAAGTTATTATGGTTCATGCATGAATGCAGTGTTTATCCACATGAGGGACACTCCGTCTTTCGATCCTGGCTTCATCGAGACATATAATAATCCGGCAGCAATATTCAGATATTCATCATTTGATTCCCTCATACAGATCAGAGATATATGATTTAGCAAAATACCCCCCAACCATGTGTGTGTCGTGTGAGTGCATACGGTAAAGCAAATAAAGCTTGAAGATTGATCACTGAATGAAAATAACCATCACATAGCAAAATGCACAATAAGCGCCATAGTCATACATCACAGCTGATATAAATCAAATACAATCCTCCAGAATCAGCGAGGAAATACAAGCAAGTGAATTCCGTCAACAGGCCTGACGGTAATACACAAAAATAAGAAAGGCTAATCTGATGAAGGTCCCAAAGCAGGCCCTACATCATCAACCATCTTCGCAAACTCTGCGGCGAACCTGAGCTCGGTGTTCTCCTGCTGTAATCTCCCCACCTCCTTCTGGTGAATCTTCATCTGCCTGAAGTAATGATCTCTCTCGGTGATGCAATGATCTCTCTCAGCGGTGATCTTCATATTCTCTGTTTCCTTAATCTTCAGCTTTGCTTCCCACTCAGCGATAAGGGCTCTGACTTTGTCATCTCTCTGTGCCTTCACAAGGATTTGCCTCCTCTTCTCGTCTTCAATGACCTTTGCAGCTCTGGCTAGCTTCTCCTTCGTGATGTTGTGCTCCTTTGTGGATGACGCTAAGGATTGGTTGATCTTCCCATAGTAGGCAGTACCCATCTCAAAGCGCTTTGCTTCCAGAGCATGTCGCTTATCCTGATCCTCCATCCTTACTCTGATCTCCTGATTAGCCGTCTGAATACGAGCAACACTCATCTCCAATTCAGTTTTCTCCGCTTGCAACTGATCTCTGGCTCTCTTCATCTCGAGGAATTCTTCCATACTGACAGAAGAATGCGGACCCTCAATCATAGGACACCAAGGATCGCCTTCGGGAAATGGTAGATGCGTGAGCTCAATCCTCTTCCGAAGCCAATCATCAAATGGAGGAAAAGACATGCTGTTAACCTTGCCAAAAGGAACCTTTCCTTTCCTCTGAATGTTACGCCATGACCCAGACACTTGTCTCAACTTGGCCTGATTGCCCTCAACTGGGAAATAGAAAGACTCCTGAATCTCACGCTCGAGAGGAGGAACCTCCATGGCAAACCCCATTTGTCTCCTAAGAAGCGTTGGATTGTAATTAATGCAACCCTGAACTCCTATGAGAGGCACATTGGGAAAGCTCCCACAGCTATATACGAAATCCCGTCCAGCCAGTCCGTTATGAGTCCAAGCTATGTCAGTGGCTCGCAAACCCATCAACCTGACCGACCACTTGACCGTAGGATCAAGAGCAGCAAAAGCTCCTCTGGAAGGCAAATACCCCATAAACCACTTGAATAGCAACTGAGCACAACACCGGATCAATCCACCACGCCGCTTCTCGTTCCTGTTATGAACCGAGTAATAAACATCTCCGATCAGAGTAGGAATAGGGTTCCTCTGTATGAACAATCTGATGGCATTATGATCCACGAAGCTCTTCTGATTAGGAAACAGGATGGTCCCATAAATGCTCATAGCAATCAAGGCACAGACCGTCTTCCAATTACCCACAGCAGCATGTTCCTTGGCTCTGGCTTCCAAGAAACTCAAGTGAAAACCAGGTAATTTTACTTTCTCTTTCAAACCCTCCTTGGTCACCTCCGGGCTCAAATAAAGAGCACGAGAAATCTCAAGGATGTCAGGCTCTCTCCTAATGGCACAGAAAGGAATCTGATCTCGGATCTGCATACCCAAAATGCTGGCATAGTCCTCCATCAGAGGCCCCAACAAATAGTCCGGGAACACAAAACATCTCAGACCCGGGTCATAGAACTGGAGAAGAGTATGGATGGCGCTCCTGTCGCTGTCAGTGAGTCTGAAAACTAACTTCAGAATACCACCGTATGCCTCCCTGAACATCCCCACATGGTCGGGCGTAATCAATGCTATCATATCTCTCAACTCATCAATCTCTAGGTTGAAGAAACTGTAGACAACATCGTCTTTCAAACCGGTCGTCATGTCTGAGCAAAGAAGTCTCTCAACCAGGATCTCGATCAAATATGTCCCTGCATATGGATAAACATGTGTTAGATGCAGGTAAATGCAAAATGCGAATGATGCTGATGAATGAATGCAATGCATTGTGCCATCCTCCAAGTCATCTGAGCATCTGTTGCACTGAAGACTGGTCTCTGAACTGATCACAACCATCTGAGGTACTGAGCAATCATAAGTCTAACTCAAGGGTTCCGAAATAAACGGAACTGAAAGATACATCACCATCATCACCAGAGATTCACTGATCTGACAACCACAAATCTCTGAATCGGCCCGGGGAATCCTGAAATAAACGGATCCCCACTGATAAATAATACAGACAGCACTCCGGCGTCTCAGCGATAAATGACCATAAATCCGACTTATGAATATGACTCTGATCAACGGAACCATCAGTCAACATCAAAGTCACCATCTGCACATGCATCTGTAAGAATCACCCTCCCCTCACAGGTAAATTCTACTCAGGTCATCCTAAGGAGGATAATGGTGTCGACAATCGGGCAAAGATACTCAATGGGTTTGCCCTTTCGGGTGTGCCATTGTAGCTCTCCTGAGATCGTCTAAACCAAAGATCCGGGAAATGATCGGTCACCAGAGTCAATAGTTCAGATGAAGTAACTCAACCAAAGTGGAAAACCCCACTGAGGAAGAGCTCTCAGATGAACCTCGTCCGGCTTGTGGTATGTCACGTTGCAACAATATGCTGATAAAGCAAATGAGGAACGTGAGACCAAACTAATCCTAGGTGTATACTCGGGCCTGGGTTTTACCCCCACTTAGAACACCCACCCCAAAACAGACGAACCACCTGTACAGAGGACAGCAACATGATAGTATGATGCATGCAAGTATTTATGCAAATATATACACAACAGAATAATAAATGCAATAAATAGAGCACAAGCAACCTAAACTATCCTAGAACGCTAGGAGAGACTCGCTTAGGGAAGATGGACCAGCAATAGGTCAACTTCTTGTTGTCCCCAGCAGAGTCGCCAGCTGTCGCATCCGCGAAAACACAACCGGCGGGCTAAAACAAAACAACACAGAGCCGCCACCGTGCGTTATTTATCCCAAAAGAGGGAAAGGAAACGCTCGAAGTAAACCTGGAAAGAACATGGTCTCGCGACCAAAGAGAATGGGATCGGGAGTCGGTTATGCGTAGGGAAGGTATTAGCACCCATACGCATCCGTCGTACTCGACGGGATCCACGCTCAAAAGAAAGAAAAGGTTGCTAAAACAAACATCACACACACATACTGAAGACAACACAGGTGGGGGAAAAGAGGAGAGGGCTCGCTAGGATATCGCATCCTATGCCTACGTATCTCGTCTAGAACGAGAATCAGAGCTGCCGTAGTTCGGCTCACGCACGCCAAACAAAACACACACAAACACAGGCAAACCTGGAACCCGAACGCCAATCGCTGGACTTACATCAGCTTCCGAACCAAATAAACACACTCAGGATACGGACAGCCAATCGCTGGTCTTACATCCATATCCTGACACACAAGAAGAAACAAACAACAAATTACTAAGGAGTCAGGCACTCGAGCCTAGTAACTGTCAAGCAAACACACACAAAAAGAAAAAGGGTGCCCGGAGAGACCTCGCACGGCCTCCTGCCTACGTACCTCATCTGGTATGAGGATCAGGGCGACGTAGTTCCCCTGAACGGGAAAGAAATTCTAACCTAACCAGATACAAAGGGAGACACACTACTAGGGAGCTGTACTCGAGCCTAGATGTTATCATGCATCATTGCCCTATGTTATGGTTTCTATCCTAACTTGCACAGGCAGCAAGCTAATCCTAAACAGGCAAAGCAATCAAAGCAAACAATCACAAAGAGCACACACTATATCAAAATAGAGGTGGCTCAAACAAGGGTTAGACTGCCAAAGCAAGTCAACTGTATCAGGGTGATGTTAGCTCTTAACCCTGACATTGAGAGTCAGGGTGAAGCTGATGAAAGGTGAGTGAAGATCGGACTTCACAGCTCTTATCCCTGGCCTGGGAGAGCTTCAGACAATGAAGTGTGGGTCCAGAAAGTGGGAACCCTTCTACACTTATGACACTGACTCAACTGTACAACTGTACATGGATCTTGGGTTAGGATCCACAAGGCATCAACATGTAATGTGAGCCAAGGGATGACTCAACAGATTAGCAGGAGGTGGACTACACACCTCTTGTGTCTGCCAATTGCCTTAACAAAGGTCTTTTTCCTGCTTGGGGACAAAAATAAACAAGCACAAACATCGCCTCTTAAGGAGGACTTCAGACAGGTGCCTGGCCAAGTAACAGGCCAGGTCTTCCAGACTACATGGAGTTAGTGATTCTACCTCAATTGGTTTACACAACCAAGCAGCAGCACAAGCAAGTTCACAATGAACTATAGCAACTAAGGTACCTGAAATCAATCCAACATAATCAGTATACCAGACAAACAAAAGTCAAACAGAAAATTACAAGTCCACAGCACAAACAGATAACAAGCATCAATGCACAAAGGTGCAAGCCACAAGGCCTAAGCATAAGTCTCAATGCCTACAAAACAAACTCAAGTTAGTCATAAACAAGCATTAAGCCAACTCCAATTGAGTGCACATCATCAAGTATAAGCAATTGTGCTCTTTGACCTGAAACAAAGCTCAAATGTGAGAACACAAACCACTAGTACAAGACTAGGGTCAAAATAGGATCAATAAGTCAAAACAGAACATCAAACTTATCCAAAATCAAGATCAATCAAATAAGAATCAAATCCAGTTAGTCTCATGTTCATATCATCAACCATTATCATTTCATGAGGCAAAGAGTACAAAGCATGCAATTTAGAACCTCAAAGGACCAAACAGAAAGATCCAATCCAAACTCAATCCAAAACAATTCAATAAATCCCCAAACAATTCACAGCTAAACAGCATTCATTAAATTTCAATCACACCAAATTTCAAGCCAATTGGACAATGGGAAGCAAGTCAATTAAATTCATCAAGTTAAAGCATGCTCATACAAGTCCAAACAAGGCATTAAATCATGCATCAACTTCCAGCAATCATAAAGCAGAGTAGGAACATGATAAATGCACCAAACCAAAACCAAGATACACTTCAAGATGTCTATAATCACTCCACAAAATTTCAAGTTCATCCAATACATATCAAGAATTTCACAAATCAATTAAAATCATGACTCACAAAAGGTCCACATTTGGTCAAACAGAAAGGAAATTCTCAATCAAATTGGAAATGCATTCAAAAATTCCAGGAAAATTCACATTCAAACTCAACACTCGAATTATCAACATGCAAAAATCCAGATTATTTTGAGTTCAATAAGCATGGAAAATAAAATCAAGAAGTTGGACATGAAATGGTGTGACACAAATTGTCACACCTCTAAATATCATAGCATATCTCACAATCCAGGAACTCAAAAATCACAAACCACATATCAAAATGACCAGGAATGAGTCTAGAACACTCATGTAAAATCTCAAGAATTTCCAATTAAGCATCATCATTTCATGATCAAAATACCAAGCAATGTGCAAGAAAGAACACACCTAAACAAACCCTAGGCCATTCCAAAAACCACACGTGCACAATTTCCACAAAAATCACCAAAAAATAGTAGAGGTTACAAGGATCATGGCACAAAAAAGTTCAGTTAATTTGGACAATTGGTTCATGAGATATGATTTTTTCAATTGGAAGAAAAATTAAAAAATGTATGGAATGGCATGTGGAACATGTAAGGTATGTGAGAAAAAATATCAAAAAGCCAAAGTGGAATATGCTGTGGCACGGAATCGAAGGAGGAACCTATTTGAAATCTAGCGCGCGCAAACACCTAACAACAAGCACAGTAGCGCTACTTTGGATCAAACAACACTTTTCTGGAAATTTTCACATGTTCTTCACGTTCATCATGCGTTCATAGGTCCAAGAACAAATGTTCACCAAATTGCACAAACTTTATATCAATGCAAAGGTCTCACTACGTACAACACGAATCCATAATTGATTAAGCCTAATTCATCCTAATTTAAACGGATCGATCCAAAACATGTTCATGCATGAAAGTTCAAATCAACATAACTCTCTTGTTTCTCAACCAAATTAAGTGAAACAAATTGCAGAATTATCTACTAGGCACGATCTATCCAAATCCTACATCAATTGCAAGAATCATTGAATTCGAAAACTGACCTTAATTTGATGAAAATTGTGAATCGCGCGTTTCAGGCTTCCAAAAGCAAAAACAGATGTTCTATGATGCTAGTAGGAGTGAATGGATGCAAGGCCTTGGCTCAATAGTGCTTGATTTGCTCAGAAATTCGAATTGCCATGGATGCACCTTCTTGTAACAGTCCTTGATTTTGCTTGAATGTGAAGAATCCTTGCTTGCAAAAGCTTCTTCAATGGTTGTAGATGATGAAACAATGAAGATCTTGGCTAGGTTTGTGAAGAAATTGCAAAAAAAATGAAGATGAAAAGTTGAGAGAATTGTGCAATTTTGGATCTAGATCTGAGATGAATGAATGTTAATCTGACTTTCTATTATGATTAACCATTTATATGATGCACTAATCCATTTTGTTAATCAAGTTTAGCCAAATGTGAGTGATTAGTGAAAATGCACTTTTATGCTAAATGGTAATTAGCCAATCCACCCTCACTTATGCAAAACCAATGTAACAGTAGAAATTTCTGGTTGCAGCAAGTTTCATGTTGAACAAAATTTCATTTGAAGCATTTTTGAACATGTAATTTTGAGGAGAAAAATTTTCCATTTTTGGCAATTTTCAATTACAAGTCACTTTCTATTTTTGGAAAGTTTTCATCTGACTTTATTTTCTTCATTCTTGATCTTTGAAATGTCAAATGAAACTTGTTTAGACATGAATGAAGTGTCTCTAACCCTCTCCCTCCTCCAAATCCATGAATTCAGGCACAGTTGACCACAATTGACTTTTCTGACTGATAGATGAATTTCAGCTTGACTGATCAAATTGAGCCTCAAACTCCTGATGAAATGGCTCAATGATGAAACCCTAGCTTCCATAAGCTCAATATAACCATATGATCATCCCCATATCCACTGAAAACCCCATCTCCTTGCCAAGCCCTGATTGGCCCAATATAACTAATTAGGGTTGACCAGTGGCCAAAACCCTAATCTCAAGGAATATGATCAAGCATAAGGAATCTCTTGGTGATGATAAAACCATGATGATGATGATGTATCATTTCAACCAAGATGAAGCTCAATCTCCTTGAGGTACCATGAAACCCTAATTTGAATCACACATCCTCAGATGGTCAATGATCAATTCATGAAACCCTCAGCTTGCATCTTAACCTCTTTATCTTCTGATCAAGACCTAGGAGGATGACTTACTCAATGTAGCCATATGATATGCAACATGCTAATGACTAATGACCTAAGAAATGATATGCAATATGCTAAGCTAGTCCCACGAGAGGAGGGAAAATTTTGAGGTGTTACACATGGGTACCGTACCTCAGTACGTACGTCGACCGGGGCAACCCCTTACTCCCTTGTGTATGGTATGGAAGAAGTCCTACCAGTTGAGGTGGAGATCCCTTCTCTGAGAGTCTTGCTGGATGTCAAGCTTGACGAAGCCGAGTGGATTCGAACAAGGTTTAACGAGTTGAGCCTTATCGAAGAGAGACGGTTAGCAGCTGTGTGCCATGGGCAGTTGTATCAGAGAAGGATGAAGAAAGCCTTTGATCAGAAAGTGCGTCCTCGAAGCTATCAGACTGGTGATCTAGTTTTGAAGAGGATCCTTCCTCCCGGTACAGATAACAGGGGCAAGTGGACTCCTAATTACGAAGGTCCATATGTTGTTAAAAAGGTTTTCTTTGGTGGAGCCTTGATGCTTACAACTATGGATGGTGAAGATTTTCCGTCCCCTATTAACTCAGATGTAGTCAAAAAATACTTCGCATAAATTGACCCGCTGGACAAAAAGAATAAAAGAGTCCAGGCAAAAAAGGGCATCCCGGCGAACCAAAAAAAAAGAAGAAGAAAAGGTTCAGGAAAAAGTTAGGGATAAAAAATGAAAAGAATTTGTATACCCGGTAAGTCGAAAACCCGCAAGGGCGGCTTAGGCAAAAATGGGTATCCCGGTGGATTGAAAACCCGAAAGGGCGATCCAGGAAAACGAGGGATTAAAGCGAAGACTACAGTCTGAGTTATCTGTACTTCATCGCGCTTCAGTGTCTACCATCTCGAAGGGTATGATCGGTCCAGTCATTCTTCTCAGAAAGCAAGGAATTTGGGGAGAAATTTGATGATCTATGAGTCATAACAGAATTGGGAAATAGTGGATGTCGTATTCACATTGCCATTAGGATAGATTTTTCCTTTTATGCGCAATTACCTCTTTCTAGGAATTGCTTCCCGATGTATTCGCCTTTTCGGGCCCATTTTTAATCAATAAAAAGTCGTTATTCAGATAAATTGCTCTCTTCTTTTTATTTTACTGTTTTGTTTGCAAAAACGTCCGAATTTTTGATAAACATTGCATATAAAAACATGAAGGCTAGGCAATAACGTGCAGAAGGATAAAACATTTGAAAATCATTTTGAATGTTGAGTACACTTGAGTGTATCTTGTCCATGCAATCCTCTGGGGCATGTATGTCTTGCTGTTTTGTAGGTCATCACCTTTGGTTCCTGGCTGAAGTAGATAAGCCACGGTTTGTTCAGGGATGTTGTCAGCCCTGTCCGGTAGTGTGAGAGGATGGGTATCTTCCCCAGCAGCAGATGAAGCAAGTTCAGGACTTGTCTCCCCAGTACATTCCAGATCAGGTATTCCTCAGCAGGATTGAGTATGTTTCCCCAGCAGGCTTGGAAGTGCTAGTTTCCCCAAGCAAGTCTGAAAGCTATTAGAACTGTTCTTCCCCAGCAGTTGCCTAGCAGGCCTGAAAGTGGGTTTATCCCCAGCTAGTCTGAAGATCGTTAATCCCCACCGAGTCGGGAGGATGTTGTATCCCTAGCGGAGGTGTCAGTGGAGTAGTTTATTCCCCAGCAGTCGGGTTTGAAGTACTGTAATCCTCGTCAGGGTTGTGAATGCTTTTCCCCATCAGGGTTGTGAATGTTTTCCCCTAGCAGATCTCCCCGGCATAGGGAGTTGATGGTTTTCCCCAACGAGTTCCCCAAGTGGATCAGGTTCGGTGAAAATTATCCTTAGTAGAGTTTATCCTATTTGTGGATTGGTCGCTATCCTCAGCAGAGGTGAGCATTGGTTGTTCCCTAGCGGAGTCCCCGAGTGGATTGGATTCAGTGAAGGTTGTCCCCGGTGGGATCCTTTCTCCAGCAGTAGTGCTATTCCCCAGCACGTTTGAGAAGTTGTCATATTCCTCAGACAGAGTCTCCCCACAGAGTTGGAGAATCTATCAGTTTGTGTGCTCAGCAGAGCAGTCCGTTGGCTCCCCAGCAGGAGTTTTCATCATTTTGCATCTTGCATGTAGTAATCATTGCATCCTCAAATCGCGTAGCATTTCCATTCAATATGGAGCATTACGCCATAGAAAAATTCAAACATATGCATTCATGTGTTAAATCTAATCAGACAGTGTCCCCGGTAGAGGCGGATCGTTGTTCAATATCTGTACAGCACATTTGCTACAGTTGCTCCTGACAGCATTCAGGATTGATAATCCCCTCAGAGAGGTTTATTTCCTCACCCGTCCGTGAAAGGAAAGCTTGATTCTCCCCAGTGAGATCCCTAACAAGTGTTTAGCCTTGCCTTGACATATTGAAGATGTCATTCTTGTGATACCGGTAAGTGTCATGTCAGCACCCGTGTGTGTTCTTTCCTCGGTGTCGGTAAACACCATTGTTTCGGTGTCGATAAACATCGAGTCTTTCCCAGTCATCGGTAAATGTCTGGTCGTCCCTTGTTGATGTCGGTAAACATCATCTTTCGATGTTTGTAACATCTCTCTTATTCCCCAGTGAAGTCGTCACCTCTCCGTTGGTGTCGATAAACGTTGAGTTTTTCCCATTCGTCCGTTGACGACTGGTTGTATCTTTTCCCATTCATTCGTTGATGTCTGGTCACCTCTCCGTTGGTGTTGATAAACGTTGAGTTTTTCCCATTCGTCCGTTGACATATGGTTGTATTTCTTTCCCCCAGGTCATCCGATGATGTCTGGTCACCTCTCCGTTGGTGTCGATAAACGTTGAGTTTTCCCCAGTTGTTTGTTGACATCTGGTTGCATATCTTATTTCCCAGTCATCGATAAATGTCTGGTCGTCTTTGTTTTGATATCGGTAAACATCATCCCAGTCATCGGTAAATGTCTGGTTATGTGTCCTTCCTTTGATAAAAATCAAAGATTCCCAGTAGAGTCGTCGGTAAACGTCTTGTCTGGTTCCAGTTGCAAATATCTTTTTCCTCCCCAGGTGGAGATGCCATCGGTAAATGGCCTCGTCTTGCTTCGATATCGGTAAATATCGAATGCCCAGTTTAGCCGCCATCGGTAAATGGCCTCTCTTTCTTCGATATCAGTAAATATCGAATCCCCAGTCGGAGCAGCCATCGGTAAATGGTCTTGCTGAAGTTGATATCGGTAAATATCAAGTTGCGTTGAAGCCACCATCAGTAAATGTTCCTGCTTCTTTTGAAGTTGTTTCCCAGCATCCATCGGTAAATGATCTCGCTGAAGTTGATATCGGTAAATATCAAATATCCAGTTCCCAGCTAGGTAACCATCGGTAAATGGTTTCTCTTTCCTGAAGTAGTATTGTGCAGCCGCCATCGGTAAATGGCCTGGCTTTTCTTTGTATCATATCCCGCAGAGTGCAAATTTCTACGGTTCTTCGGTATTCAATCCCTGTTTACCTTGAAGGTCTGATAGCCGTTGCTCTCATCCGTTCAGGTTCCCAGTTGATTGAATAGGGGCAGCTGTAGCACCTCAAATTTGTACCTCCCATTTGTGTATACATTCCATTTTTAGGTCATTAACATTGCATTGTTATTGGATAGCATGTTGCATTCCATCAGGCAAGACTGGTCAGGAGATTCAACTGTGCAAGGCAACAAGAGCATTTACCATGAGATCAAAGCCCTAGGGTGGTTCCATTGAGCTTACATGACCCAAGGATCACTTTGAAGTAGCTTGGCCAAGTGTTGAAGGCTCAGAACTCATCAGTGCATGTGCAAATCATCTGAGACCCATAGAAGTCAACAGAAGTCAACTACAAAGTCAACTGTGGGGTTAGAGATGCTTCATTCATGTTCAAACAAGTCTCATTTGACATTTCAAACATCAACATTGAAGAATTTGAAGTCAGATCAAGACTTTTCAAAAATAGCAGGTGACCTGTAATTTGAACTTTCCAAAAATGGAAAGGTTTTGGACCAACTTCAACTCAAGATTACATCATCAAGAAATCTTCAAATGAATTTTTGTCCAACATGAAAGTTGAAGATCTTTCTCTCCCATTTCCAAAAAGTCCAAGATCATGGATTTCTCATGTGGGGTTGAGGATATATGATCCAATCATGGCAAAGTGTGTTTGAAAATGCAAATGAGCATAACTTTTTAACCAAATCTCCAAAATGAGTGGTTCTTTTTGCATTTTGATCCTCATGACATGTACTTTCCAAGCATAGCATTACATGGCATGAATTTCATTTGCATGATCCTTGGCTTACTCATGAAGATTTTTGAGGGAAATTGCATAACATCATTTTGGATGATCATGGGCATACAAAACCAATTCCAAAGGGTGCATGGACTGATTTTAAGAGGATTTGGACCAGAAGATAGCACTGTTCACGTGCTTCTCATGCATGGAGGGTGAAAATACCAATTAGTGCAAACACTTCATAAGTTGCTAATCTCATTTGCATTTGGCCTAAACATGATTTGAGCATCATTAGCATGGCATATATATAGATAATCTCAACTGTTTCCATCATTAACATTGAATTTCAGATCTAGATCCAAAAATCATCAAAACTTTTCTCTCAAATTTTTTGGCAAATTCTTCACACAAAAGCATTTCCTCTTGTTTGATTCATGCTCATGAGGTGTTTTTGAGAAGATTTGGACGTGGAATCAAGGCAAATCGTGGCATATGGAGCTAGATTCAAAGCTTGAAGCATCCATGGAGCTTGCAAGATCTGCTGGATTCGTGTGCATTCGAGCTTCAAATTAATCATCAATTACTTTATTAAGCATTATAGAGAAGATTGGAAGCATTACAAGCCTTGCATCACGCGATTCCAAGTTCTGTTCATCAAGAAGGTCAGTTTTCGAGTTCAATTATTTTGAAATTCAGTAGGATATTTGTGTAGATCATGGCTTGGTGATGATTCTGATACAAATTTTGAGTGAATTGGTGTTGTATTGTGGAAGTTATGCATGATTGAAGTTTGAGTGTTCAATTTTGATTTCTTCGATTTGAGTAATATATGTTGTTTTTGATTGATTCGTTGCTTGATCCGTGCTTACCATGAAGAAACCGGTTGAATGATGTTATTATTTGTGATTTCTGGAACATTTTTTGGTTTTCTGGAAAATGCGCATGAAGATCATCATGATCTTCATCTTCAACCTCGAACTTCATGCATTTCCAGTATTGGCTAGGGTTTTGCTACCATTTTGCTACGAAACTTTGAATTAGCTACGAAAATCCTGGGAATTCTGGAAACACGCTTGTGTTTAGGGATTTAGGACGAAACAACATCGTTTAGGTAGCGCGCCAAGTTTAAATTCGTGCCAGGTTCGATCCTGGCCGAGTCCAGTATTCAAATGCCTTGCCTTTTTTTCACATGTTTTTCATATATGTTGCCATGCTTATTCATTTTTGATCTCAATTTTTTCCATCAACTTCCGAAAATCACTATAAATAGGAAAATGCATCAATTTGATCCCAATTTTTTGCTATGTGTTCCTTATCATGTCTACTTTTTTATGATCATAAATTGGAAAGTTGTGCCTGGCCGGAAAAATGATTTGTCCTAGGATGATTGAACATGTATCCATTCATGATATTGCCTTGTTCCTTTGATCATAAAATGCTTGTTTCTTATCCAATGATTCTGAAATTTTGTGTGTGGAGTCTAGACATGTTGAGTGACATTTTGGCTTTGGTTTGAGATTTTTCCCATGCTCCAATTCTGTTTTATGATTGTGCTAACTTGGTGTGACAATTTGTATCACACCTTTGGTTGTCTGTTTTGTACAATGTGATTGCCATGCCTAATGATGTCCAATGCTCCTGATTTTTTGTATGTTGATCATGT
Source organism: Lathyrus oleraceus (assembly GCF_024323335.1). Lineage (NCBI taxonomy): Eukaryota > Viridiplantae > Streptophyta > Magnoliopsida > Fabales > Fabaceae > Lathyrus > Lathyrus oleraceus. Next base: position 309,948,766 of record NC_066580.1, read on the forward strand.
TAGATGTCTCTAATATGCATGAATTTTTCCAGAATTTATTGAATCATTTATGTTTTGATTTGAATTTTTCATTCATGATGATCACATATGAACTTTGAAATTGCCTTTAACTTCACTTGATCATGAAATGCATTTGGTTAATGATTTTGATATGAGCCTTTTTAGGATATGTCAATATATGTTTGAAGTTACTTCATGTCAAGTTTGAAGTTCTGTTTTGACTTTTTGACCCTCTTTTGACCCTAGGCTTTGACCTAGTGGTTTGGACTTATCATTTGAGCTGTGATTTCAGGTTCAGATGCACATTGCCATGATTGGAGTGACTCATTCATTTAAGCCTGATTATTGGTTGATGTTGGCTAACACTGTGTTGTTTTGTAGGCTTTGAGAACAAGTTCACTTGTGCTTGTGTCTTGCTCATTGTTGTCTGTCTGTGTGATTGACTGTTGTTTGTTTGTCTGTACAGTTTAACTGATTGGTTTAGATTTTTTCACAGGTACCTAAGTTGCTTTGAGTTCATTTTGAACTTGCTTTGCTAGCTTGTGGTTTGCTTACCACTGAGGTATAATTCTTCTGACTTCATGTAGTCTGGAAGACCTGTCCTGTTATTTGGGCAGGCACCTGTCTAAAGCCCTCCTTAAGAGGCAATGCTTGTGAATGTTTATTTTTGTGCCAAGCAGGTAAAGTCCTCTTTAGAGGCAATTGGCAGATAAAAGGGATGTGCAATCCATCCCCTGCTATTCAGTGTGTCATTCACCTTGCTCACACCATTGTGTTGATGCATTGTGGATAGTAACCCAAGATCCTGTTGAGTCAGTCATCTGTGGAGAAGAGTTCCTACATTCTGAACTCCCACACCTTCTATTTGAGTCAAGCTCTCCCAGGCCAGGGATAAGACCTGTGAGGTCTTACCCTCACTCCCCATTTCATCTGCTTCACCCTAACTCTCAATGTTAGGGTTAAGAGCTACAAGCCCCCCATTTCAATTGGCTTGTTTCTGCAGCCTAGCCTTGTATGAGCCCAATTGTTTGCATATAGTGTGTGTGCTTGCTTTTTTGTGCTTGTATGTGTTTGCCTGTGCTGTTTAGGATAGCTTGCTTCCTGTGCAAGTTAGGATAGAAACCTCAACTTAGGGATCGTATGCATGACAACTTCTAGGCTCGAGTCGTAGTCTCTCTAGTAGTTTGTGTCTCCCTTTGTCTCTGGTTAGGACAGGAGTTCTTTCCCTGTTCAGGGGAACTACGTCGCCCTGATCCTCATACCAGATGAGGTACGTAGGCAGGAGATGAGTTGATCTCTCCGGGCGCCCTTTTTCTTTTTCAACCCTCTTGTGTGTGCTTGGAGTCTGATGTAAGTCCAGCTATTGGCATTCCGTTTCCAGTTCGTGTGTGTTTTGTTTGGCGTGCGTTAGCCGAGCTACGAGTGCTCTGATTCTTCTCTGGGTAGAGAAGATACGTATGCATAGGACGCGACATCCTAGCGTGCACGTTTCCCCTGTCCCGAACTACGTCGACTCTGATGTCTGTGCTTGACAGACTACGTAGGCCCAGGATGCGATATCCTGCCGAGTCCCGTTTCTTCCGTCTTTCTGTGTTTGTTTCCAGCGTGTGTGCAGTTTTGAGCAGTTATCTAGCAACCTTTTTTCTATTCTTCTGAGCATGGATCCCGTCGAGTACGACGGATGCGTAGGGGTGCTAATACTTTCCCTTCGCATAACCGACTCCCGATCCCATCTCTCTCTGGTCGCGAGACCATGTCTTTTCCAGGTTTACTTCGAGCGTTTCCTTTCCCTCTTTTGGGATAAATAACGCACGGTGACGGCTCTGTTGTTTCGTTTTCCCGCCGGTTTTTCGCGTAATGCGACACTATGCAGATAAAGTGCATGTACCACCAAACCCTCTGAATATTATGAATTCTCCTTGGCCATTCGCGATGTGGGGCATCGATATGATTGGAAAGATTGAACCTACTGCTTCTAATGGACATCGTTTCATCTTAGTCGCGATTGATTACTTTACCAAGTGGGTAGAAGCAGCTTCCTATACCAATGCTACCAGACAAATGGTTGCTCGATTCATTAAGAAAGAAATTATTTGTCGTTATGGGGTTCCTGAGAGAATCATCACTGATAATGGTTCGAATCTCAATAAAAAGATGATGAAAGAGCTTTGCAAAGACTTTAAGATCGAACACCACAATTCTTCTCCTTACAGACCAAAGATGAATGGTGTTGTAGAGGCGGCAAACAAAAACATTAAGAAGATTGTGCAAAAGATGGTTGTGACGTACAAGGATTGGCATGAGATATTGCCTTTCACTTTGCATGGGTATCGTACCTCAGTGCGTACGTCAACCGGGGCAACTCCGTTTTCACTTGTGTATGGCATGGAGGCAGTCTTGCCAGTAGAAGTTGAAATCCCTGCTTTGAGGGTGATGATGGATGTAAAACTTGACGAGGCTGAGTGGGTTCAAGCCAGGTTTGATGAGTTAAATTTAATTGAGGAAAAGCGATTAGCAGCTGTGTGCCATGGACAACTATATCAGAGAAGGATGAAGAAGGCCTTTGATCATAAAGTGCATCCTCGAAGCTATCAGATAGGTGACTTAGTTTTGAAGAGGATTCTTCCTCCCGGTACAGATAACAGGGGCAAGTGGACTCCGAATTATAAAGGTCCATATGTTGTTAAAAAGGTCTTTTCTGGTGGAGCCTTGATGCTTACAACTATGGATGGTGAAGATTTTCCGTCTCCTGTGAATTCAGATGTAGTCAAAAAATACTTCGAATAAACTGACCCGCTGGACAAAAAAAAGAAAGTCCAGGCAAAAAAGGGCATCCCGGCGAACCAAGAGAAAAAGAAAATAAAAAGGTTCGGGCAAAAGTTAGGGATAAAGAATAAAAAAAAAAAATATGTACACCCAGTGAGTCGAAAATCTGCAAAGGCGGCTTAGGCAAAAATGGGTATCCCGGTGGATTGAAAACCTGAAAAGGCGGTCCAGGCAAAAGAGGGATTAAAGCGAAGACTACAGTCTGAGTTATCTGTACTTCATCGTGTTTTAGTGTCTACCATCTTGAAGGATATGATCGGTCCAATCACTCTTCTCAGAAGGCAAAGAATTTGGGGAAATTGAAGATCTATGAGTCATAACAAAATTGGAAATTAGTGGAATGCTGTGTTCACATTGCCAATAGGATAGTTTATTTTCTCTTTTGGCGCAATTACCTCTTCCTAGGAATTGCTTTCTGATGTATTTGCCTTTATAGGCCATTTTCAATCAATAAAAGTCGTTATTCAGTCAAATTGCTCTCTTGTTTTTTTTTTATTTCTGCTGTTTTGTTTGCAAAAAACGTCCGAATTTTTGATAAACATTGCATCTAAAAACATGAAGGCTGGACAATGACGTGCAGAACGATAAAACATCTGAAAATCATTTTGAATGTTGAGTACACTTGAGTATATTTTGTCCATACGATCCCCTGGGGCATGTATGTCTGGCCGTTTTGCAGGCTACTATCTTTGATTGATGGCTAAAGCAGATGAGCCAAAGTGTGTTCGAACGAAGACCCTGTTGTTTCAACACTGTCCAGTCGTGTAAGAAGTTGGGTCGTCTAAGTCGAGTTCAGAATTTTTTTCCCCGGCATGGTCGAGAGGTTGGTGTTTTCCCAACAAGTGACTCCCCAGTTGAGTTGGTTTCTCTACCGTTCCGAAAATAGTATCCTCAACAGAATTGTTGTACGTCCCCATAGAGTTGGAAGATCGAATCAGAAATCGTGTGCTCAGTAAAGTGATCATTTGCTTTCCCAGCAGGAGCTTTCCTCCCTTTGCATCTTACATATAGTAATCATCATTTGCATTCGCATTTTCAAATAGCGTAGCATTTCCATTCAGTGTGGAGCATTACGCCATAGAAAACTCAAACATATGCATACATGTATTAAACCAGATTGGATCATATCTCCGGAAGAGACAGATCATTTTTCAACATCTGTATAGCACATTTGCAGCAGTTGCTCTTGGCAACATTCAAAATCGATAATCCCAGTGAGATTTATTTTCTCACCAGTCCGTGAAAGGAAAGCTTGATTCCCTTCCGATTTAGTCCCCGGCAAGTGTCTGCCTTATTTTGACATATGTAAATATCATCCTTGCGATACCAGTAAGTGTCGTGTTGATCCCCGTAAATGTCTGTGCTTTTCTTTGATGTCGGCGAACATCATCTTTCGATGTAGGTAAACGTCGAATTCCAATCGTTGGCCATCAGTAAATGGCATGCCTCTCATGGTGTCTACAAAAAAAAATCGTTTTGTCATCACCCGTGTGTGTCCTTTCCTTTCTTTGGTGTCGGTAAACATCATTGTTCGATGTCGGTACACATCAGCCGCTTGTTAACCATCGGTAAATAGTTTTGTCGTTTAAGATTCCCCAGCAGATTCGCTATCCGTAAATATCGAGTGTTTCATTTTCGCCATCGGTAAATGGTTTCGTTTCATAAGTGTATTTCTTTCTTTGATGTCGGTAAACATCATTGATTCGATGTCGATAAACATCGAGTTTCTTACCAGTCATCGGTAAATGTCTGGTCTTGTTTCACTTGTAAACATCATTGGTTCGATATCGGTAAACATCGAGTTCCTTCCAAGTCATCGGTAAATGTCTGGTCTTGTTTCACTTGTAAACATCATTGGTTCGATGTCGGTAAACATTGAGTTCCTTCCCAGCCATCGGTAAATGTCTGGTTTTGTTTCACTTATAAACATCATTTTCTTCCCCAGTGAAGCCGCCATCGGTAAATGGCCCCGCTTTCCTTGATAGCGGTAAATATCAAATCTGTTTTGAAGCCGCCATCGGTAAATGGCCTCGCTTTCTTTGAGATCGGTAAATATCAAATCAGTTTCGAAGCCGCCATCGGTAAATGGCCTCGCTTTCTTTGATATCGGTAAATATCAAATCTGTTTCGAAGCCGCCATCGGTAAATGGCCTCGCTTTCTTTGATATCGGTAAATATCAAATTTGTTTTGAAGCCTCCATCGGTGAATGGCCCCGCTTTCCTTGATCCGTCACCTACAGAGTGCAAATTCTCCGGTTCTTTTGGTATTCAATCCCCGTTTACCTTGAAAGTTTGATAGTCGCTACTTTCATCCGTTCAGGTTCACAGTTGATTGAATAGGGGCAGCTGTAGCACCTCAAATTTGCCCTCCTCATTCATGCATTCGTTTTAGGTCATTTAACATTTCATATTGCATTTCATCATGTCAATCAAAATTAGCTCCAAGAGTTTATATTCCAAGAATCTCGGATATCATTCAAGTCACTTTGTGGGTTCTATCTGAAGGATCAAGCTTAATGGGCTCAGTACGATTCAAAATTCAACTATGAAGCCAAAAGTCAACTTTTGGTCAACTGAAGGTGAAATGGCCAGGGAATGACTTGAGTTACTTCCAACATGTTCAAATAGGGTCTATTCATCATTCAAAACGTTAATCTTGAAGGAGCAAAAGTTTGTTCAGGAGCTGTCATGCTCGCTAGGCGAGCAAAATGGTTCGTCTAGCGAGTCCCAAGAAAAGCCACCAGAATCACCTGCGCTCAGAGGAATTTCCTGAACTGTCATGCTCGCTAGGCGAGCAGATTCTTCGCTAGGCGAAGCCCACTTGTTTTCAAAATAAAAAAATATAACAGAAAAATCTTGGACTTAAACCTCTCTTATTTGAGCCCACAAAGCCATGAAAATCAGGTTATAAATTCTAAATTTCATTGAAACAAAACCCTAGAGAAGAGCTAACAGAATTCAGAGCAGCCTCCATAGACACTGAAGAAAAAAACACCTTTGCACAGGATCACCTCTATCAATTCCATCTCGTATAAACCCTGAGTTTGCTCTGCAAACCAAACCCTGCAATTCAATTTCAATCGATCTCTCCTATCAGGTTTTCCCTATTTCCATTACTTTATGCTTTCAATTTGAAATTTCTGAATGTATGAGGTATTATGGTTGAATTTGGAAGAGTGAGTATCGTTAGGTTTTGCATGTGGGTTTAGATATGCATGAATGTGTAGAACAATACCTTGAATGTTTGATCACTCTGTTTCCGAAATGAGCACCATCAGATTTGGGGTTTCTGAAATCGTACTGTTATCAATGAAGAACCCAGAACCCGTAGGCATTCGCTAGCCCATCGCTAGGCGAGCCTGCAGCGAAGCTTCTCTAAGCCTTCGCTAAGCGAAACAGTAGCGATCGCGACAGTAGCTGCTTTTTTTCTGTTTGCTCTCTAATTTGTTCTGTGTTTGTTATGACATGTTTTCTATTGCATCCGGGCACATGTTTTAGTATGTATGTCATGTCTTGATGTGTGGATCCTTGCCCCCTGACTTTGAGTTTTGATACCCTTTTGATGCATTTGTTTGACAAGAGGCTTAGGCCTCCTATCCTTGATTGCTTTTTGTGAGCTTTTTGTGAACTTTAACAGCATGATTCATGTGGTTGCTATGATCCTTCTGTTTGGTGCAACTCTTGATTGCACCCCGTCTTGTTATTCTAACTTGTTTGTTGAGTTTTTATGAGGGCTTACATGACTCTTGAAGAGATAGCTTGCTTGGTATTCCACTTTATTTGTGGGATACCATTCGGAGATTTATTCTGATTGCTTTGCTGACTTGTTTTCTTTGATGGTGCTAGCCTGAGAGATCTCCGGATTTCTTATTTCTTTAGTTGCTGTTACTTCGGATCTTTATCCGTGTGGTAGATCTCTTGATCCCTTTTACATCTTTCCCGTATTTTACTACTTTCTTAGCTGGAAGACCTCGATAGGAGGTGATGTTTTTTGTGTTTACTTTTGTGCCCAAAGACCTCCAAGAAGAGGCATATGTGCTAAATACCTTCACGAAGAGGCAATTGACGGATAAAAGGGATTAGTAGTCAATCCCCCGTTATTCAGTGTGTCGTTCTTTATGATCGCACTACGTGTCGATGCTTCAGAACAAAAGCCCAAGATCTTTTGTCCGGTCAGTCAATGGAGAGGGTTCCACCTTTCTGAATCCCCACTTTTTGTCATGAGCTCACCCTGTCCAGGGTTAAGAGCTATGAGGTCTTATCCTCATTACCCTTTTGATTTTCTCACCCTGACGTTCAATGTCAGTGGTTAAGAGCCCATTTGATTACCTTTCCATGGCTTGTTTGTCGAGGTTGATATGACCCCTCTTGACTAAAGCCCTATCCATGTATGTTTGAGCCCCCTTGTTGGCGTGTTTACTTTATGCATGTTTGTTTTGTATGGTGTGATCGTCTCCCCATAGGATTGCTAGGCTTCGTATAGTCTCTCGTTTGCATGTCAATTAAGGTAGCACGGTTCCTTCGTCTAGGACTTCCTTTTTTGCATGAGCATTCCTAAAACACAAACAAATTCATTGATTTTTCTTTTCCTAAGAACACGTTAACTCCTTCTACTACAGGCGAGTAAGTCTCCAAAGGTCGAGCATCCAGTAGATTGCGTAGTAATGTCGTTCATCTAAAAAACACAAACAAATACGTCAGCCGAGCTACGAAGACTCTGATTCTCATATTCAGATGAGATATGTATGCAGTGGATGCGACATCCGTGCGAGTCATTTTCTTTTGACCCCTCTTTTAGTAAATAGTACATTAGATAAATCCACACCCTTTAGACAAGAACAACAAGAGTGGATCCCGTAGAGTACTACGGATGCGTAGGGGTGCTAATACCTTCCCTTCTCATAATCGATTCCCGAACCCAAGATTTGGTTGCGAGACCTTGTCTTTTCCTTTCCTTTTTCCAGGTTTACTTCGAGCGTTTCCTTTCCCTCATTTGGGATAAATAACGCACGGTGGCGACTCTTCTGTCTTTTCTTTTTTCGCCGGTTGTTTTTTTTCGCATTCCTTTTTTAGGTTGCGACACCTGTTGCCAGATCACATGTGGACCGTCTGATCATGTTTCCAGTTTGAATCGTGGCCCTTGGATGATATGACTTATTTTAATTCATTGTGTTACTCATTGACTTGGGACCATCGTGCGCGCACATCTCTCCACCTCTGGATGTGCCAGCTCAATTAATGAGCTTAGATCTAACGCCTCTCATTTTTTCTATTTTCTTAATTTCTGTTTTATTTTCTTTAATTCCATTTTATTTCAAAAATTCATAACTCTTTCATTTTAAATCCAAAAAATATGGGACCAATTGCATTCTTTCTCTTTTTAATTCTACTTTCAAAAAATGATTTTTAATATTTTTTATTTTCTCATTTGATATTTTTTGTGAATTTTCTCTTTTCTGGTTATTTTTAATTGATTTTAAATAGTTTTTGATATTCAAAAAATACAAAAATATTTTCTCAACCTATTTGAATGATGATGGATCTATGAAAAATATTCTCATCAATTTTTAAATTGATTTGAGTTTTATTTGAGATTTTAGTTCAATTAGGTTATTTTTATTCATTTTTAATTGATTAAAAATAGTTTCTGACTTTTAAAAATGCTGAATTTTTTTGTCAAACTTTGTTTGACCTTGTTGAACTTGGGATAATTCACTTGGACTTTTCAAAGTTGATTTGAAGTGATTTTGAAGTTTGACCTTTCATTAATATTTTAATTCAAGTTTATTTTTAAATATTAAAAATGCCAAAAATATGTTGTTTATTTCTTGACCTCCAATCTTCATCCCACTTATGTTTTTTATAGTTTGACCATGATCCTCAATGTCATTGGTCAACATTTGTTGATTGGTATATTCCATTTCATTTAATGCACTTTATTCTTTTCATTTCCATTATCCATCTTCTTCTTCTTCTCTTCTTTTGGATTAATGAGTTAAAGGTTGACAAGTTAGCATTGATTAGGGAGGTTTAATCTTCCTTGATTCAAATCTAATTCATCTTGATCAATTGATCAAGTGAATGGCTTTGCATTAAGGATAGATTGCTTCCTAAATCATGCAAAGGACTTAAACCAATACAAGATCATTTCTCTTCTTCTTTTTGGCATGGCAAGTTGTTGGAACTTGGTTCACTAATCAAGACTTCTAACTTGTGTTGTTGCCTATATTATTATTGACCGGCCTCAGATAGTTGTGACTTCTACATAAGTCCAATTACGATTGCTTAACATAGCGTTAAATTTTCCTTATGGCACACTAACTATTAACATTGACCACTGACTATTAACATTTACTTCTTACTCTTTACATTTATGCAATTTATTATTCTTGTACATATTATTCATTTGCTTTTTCCTTTGCTCACTTGAGCACATGTTTATGTTAATGCAATTTGACTTTTGCTCACTTGAGCACATAATTGTGTATATATACTATTGTGCTTGTGTGTTGTTTTGATTGTTGTGGACCAAATGCAAAAATGGACAAATGGACTTAGACTTTAGGACCTTCACCAAGCTAATGGAGTCTGAAGAGCAACTAGGCCTCATGCCTTTAGAGTGCTTAAAATGTCAAAGAGCAACTAGGCCTCATGCCTTTAGAATGCTTAAAACTTGAAGATGAACTTTGAAAGGATTAAATCCTAAACTCCCTCTTGTCCATTCTTTGATTGCATTATGGAACTTTTTAATGTGTGTGTTCCTGTGCTAGGGATTCCAACATTGAGCCAAATTGAGGAACCATTGCCATGAGCTTCTAAGAGAAAGAGATCTAAGAGCCATTGGAAGATTCCTAGGAGCTTGTTGTGATTGTGTGCTTGCTTGCTTGAGTATTTGTTTATCTTGCTTATTCCAAAGGATGAGAGCTACTTGGATCATCAATATGATCTCAAGAGAGGAACTCCATTTGTGGTCTTGTTTCTTATCCTTTCTCTCTTGTATGTTTAGGACTCTAGTCTTTCTTCTTCTTCCCTCCACTCTAACCCAAGCCAAAACTTTTGTGCAAACATTTAACATTTGTTTTCAAACATTAGAAACCTAAGCCTTATGCTTTTGATTCTCAAACTTTTATTTTCATAACACTTATTTTGAATTGAACTTCTAAGCCAACTTTGACCATACTTTGTGAATACTTTTCATTGGTAAATATAACCCATTCAAATGTCTTTTTGTGGTTTCAATGGCCACTTTCTTAATCAAATTTTTCATAACCTTTAGCTATTAGGTTTGAGTTATCCTTGAGGTAGATGTAATACTCACCTATATCCTTAGTGATGGACAATGAGTCTTCCATGCTTATTATAGGGTTAACCCCTCACTAGCATGTTTGAAGCTATCCTCACATGGTGGATTTGTGGTTTTGGGTTGAGTTTTCTCCCTTGGATAACAAAAGACCTTAAGGTTTTTGGACCAATCAATTCACCAACTCATTTTGAGATTTTTACCCCGAACTACGAGGTTTTGATCCTAATCTTTTAAAGATGGTACGTAGGCAATGGGTTTATCCATCCAAACACAAAATGTAAATAAACTTGTACATTCTTTTCTCATCTCTTCAATCATGTTTGCACAAACAAAATTTTCACAAAATACCAACCTTACAACAAATGTGAAAAGGGCTCCCTAGGAGTACCTAGGATGTTTTGGGTGCTTAAAACCTTCCCATTGCATAACCAACCCCCTTGCCCCGATCTCTGACATTTTTACTAGTTTTTGATTCGATAAAACTTTTAGGTTTTTGTTCGCTTTCTAACCATTCCTTTGGATAAATAGAAGTGCGGTGGCGACTCGACTTGTATGGTTTACCTTGGATTTAGTCAATATCTCTAATGGTAACGAATACCCCGCTACAATAAGGCCAAAGTTTCTATCTTTTTTGAAAATGGTCAAAGTTTAGAACAAAAATAGTTCACATAAAGAAGTTTTGAAAATGGATGGAGAGATTTTGAAATTAAAGAAATGGGGAGAAGATGAAGAGACTACCCTATGCATAAAATTTATAAGTTTAAAGTTGAAAAGATCTGACCAAATGGGAGCAATCCAATAGACAAGTATGTCAATAGAAACCCAGAATTCCCTTGGACTTTTTTAGATTCAAGCAACACACAAATGCACAATTATATCAATCTTGAAGAGCAAGGCATCAAATAAAGATGGCCTCATCCAAGCTTATCCACTCCATGATCTTCTTCAAGATAGCCTATGTAACAGATGAATTCCACAAGTCGCAGGTTCAACATAACAACTTAGCAATGATCAATGTTGCAGATGAATCTGGAGATATCTTGAATGATGTATCAGATGAAGTTCAAACTTGCAAGTTCTTGATTCTTCAACAAATTGACATTGGCCAAGTCCATTAGCAAAGGAATGCTCCCTAAGTTCTAAGTCCAGTTGGGCAAGATCAAAACAACAGTCCACTCAAATGTCTTTTAGGGTTTTTGTTATTATTATGTGCATTAATGGTCAAAGAACAATCAAACAAACAAAGCAACAAAGTATATCACACAATATGGTCCAAGTGGACAAAGTAAAAATTGCATAAACATAAACAATTAGAATAATATGTACAATGACAAATGATAATAGAACAATAAAAGTAAATTGCATTAAAAATAAAAGCTTGAAAGTAAAAGTTAATGGTTAGTAAGTTAATAATTAGTTTTGTTTTGCTTTTTGATTCAAGATATTCTTTGGAGAACGCTCAACCCACTTACAACAAGCATGGATCCTTGAACCAAAACATCTTCCAAAGGAAGGAAAGAAGGCCAAGTTTCCACACAATACCATGGAAGAGGGGAGACTTACAATCTCACTAACTAGAATGTTTATGCCTTTTATGTCACAAATTTAGCGCTATGTTAAGCAATCGTAATTGGACTTATGTAGAAGTCACAACCATTTGAGGCTGGGCAATAAACTTTTGGTGTTAATGCATGTTTGAGACATAGTATTAAGAACTATGCTCATTAAACATACCACACACAAAAATATGCAAAAGGTATGGCCTAATCTCATCCATACTCATGTTAATCTTTCAATCAACTAGCATTAGGACCTTGAGATGTCATTGGCCAATGAAAATGAATGGATGAAGAAGGGGAATTAGATGAAGAGGGAAAGGGATGAACGAGATCACAAATTGGTCAAAGGAGGACTTTTACCAAATTAATATTATTCATTCATTTTGGGAGATGGAATGCACATTCCATCAATCCCCTAAATCCAATAATATTAACTTGACAAAGTCAAATCAACCTTGACCAAGGCCCAACAACAAATGAGAAACTCAAATAAGTCAATACAAATGGTCATCATAATTAAAATGGCATTTATTCAATTAAAAGTATTAAAATAATACATTAAATTCAAATATGTTTTGTCCAAATCCTAAAATCACATCAAAACACAAAATAAATGACCATGTAATTTATCATAGGTCAAACAAGGTCAAAGGACCTTGAATAAAAAATTTCATAAATTTTGGACACTTAAAAATATTTTTAAACGATTAAAAAAATGAAAAATTAATTAATTCATGAAAAATATTAATAATGATCCAAAAAATAATTTTAATTCAGAATATGGAAGAGAAAAATATTTGAAATTTTTTGGTGAAAGTCCCATATTTTTTGGATCAATATTTAATTTATTATGAATTATTGAAGAAAATGCAGTTAAATGGAAATTCAGAAAATGCTAAAATACGTGGACCATCAGATCTCCCTCATTAATTGAGGTGGCAGATCTGATGATCCACAACGCGCGTTCCACCAACACCTTAGTCAACAACGCTGTAACATGAGTAATCAAAAGAAATGGCTGAGATTATAACATGAGAATCAGATCACACGGTCTAGACCACAAACACATCATCACCGGAGCCAGAGCTCCGGTTGTCTTCTCCGGCAAGCCTCGCCGGACTGGTCAACATGAACCATCACTAAAATTTCAAATAGGGACATGATTTTAAAGAGAAAACATCACTGAGCACGAATATCACCTCAATTTCTTCCAATTCCAACTATATTGAGAGATTTATGGAATTGAAAAATGAGGTTCATGATCTGAGTTGCTTCTATTTAACCTCAAAAGCAACTCAAACACCTTGCCTACATTGGTAGGACTTCAGCCAACACAATAATCAGTAGAATTGAGCAAGAAACAAGGAGAATCGAAGAGATCAAATTTTCTGCAAATTACCATCAATGGAGGTCTGAGCTTGCTAGATCTTGATCTGAATCGTGCTTTGCTTCACTTCAAATGCTTGCAGAAGAGGAATGGAATGACTTAGAATCAATGGAATCCTGGAGAATTGAATTCCAAAACAGTGGAGATTCAAGCTTAAATTCAACTGAACTTTTCACGTTTATCCTCTTAATGTGAAGGGTTTTCTGTGGGGATTCAAAGCTAGCGCAGTGTGTGTGTTCATTCTGAGCAATTGAGCTTTAATTTATAGAGGAATTGGATGATATTTGCACACTCACTTTCACTTTCCAAAATTGGCAAATGATGAAAGCATGGTGCTTGGGCGCGCATTGGTCCATGAAATAATTACTTGAAAGTCCAAAATGAAGTTCAGATGCATTGGAGATGGATTGGATTGCAAGGCAATTGAGCATTGTCATTTGAAGTTTGATCCATGCGACATGATACCAGCCTGTTTAAACCATGTGCACCCTATGCATTTCTCATCCAAAATGAATGAATTTTAGCTCTTTGGAAAGGTGAGATCAAGAGGAGCAAGTTTTATGTTGAACACTTTTTCATTTGGATCTTGGAACTTGGAGATATTTGAGGTGGAAGTTTGGAAAATTTTGACATATTGAAAATTTTCTAAGTGTCAATCCATATGTCTCAATATTCCACCTTGCTTAACTTTTAATGGGAGCTTCAAATGAGAAAAGTGTATTCATAAAAGTTATAGCTCTATCAAACACCTTAAAAATGGTCACCAATTTAATTTCATTTGGATTTGAAATGATAGAGTTATGCATTTTTGAAGTTTGGCAAAATCACTTGATCAATGGTATAGGTCCAAAGTGACCTATAATATAACCTCATATCACATGTTCAAAGAAGTTGAATTAGCACTTACTCCAAACATAAAATTTGAAGTAGACACATTTAATTTGATTTTTCAACTTGGAAATATTTCATCTCACAAAAATTGAGCAAGTTATGGCCTTGGGAAGTTGACTTTCAAATTAGGGTTTAGACAAAATGACCTATAATGTTTCAACATAGAAAATGATTTTCCAAGAAAACCTAGATCTAGGTCTCAACATGAAAGTTGTTTAGAATGTCATTTAGAGTAAGTTTTCTCTTGGAATAATTTTCATATGGTAAAAATTGTAGGAGATGGGGTCTAGGGGGACCCAGCTTTGATCAGATGAATTCATCTGGCCAACCACCATCAACCAACTTGCTAATTTCCAATTCTCTTGACTTTCTTGGCTCATGGTAGATCATATATGAATAAGATGATGAAATTTGAAGTGTCCATTTGAGAAATTTGATCAATTGGTGAGATAGCTTGTTGGAGAAGTTACTCAAGATACCTAGTCAAACTAGGGCTTCCAAGGCAAATCATCCTCAAACTATTGAAGACAACTTGATCAATATAACATGTAGAAGAAATTGGGACTCATATATGATGCTCATATCCATTCTTGAGTTGATTCTCGATTGTGCTCTTTGTTTATGAGGGTCCCACACCCTGGATGTGATCAATGAATCAATGAGATCATGTCCTATCTACAAAATAGTTAGATAGATACAAAGACATATTTTTTTGGTATTTTGGTTAGTGAAATGATATAATACAAGTATGATATAATCACAAAGTGCTTGGTGATCTCTCACACAACAAACCCAATGAAGGAGGGGTAAGGAAGATGCCAAGGTGTGATCCCAATGCTAGTGCTTATGATGAAATTGCATGAGGGATCTTAGGGTCAAAATTGGGGTCTTACAGTACCCATCCCGAAAACCCTTTTCTCAAAGGTAAAACTAACCAACACACAAACATTTTCTACTTCGAACTACGGAGCTTTGATTCCTCATCCCCGATGAGTGATACGTAGGCATAAGGGCCACAATCCTTAGCGAGCACTATAATAAAAAACCAAAACCCCTCTCTTTCACACACATTTTTTTGAAAATAAAACGATAATGAGATAAATCCCAGTGTACATAAATGATCCAAATGGCTCCCATGGAGTACCATGGACATGAGTGGTGCTAATATCTTCCCCTTGCGTAATCGACTTCCGAACTCTAATCTCAGTTGTGAAACTGATTCCTTATCCTTTTCTAGCGCTTCCTGTGCGCGTATCTTTTTCGAGGGTTTTATCGACTATTTCCCCTCGCCTCTCCGATAGAGGCACATAAATAAAATTCACTGGCGACACTTCTATTTTTGCCTCTCTTTGGCAATTCTTTTGTTCAGTTTGTCCAGTTCCCTTACTCCGAAACCCCGGTAACGACACACCCTTCCCCCACAAGCTTCCAATTTGTCATTTTTTGACCTCACCCTTTTTCTGAGCAGACTCCTTTCATTCTCCCTCAAAACCATCCCAACACTTTTACTATAAATAGGGGAAGGTGTTCCATAATTTATCCAAGCTTTCAAGCCAATAAAACTCTACTTCGAAACCTCACTTCACCTCCAAAAACAGAGATTCAGTTTTGAAGATTTGAGTCATTTCAATCTAAGATAACCACCTAGAAACCTTCATACAACCTCCTTCAGACTTTCTGAAACACTAACACCACCTGCAACCACCCTCCTTGAGCTATCCACACTCATCGGAGTCCCCCTATGAGATTGATTCTGACCAGGTAGTTGCACTCATCTTTTTCACTCAAACAAGTTACCCTTTTGCTCGAAATTCTCATCCGATGCTTAACCCCATGGTCTAAAATCTGTTTATCCATTATCCATAACTTTATTTTATTTTTAGGTCAAGTTATTTTTGTGTGCTCTTGAGAGATTCTCCGTACTTAGAGCCAATCAATGGCTCATGACACTACGCCAAATAAGGGAAAAGAGGGCGCTTATTTTGGCCTATAACAGCGCTTTTAAGCGCTCTCTAATCTGGCGCTGGCATAGGTAAAGACAGCGCTTTGTTCTCCTGGAGAAAGCGCTGTCTAAAGTGGCCACATTATAGTGCGCTTTAAGAAAAAAGCGCCCTCTGGAGTGGTCCATAGAGGGACACCTTAGAGGGCGCTTTCTGGTAAAAGCGCCCTCTAAAGTTGTCAGTGTAAAGTGTTTAGAGGGCGCTTTCAAGAAAAAGCGCCCTCTAAAGTTGTCATTGTAAAGTGTTTAGAGGGCGCTTTCAGGAAAAAGCGCCCTCTAAAGTTATCAATGTAAAGTGTTTAGAGGGCGCTTTCAGGAAAAAGTGCCCTCTAAAGTTGTCATTGTAAAGTGTTTAGAGGGCGCTTTCTGGACAAAGCGCTCTCTAATGTGTTAGTTATTTTAAAAAAATTTGTTTGAAAAACAGTGGATATATATTTATTTGGTAACCTGTTCGCATGCTGCAAAAGTGTAAAATTCATATTGATTTCATCCTTTAATCCAATGTTATACACCATTAATCCATTGATATATACAACATGAATCCATTTATATACAACATTAATCCTCCATATATACAACATTAATATATGATTCTTTGATCAACAATATACAACAACATATTCTCAAAGTACTACAATTAAGAGAATAAAACATAGCAACCAACACCCAGTGACCACTGTATCCAAAAGCTGTCTAGTAGTTCTAACCAATACTAAACAAAAACGCCCATCCACCCATGGTGGAAAACATGTTCTGTATATCCAAAAGCTGTCTAGTAGTTCTATCGCACATCCATACAAAATAAGGCTCAACCAAAACAACAGATGGCAGCATAAGTAGTCCCCTACAAAAAGAACACGTCCAAATGCAAATAACACAGAACTGTCAAAAGGCGATTGAGCAACAAATAGTAAACAATGGCATAAAGTTAAATGACATAGCTAATATTACCTGAATTCCTGCATGGCTGTTAAGGTAAAAATCAAATTCCCTAGGGTGACAAATGTCGGTGTCTACCACGGTTCCTTTGACAATTTAGAACAACAAAATCAGCAAAAAGTGATAAATTCAAATCATAATATATACCAGCTGCATTGAGAAATATATTGAAAAAACCTGGCATAATTTTTCCACTTCTATCGGTCTCTTTGGGGTTGACAGGAAAGAGACGGGTGTGATGTCTCTTTTGGACCACTACAAAAGTAACTTTAAGTAGATACCCATCCTCTATTGAGACACAAGCCTGTATCTCCGACCATATTTTTTCTTTGCCAACCTTCAAGTCCGGACTTCTCCAATTATCACATGTAATCGGAATATGTTGTCGAACAAGGAAACCAATGTCGTAGAGGGATACTTTCAAATATCCAGCATCATCATCTAAATAAATATCAATTGATACTTTCGAGCATCCCTTGCCCCTTGCACAAATGATTGACTTCATAATAGCCATTTTACCTGTAAAAAAGAAAACAATTAAAATCAGATGACAAATGTAAAAACAATTAAAATCATAAAAGTCATTTTACCTGTAATAAAGAAAACAATTAAAATCATTTCACCTATACCTTTTTCACTAAGTTCTCTTTCTTTTCTTGGTTGGAATATGTTCTACATGTCTCTTAACAACACGGACGGTTGGATTGATCCAAATACCCTCATTATGATCATTTCTAATATATGAAACATTTGATATATTATTCTCATCTTGATCATTTCTGGTAAACGATTCAATCTCAACATCAATATCATCACCTTGATCTCCAGTGTTTTCATCAATTACTTTGTTGGAAAAAAGAACTATAGACCATTTCGTACTTTTCGGATCATTGACATAGAACACTTGTCTAGCTTGAGAGGCTAGAATAAAAGACTCATCTTTGTATCCCACCCTATTAAGATCCACTTGCAAAAATCCTGACTTAATCATTCGAATGCCGTTATTATTTTCAACCCACTTGCAACCAAATATAGGAATCTGAAACTTCTCATAATCAAACACCCAAATGCGCTCGATAACACCAAAATACGACAGATTTGCAAATTTGGGGTTTAAGTCCTTCACACTTGATATGTGCATTGCTTCAGCTACCACGGTGACACCACTATTCTGCATAGTACTTTTATCATCTTGTTCTTTGGTATAAAATGTGTATCCATTAATCGCGTATGCGCTATAAGAAAAAACATGGAAACTTGGACCATATGCTAAGCATCTCAACCTTTCTGTTATTGAAGCGGGATCTGAATAATACTTTGAATAAATATGATCCTTAAACCAAGGTATAAAACATCGATTGTGCTCTCGTACTATCCAATTTTCATTTCTATTGGGATTTAAACCTCGGAGAACATCCTTGTGAATTTCAACATACGGCTCAACCTCATTCTCATTGTGCAGAACATACAAATGCACTTGATCCCGTTCGACCCTTGATACTGCCACGATTTTATTTCCAATTAGATTTTTTCCTTCTTTCTTTTCGACAAGCTGAGACTTGGGGAGTCCGATTGACTGAACATTAGACAAATATTCAGTACAAAACTCAATCTCTTCTTCAACAATGTATCTTTCAACCATACAACCTTCTGGTCGACTTCGGTTCTTCACGTACCCTTTTAATATTTTCATATAACGTTCAACAGGGTACATCCATCTCATATAAGCTGGTCCACACAATTGTGTCTCTTTCACAAGATGAACAACTAGATGTACCATTATGTCAAAAAATGATGGAGGAAAAAACATTTCAAGCTCACACAAAGTAATAACGATTTCTTTTTGCAACATTGGTAAGATCGCAGGATTGATCACCTTACTGCAAATTGACTTGAAGAAAGAACACAACTTAGTTATAGAGCTTCTTACTTTTTCTGGAAGAATAGAACGTATACCTATTGGGAGAAAATGTTCCATTATAACATGGCAATCATGGGTCTTTAAACTCTTTAACTTGAGGTCTTTCATAGACACAAGTCTTCTAATATCTGAAGAGTACCCTTCTGGAACTTTAACTTCACTTAGAAACTTACACAATGTTTTTTCTCCTTTCTAGATAGAGTATAAGCAGCAGGCGGTAGATATGTTCGTTTTCCTTTCTTCAAGGGTCCTAATTCAGTTCTTATTCCCATCGCTATCAAGTCCTTTCTTGCCTTAAGGCCATCCTTAGACTTTCCTTGTATATTGAGTAACGTGCCAATAACACTTTCAAATACATTTTTTTCAATATGCATAACATCAAGAAAATGTCTCACATACAAGGACTTCCAATACGGCAATTCAAAAAAAACTGACCTCTTCTTCCACCCACTTTTGACAAGTGTGTGGGCAAAAGGCTTGCCAAACTGAGTATCCAAATCTTTCACCTTTTCAAAAATTTGATCACCCGTCAATATAGGTGGAGCTCTGCCTTGTTCTGTCTCTCCATTGAACCCCTTTCTCCATCCACGGTAGTGATGATTTGAATTTAAGAATCTCCGATGACCGAGAAAGACATTCTTCTGACCAAACTCCAAGCGCTTCCAATCTGTTTTATCTTCACAAATAGGACACGCACATTGACCTTTTATGCTATACCCTGATAGATTTCCGTATGCAGGAAAATCATTAATTGTGCCAAACAACATCGCCCTCAAGTTGAAACTTTCTTTCCTATATCCATCATAAACCTCCACACCGGTCTCCCACAAAATCTTTAAATCTTCGATTAAGGGCTTCAAGTACACGTCTATGTCATTCCCTGGTTGTTTAGGTCCAGAAATCAACATAGACAACATCATGTACTTACGCTTCATACATAGCCATGGAGGTAGGTTATAAATCATAATAATCACAGGCCATGTACTGTGTGAGATACTCTGGATACCGTGTGGGTTCATTCCATCAGTAGATAATTCCAAGCGAAGGTTTCTTGATTCTTCTCCAAATTCAGGATAATCATTATCAATTTTCAACCACTGTGGTGAATCTGCCGGATGTCGATACTTTCCATCTATAATTCTTTCATCTGCATGCCAGGTCAAGTGTCTTGAATCGGTTTCACTACGAAACATGCGTCTAAATCTCGGAATAACAGGAAAATACCACAAGACCTTTGCTGGAGACAACTTGTTCTTATATCGCGAGACACCGCATTTAGGACACTCATTTAACGATGCATACTCATTTCGAAACAAAACGCAATCGTTTGGACATGCATGTATCTTATCATAGCTCATGCCAATAGAGCACAACATCTTTTTGGTCTCATATGTTCGATTGGGAAGAACATTATCCTCAGGAAGCATATCTTTCAAAAGGGCTAATAACTCTGTGAAACTTTTATCCGACCACCCATTGCCCGCCTTTAAGTTGTACAACTTTAATACCGCAGACAATCTTGTGAATTTAGTGCAACCATCATACAAAGGTTTCTCTGCATCACTTACCAACCTCTCAAACATTTCGGGACAATCCTTAAGATCTCCTTCAAGTGCTTCTGCAATCTCTTTAACTCGATCACAATCGTATGTATCTGCGCCACTATAGTTTGAGGCATAGGTCGTACTATCCCCCGGTTCAACATTTTCGTTACTTTTCTCACCATGCAAACTCCAACATGTATAACTTCGATCAATTCCATGCCTCATTAGATGCGATGTCAACTGAACTGCGTCAACCCGTTTCCCATAACAACAACCCAAGCAAGGACATATCATTCTACTGGGGTCTTCGGCGTTCGCAACGGCAAACTTAACGAATTCTAATACCCCATTCTCGTACTCTCTCGACAATCGATTGGAAGACATCCATGTATTATCCATTACTAATTAGAATAAACAAAAAATAATTTCAGAAGAGTTCAAACACATTCGGACCTAGGTTTCTAATGATATTGGTGTTGACACAAAATCAGATATTCATAGGGCTTGAAATTGCCTAATAAACCCAAACAAACGTAGGGCTTGAAATTTAACGCATGCGCTATCAAATTTAAAATGACTATGAATATTGAAACTTTACAGGTTGAAACAAATGTAGCATAGACAACGCATAGACAACAATAACAAAAAACTGAAATGGGGCAAAGCTAAAACAAAGCAAGAAATAGGGCAAAGCTAAAACGAAACAAACGTACCTTTGGTGCCAGAAGGAGGAAACGTCGTAGATCTAACAGAGGTGGAAGGAGAACGCCTTAGAACCCTAACGTGAAAAAGAACGAAAATAACAGAGAGTGAAATAACAAAACGCGCAGTATGTTATAATTTTAATGTTTACTAA
Source organism: Lathyrus oleraceus (assembly GCF_024323335.1). NCBI lineage: Eukaryota > Viridiplantae > Streptophyta > Magnoliopsida > Fabales > Fabaceae > Lathyrus > Lathyrus oleraceus. Next base: position 309,969,991 of record NC_066580.1, read on the forward strand.
ACGGGACCTTAGAGGGCGCTTGTGGAAAAAAAGCGCCCTCTAAGGTGCGCTGTCTATTGCTCCTTATTTTTTCGCTTCACTTTAGACAGCGCTTTTGTAATAAAGCGCCCTCTAAAGTGCGTTGTTGTACATGGACTTAGAGAGCGCTTCCTTAGAAGCGCCCTCTAAGGGTATCCTTAGAGGGCGCTTGCATAAACGCGCCCTCTATTGTTGTCCCTCCATTTCCTCATTATTTTTTCGCTTCACTTTAGAGGGCGCTTTGTTACACAAGCGCTCTCTAAAGTGCGCTGTTGTACATGGACTTAGAGAGCGCTTTTTTAAAAGTGCCCTCTAAGGGTATCCTTAGAGGGCGCTTTCATGAACGCGCCCTCTATTGTTGTCCCTCCATTTCCTCATTATTTTTTTGCTTCACTTTAGAGGGCGCTTTGTTACACAAGCGCTCTCTAAAGTGCGCTGTTGTACATGGACTTAGAGAGCACTTTTTTAAAAGCGCCCTCTAAGGGTACCCTTAGAGGGCGCTTTCATAAACGCGCCCTCTATTGGTGTCCCTCCATTTCCTCATTATTTTTTTGCTTCACTTTAGAGGGCGCTTTGTTTCAAAAGCGCCCTCTAAAGTGCGCTGTCTATTCCTCCTTATTTTTCTCTTCACTTTAGAGTGCGCTTCTTTAAGAAAGCGCCCTCTAAGGTGCGCTGTCTATTCCAGTTTTTGGCGTAGTGTGAGTGTGGAGATGATAACGATGAGGTGTATTGAGGTTGAATCCATGGTTGATTTCCTCCAAAAACATGAGTTTTGGAAGTTGAAATTTGATGGCTGAAGGTTGAAGACGACCCCTTCAGACTGTTTCTTCACACATTTTGAATTTGAAAATATATCGTGTCCTGTTCTGATTGGTTCATTAACGCGCATGTTTCATTTAATGTTATGTTTTGAAGCGTGTCTCCTAATACCAAATGGCACTTGACCCAGTGGATGAGGGTTAACCCTATGACCCCAAGGTCAGGGGTCCAACCCCTTGTGCTCCCCATGTTATTTTTATCTTTTTTTTTTCTTTATTTGTTTTATTTTCTTATTTTTAATTTATTTTCTTTCCATTTCATTTTATTTTTTTCACCTCTTATTTTTATTCTGATAAAAATATTTTGTAAACACACTTGACTTATTTTTCCCCTTTTATTTTATTTCACCTTTGATTTATTTTATTTTGACTTATTTTGTTGACTTTTCATGCCTTTATTGATGTGGGTTGATGAAATCTATTTGGTCATGACCTTGGTTATTTAGGGTTGATAAAACCTTCAATGCTTCAAATCTATCAATGAATGATAAATGGATCATTCATGATAATTTGAGGTATTGATAGGTTGTCCCTATTTTTAAATGAGTTAGTTGTCTCGGACTATTGTGGCACGACATGACACAAATATTTCTAAAGGTAACGAAGAAATACTCGAAGAATTAATCGAGTAGAGTGGATATCCAAAACTCAAAGATAAGAAAAACAACAGAATAGAGAAAACACAACTTTTGGAGTGAGTAGAAAACTGAGTGAGACTCACTATTTATACTAAAAAATTCTAATAATGGCTAAATAACCTAAATCATTTGACTTTTTTAAAACAACCAATGATGAGAAATTAGTGGGAGAGAAAAGGGGATTCAAGATTTAGTTAAACATAATATACATCAAACAGTAGTTAATGTGACAGGAGAAGAGGACATGGCAGTTTTAAAAATTAATTTTTCTATCCAAAAAAATGATATATCATTTATGATAAATCTACTATATAAATACTTTAAAAATATAAAAATTTTGCAATGTAGGTCTCAAGAAGTTTTTTCCATTCATTATTTGACGCATATACTTAAAACATGATATTGGAAATGTTTCTATGTGTTCTTTAAAATTAAACTGTTGCAACACAAGGTATGGAAATCTGATTTTTGGTTTTTGTTGTTTATAGTAAATTGGTTTTGCTTGCATGATATATTGAGTGTATATATAATATTTACCTTATTAGTAAAAGAAACATGTGTCTATGTATAGTATAAGAGTGTGTTCAATTAAATGAATTGGTGCATAGTAGTACTAATATTATTTACTGAAGTATGAGTTGATTCATAAAGTGGTCAAATATTACCTTCAGAAAACACATAACCCTATCTATAGCATTGCCAATGCCTAGTGTTGTCATTTGAATCAAGCTTATTTTGTCAATTAATATTTATGATATTTTCTTAAGTTGCCTAATAATCACTATTTTACTATTTATGGGTATCAATTATTAATACATATGTAATAATTTTTTTCCACTTAAATTATTAAATAAGTGTATATAAATAATTTCAACCAAACATGTGATTTGATCCATAAGTGACCTTATACATTTTGTAAACATTTGTAAATGTATAAGTTCATACCTAATATCTATAAATTTAGGTTTATACATGTCAAACATAAACCGAAATTGCAGAGACTTTTTTTTATAGTTTTTTTTTTAGTTTAGAAAATACTACTATACTATCTATATAATAAATCAATATACATATATGTTGAAATCAAATTTAACCCATTTTTTCATAAAATAACTAGATTTTAATATTAACATTAATCTAATTAAGAACACTATTATATTAAAAATTTAAAGTTGGAGACATTAAATGATAATCTAGTTAAGAGTAGTATCATACTAAGAATTTAAAATTCAAGACATTGAATGATAAATTCAGGAAATATTAATATATATGTATGTGAAACAAATTAGAAATCTTCAAATTTAGTCAAATATCTAAAAGAGTAAGAAAAATATCTTTTAAAAAGTTTAAGATCATATGAATATGTTATTATAATAAATACTTAAACTAGTATAATTATTATTAATATTGAATAATGGTTTATATGAATTGATCTAAGATAGTTCAAATATATTTATATGGTTTTTATAGAAAGTAAATTTATTCTGAGACATAACCGAGTCAATTTAATTTAGAGAAATTGTGACACTATATTTGATATTGAGTGTTAGAGATTTCTTTATTTTATAGAAAACTCTATTTTTTTAAAAATTATAATGTGGGTTGTGAGGATTGTCATATAATTGACCTTAATCTTAATCTAGAAAATGTATGGAAAACTAAGAAACACTAATTCTACACACTTTCTAAATTAAAAATATGTTTTTTAAAATGTCATTTTTATTATAAAGGAGTTTGTAAGAGGGACGTAAAACATGAAGAAAAAAAATTTAACTCATCATCGTAAATTATTTTGAGAGTAATGATCTATAAAGCCACTTTACATTCCTACCATATATAATACTCATTTTCGCTTCACTTGCATGATATCAAGAATCATATTTAATGAATGAAGAATCATATTTAATGAATGAAGAATCTACGAGATATATTGATAACATTGCCTACGTATTTTTGGTGTTATTTGTGACTGAAAAACATGACTCCAAAAGTAATAATTAATTTGTGAGAATGATACAAAATCTATTGTGTGATTTATCTAATATTAAAAAATGATTATTTCATAAAAAAAAATTTTAATTGTGTTTTTTCTTTTCTTAAATAAAACCATTTACTTTTAAATTTTGATGCTACCTTGTAGTATTTTTTACAAGTGTCGAAATTCCTTAAAACACATAAACACTTATTAACTTAATTCATAAGTAATAAATGTAAAACTTCTTGTTTATCAATAACACAAGATAAAACACCTGTATGAAATTTTTAATTATATTTTCATAAAGTTCGGGTAAAAGGAATCAAACGCATACACAACTATCCAAATCTCGCCAACCAAAATAGTAGCTTGCTTAGAACAACAAAGCAAGAACAAAGAGCCTTCCAGAAGATATTCTCGGAAAGTGGAGACAGACTCTTGCTATGCGACCAATGTCAGCACAAGATGTCTTTAGAGTCGAGTTACTTCGAAGATAAGCGATGAATGATAGTTCACTGCTTATTGGCTAAGTTATTTAAGATTAAATGAAGGATTTGCTCACTAAGCTATAATGGGCAACTCAACAAGCAAGGTATGGCGGTAAAGCCCATTTGAAGATGAGATGGCTTGAATAAGGGGAGAAGAAACTCAAATTCGATAAGCAAGCTACATGTTTCGCTAAGCGAGGGTGCTAATCGAGAACTCTTATAATAGGAGTTCAAGTCAATCCAGTTAGATATATTTTAGCGGTTTCTTGATAGAGACTTAGGGAAATTCATTTCACCATAATTCATATACAAAACATAATAGGAGAGAAAAAAAGTGGAAGATTGAAGGAGGAAGTGCTGCTCGAGGAATCGACACAGATGTTCTTCAACTTCTTTCTTCTAAATCATAATTGTAAAGCTACGATGAGTAAGCATAGCTAATTTCTCTTTTGTTGGGGGTTAGATGAGTCATATAAATTCTCATGTACTCAAAATATAACTCATCCTATGCTTTAATATTGATGAATTATTTCTGCTTAATGCTTGTTTTGGATTAGCTACCTAAAACATGGTTTCATGATTTTGATACGATATCGAGATATACTTGTCATTTCTAGATTCAGACATTTCATCTGCTAGATGCTAAACTCAAGAGAAAGATTTAGGTTTAGGTTCCATAGAAACTGTGTGAACATAATGTTATTGTATTGGTTAACAGGATGAGAAATCATCTATTAGGTAATACAATTGATTTCACATTGTTTAATTTGACATAAGCTACGACTAAGAGCTATGAATGTTAATATTAAGTTTCATATTACTGATCACCTTCACACATGAGGATATGTCGGTGAAATCTAACCCTATCAAGTTTCCTCAACTATGAATACCAAAGTTCAATTTACGTTATTTTATCAAAATTTCATAAAATTTTTTTTTGACAAACCATCCTTAAAATCATAGAAACAATTGAACAATTTTTGAAAACACGCCTTGTAGAGATTATAAAATATACTAATTATTATGTTGACATTAGTTTTTAATGATATCACGATTAATTTTTATCATTTTAAGTATTTTGTTTATATCTATTTATATTTGTGCATATTTTATGGATATATGTGCTTGTTGGTGATGAAGCTCCACATCTGAAGTTTTGATGACGACATCGCATGGAAGTAGCTTTTAACCTCAATGATGATAGTATAACCAAAGAAAGTATCATCAATAAAAGGACTCAAGATCAAAGTTCTTGTACAAACAGAAACTATCTAGCGAAAGTCTTGAAGTTGTTTAGAAGAAAGGTGCGAAAGCTCGACATGTCATGTCTCTCGGTTTGTTTGAGTGAACCGAATATTGTAAAAGTAAGGAAGTAACTTAAGAGTACTAAGGCAACTCACACACACACACACACACACACACACACACACACACACACACACACACACACGCACATACACACACACACACACACACTTAAAACGTGTTTCAAAATTCTTCTATCCTATAACTGATTTTCTAAGCAAGAACCAAGTGATTAAAAAGCTTTCCAAAGCCTTTTGCCAACTATTTAAATTATATAATCGATTGGAAAGCTGTGCTAATCGATTGGAAAAACTTTTCTAATCAGCCAATCAATTGGAACATTATGTTAATCGATTAAAAGAGTTTCAATCAATTACAAAATCAATAAGGACATCATATTAATGACTTGCAACGACTGTATATTCAAACCTTCCTATTTGGGCATGCTAATCGATTATATTTGAGTTGACTAATCAATTGGAGCATTTTTCTAATTGATTAGATAATTAATTTGGCTCTTGGATTATTTCTTTTCTTGGTTTTTCTAACTACTATATAAGAGAGACACGCCCCACTTCAAACCATGCCACTTTCTAACGTTTTCATATTTCTTTGGAACTTATCGATATCCCTCTATTTAGAAAATATTTTTATTCATTTTGTATTGCCTTAGTTCTAATAAGTGAAGCTTTACTTGTGAGAAAGAAATTTTTTGTAAGTGGTTGTGTTGGTCGCTTATATTCTTAAGGGTGTGGTACCTTTAAGAGATTGAGTTTGGTTTTTGAAATAAACTTTTCATAAAGTCTTTGTTCTTGGTTTATTAAGATTTTTTGGAAAAACCTTTGTCTTGGTTATTAAGATAAGACATAAATATCTAAATGGTTCCTTCGTTTATCCTGGGATAAAAGCTTTTATTGATTGGGGATAAGCCTGTTAAAATCTCAAGATCAAATTGTATTAAGGTTAATGGGCATAACCTTCAAAAGCTCAAAGTTTATAGTCAAACATTCAAGAAGATCTCTTTGGGATAGGACTAGGCCAATGTTCGGCCAAACATGTATATATCTCTGGTGCAATCTTTCTAACCTTATCTTTTTATTTTATGCAATTTACTTTCGGTATTTTATTTCGGCTACAAATGACTCACCAAAATACTACTAATATGATCTTAATTGAGAAAGTTTAAAATTAATCATGAATTTTAAATACCACAATTCAACCCCCCCCCCCCCCCCCCCCCCCCCCCCACACACACACACACACACTTGTGCTTGAAGTCAGTTGTCCAACAAGTGGCAGCAAAGCCTAGCTCCTGTTAAGGACTAATCATCTTAGGAGGAAAAATGACTTACATCTATTCACTAAATAAACACCCACTATTTGATGGAGAAGGGTATAATTTGTGGAAAAAGAAAATGAAGTTTTTTATAGAAGGGATGGATCATGGTATTTTGAAGGTTGTGAATGAAGGTCCATTTGTTCTTACACACATAATTAATTGTGTTTTAGAAAACAAACCTAAAAAGAATTGTACCAAAGATTCTAAATAAAATGTGCAACGCAGTTTGAAAGCGAAAGTTGTCATCACTATCACACTCGGTCTTGATGATTTTTTACGAGTTTTTCACTACGAAAATGCAAAAGAAATGTGAGACATCCTCCAAATCACCCATGAATGTACTACCGATGTGAAGAAGGCAATGTTAGGCACATTAACCCATGAGTATGAACACTTCAGAATGAAACCTAAAGAGAGCATTAATCAGATGCAAACACGATTTACCCGTATCATGAGTCATATGAGAACTTTGGGAAAACCATTTCCAAATGAAGAATTGGTTATAAATATTCTTATATGCCTAAATAGTAGTTGCCATCCTAAAGTCACTATGATCTATGAATCTAAGAATTTAGCAACCATGGACACACACACTCTTTGGTAAATTGAAGGAATATGAGATGGAGCTAATGATGAAGAAGATAACAAGAAGAAGAGGAAAAATGTTGCAGTTAAAGCTACTAACATCAAAGATATGGAATAAGAAGATGAAGACTGTCAAAGTGAGATTAATAAGTTCGTGAAGCTAATATTCGAAAAATTCAAGGAGTTATTAAGGAACATAAAACAAAACTTAAGACTCCAAAATTAAAATGAAGAAAGTTCATCATCCATTCCTACATGTCATCAATGAGAGAAAGGTCATATAAGACCAAATTACCCTTAAAACCTGAGAAGAAACCAAAATAGAAGAAAGTTAAAAAATTCCAAAAAGAGATCATACATATCCTAGGATAACAATGATATGAAATCTTCATATAAAGAAGAAGAAAACCTATGTCTCATGGAAAATCATCAAGACGATGGAAATAACAACAAAGGTGGCATGTCGTGCCACAATAGTCCAAGACGACTAGCTCATATAGATGAACCGCAAATGAATTCCTTCCATATCGAGATGAAAACATATTTATTGAAAATTATTTTTGCTAATCCTTTTGCAGGATTGGATCATGAAGATCCTTGTACATATCTCACAAAGTTATACAAGCTGTCTAGTACACTCGGGGCTCCACAAGTTGAGAAGAAGAGGTACACATGAGGTTGTTTCCATATTCATTTATCGACCAACATAAGTGATGACCAATTGTAATATACTAGAGGAAATTATTTTGGATAGGTTCTTTCTTCACAACAAGTTCACGGAGGCCAAAACAATAATTGATGTTTTATCTTAAGGCGCAACAGAAACTATATGTGAAGCGTGAGAGAGATACAAATCTATGTTGAGGATATTCCCCAAAAACAGTTTCGATGATCTCACATAAGTACACATAATTAGAAACGGATTACAACAACAATCTAATTTGTTGCTAGATGCTATTGTTGGGGTCAAAGAAAGAATGTCATCATGGAATTGAACACCAATGAAGCAATTCTAGCACATAATAAGTTATTAACGTAAATGGTGGATGAGTTGACAAAGAAACTATATAGGCTCTCACAATAATTTAAAGAGATGCATGAGACGGCAAAGCACATGCAGATTGCATTTGGTGAAGAAGTAAATTTTGTAGGAAACCAACAAAGATCTAGGAAATATCAAAATAGCATTTTCCAAAGGAACAACAACTTTAATCAAGGATGGAGAACGAAAGTCGACCCATCAAACATATAACCACATTAAAACTACACTCAAGCACCTCTATAAGATTAAACAACAAATTTGGAGGATACACTTAACCGTTTATGTTGTTAACAATTTCCAACTAGAAGAATATCGAAACTTTCATAAACAAAACTTTGCAACATAAATTGGTCAATTAGAAAAGAAATTGGCTAATCAACAAAAAGGTGCTTTCAATGCCAATACACAAGTTAATCCATAGAAGCATTGTTATTCTGTCACTGTTAGTGAAAATGAAAAGGTTGTTGTTACAAAAGATCAAGAAGCCTAATAAGTACAACAATAAAGGAAGAATGAAGAAGACTGAAACATACAACAAAGTAAGCCCTAGAAGGAATGAGATCCGGATGGAGTCATGTTTCCTATTTCCATAGGTGATATAAAAATTGGAAATGCACTCATAGACTTGGGTGCTAGTGGGAATTTGATTCCAATATCAGTGGTTCAAAAAATGTGTGACCTCAGAATAAAACCAACCATGACAATATTGAAAAAGATTAACTAGACATTCTGGAATCTAGTGGGAATAATCAAAGACGTTATGGTCAAACTTAAAAAATTCTCATTTGCTGTAGACTTAATGATGATGGATATCGAGGAAGATCCTTAGATACATATCATCCTAGGAAGATCCTTCATGAAAAACCTGAATAATGATCATGGATATTTAGAAAAATGACAAGTGAAGGTGAGAATCAAAGATCATGATATACGTTTTAACATGCTTTGTCTAACATGACACTAAGGGCGCCAAACTAATGACATTAAAAAAGCGTTTGTTGGGAGGTAACCTAACCCATTTACTTTTATAAAACTTTTTAATCTTGTTTTATATTTTCAATAAACTTTGATCCAAATCATGGTTTTGGAAACTGTGTGTGACTGAATGCAGAGCCATTCGCTAAGCGTACTTTCTCACGGGCCAAGTTCCTCTTAGAAAGGTTAGTGCAATAAAACAAATTTAAAAGGGTCTAGTCTCGCTAAGCTATACTTTTTCTCAATAAGAGAAGAACTAAATACCTATAAAATTTCAAAATCGCGCATCTTTTCTTAGTGTGGTAGTGGCTCGCTTAGCGAGAGGGTGGTTATATGTCATTATTTACTAAGTTCAGACTTAATTTCACTCTTAAAAACACTTCACACCACCATTTACACTTCTCTCACTTACAAAAATTTTCGTTCAAAAGCTTATAGAAACCACAAACTTCCTATTTTTCACACACCTACATCAAATATTTTCACACCTTCCTCTACCAATCTAGACCAACTACAAGTATGTTCATGATTTCCAGTTTCTTCATTACTTTTCTTTGCATTCAAGTATGTGCATTGGTGCATTCTTTCATCATTTACATAATGGAACATGATACAAAATGAGAAGATGTATTTTTCGTTGTTGTGTGTTATTTTTGTTGTTTTCACACTAAGAAACATCACATGCATGTATGCTCTGATTGTTTTAAACATGTTCATTCATTAAGATTTTTGTTGAAAAGGAGTTTAGTTAAATAAAAGGAGGTAAGTGTTTTTCGAATTTGTGAACTCTTATGCTTCCATGCTAAACATCATAAAATATACATTTGATCATTGATGATGAAAAAAGGTACCAAACTTCATGCACACAATCTAAGTATCTAACAAAGCTTTCAACATATATTGTGTTAAATGAATGTGCAGATGAACCTTACAAAATTTATCATTGTAGAAAGAGACAATCAGGATCATAATATGCACATATATTTTATTAAATTATAAGATTCAAGAGCCATTATCATCAAGAGTTTTACGAAGGATTGAGAAGCATACAAATGCTCACTGAGAGAAAAGTTCAACTAGAAGATCTAGGAGAATTCTCTAATTTTGTGCAGAAACTCAGCAATAGATGATGGAATGTGTTGGAAAATCCTCCAGGAGAAATTAATTTGTAAATAATAATAGAATTATTTTTCGAACGCCAAACCTTTGGATGATATCCCACTTTTAAGAGTATCCATGGTGAGAGGCCGCTTAATCTCATATAATAGAGAAGCCATACATGGCTACTTATAAGATATTTATGCCATAAACCCAAATGATCAAGGTTATTATTCTAAGGAAGTTGTAAGTGATAATTAGAGTTATGATAGGATTGTAGGCGATATTTACATAGAAGACAAAACCTATTTAATATGCATAAATTGCATACTTAAATTTTTTAAAAGAGTCAACCTTGCCACTTCAGCACAAATGTGGATGACCTTTATCATGCATAATGTTACACCCAAAGACCATACCTCTTCAGGAACCTTTCCTACTACTCAAATTATTTAGTATACCCTAACCAAGAAAAAATTGATATATCCAAGATTATATCAGATAAAATTTGAGCCATCAGACATTCGATTTCCAAACCCCTATAGCATTTTTGGGATTAATCATAGGATTATGTAGAACATATGAAGTAGATTTCACAGACCACTACCATCATCCAATATGCTAAATTTTTTATAGAATAGAACCCATAGAACATGCATTCACCCATCTAATTCATGTCATGCATCTTCAATTCTTGATGCGATGACCCTAATTTGTGCACATATTTCACTCATAGTTGGGATATCCTTGATGCATACCATGGATGTTTTCTCTATATACATGATTCGATGATTAGGTTAGAGAAGCAGATACAAGAACCATATTACCTTTATGATCACTTACCTATCCAAGAGGATTTCATAAGTGATCTTTAGTGGACAATGGAAGGCCATTTTATCCAGGAGATATGGGTGATGATGTAAGCAGACGTGGGGGAGAAGAAGAAGATGAGGAGGAAAAAAATGGAGAAGAAGAAGAAGAGTATGATGAATAAAATAGTGAAGAAGAAGAAGATAATGATGATTAAGTTATTGCTTCACCTTGACATCAAAAGCTATGAATGTTTTTTTCATTATTTCTTTCTAGATTAATATTATTTTGTGTTAAATAATTTATGTGTTTTCTTGTGTAGATAAAAGAACAAAAGGAACTTGGACATATTATTAATTTTGTCTAAGTACATGAGCATGTCCAAGTTTCCAAACACTTGAGTACCCTTTTGGACAACATGTTGATATATTTTTCTAGTCAATGTGTTGTGTTTTTTCTAAACTATCAAAAGTACCACAACAAGCGTTGTAGTTTATGCAGGAAGCTCGCTAGGCGATCTCTATTGTATGTTAAGTGAACAACTTCCGATACATGATTGACTAGCGAGGAATTCATGTCTAAACAAGGTTCTCTACAGAACCGACTTTTTTTAATGGCCTAAGGACATACAAAGATTTTTTGCAAGGGGTAAAATTAAAAGCAGATTTGAGTTGAGCCTTTAACATCTTTGACATTTTAATTATTTTGAATAATGATCATGCATGAGTACTTTTTGGATAATTTGGATTTTTTTGTGAACATTTCTTCAAAGTTTTTTATCTGCAGATGGTTCAAATGATTTGGAAATCCAAATGCAAATGAATGATAAAAGGTTAATTCTTTTAAATGCTTCACTCATGAATAATGTTATGTTTATCTTAAAATTATAGTATGTCCACAAACTAATTGCTTTCTTTAAAGTTTTATTTTACCACTTGTGTGAAAACATGTGAATGTATGTCAGGAATCATACAACACCTAGAACAAGTAAGAAAAGTGCCTAACTCATGTGTTGCATAAATAAATTAGAGTAGACATGCATTCTAACCATGTTGATTTTGCATCATTCTTGCTATTACTTGGTATGTATGATGTCATGGATATGATCAAGCAATTGACTGTTTATTTGAGTGAAAGATACTTGAACTTAAAGTATATATTGTGAGTGTGTGATCCTTTGACAGCCCTTTTGAGCCTAAACATGAATTATTTAAAAGTTACAATCCTTAGTCAGTTTTAAAAGAAAAACAATGTTCATACCTTGTATTAAAGATATGAGAGCATTAAAATTCAATAATAGTATTACAAATGATAAAGTTGGAGGAGAAGGAATTGCTTTGAAAAATAAAAACAAAGTAGTTAATTGGTGATTGTGATCAAAAGAAGAGAAAATATAATTTACTTCGACAATCAAAATAAAAGAAAGAAAAAAGAATAAAAAATGTCAAATTTTACACAAAAAGTAAATTAAAAAAAACGAAAAAAGTTGTTAGTGGAAAAGAAAAGATACTTTTTGAAAAACAAAATGATATGCAATTTTTTCTCTTTTATATGTTAGACATTCTTGAATCCCAGAAAAACCAAGATTTTTAGAGGTCGACCATGTTACAGCCAAAATAAAGACCTTAGTGATCCATGATTGATTAATATCTTGTGATATTAAATAAATGGAGTGAAAAAAAATTCTATAATGATGGAAACACTAACTATTTGGGTGATACATAGTGAAATCATGATTCTAATGAATAATTCACTATTGATCTAAAAAAGGTTTTGTAGTAATATATTTGTGAGGGGCCAATAGAGGCATTGAGATCTTACCACCCACAAAGGGCGAAGGGATCATATCATTCACAAGGGAAAGATATCTCCCACGATACACCCCACTCGCCCAGGATATGAAACATGGGAAGTGGCGTGTCTGGGTTAGAGATAATGGGGAAAAGAAGTCAAGGGTATATCTTACATCTCCTTAGGAAATACATATTCAATGGTCCACTACCATTATTAAGGAGAGCGATTGTAATAATCAAGAACCCCTTAAAATTAGGCTGATATGCCTCTATAAATACCTAGGTTAAGGATTACTATGAATTTTCACCAAGAAATACCCAAAAATACTTAGCTTCTCAACCTCATGAGCTTTCTTTAACCTCACAAACTCTAAAGCCTATGTCTACCCATACTAGCATAGGGGCGCCACACATCTGTTCTTTTTTAGCAACTACAATGGTGCCCACTATGGTTCCCTAGTAAAACTTGTGGGGCCATTTTATAATGAAAACTAAATGCAAGCACAACAAGCGGTTAAAGGTGAAAGAATACTAAGTAGGGTTTGATAATCACTGCAAAAAATCCTTTGCAGATGTCACCTAAATGGAATATAATTTACACCTCATCTCTAAGAAGAATTCAAGAAAATATGTATAAGATTAAATTACCGGACAAGTCTTGAAGATTCAAAGTGGGAAAGAGAAGAAGTGTGAAAGCTTCCCATGTCACATCTAAGTGAATAATATGTTGTAAAAGAAAAGGGGAATTTTTGTGAAGTTATATAGATAAATCACACACACACATACATATACATACACATACACATACACACACACACACATACATATACATACACATACACATACACATACACAACACACACACACACACACACACACACACACACACAACACTCAAACACACACACATATACACATACACATACACACACACACATACACACGCACACATGAAGGTAGCAAGAAACATAATAAAAGTGGGTTTGAATTGGGTTTCCAAGATCAAAATTGTTCGTTCCCAAAACACTCAAAGATAGAACAAGAACAAAATAAATGAACACAATTACTTTTACCCTAGTTCACTGCTAACTAGGTTACTCCAGTCCACCCTCTAGGGTGATTTCTCCTTATACACAAGGACTTAATCCACTATAATCAACTAACTATAGACACACAAAGAATAACCGTCAATTTATTTTCTAGTAATTCTGATTATACCTTAGTTACTCAAGGAATACAAACTTAATCAATGAGATTACAAGAAATGTGTTTACAAGATTGCTTTTAAGAAAGCATATTACACAAATTTCAGTATAAAGTATTTATCAAACAATAATGAACAAAAGCTCTATATGTGTTTTCTTTTCTCTATACACAATAATACTATTCACATAAATGATCAATTGTATAGCTTTGTGAATTAGCAACAATTAGCTTCGTGAAAAATTAGCAGCATGTTCATTCTTCCAGGTCTCCTTTATATATGCAATGAAAAGATTCGTTGGAGGGTATAATTACAATATCAAAATACAGTTGTATCCTTGCATAACGGTTTGCAAAATGGGAAGCAAAATGGTACAATAGAACAATCCTTAGCCCATAAAATCAGCCTAGTGGAAGGGATTATTGATCTTGTATTATTTTCGCACCCGAGGCGTGAAACCGGACTGACTGTAAGAGTGGAATGCCTCTTAAAGTAAAAGATAAAAAAACCCAGAGCCGCCACCGAATTTTACTGGATATCCTCTTAAAGAGAGAATAGAGGGGAAATAGTCAACAAAACCCCAAAGAGAAAAGAAAATGCAGGCAGGAAGTGCAAAAGGTATGGATAAAGAATCGGTCTCACAACCGAGACTTGGGTTCAGAAATCGGTTACTAAAGGGAAAGGTATTAGAACTTGGGTTTCATCCATACATAGGAAGTGCAAAAGGTAGGAATAAAGAATCGATCTCGCAAGAGAAAAGAAAATGCACACAGGAAGTGCAAAAGGTACGGGTAAAGAATCAGTCTCACAACCGGAACTTGTAAACACTTGGGTTTCATCCGTACTTACATTTCGGTTGTAAGAATGGCATCATGTCACAATCTTAGGGGTACATGTTTGTAAGAACATTATCCTTTGTTTAGCATAAGTCACTTTTGCACACATAAGGCTTTCTCTTGGGCTACCTTACATTGAGACCCTTTACTTTCTTGTTGGTTACTTTGCATTAATGTTGCATAAGCCAAATTTATTAATCAAATAAATAAACCCTTGATCCAACGTAAAGCGACTTTTTCATAATCAAATTTAAAACACTTAATAACTATAATTCGTATTGTACGCCACGAGCCTTAAGTGGTGGAGAATGAGTGAGAATGGAGTATTCGTACCCTCACTCTGATTATTTTGGATGTAAGACGCTTGACTTGTTGTCTAGAATATTCACCTCCGCCCCTAGACTTTAGTGCAATCTAATCACAAACTCTTTTTATAAATCCTTATTTAAGGCAAAATCAACACAACTCATCAAACCTAATTTTTGTACCTTAGGGAACCCACCCCGAAAACCCTTTTCTCAAAGGTAAAATCAACCAACACACAAACATTTTCTACTCTGAACTACGGAATTCTGATTCCTCATCCCCGAATGAGTGATACGTAGGCACAAGGGCTACAAAAACCCTCTCTTTCGCACACATTCTCTTTGAAAATAAAACAATAACAGATAAATCCCAATGTACATAAACAACCAAAATGGTTCCCATGTAATACCATGGATGTGAGGGGTGCTAATACCTCCCCCTTGCATAACCGGCTCCCGAACCCTAATCACGATTGTAAGACCGATTCCTTATCCTTTTCTAAGCACTTCCCGTGTGCTTATCTTTTTGAGGGTTTTATAGATTATTTCCCATCGCCTCTCACATAAAGGCACATAAATAAAATTCGTTATCCAAGAACCCCGGTGACGACAACTTGCGACTATGCTGGTGAATATGTTTTCACTAAGCGAGTCTAGCTTAGTTTGGGTTATTTTCATTTTGCATACGTGGAGGTTTATCTCTCATTTATTTTTTCTGTATATATTACTTTTATTGCTAACTTGTGTTTATTTTCTATGTTTATCCATTGGTTCGTAACTTTGGTCCCGTGAAGAAGAATTTTGGAGCAATAATGATTGCAAGGAAAACCTTGTGTGAAAGACTCTCCACCCGAGTCTGGGAGATTGCTTGAGATATGAGAGGTTGAGAAGTATTGGTACGCGACGTTCCTTCCTCGTTAGGGCCGTACAAGAACCTCACTTAGTGGTAGATTCTCTTAAGGGGATTGATGATAGTCGTGCTTTCTCTGTAATCATCCTTTCCTTTACTAGAGTCTATGGCCCTAATACCCCCTTTAAGAATATTTAACCGTGTCCAACCTAGACCGATGGTCGCGTAGTATAGGTCCCCGAGGTTCCTTCCTCGTAGGGGTCGATACGAAGATCTCACTTAAAGTAGATGACTTTGATGGAGCAGTCGCCTAGAAAGTAAATTGACATAAGCGGCTGACAGTCAAGGAAGTCCATGACTCTAGGGGAAGTGTCCTACACCCAATTTCTCGAAATCCCTATATCATACAAAGAGAGAACCTTGGTTTTTAAAGCAGTCATTATTAAACTTCAATCTTCGTCATGATGGTCCGAAACTTTGACCTCGTCCCTAAGTTATGTGGAAATAAATAAAACCAACCATTCATTCATACATATATTCATCCATCATCAAATTAATAAGCAAATCTCTTAAGACTTTCGTTTGCTCAAACACAGAATTATAATACCTTTTACCGACACAATCATGGATCCATCAACAAGGAAAAACACCTCTACCTTCAGATTCTAGAGTCCCGACATCAGCTCATTGAAGGTCATCCGCATAAAGGTAACATCCCTAAAGGATAATAAGTTTAGAGAAAATTTTGGGAACATCATAGAACTTCTGACTGAGAAAGTTGATTATGGTGATATCACTACAATAACCCAATACTACGACGTCCCCTTGAGATGCTTCACTTTCCCTGACTTCCAAATTTCTCCAACCTTGGAAGACCTTGAGAGACTCCACAACCAATCAATAAAGGAATACAACCCTTTCCTAAACTGGAAGAAGGTTTCAGCTTGACCGAGCTCTCCATTGTCTTGGGTATCAACACCAACAAGCTAGTGGCCAATTGGGGCACTAAAGGTTCCATCAAAGGTTTGACTCAAAAATTCCTCGAAGGACATGCTTGGGAGATGATAAAGGAATAAAGACTTGACTTCTATAGTACAACCTTAACACTTCTTATTCATGGAATTATTCTACTCCCAAATATAGAAAAGTTTGTGGATCACTTGGCGGTTTAAGTCTTTCTAACAAACAATACGGTGTCATTTCTACTTGCTCACTTTTATCATACCTTTCATACAAGGCATGAGCATAAAGGAGGTATTTTCCTTTGTTGTGCTCCTCTGTTGCATCTGTGGATGAGGGCCCTCATGCCTCAACGCGGACCTTTTGCTCAAAGAAATTTGACATGGCCTCAAAGGTTCGCATCTCTCTCTGCCAATTAAGTTCTATGGTATAAGAGAGAGTGGGATACAAAAGAAGTCATTGTAAGATGTGGAGGGTTCCCAAACGTATCCTTAATAGGAATGCATGGTTGTATCAACTACAACCTCGCTTTACTCAAAAGACAATTGGGGTATTCCATGTTGAGTCCTCCAAAGGAAAGAGACTTCATTCCTTTCATTGTCACTACCGTAGGTCCGCTCGATTCAAATGTGAAGAGAGTGCAAAAATCTTGGGCAAACATAGTCTGTATTGACCAAGAATGGGGTAAGAAGAACATCCTAACCAAGGAACCCTACTTTGTGTGGGTAAAGAGAGGTCTAGGATTGGCAAGATGTCGTTTCTATTTGACCATTTGATAACGCGAAAATGTATCGTATTTTTGGCTCTATATGCACTGCTTTTTACTTGATTAATACTATTTATTACACAATATTTTATGCTTATTTGCAGGTATTTATCGATTAAAAGGTTTACCGCAAGAAAAATGGAAAATAGCAAAAACGAAAGAAATAGGCCAGAAAAGAGAAGAAAATGAGGTTTCCAATGGGATAATGGACCATCAAAGCAAATGGGCTTGTGGCGCCCATTACCTAAAGGATGTGGTGTCCACCACATTGGGCCAAAAGGGATGTGGCGCCCGCCACCAACCCTTGAAAAGTGGTGGCCGAGTACTACAAGAGTGGCGCTCGCCACTCATCATGGAATTAGGATTGTGGCAACCGCCACAACCTAGTCTTCCTACTTTTCCTCCACTCTTTTAGCCATGGTTTCCACTAACTTTCGCTACAAATGAGGAATATGGAATGGATATAAAAAGAACCATTCAGACTCGCACGAGGGGGGCTCTTCTTCCAGTTTTCAAGTCTACGATTAATTTTTGTTCTGCTTTATTTTTCTTTTAGTTTCTAGGTAGTTTCTTACCATTGTAAAAGTGATAGTTTATCCACATTGGGGACTATTACAGTTTATTATTTTTACGCATTTGGGATTCAATGTAAGGGGTATTCATTGCCAAAGCCTGTCGGAATTATTTAATCAATGATTCAAGATTCAATTCCATTTCTTAAATTGCAATCCAAGTTTATTATTGTTTACTGTTTTATTTATTTATGTCTTACTGTATGTTTAATTCCCCAATTGCCATGTTTGTCACCGGATCTATGTCCGACTAAACCTTAGGTATCAGTATGTAAAGACCGTCGAAACGACGAGATTCAATAAATAATTGGTGTTAGTTTTTATTAAAACTTATTTTTCCGGCTTTAGTTTCTTATTTTAATCAAATTGTTTTTCGTACGAGATTACAAAACAAACTAAGGTTACAGTCAACAAGAATGAGAGTTTGAGATTTTAACCAAATAGCTTAAACTAGGCATTAATTCGAAACACAGAGAGAGCGTTTTAGGATTAATTAGACTTTATCTATATTCAAAAAATACTTTTAAATTCAAAATGAGACCACGAGAGCCAAGCATTCTGGTTTAGGAGTATGGTCAGAGTCAATAAAAACGAGAGTGTGAGACTAAGTCCTTTCTATAAATAATTTTGTACTGAAGAAATTTTTAACCAATAAGATTACACCAACTATATATCGAATCCCCGAGGTTTGATGTATTACATACCGATATCCCCTATATCTTATATCTTTATCTTTATTCTATTTTATAGTTATTTCTCTTCATTCCTCCAATCTTAGAACAATCATTCACCTTAGATTTACATAGTGATATTAGACCACGATACGTTCGATTATTAGTCCTTGTGGGTTCGTTAATATTTAAAACTATGTGATAGGACTGTGCACTTGCAGTCACGATTCACATAGACTTACCAAAGTAGC
The DNA here is from genome assembly GCF_024323335.1 of Lathyrus oleraceus. Classification (NCBI taxonomy): domain Eukaryota; kingdom Viridiplantae; phylum Streptophyta; class Magnoliopsida; order Fabales; family Fabaceae; genus Lathyrus; species Lathyrus oleraceus. The sequence continues at coordinate 309,989,290 of NC_066580.1, forward strand.
GATCATGTTTTTGGCGCCGTTGTCGGGAACTAATTTAGTCGATATCGTAACTCTAGCATTACCCAGTATAGACTAAGGCATTTTTTTCTCTATTACTATGTATCACCCAAATTTTCTCTACGATTATCACTCCTAGTATTTTGAGGAATCGCAAGATTCCTATAAATCCAACTTGGAAATTTTGATGGAGGATTTCATTGAGATGCAAACTCACTCTCTGATAGAATCTATGATGGAACGCTTTATGGCTACACAAACTCTTCATAATGAAGAATTTAGAAAACAAAGTCTCTATACCAATGAAACCCTTACGCAACTGAACACTGTGGTTGAGTCCCTCGTCACTCACAACAAGGCATTGGAGACTCAAATCTCCCTATTTGCGCAGACACCTCTAGGACCATTCCCTGAGAAACATGCGGATGTTGTAACAATCACCAGTGAAAAATCTACCGAAAATACTAAGGAGAGTGATAATGAGGAGGGTTCATGTGAGAAAAGAGTAGAGATTAAGAAAGAACCACCGACACCACTCGAGAGGGAGGTTGTCAAAGAGGTAGAGAAGGAAGAACCATGTGTCATTCCGGTAGGAGAATTGCCATCCAAGGCGCAGCGGAATTTAAAAATTTCTCCATTTAGTGATCCTTACGAATGGGCATGATCAGTGATAGAATCGTTACCTCTTGTGGCGATTCAAACCTTTGGTGCAGATCTCTGATAATGATCAAAACCTTTGATACACATCCACGGGGCGATCACGAACGTTGAACGATGACAACGTCTCTACTCAGTCCACACGAACGGATTCCTTCAATCGCAGTGCTAGCTGTTATGAATGAAGGCTTTGAGTGAGAGAGAGATACGAAATTCCAACTCTTCAGTTGTGTTGTATTCCCATACAAAGCTTCTGCACAAGAGCTCTATTTATAGAACCACTTGTGTAGGCTTCAAGCCAAAAAGCCCACTTAAGTGCATTTTGGCCTATATCTCATAATATGCCAAAATCACTTAAGTATTTGGTACCTTACCATATTTCGTATTCTGCTTAAGTACACCGTACCTTACGATGTTCCTTAATTATTCTATCTCTCATCAATCCGTCCTTTGTGTGTGACCCTATAGGTTTTCGCGGCGTTGGCAATTATATTAAATCACGCATTTAACATAATAAACAGTGAGCGGTATCTAGCAACACATCACTGCTACCCAAGTCACGAAAATGTCATGTGATCTGACAAAACCTCCTGTGATAATAATTATGTGTATAATTACCCCTTTGCCCTTATGTCTATATTGAACACAAGGTATAGACCGTGTCATCCTTGTCCAGTTCAATATTGGGCCCATAGACATTTATCCTGTTACGCAGGATTGGCAAATTCCATCTAGGACACTCATGTCCCTCAGCATGCTTCGTGGAGTACTCATCAACTGTCTTTATGGTCATCCAGTTACGGATAACGTTGGATCAGTAATAAAGCACTCAACTCTACATCTAGGATCCATAGTGGTTTCAGGTCGAAGAGTGGTATACACTATTATCACCATGAGAATAACTTATGACACTTTGCATAACTTTCTATATAGTATTCTCATAGCGGGTCAATCCGGTATAAATATTACTCCTAATATTCATACCTATGTTTAAGACTTGATAACTCTTTATCCATGATCCATGAGATGTGATCATCAGTCTACAAACATAATAGTCTTAATGCTTTAATGTTATCCCACTTCATATTAAAGCTCGACTAAGGATACTTTAAGAATAGTGCCCTTATGTTTAATGTGTTCTCATGATTAAGTCACACTTAATACATTAAACGGACTATCTATTCCAGGGACTTTATTAATCAACCATTAATAAAGAAAATGCCTTTTTATTATTAATAAATAATTCGATACAAGTACCAAAAGTATTGGCCTCTAGGGCTTACACCAATAATCTCCCACTAGCACTAGAGCCAATCAGGCATACCCCGTATGCCCATTGATCAAGTATGGCCATCATGCTTCTGCTGCGCAAGAGGCTTTGTCAGTGGGTCAGCAACATTGTCAAGTGTAGCTACTTTACATATTTTCGCACAACGCCTAAGTATGTGTTTGGATCGTTGGTGAGATCTAGGCTCCTTAGCTTGTGCGATAACACCATTGTTATCATAATAGAGACCAATGGGATCCACAATGCTAGGGACTATGCCAAGTTTATTGATCCAAACAGCTTCCTTTGCTGCACTTAAGGCAGTAATATACTCGGCCTCAATTGTAGAATCAACAACTACATCTTGCGTTGAACTTTTCAAGCTTACAGTGCCATCATTTAAGCAAAACACATAACCAGATTGGAATCATTCAGATTAAAGCGTCTCAGCACTTTGTCTATGTACTCTGACTTAGGCCAAGCATTTCATGATCTATCTCTATAGATTCTGATAGGCTGCTTCACCCAGGTCCTTCATAGAAAAGCATTTCCCCAACCAAGACTTTACTTGTTGCAGGGTAGGGATATCGATTCCAATGAGTAATATGTCATCTACATATAATACCAGGAATACGATCATGCTCCCACTAACCTTCTTGTAGACACAAGGCTCATCTTCGTTCTTGATGAATCCATACAGTCTTACTGTTTCATCAAGGCGAAGATTCCATGAGTAGGTCACAGGCTCATCTTGATCCATGAGTAATACATCATCTTGATCAGATATCCATATATCTCAGGTAGGTGACGTATCCTGCCTGACCTACGCTGGTCTTGTTCTACTTGAGCAGGTTGCTCTTACACAACTACTTGTGTTTCCTACTCTAATTCCTCCATAGGTGTATCGATGCTTTGTGATTCTTGAATTTCTTCAAGTTCTACTTTCCTCCCACTGATTCCTTTGGAAATAAAATCCCTTTCTAGGCAAACTCAAGTTCGAGCGACAAACACTTTGTCCTCAGAAGGATTGTAGAAATAATATCCTCTTGTTTCTTTAGGATACCCCACAAATAAGCATTTGTCAGATTTGGGCTGAAGCTTAGTTGAAATTTGTCGTTTCACATAAACTTCACAACCCCAAATCTTCATGTAAGACATATGTGGTCTCTTACCACTCCATATCTCATATGGTGTCTTATCAACCCTTTTGGATGGAACACGGTTAAGTGTGTAAGCTGCGGTCAACAGCGCATGTCCCCAAAAGGAGTTTGGAAGATCGGCTTGACTCATCATGGATCGGACCATGTCCAACAGGGTTCGATTTCTTCTCTCAGATACACCATTCCATTGGGGTGTTCCAGGAGGAGTGAGTTGGGATATGGTCCCACACTCTTTCAGATGGTCATCAAACTCTAGGCTTAAATATTCACCACCTCGATCTGATCGAAGAGCTTTAATATTCTTACCTAGTTGGTTTTGTACTTCATTCTTGAATTCTTTGAAATTTTCAAAGGACTCTGATTTGTGTTTCATTAAATACACATAACCATATCTACTGAAATCATCAGTGAATGTGATGAAGTACTGAAAACCTCCTCTGGCTGATATGTTCAGTGGACCACATACATCAGTATGCATGAGGGCCAAAAGATCATTAGCTCTTTCACCTTTTCCTGTGAATGGAGACTTTGTCATCTTTCCAATTAAACAAGATCTGCATGTCTCATATGATTCATAATCAAAAGAGTCCAACAGTCCATCTTTATGGAGTTTGGAAATGCGTTTCTCATTTATGTGGCCTAATCGACAATGCCAAAGGTAAGTTGGATTTAACTCATTAGGTTTCATCCTTTTGATATTAATGTTATAAATAGGCATTTCAAGATCAATGACATATAGTCCATTGTTCATTTGTGCAGTTGCATATATCATTCAAATAAATTGAACAATAATTGTTCTTTATTATGAATGAAAAACCGAACTTGTCCAAACAAGAAACGGAAATAATATTCCTGCTAATTGCTGGTACATAATAACAATTCTCTAACTGAATTATTAAACCACTAGGTAAAGTCAATTCATAAGTTCCTACGGCTAAGGCAGCAACCTTTGCTCCATTACCAACTCGTAGGTCGACTTCACCTTTTGCCAATTTTCTACTCCTTTTTAGTTCTTGTACATTTGTACAAATGTGAGAACCGCATCCAGTATCTAATACCCATGATGCAGAAGTAGATAAATTAATTTCAATAACAAAAATACCTGAAGTTGGAGTCTCTACTCCATTCTTCCTATCTTCCAGGTACTTTGGGCAATTCCTCTTCCAGTGTGCGGTCTTACCGCAATGGAAGCAGGTGCCTTCCTTTTCTATGCTTCCACTAGGCTTCAAAGCAGCACTAGTGGGTTTGGGTTTGGCAACTTCCTTGCCTTTCCCTTTATTATGTTTGAGGACAATCCTCATGTCTCGGTACCAATCCAAAAAATTTGTCCCAGACAATTTTTCTTTGTCAAGGTTTGATCGCAATATGTTGTTAGAGGTGTTTGTTGTCATGGTAATCTACACAAGGATTAATGAAAATATAAGTATCATTGACATATTTAATTAGGCCTTTAATTAAACATGCTCCCACTATTTTACTCAAAACAAATGACCCTCATCATCTGATTCGGAAAATCCCGTTGGAAGATTTTCTAGTGGGTCGAGATCCATATTTCACTTCGTTCTAAGTCCGCGTAGGCGGATTACACAAAACTAGGTTATTTTAGGTAGGAACTCCTTCCAATTGTATCTCATACAACTCTCGAAAATTTCAGTTGGGTGAATAACTCTTTATTCTAATCCATCATATGGATTATTCCCAACTCTTGCTTCTAAACATATATATAATCTTATTATAATTTGTTTAGTTAAGTTTGACCCATTGTTTTAACAGTTGGATATTACAATTATCCCATCGCACCTTACTAATATATAGATCATGCACCTCGCGTAGGCGAAACCTACATTATCCATTACTAGTCTTGATGAGTGTTAAAACTTGGAAAGCATAAACTTAATATTTAATTTTGAGGGAATTGCAATTTTCTGATCTCACCGGCTTGTTTATCATATAAACCGTCTCTCACATGCATCAACATACATTCACATGCATCAACATACATACAAACAAAATGAAACAGTTATGGCCCCTAGCGCAATTGTTCTCCCAAGCCAATGAGAGAACCTAAGCTAACCTACAACGATCTAAGCTTCTCCAAGCAAGATCTTCAAGGTTGTCCTCCTTTGGCACTGACTTCTTTGCTTTCTTCATATCATTACATTACATGAAAGAAACTCGTTTTACATACGAGGGAGTGAGATGAGAAAATAAGTTACATTTGGGAGATTAAGAGAGAGGCACGATACGCAGGTTGTATTTTAAAAACCCAAAATAAAACAAAGGAAAACTAAGGCCATAACCGATCACCACAAGACAATAATAAACACTTTATTATTATTATAATTAATTCCTTTAATTAATTAAAATCAAATTAAATTTCGACGACCGATCATCTCATTTTAATGAACAATTCATTTAAAATCGATGTCGCTTTTCGTATCAACACTTGACACTTTTAAAGCACTGAGTTAGCCGAATGGGCGAAAATTTCCTTGCGTTAACCGGTTAACCATATGCGTTAACCGGTTAACACTGTTTTGAAATCTGAAAAATTGTTTTCTGCCTTGCGTTAACCGGTTAACCAAATGCGTTAACCGGTTAACACTGTTTGAAAATGTCTTGGAAAACTGTTTTCCGCCTTGCGTTAACCGGTTAACCATATGCGTTAACCGGTTAACACTGTTAAAAAATCTCAAAAATTTATTTCGCATTCCGTTAACCGGTTAACCATACGCGTTAACCGGTTAACACTGTTCCAAAAAGTGTTTAGGAAGCACAACTCTTGTGCGTTCAAACCCCAATCGCATAACTCTCTGACAACACAACCCTTGTGCCGTCACTAACCCTAATGCACCAATTTCAGACCGTCAAACACGTCTCGATTGTTAATTCAGTATGATTGATCAACACGTCATTGCTTCACCATACTAATGTCGGATCAAGAAGCAAACGACCATTGATCGCTCAAAGGAAAACAATCATCGAGGTTTTGAATGAACGAAACAAGAACATTATATCATATATAATGTATTTTGCATCAGGGTTACATATATCACATATATGTAACTTGATCGATCTCAATTTAACCTTTGATTCATTCTGTTTTAATCATATTATTACAGAACAAAAACAGCTATCAGATTCATGGTTTCGTAAGTGGCTCTGATACCACTGAAGGAGAATAGCCATCCAAGGCGCAGCGGAATTTAAAAATTTCTCCATTTAGTGATCCTTACGAATGGGCATGATCAGTGATAGAATCGTTACCTCTTGTGGCGATTCAAACCTTTGGTGCAGATCTCTGATAATGATCAAAACCTTTGATACAGATCCACGGGGCGATCACGAACGTTGAACGATGACAACGTCTCTACTCAGTCCACACGAACAGATTCCTTCAATCGCAGTGCTAGCTGTTATGAATGAAGGCTTTGAGTGAGAGAGAGATACGAAATTCCAACTCTTCAGTTGTGTTGTATTCCCATACAAAGCTTCTGCACAAGAGCTCTATTTATAGAACCACTTGTGTGGGCTTCAAGCCAAAAAGCCCACTTAAGTGCATTTTGGCCTATATCTCATAATATGCCAAAATCACTTAAGTATTTGGTACCTTACCATATTTCGTATTGTGCTTAAGTACACCGTACCTTACGATGTTCCTTAATTATTCTATCTCTCATCAATCCGTCATTTGTGTGTGACCCTATAGGTTTTCGCGGCGTTGGCAATTATATTAAATCACGCATTTAACATAATAAACAGTGAGCGGTATCTAGCAACACATCACTGCTACCCAAGTCACGAAAATGTCATGTGATCTGACAAAACCTCCTGTGATAATAATTATGTGTATAATTACCCCTTTGCCCTTATGTCTATATTGAACACAAGGTATAGACCGTGTCATCCTTGTCCAGTTCAATATTGGGCCCATAGACATTTATCCTGTTACGCAGGATTGGCAAATTCCATCTAGGACACTCATGTCCCTCAGCATGCTTCGTGGAGTACTCATCAACTGTCTTTATGGTCATCCAGTTACGAATAACGTTGGATCAGTAATAAAGCACTCAACTCTACATCTAGGATCCATAGTGGTTTCAGGTCGAAGAGTGGTATACACTATTATCACCATGAGAATAACTTATGACACTTTGCATAACTTTCTATATAGTATTCTCATAGCGGGTCAATCCGGTATAAATATTACTCCTAATATTCATACCTATGTTTAAGACGTGATAACTCTTTATCCATGATCCATGAGATGTGATCATCAGTCTACAAACATAATAGTCTTAATGCTTTAATGTTATCCCACTTCATATTAAAGCTCGACTACGGATACTTTAAGAATAATGCCCTTATGTTTAATGTGTTCTCATGATTAAGTCACACTTAATACATTAAACGGACTATCTATTCCAGGGACTTTATTAATCAACCATTAATAAAGAAAATGCCTTTTTATTATTAATAAATAATTCGATACAAGTACCAAAAGTATTGGCCTCTAGGACTTACACCAACAATTCCTCCTCCCTATAAATCACCAATTCCTTTCTCGCAAAGGTTTGTGGAAGTTAAGGTAGACCCCAAATCCGAAAGGTATGAGAAGTTATTGGAAAATATCCACACCAATGCACCCTTATTCGAGACCCTGAACAAGAAGAGAAAATTAGAAGACCGTGAACCTAGGGAACTCATTAGTATTAAAAGGGAAAAATTAGACTTTGAGGTGGTGGATGAAAAAATTGAACCTAAACCTGAAAAGCTAGCTCTCAGGATAGAGCTAGAACCACCACCACAAGTCAGAAGGATAAACCACCTCGCAGAAGAAAAAGAAGAAAAGGTGATGGATATGAGATATGGATTGATAAGTGGCCATGGAAATCAAAGAAAAGTGAAAAGTTTGACCAAGGACTCATCCTCGAAAGATGCGTAAAAGTGAACCTCGTGCTAAATTGGGAGAAATGCCATTTCATGGTCCGACAAGGAATCGTGCTTGGACACATAGTATCCAACGAGGGGATTGAAGTCGACAAGTCCAAAATAAAAGTTATAGAAAACCTCCAGCCTTCGAAAATCGTAAGAGAAATACAAAGCTTCTTAGGACACGCCGGTTTCTACCAGCGATTCATTAAAGATTTATCAAAAATCACCAAACCACTGACTGGCTTATTGATGAAATACGCTGAATTCATCTTTGACGACAAATGCTTAACGACGTTTGAACAACTGAAAATAACTCTTATTACGACACCTATCATGCAACCATCCAATTGGAGATTACCTTTTGAAATCATGTGTGACGCTAGTGACTATGTTGTAGGCGCAATCTTAGGACAAATAAGGGATAAGAAACTTCATGCAATATACTATGCAAGTAGAACCCTAGACCCTGCACAGATGAACTATGCCACCCTAGAAAAGGAACTTTTAGCCGTAGTGTTCCCTCTGGATAAATTTCGTCCCTACCTAGTAGGAGCAAAGATGATTATCTATACCGATCATGCTGCAATTAGATGCCTATTAAACAAAAAGGACGCCAAACCAAGACTCCTAAGGTGGATCTTATTATTACAAGAGTTTGACCTAGAAATCAAGGATAAAAGAGGCACTGAAAACATCGTGGCCGATCACTAGTCAAGAATGGAAGGTATAGAACCTGAACGAGTGCCTATAAACGATGATTTTCCGTATGAAACACTCATATCCCAACTGGAAAGCAATAAAGCTAAAGATGCATTAACCCATAAGGATACCAAAACAAACGAGGTAGTGGAAGCAATCAACTCCCAAACCACACTACCATAGTATGCTGACTTCGTCAACTACTTAGTAGCTAGGGTGCTTTCGCCAGAATTGACGTACCAACAAAAGAAAAAATTCTTCCACGATCTTAAACACTACTATTGGGATAAGTCTTTACTTTTCAAGAGAGGCGCCGATGACATTTTCCGTCGATGTGTCCCAAAAGATGAGGTAGAAAACGTAATTTCCCATTGTCATTCTGCTCCTTATGGAGGACATGCTAGCACCTCGAAGACTTGCGTTAAGATCTTGCAACCCGACCTCTTTTGGCCTACTCTTTGGAAGTAGAAGTCTTTGATGTTTGGGGAATCGGTTTTATGGGACCTTTCCCATCCTCTTTTGGTAACAAGTATATCCTTGTTGCAGTCGATTACGTATCCAAATGGATTGAGGCCATTGCCTCTCCAACAAACGACACACGAGTGGTAATTAGACTCTTTAAGCGAATAATCTTCCCTAGATTCGGAGTGCCGAGGCTTGTCCTCAGTGATGGTGGCTCCCATTTTATTTCAAGGATTTTTGAAAAGCTATTGATGAAATATGGAGTCCGGCACCACGTAGCATCACCCTACCACCCACAGACGAGTGGGCAAGTAGAAATCTTGAGCCGCGAAATCAAACAAATCTTAGAAAAGACAGTGGCCACCTCTAGGAAAGATTGGTCCTCAAAATTACCAGAAGCCCTGTGGGCATATAGGACAGCTTATAAGACCCCAATAGGAACCACACCTTTTAAGCTAGTTTATGGAAAATCATGTCATATGCCGATAGAATTAGAACATAAAGCATATTGGGCCATTAAGACCTTTAATCTCAATTATACTACCGCAGGCGAGAAAAGAATATTAGATATCCATGAACTAGAAGAACTTAGGCTAGATGCGTATGAGAATGCCTGAATCTATAAAGAAAGAACTAAAAAATGGCATGACAATCGCATATTAAGGAAAGAGTTTAACCAAGGCGACAAAGTACTCCTGTTTAACTCCCGCCTCAGACTCTTTCCCGGAAAACTTCGTTCTAGTCCCTTTGAAATTACCAATATTTTTCCGAATGGAGCAATAGAGATAAAAGGAAAAATAAGCGAACCATTCATAGTAAATGGACAACGTTGTAAACATTACCACAACAGTGATAACAATGATTTCATTGCAAATCTTAAGCTTGCAGAGCCTCAGGCTCATTCGAAAGAATAACACCTATCCTATTTCCGTCGATCTTACGATAATAAACAAAACGCTTAGTGGGAGACAACCCACACTCTTTCTTTAACTATTTAATTTCATCATAAATTTATAATTATTACTATTGCTTAATCTTCATTTCTTTGTTTTCTTCTTTATTTATTTTTTATAAAGTTAATCGGTAAATTTCTGTATTATTGACCATTACTAACTTAATGCTATTATCTACTTGATTTTATCTAGCTACTGACTATCACAATGCAACAAGTAGATTACATGGATATGGTCTTCAGAGGCAGAACTCAAAGGAGAAGTTTTGAGGCTCTAGCTCAGAGAGAAATGGGACTAACCTTTTACCCAGATGGACGCTCCATGACCAAGTTAGGTATAAGAGATAGTGTTACGTTCCTAATTAACCAACTAGGCTGGGACACCTTTTCTATCAGAAGAAAATTTAGTTCCTACAGTAGGTTGACCTTATAATTCCTAAGCTCCCTAGTGCACCTGCCAAACCATGGTATTGGACTTAACAAAGGCCTAGTCACCTTTAGGTTATTTGATATGGATTACCGCTACACCCACAGAGAAATGGTTGAACTCCTAGATTGCCCTCATGGACCTGATACCTTTACCATCACCCAGGAAGACAAACTTGTATACCATCAATTAGATCTCTTTTGGGGTAGCATCACAAGAAACGACCATCCCGAGCCAGACCTTATGCATTCAGAGAACACCCATAACCCTGCAATTCGTTACTTCCATAAGATCCTAGCTCATACCTTGCTTGGAAAGGAACAGAACAAAACCTTTGTGTCCAAAGACGAACTCTTCATAATGTACTGTGCATCACAAGCCCGACCTGTTAACGCTGCTACATTTATGATAAATAATATGTATTGTATGGCACAAAAGGACTTTGGACCAATTTTAGTGGGAGGCTTAGTTACCATGATAGCAAATTCCATCGGACTGAGACAACCACTTATTAGGCTCACCCCTTTAGGTGGAATACGACCAATGAATATTGACTTTTGCTTCAACACCGGTATCATTAGGAACCTAGGTCCAGACATGTTTGAGTTTCTAATCAACTGCGAAGTAGTACACCTGTTTACCCTGCCAGACCCTAGGACGAGTGTACATGATAGGAACAATTGGCTCTATGATTTGGATGGACCACCAGATGCACCACCCTCTCCACCATAGACACCCCAAATCTACGACCATTATGATGATTATCTCTTTGATGTTGAATCACCTGCCCCGATTATACCTGTTGCATCTCTTACCGATCATGATGCTGCCATCGAAGTTGTTCAGACATATGTCACCAATCTGAGAGGCGAGATGAGCATCCTCCTCGTGGAATTCCACGACTTTATGGATGTAGTGACAGAGAACCTAGATCATATTCACCAGTACTTCTACTCGTTCTCTCCTCCTACCAGTAGTCGCCATAATGGTTGATTTACTATAGTGTTACCGATTTACTGGCTTTTATTTTATTTTATTTTCTTGTTGGGATTTTATTTTTATTTACTTTTACACATTGAAATTTATTTAATTACTTTATTACCTTTTATTCCAGTAGACATATTATTTCATCTTTTCCCGTCTACCCGATTCTTTTATTCATCAATATTGCGATTAAATTCCATTCTAATGTATCATGTTTACTATTCCCATACACTATATTATTGGTAAATTAAAAATTGCATGGTCAAAGTAAAATAAAAACATACGCATGGGAAACCACACTGCATGTGGTGCCTGCCACGCATAGTTGTGGCGCCCATGTGAGGGTTGTGGCGCCCGGTACAGGGCGCTAGTGGCGCCTGCCACACACACCAAAAGTGGCGTAGGCCACTACACAAGCCTGCACGCGCAGGCTGTGTAGTTTGGTCCATTCAACTCACCTTTATTGTGATGTTCCTTGCATGCAGACAATGTCTTAATCTCATTCAACCAATTTCAAAACTCTTGGACCAAGGCATTGACTATGGTAAATGCTATTTATTTACCAATTAATTTTCCAACCACATTCACCTCTATATAAACCACCAACATTACCTCAACAATTCACAACTCTCATTCACATATTTCTCTCCTCTCTTGCTCTATTCTCACTATATTACACAAGGAGTGTGAAATCCATTATGGCACAGATGAAGGAATACGAAATAGTGTTCAGAAACGACGAGCCGGGCGAATTACAAGAGGAGACATACACGTCTCTAAACGCTAGAAAGATCGAATCAACAAGGTATGCCGATGAACACTTTTTATATGCCTTAGGAATTCAAGATAGTGTTAACTATATGCTAGATATTTTAAATTTGAATTATTTTTAATCTCTCAAAGACCCTGTCTATGCCCAACTAACATTAGAATTCCTAAGCTCATTAATCTTTAGTCCTACACCCAACACAAACTACTCCATTGGGACTGTCCAGTTTCGTTTATTTAAAGTCGAATACGCCCTTGCATTTTCCCAATTAGCGGACCTGCTACATTTTCCCCATGGGGACGGTGTAGTAAGTGAGGTCCCAGATACTGAGAGTTGCCAACGCACTTTCTAACCATTTAGGAGGGAAATAACCGGTACAGTAACCCATAGTTTTGAGGGAAACAGAGTCACTTTAATCCAAAACCCGACTATTTGATATTTCCGCCAAATATTGGCGTGCACTAATTTTGGCCGAGCAAATTTTAACAAGGTGAACAAAAAAGAACTCTTCTATTTGTTCGCCACATTTTTGCCACAAAAGGTGAATACCGTCCCGTTTATGCTATCTCACATGCAAGGCATTGTCAATGCGAAGCAAGGCCCGATTATTTTTGGAGGTTTAATAACCTCCATAGCCAGAGTCCTAGGACTCGAAGAAAAATTCTCCAGACTAACCCCGCTCCCGCATCATGCCATTGACATTGACATGGCAAGGAGCATGAAACTAGTAAAACGAAGGAGTGACGGTAAATTTAATCTAATAATTGCTAATAATGTGTTACAAGAATTTATCCTCCGAAATCCAAATCGCACAGATGTGCGCAACCCGGATAATTATTTTTATACTAATAATCTGGCGCCTAACCAAGTCCCCACACACATTCCTGAGAATGTAGCTGCTGGCAGGGACACCGATGAGGATCACATTCTGCAGAAAACTGCTCCCGCTACTGACCCGAACACCACACACACTTCATTTGAAAATGTTGCAGGTACATCTTCCAGTCAAAGCCCAAGAAGAAATGTGGCACCAGCCACTCTTGATCTATGCTGAACTGTTGTGGCGTAGAGAATTAGACGCTCAGCGAGACCTACAGATCTAAACCATGGAAGCTCAGCAAACTGGAATGATGCAAATCCTTCGCCAAATGCAGCATGATCACCACGACTATGCCTTCAGGACCGAAGAGAACATGTCTCGCTTGATCGATGAAATGGCAACACTGACAATGCATATGGAAGATCTCCAGAAATATACGCCACCTCACCATCTAGGGAACGGTGGACGTCCATATACACGTGGCAGAAGGCGTCAGTAGCAGCATAACCAGGTTCTACCTTTCTTTCCTATCTTACGTCATTGCATTGGGGACGATGCAAGATTTAAGTATGGGGGAGGAAGCTTTACCGCTTTTTATTTTTTGCTTTCTAGTTAGATTTAAATTATTGTTATTTCTTTTTTTGTATTTTATAATTTTTATGGTTATATTAATTTTTGTTAAAGTGTCAGTCGAGTTAAATATCAATATGTTGTCGAGTCTTTATGTGTGGTTTCCGTTATTTACTGATTCTCCTGTTTACTTGAGCCATACAATTTTTTTTCAAAAATCTAGACTTAGAGATACAGTGCATCTTTTGAAAATTCTGAACTACAAATCAAACTGAGGTTGAATTATAGAGATTTGGAAAAGCTTTATAAGATCAGTATCGCTTTAACACCTTAAATCTCCCAAGTATTAGATTGATTCGAGTACTTGTCATGCCATCGCCTTAAATTCTATCCTTTAATATTTCCTTAAGTAGTTCATCTAGAAGTCAGCACCATCCTAAGCATACACTACGCGAGAAGTCGATGCAAATAAGTGTATGATTTCAGGCTTAAAAGAAGAAAATATTACAAAATGTATGAAAAACGTTGTTCCCTCTAAGTTAGGTGACCCTCACCCGGTCATTTAGCCTGACGTTATAACCATCTTCAAATGTTATTTGAGCCAAAGTGCGAAAAAGAAATGAATAAATAATTATGAGATCATAGTCACTAACAGACTATCTTGCTATGAATTTGAAAGGATAACGGGCTTAATGTGATTGCGCCAGAATGAAAAAGGATAAAAAGAAGGTTAATAAGGTGGGCTTAGGCATGACAACATGATTCAGATTGGTTTGTATAGGAGGGAGACTTATGGTTGCAACATTGCGACTATGTGTTCTAACGATACCCTTAGTGTGGAAGTGAGTACCTGTTTATTCAAATTTGAACCAAAGTAAAGTTTATAGACTAGAATGAGTATCCGAATGCAACTGTGTTTTCTGAGTCTTGATAATGTATGCTGCAAATATTTTACAAAACTTTTTATTCATGTACACGGCATTTGCTTGAGGACAAGCAAAGGTTTAAGTATGGGGGAGTTTGATAACGCGAAAATGTATCGTATTTTTGGCCCTATATGCACTGCCTTTTACTCGATTAACACTATTTATTACACAATATTTTATGTTTATTTGCAGGTATTTATCGATTAAAAGGTTTAGCGTAAGAAAAATGGAAAATAGCAAAAAGGAAAGTAAAAGGCAAGAAAAGAGAAGAAAATGAGGTTTCTAATGGGATAATGGGCCACCAAAGCAAATGGGCTTGTGGCCCCCATTACCCAAAGGATGTGGCGCCCACCACATTGGGCCAAAAGGGAGGTGGCGCCCGCCACCAACCCTTGAAAAGTGGTGGGCGGTTACTACAAGAGTGGCGCTCGCCACTCATCATGGAATTAGGGTTGTGGCAACCGCCACAACCTAGTCTTCCTACTTTTCCTCCACTCTTTTAGCCATGATTTCCACTAACTTCCGTTGGAATGGATATAAAAAGGACCATTCAGGCTCGCACGACGGGGGCTTTTCTTCCAGTTTTCAAGTCTACTATTAATTTTTGTTTTGCTTTATTTTTCTTTTAGTTTCTAGGAAATTTCTTACCATTGTAAAAGTGATAGTTTCTCCACATCGGGAACTATTATGGTTTATTATTTTTACGCATTTGGGATTCAATTGTAAGGGGTATTCATTGCCAATGCCTGTCGGAGTTATTTAATCGAAGATTCAAGATTCAATTCCAGTTCTTAAATTGCAATCCAGGTTTATTATTGTTTACTGTTTTATTTATTTATGCCTAACTGTACGTTTAATTCCCTAATTTCCATGTCTGTCACCAGATCTATGTCCGGCTAAAGCTTAGGTATCGGTATGTAAAGACCGTCGAAATGACAGGATTCAATAAATAATTGGTGTTAGTTTTTATTAAAACTTATTTTTCCGGCTTTAGTTTCTTATTTTAATCAAACTGTTTTTCGTACGAGAGTACAAAACAAACTAAGGTTACGGTCAACAAGAACGAGAGTTTGAGATTTTAACCAGATAGCTGAAACCATGCATTAATCCTAAACACAGCGAGAGCGCTTTAGGATTAATTAGACTTTATCTATATTTAAAAAATACTTTTAAATTCAAAATGAGACCGCGAGAGCAAAGCATTCTGGTTTAGGAGTGTGGTCAGAGTCAATAAAAACGAGAGTGTAAGACTAAGTCCTTTCTATAAATAATTTCTACTGAAGAATATTTTAACCAATAAGATTAAACCAACTATATATCGAATCCCCGAGGTTTGATGTATTACATATTGATATCCCCTATTTCTTATATCTTTATCTTTATTCTATTTTATAGTTATTTCTCTTCATCCCTCCAATCTTAGAACAATCATTCGCCTTAGATTTACATAGTAACATTAGATCATGATACGTTCGATTATTAGTCCTTGTGGGTTCGATAATCTTTAAAACTATGCGATAGGACTGTACACTTGTAGTCACGATTCACATAGACTTACCAAAGTCGCGATCACCCTTCTTCATTCTCGTTGACGTCCAAGCTCGAGCCTATCCTACAATAAGACATGGACAAGCTTACCAACCAAATCAAAGAGCTTTAGTTCGAGAACACTCAATTATAAGTCTAACACAACCGTGCCAAGGAACGTAACCACGTCTTAGAAGATAAGGGTATGCAAGTTTGTGAAAAGTTCTAGGATAGCAAGAAGAGGCTCCGAATAGCCAAAGGCCAAACAATGTCGGTTGGTGGAGCTCTACAAAGATCTAATTCTGAGCTACACGTCCGCAACGACAAGTTGGGTCAAGCATTCTGAACTATCAAAGACCTTGAGAAGACCGTTGAGACGTCTAATATTGTGAAGAAATAAGCGAGTGAGGATTATGAATCACAAATCCTCGAGCTTAGGACCACTCTCAAAGAGTTTAAGGACCTCTTAGCTAAGGAAAAACTAGAGAGAGAGAGAGAGAGAGAGAGAGAGAGAGAGAGAGATAACATTCATCGAAGCTTCTTGTGCGAGCGATTCAACCTTGGACGAGCTTGTAAGCAAATCAAGAACCTAAAGATGGAGATCTCTAACCAAGCATATATGGAGTTGAAACACAACTGTAGATATTGGGAGGACAGTTTTCCTGAAGCCAAATCTTTCATTGCTCAAAGGGATGAAATCATCCTTAATCTCCAAACCCTTTACAATGAGTGGAGGGACAAATACGCCAACATGGCGGTGCTGACTAACTATGCCCTTCAAGACCTTCCCAATAAATTTAAAGAGGCCGATCTGATTATGTGCCTAGATAATACCCCTGAGGAGGTCTATCACTTCGTCAAATTCTACAAGAAGATGATGGTCGAACTCATTGCCGACATTGAAGCTCTTCGCAAGTCTCAGGGGGTCACTTTTAGGGTTGACATCTAGTTAGTTTATTTCCTTCAACTACTTGTACTTTGCAAATTCCATGTATTTTTAACATGTTTGATTTCCCTTCAAATGATGAATAAAGCTTTGTGATTCACTCTATTGTATTTTCCTTTATCTTTGATTGCAAGCGTAAATAGTTAAGTATTTCTTGCAATGAATAAATGCGATTAACTAAAAGAGATTTGAATTAATATAAAAAGAAAAATTCATGCATCATTTGCATCTTTCAAAACATAAAAAAAAACTCATCCATCCACCCTTTTTTGATCAAAACCATTCTCCAAAGCTGACTTTCCGGTATAATACGCGAAGACACCAAAAAGTCATCATGGAGAAACTTCAGCAAGCCCAAGCTGCACTTCAAGAGGAAGTATCCCAAGTGAGGTCCCAGATGGGGCAATTAATAGAGACGATCCAAGCGGTCGCAATGGGCCAAGAGATTATGGAAAAGATGCAAGAAGACATGAACCAACATGCTAGCGCTGCTAATCCTTCCATTCCTCCAGTGGTCAAGACTCTGATTCCTCCTCCTCAAGTTGACCCTCCAGTCCATGTAGGCGCACCTGGAAGTGCTCCATATGTCAATCTTCATCCTCTTGTCATTGAGATAGATGATCAACATGATGTTTTCTTCAGCCCTAGGGCTGCCTCCCAATATGATGCTTACCAATGAAGTAAAGAAGAAAGTAAAGGCTATTGAGGACAAACTTAAAGCAATGGAGAGTACTGATGCATTAGGTCTTGATGCAGCTGAAATATGCTTGGTTCCTAGTATGATTATCCCGTCCAAATTCAAAGTCCCCGACTTTGAGAAGTATAACGGAAACAGTGACGCTAAAACCCACATCGGAGCCTATTGTCGATAAATGTCTTCCTATTCAAGTGATGACCGACTCTTGATGCCATTTTTCCAAGATTCACTCAGTGGGGCGTTCTTAGATTGGTACATGCAATTTTAGGGAACTCATATTCGTACTTGGAGAGAGATGGCCGAACCTTTCCTCAGACATTATCATACAATACTGATATGGCGCCTAACAGGACGCAGTTGTAGAACTTGACACAAATGTCAGAGAAAACCTTTAAAGACTACACTCAACGGTGGAGGGAGCTAGTAGCAAGAGTACAACCACCGTTGTTAGAGCGAGAGTTGAGAGACATGTTCATGGGAAATCTACAAGGCTCGTTGATCGCGACTTAGTAACTCTATGTGAATCGTGACTACAAGTGCACAGTCCTATCGCGTAGTTTTAAAGATTATCGAACCCATAAGGACTAATAATCGAACGTATCATGGTCTAATGTTGCTATGTAAATCTAAGGCTGATGACTGTTATATGATTGGAGGGATGAAGAGAAGTAACTATAACGTAAATAGAAATAAAGATGAAGATATAAGATATAGGGGATATCGATATGTAATACATCAAACTTCGGGGATTCGATAAATAGTTGGTGTAATCTTATTGGTTAAAATATTCTTCAGTAGAAATTATTTATAGAGAGGACTTAGTCTCACACTCTCATTTTTATTAACTCTGACCATATTCCTAAACCAGAATGCTTGGCTCTCGCGGTCTCATTTTGAATTTAAAAGTATTTTTTGAATATACATAAAGTCTAATTAATCCTAAAGCGCTCTCGTTGTGTTTAGGATTAATGCCTAGTTTCAGCTATCTCGTTAAAATCTCAAACTCCTGTTCTTGTTGACCGTAACCTTAGTTTGTTTGGTACTCTCGTACGAAAAACAGTTTGATAAAAATAAGAAACTAAAATCGGAAAAATAAGTTTTGTGAACACTAACACCAATTATTTATTGAATCCCGTCGTTTCGACGGTCTTTACATACCGATACCTAAGGGTTTATCCGGACATAGATCCGGTAACAGACATGGCAATTGGGGAATTAAACATACAGTAAGGAATAAATAAATAAAACAGTAATCAATAATAAACCTGGATTGCAATTTAAGAACTGGAACTGAATCTTGAATCTTCGAATAAATAATTCCGGTAGGCTTTGGCAATGAATACCTTACAATTGAACCCCAAATGTGTAAAAAATAATAATACCATAATAGTCCCCGATGTGGAGAAACTATCACTTTTACAATGGTAAGAAACTGCCTAGAAAACTACAAGAAAAATAGTGCTGAAAATAATTAAGCGTAAACTAAAAACTCGAAGAAGAGAGAGTTCGTCCGTGTGAGTCTGAGAGGTCTTTTTTATATCCTTTTCATATTCCTCAGTTGAAGCAAAAGTAGTGGAAATCGGTGCTAAAAAAGTGGAGGAAAAATAGGAAGACTAGGTTGTGGCAGTTGCCATAACCCTAGCTTCATGATGAGTGGCGAGCACCACTTTTGTAGCAACTGCCCACCACTTCTCAAGTGTTGGTGGTGGGCGCCACCTCCCTCTTGGCCCACTGTGGTGGGAGCCACACTCTTTGGATAATAGGCGCCACAAGTCCATTTGCTTTGATGGCCCATTATCCCTTTGGAAACCTCATTTTCTTCTCTTTTCTTGCCTTTTTCTTTCCTTTTTGCTATCTTCCACTTTTCTTGTGGTAAACCTTTTAATCGATAAATACCTGCAATAAACATAAAATATTGTGTAATAATAAGTGTTAATCGAGTAAAAAACAATGCATATGGATCCAAAAATACGATATATTTTCGCGTTATCAAACTCCCTCATACTTAAACCTTTGCTTGTCCTCAAGCAAATGCCGCGTACATAAAAAAATTTGTAAAATATTTACAGCATATATTATCAAGACTCGTAGAAAACACAGTTGGATTTGGATACTCGTTCTGGTCTATAAACTTTACTTTGGTTCAAAATTGTATTAACAGGTACTCACTTCCATACTAAGGGTATCGTTAGAACACATGGTCTATAAACTTATACTCGGAAGATTTAAGGTGTTAAAGTGATACCGATCTTATAAAGCTTTTCTAAATCTCTACAATTCAACCTCAGTTTGATTTATAGTTCAGAATTTTCAAAAGATGCACTATATCTCTAAGTCTAGATTTTTTTTTTGCAAAAAATTTGTATGGCTTAAGTAAATAGAAGAATCAATAAATAACGGAAACCACGCATAAAGACTCGACAACACATTGATATTTACTCGACTGACACTTTAACAAAAATTAAAATAACCATAAAAATTATAAAATAACAAAAAGAAATAATAATAATTTAAATCTAACTAGAAAGAGGTAAATAAAAAGCGGTAAAGCTTCCTCCCATATACTTAAATCTTGCATTGTCCCTAATGCAACGAAATAAGATAGGAAAGAAAGGTAGAACCTGGTTATTCGGCTACTGAGGCCTTCTTCCACGTGTACGAGGACGTCCACCGTTTTCGGGCTGGTGAGGTGGTGTATAGTTATGGAGATCTTCCACACGCATTGTCAGTGTTTCCATTTCATTGATCAAGCCAGACATGTTCTGATTCGGTCCTGAGATCATAGTCGTGTTGATCATGTTGCATATGGCGAAGGATTTGCATCATTTCAGTTTACTGAGCTCTCATAGTTTGGATCTATAGGTCTCGCTGAGCATCTAATTCTCTACGCCGCATCAGTTCAGCATAGATTTTATCAAGAGTGGATGGTGCCACATTTCTTCTCGGTCTTTGAATGGAAGATGTACTTGCAACATTTTCAAATGAAGTGTGTGTGGTGTGTAGGTCAGTAGCGGGAGCAGTTTGCTCCGGAATGTGATCCTCATTAGTGTCCCCGCCAGCAGCTACATTCTCAGGAATGTATGCGGGGACTTGGTTAGGCACCAAATCATTAATAGAACAATAATTATCCGGGTTGCGCACATCTGTGCGATTTGGATTTGGGAGGATAAAATCTTGTAACATATTATTAGCAATTATTAAATTAAATTTACCATCACTCCTTCGTTTTACTAGTTTCATGCTCCTTGCCATGTCAATGTCAATGGCATGATGCGGGAGTGGGGTTAGCCTGGAGAATTTTTCGTCGAGTCCCAGGACTCTGGCTATGGAGGTTATTAAACCTCCAAAAATAATCGGGCCTCGCTTCGCATTAACAATGGCCTGCATGTGAGATAGCATAAAAGGGACGGTATTCAACTTTGTGGAAAACATTTGGCGAACAAATAAAAGAGGTCTTTTTCATTCACCTTGTTATAATTTGCTAGGCCAAAAATGGTGCACGCCAACATTTGGCGGAAATATCAAATAGCCAGGTTTTGAATTAAAGTGGCCCTGTTTCCCTCAAAACTATGGGTTATTGTACCTGTTACTGCCCTCTAAAATGGTTGGAAGGCGCATTGCCAACCCTCAGTATCTGGGACCTCACTTACTACGCCATCCTCATGGGGGAAATGTAGCAGGTCCGCTAGTTGGGAAAATGTAAGGGCATATTCGACGTTGAATAAACGAAACTGGACAGTCCCACTGGAGCAGTTTGTGTTTGGTGTGGGACTAAAAATTAATGAGCTTAGGAATTTTAATGTTAGTTGAGCATAGACAAGGTCTTTGAGATAGAAAATAATTTAAATTTAGCATATCTAGCATATAGTTAACACTATCTTGAATTCCTAAGGCATATAAACAGTGTTCACCGGCGTACCTTGTCGATTCGATCTTTCTGACGCTTAGAGATGAGTACGTCTCCTCTTGTAATTCGCCTCGTTCGCCGTTTCTGAACACCATTTCGTATTCCCTCATCCGTGTCATAATGGATTTCACACTCCTTGTGTAATATAGTGAGAATAGAGCAAGAGAGGAAAGAAATATGTAAATGAGAGGTGTGATTTGTTGAGGTAGTGTAGGTGGTTTATATAGAGGTGATGGTGGTTAAAAAATTAATTGGTAAGTAAATAGCATTTATGGTATTCAATGCCTTGGTCCAAGAGTTTTTGAAAGTGGTTGAATGGCATTAAGGAATTGTCTGCATGCAAGGGACATCATAATAAGGGTGATTTGAATGGTCAAAATACACAGCCTGCACGTGCAGGCCTGTGTAGTAGCCTGCGCCACTTTTGGTGTTGGTGGCGGGAGCCAATATGGGCCCTTTAGCGGGTGCCACAACCCTCACATGGGTGCCACAACTGTGTGTGGCAGGCGCCACATGCAGTGTGGTTTCCCATGTGTGTGCTTTTATTTTGCTTTGACCATGCCATTTTAATTTACCAATAATATAGTGTATGGGAACAAGAAACATGATATAGTGGAATGAAATTTAATCGCAACATTGACAAATAAAAGAATCAAGTAGACGGGAAAAGATGAAATAATTTGTCTACTGGAATAAAAGGAAATGAAGTAATTAAATAAATTCCAATGTGTAAAAGTAAATAACAATAAAATTCCAAAAAGAAAACAAAATAAAATAAAAGTCAGTAAATCGGTATCACTATAATAAATCAGTCATTACGGCGACTGCTGGTAGGAGGAGCGAACGAGTAGAAGTGCTTGTAAATGTAATCCAGGTTCTCTGTCACTACATCCATAAAGCCGTGAAATTCCATGCGGAGGGTGCTCAACTCGCCTCTCAGATTGGCGACGTCTACCTGAACAGCTTAGATGGCAGCTGCATGATCGGTGAGAGGTGCAACAGGTATAACTAGGGCATATGATTCAACATCAGAGAGATAATTGTCATAGTGGTCGTAGATTTGGGGTGTACCTGGAGGAGAGGGTGGTACATCTGGTCGTCCATCCAAATCATAGAGCTAGTTATTCCTATCATGTACACTCGTCCTAGGGTCTAGCAGGGTAAATAGGTGTACTACTTCGCGGTTGATTAGAAATTCAAACACATTTGGACCTAGGTTCCTAATGATACTGGTGTTGAAGCAAAAGTCGATATTCATTAGTCGTATTCCACCTAAAGGGATGAGCTTGATAAGTGGTTGTCTCAGTCCGATGGCATTTGCTATCATGGTCACTAAGCCTCCTACTAAAATTTGTCCATAGTCCTCTTGTGCCATACGGTACAAATTAGTTATCATAAATGTAGCAGCATTAACAGGAGGGGCCTGTGATGCGCAGTACATTATGAAGAGTTCGTCTTTGGACACAAAGGTTCCGTTTTGTTCCTTTCCAAACAAGGTGTGAGCTAGGATCTTATGGAAGTAACAAATCGCAGGGTTATGGATGTTCTCTGAATGCATAAGGTATGGCTCGGGATGGTCGTTTCTTGTGATGCTACCCCAGAAGAGATCTAATTGATGATGATTAGGCCTTTGTTAAGTCCAATACCATGGTTTGGCAGGTACACTAGGGAGCTTAGGAATTCTAAATTCAACCTACTGTAGGAACTAAATTTTCTCTTGATAGCATAGGTGTCCCAGCCTAGTTGGTTAATTAGGAATGTAACACTGCCTTTTATACCTAACTTGGTCATGGAGCGTCCTTTTGGGTACAAGGTTAGTGTTATTTCTCTCTGAGCTAGAGCCTCAAAACGTCTCCTTTGAGCTCTGCCTCTGAAGACTATATCCATGTAATCTACTTGTTGCATTGTGATAGTCAGTAGCTAGATAAAATCAAGTAGATAATAGCATTAAGTTATTAATGGTCAATAATATAGAAATATACCGATTAACTTTATGAGAAATAAATAAAGAAGAAAACAAAGAAATGAAAATTAAGCAATAGTAATAATTATAAATTTTGTGATGAAATTAAATAGTTAAAGACAGAGTGTGGGTTGTCTCCCACCAAGCGCTTTGTTTATTGTCGTAAGCTCGACAAAAATAAGATAAAACGCTATTCTTTTAAATGAGCGCGAGGATCTGCAAGCTTAAGATTTGCAATGAAATCATTGTTGTCCATGTTGTGGTAATGTTTCAAACGTTGGCCGTTTACTATGAATGGTTCGCTCATTTTTCCTTTTTTCTCTATTGCTCCATTCGGAAATATATTTGTAATTTCGAAGGGACCGGACCATCTAGAACGAAGTTTTCCGGGAAAGAGTTTGAGGCGGGAGTTAAACAGAAGTACTTTGTCGCCTTGGTTAAACTCTTTCCTTAATATGCGATTGTCGTGCCATTTTTTTGTTCTTTCTTTATAGATTCGGGCATTCTCATACGCATCTAGCCTAAGTTCTTATAGTTCATGGATATCTAATATTCTTTTCTCTCCTGCGGTAGTATAATTGAGATTAAGGGTTTTAATGGCCCAATATGCTTTATGTTCTAATTTTACCGGCAGATGACATGATTTTCCATAAAATAGCTTAAAGGTGTGGTTCCTATTGGGGTCTTATAAGTTGTCCTATATGCCCACAGGGCTTCTGGTAATTTTGAGGACCAATCTTTCCTAGAGGTGGCAACTGTCTTTTCTAAGATTTGTTTAATTTCTCGGTTTGAGACTTCTACTTGCCCACTCGTCTGTGGGTGGTAGGGTGTTGCTACACGGTGCCAGATTCCATATTTCAGTAATAACTTTTCAAAAATCCTTAAAATAAAATGGGAGCCACCATCACAGATGACAAGTCTCAGCACTCCGAATCTATGGAAGATTATTCGCTTAAAGAGTCTAATTACCAATCCTGTTTCGTTCGTTGGAGAGGTTATGGCCTCAATCCATTTTGATACGCAATCGACCGCAACAAGGATATACTTGTTACAAAAAGAGGATGGGAAAGGTACCATAAAATCGATTCCCCAAATATCGAAGACTTCTACTTCCAAAATACCTTTAAGCGACATTTTGTCGCGTCTTGATATGTTTCCAGTGCGTTGACACCAGTCGCAATTTATGATCACGATGTGGACATCTTTCTACAGAGTGGTCCAAAAGAGGTTGGCTTGCAAGATCTTAGCGCAAGTCTTCGAGGTCCTTGCATGTCCTCTATAAGGAGCAGAATGACAGTAGGAAATTGCATTTTCTACCTCATCTTCTGGGACACATCGAAGGAAAATTTTGTCGGCACCTCTGTGTAAGACCCCAATTTTGTCCCTAAGATCCCTCATCAGCATCATAACATTGCATTGCATAGCCTCAAGGATCACTAAGTATCTTGGTTCCCTTTGCTTTTGGGTGGGACTCCTTGCGAGTTGTTTAAGATCACCAAGCATGCTTGAATTGTATATCATTGCTTTTCTCATTTTGTTCACTAACCAAAAGCACAAAAATATGTCACTAACATCATTTGTTTGTAGTTTGAGCAATCACAAGGTCCAAAGCTTCTAGGAGATCCTGTGTGCAATGACATGGCCAAGAGGATATGAAAGCAAGCATGGTAATGGTTCCCAAGGCTCTCATCCATCAAATATGCCTCCATAGCATCTCAATTCATCATTTTGATCAAAGCAAGTCAAAGGGTTTGAGGTCTTGTTCTTCAGAGAAACCCTAAATCATTTGTGCACCACAATGCCCTGCTCATGAAGCAACCTCAGCCCATGGTCAAATACAATCAAGGGAAGTTCTTTAATTCATCATTTCATGCATATTTGAACTTATTTGAGTATCCTCAATCATCAATTCATCAAGATATGAGTTGTGGACTTGAAAAGTTGACCAGTCAAATCATCTGACTATTTTGAAATGCACTGAGACCTAACTTTTTATGTGTTGCTCAAATGGAGATGGTTCCAAGAGAAAAAATGTCCTTAAGGACAATATGAACAACTTTCATGTTCATCAAAATTTGATTTGAAGCTTGGAAAACCATATTCCAGTCCAATACATTATAGGTCATTTTGACTGAAACCCTAATTTTGGGGCAACTTCCCAAGGACATAACTCATTCATTTTTTATGATTTTGAGGTGGGATCAAATGAATTGGAAAGATTAATATGTCTAATTCAAAGGTTATGTTGAGAAAAAGTTAAAAATATCAAATAAAATACATGTGATAATGCAAGACATTATAGGTCCTTTTGGGTCAAAGGCATTAAAAGTCAAAAAAGTCCAACTTCAAGTGCCCATAACTTCTTCATCCAAAATCCAAATGATGCCAAATTTAAGTCCATTTTGATTGTATTGAAAATATCTACAACTTTGATGTTAAAGGTTTGTTCATTTGAAGCTTGCATCATCAAAACAGAAGGGCTTGAAAGTTGGCCAATTTTAGAAACCTTGCCTTGGCATGTTTTGCACATAACACTTTAAACTCAAAATTCACAAATTTCCACATTCCAAATGGACTTTTGACCAACATAACATTTGTTCCTCATACAAAGACCTTTCCAACCATTACCCATATGCCTATGCTTGGATTTTCTAAATGGTATTTTTGAAGAGGTGAATGATTAGGTTCAATTCTGGAATTCATGTTGAAACCTTGTTGCACAAGCCAATTCAGAGCAAATTACACGTCCAAACCCTTGGCATTTGAACTCAGCTTGCATTTGGCATTGCTTTTGGGCCTTGTGCATGATCATGCAAGCCCATGCAAGTGGTATCCAAATTTATGCACACGGATCATTCCACCCTTTCCTTGCCAATTCAGCTATAAATACATGCTTCATTCCCTCCATTTCACACACAATTTTCAACCTGAAATGTTGCAGAATTCATTCCCCAACCATCACTAAAGAAGCAAGTTTCATTTCTCTTAAAATTTTCAGATCTCGAATTCAACTTCATCTGGTTGTATTCATAGATCTAATGTTTCTAAACCTTCATCATACACCTCATTGAACTTCTGTTTTGATAAAGCAAGCAGAGATTCGAGCTCAAGTTACCAGAATTCAAACTTATTCTTCAACTGGTAATTTCTTCGATTCTCATCATCCATAGACCTTTTTGCTTGGATCTAATGTTTTCTGAAGTCCTCACTTGAGAGGTAAGCTAGTGGTAGCTTCAATTTTTCTTTTCCTTGATCTGCACTTTCCATACCTGAATCTTCCACCTCAAATTTCTCCACTTATAGAGATCTTGAGTATGATTCAAGGTTATAGGGGTGATGTACATCACCCCAGCTTCATTTTGGTATAAGGATCGTGCATTTCCATGGAGGTTTGAAAACCTGCAAGTTTGGCCGGAATCTGCAGACTCACCGGAGAAAAAGGTGGTTCCGGTGGCCGCCTCTCTCCAGTTTGAATTCTGGCCGTTGGATGTACATCCCACGTTTTAATCTCAGCTGTGCGTTTTGTTTACTTTCATTAATTCATTATGTCACGCGTGGACTAAAGCCTACCGTGGAAACGCGCTTCTGGACCATTAGATGTTGCCACGTCAATTAATGAGTTCCATCAGACGCTCCTGGTTTTTTTTAATTTTTATTTTCTGCTTTTATTTTCTTAAATTCCATTTTATTTCAAAAAATAATATCTCTCTCATTTTTAATCTAAAAATTATGGGACCAATTGCATTATTTCGCAAATAAATTCTAGTTTCTATTTCTGATTTTTAATATTTTTTATTTTGTCATTTGATATTTTTTGTGAATTTTCTCTTTTCTGGTTATTTTTAATTCATTTTAAATAGTTTTTGATATTCAAAAAATGCAAAAAATATTTTCCTAACCTATTTGAATGATGATGGATCTATGAAAAATATTCTCATCAATTTTTGAATTGATTTGAGATTTTAGTTCAATTAGGTCATTTTTATTCATTTTTAATTGATTAAAAATAGTTTCTGACTTTTAAAAATGCTGATTTTTTTTGTCAAACTTTGTTTGACCTTGTTGAGCTTAGGATAAATCACTTGGACCTTTCAAGGTTGATTTGAAGTGATTTTGAAGTTTGACCTTTCTTTAATATTTTAATTCAAGTTTATTTTTTTATATTAAAAAATGCCAAAAATAGGTTATTCATTTCTTGACTTCCAATCTTCATCTCACTTCTGTTTTTGATTGTTTGACCTTGACTTTCAATGTCATTGGTCAACATATGAGGATTGGTACATGAGGTTTCATTTAATGCACTTTAATTTTGTCATTTCCATTCCTCTTATTCATCTCCTTCTTCTTCTTCTTCTTTTTCCTTTTGATCAATGAGTTGAAGGTTGATAAGTTGGCATTGATTAGAGGGATTTAATCTTCCTTGATTTAAATCTAATTCATCTTGATCAATTGATCAAGTGAATGACTTTGCATTAAGGATAGGTTGTCTTTTAAATCATGCAAAAGGCTTAAACCAATACAAGATCAATTCTCATTTTCCTTTTGGCATGGCAAGTTGTTGGGACTTGGTTCACTAATCAAGACTCCTAACTTGTGTTTGTTGCCTATATTATTATTGACCGACCTCAGATAGTTGTGACTTCTACATAAGTCCAATTACGATTGCTTAACATAGCGCTAAATTTGCCTTATGGCACACTAACTACTAACACTAACTATTGACAATTAACATTTACTTTATGCAATTTACTTTATGCAATTTATTTTTATGCAATTTACAATTCTTGCACATATTATTCATTTGTTTTCTCCCTTTGCTCATTTGAGCACATGTTTATGTTAATGCCATTTTCCTTTTGCTCACTTGAGCACATAATTGTGTATATATTATTTTGCTTGTGTTTTGTTTTGATTGTGGTGAACCAAAATGCAAAGAAATGGACTTAGTTTCTAAGACTTTCCCTATGCAAAGAAATGGAGAATTGGACTTAGTTTCTAGGACCTTCCTTATGCAAAATTGGAGTGAAAGGATCTTAATGATGAAAATGGAATTAGAAGGACTAAATCTCTAAACTCTCTCTTGTCCATTCTTGTTTTACTTCATGGAACTTTTGATGTGTGTGCTTTTGTGCTAGGAGTTTCCATTTGAGCTTAATTGGAGAACCATTGCCATGATCATCTAGAGAGAAAGATGCAAAAGTCATTGGAGGATTCTTAGAAGCATTCATTGCTTGTTTAATTGCTTGAAATATTTGCTTTGTGGTTACTTGTTCCAAAGGATGGGAGCTACTTGGATCATCAATATGATCTCAAGAGAGGAACTCCTAGTGTGGTTTTGATTTCTTATCCCTCACCTTTTATTTTCCTTAGGACTTAGCCATTCTTCTTCTTCTCTCCACTCTAACCCAAGCCAAAACTTTTTGTGCAAACACTTAACTATTGTTTTCCAACATTAGAAACCTAAGCCTTATGCTTTTGATCTTCAAACCTTCTTTTCATAATACTTATTTTGAATTGAACCTTTTAATCTACTTTGACCATTTTTGTATATACTTCTAATTGGTAAACATAACCCATTCAAATGTCTTTTGTGGTTCCAATGGCCACCTTCTTAATCAAATTTTCCATAACTTTTAGCTATTAGGTTTGAGTTATCTTGGTGGTAGATGTAATAATCACCTATATCCTTAGTGATGGACAATGAGTCTTCCATGCTTATTATAGGGTTAACCCCTCACTAGTATGTTGAAGCTATCCTCACATGGTGGATTTGTGGTTTGGTTGAGTTTTCTCCCTTTGATAACAAAAGACCTTAAGGCTTTTGGACCAATCAATTCACCAACTCATTTTGAGATTTTTACCCCGAACTACGAGGTTTTGATCCTAATCTTTTTATAAGATGGTATGTAGGCAATGGGTTTATCCATCCAAACACAAAATGTAAATAACTTGTACATTCTCTTCTCATCTCTTCAATCATGTTTGCACAAAACAATTTTTTTCACAAAACAACAACCTTCACAAGTGTGAAAAGGGCTCCCTAGGAGTACCTAGGATGTTTTGGCTGCCTAACACCTTCCCATTGCATAACCAACCCCCTTACCCAGATCTCTATTTCTTTTACTAGTTTTTGTTAAAAACTATTAGGTTTTTGTTCCCTTTCTAACCATTCCTTTGGATAAATAGAAGTGCGGTGGCGACTCGACTTTGTATGATTTACCTTGGATTTAGTCAATATCTCTAATGGTAACGAATACCCCGCTACACTCTGTTGAAAAGTAAAGGCTCATCCCAATAGTAGTGTTTAAGATCGTGGAAGAATTTTTTCTTTTTATGGTATGTCAAGTCTGGCGAAAGCACCCTAGCTGCTAAGTAGTTGACGAAGTCAACGTACCATGGTAGTTTGGTTTGGGTGTAAATTGCTTCCACTACTTTGTTTTTTTTGGTATCCTTATGGGTTAACACATCTTTAGTTGTATAGCTTTCTAATTGGGCTATGAGTCTTTCGTATGGAAAATCATCTTTTATAGGCACTCGTTCAGGTTCTATACCTTCAATTCTTAACAAGTGATCGGCCACGATGTTTTCCGTGCCCCTTTTATCCTTAATTTCTAGGTCAAACTCTTATAATAGTAGGATCCACCTTAGGAGTCTTGGTTTGGCGTCTTTTTTGTTTAACAGGTATCTGATTTCAGCATGATCGATATAGATAATTATCTTTGCTCCTACTAGGTAGGAACAGAATTTATCCAGAGCGAACACTGCGGCTAAAAGTTCCTTTTCTGTGGTGGCATATTTCATATGTATAGGGTCTAGGGTTCTACTTGGATAATATGTTGCATGAAGTTTCTTATCCCTTCTTTGTCCTAAGACTGCGCCTACAACATAGTCACTAGCATCACACATGATTTCAAAAGGTAATCTTCAATCGGGCGGTTGCATGATAGGTGCGGTAATAAGAGTTGTTTTCAGTTGTTCAAACGCCGCTAGGCATTTGTCGTCAAAGATGAATTCATCGTCTTTCATCAATAAGCCAGTCAGTGGTTTGGTGATTTTTGAGAAATCTTTAATGAATCGCCGGTAGAAACCAACGTGTCCTAAGAAGCTTCGTATTTCTCTTACGTTTTCGGAGGCTGGAGGTTTTCTATAACTTCTATTTTGGCCTTGTCGACTTCAATCCCTTTGTTGGATATTATGTGTCCGAGCACGATTCCTTGTCGGACCATGAAATGGCATATTTCCCAATTTAGCACTAGGTTCACTTTTACGTATCTTTTTAGTACCCTTTCAAGATTCGATAAGTAGCCTTCAAAGCTCTGTCCGCATACAGAGAAATCGTCCATGTGGACTTCCATGATGTCATCTGCGAAATCAGCGAAAATTAACATCATGCATCTTTGGAATGTTGCGGGAGCATTACACAGTCCGAATGGCATTCGTCGGTAGGCGAATGTACAATAGGGGCATGTGAAGGTCGTTTTCTCTTAGTCGTCGAGATGAATAGGAATTTGGAAAAATCCCGAATAATCGTCTAGGTAGTATAAGTGAGAATGCTTAGCATTTCATTCAAGCATTTGATCCATAAACGGTAAAGGAAAATGATCATTCCGAGTGGCTTTATTTAATTTGCTATATTCAATACACATTCTACTTCCAGTAACCACTCTTTGTGCTATAGATTCTCCTTTTTCATTGTTAACAACTGTGATTCCTCCCTTCTTTGGTACTACATGCACTAGATTGACCCATTGACTATCGGATATTGGGTAGATATTACTTGCTTCTAACAGCTTTTGTACTTCTTTCTTTACTACATCACTCAGAATGGGATTTATCCTTCTTTGGTGTTCTCTAATGGTCTTACTGTCTTCCTCTAGCATTATGTGATGCATGCATATGGAAGGGCTTATTCCTTTTAGATCTGAGATATTGTAGCCTAAAGCAGTTGGGTATTTTCTTAAAATATGTAGAAGCTTTTGGGTCTCTATCTGCCCTAAGTCTGCATTTACGATTACGGGCCGCTCAAGTTCAGTGTCTAGGAATTCGTACCTTAGATTTTTGGGTAACGTCTTAAGTTCTAGGGCTGGTTTCTTTGGGCAAGGCATATGATCGGGCATTAGTGCTAGGCATTCGCTTAGACTGTCATCTTGGTATTCCTTACTTAAATTTCTATCTTCAAAAGTAGGAGGCCTTGGAATTTTCAGGATTTCGAAGTATGATATTTGTTCATTCTCCATTTCTCTTATGCATTCGTCATTGACATCTAGTAGAAAACAGGTGTCGTCTATAGCTGGTGCCTTTAGGAATTGCGTCAAAACGAATTCGACCTTTTCCTCACCAACTTCGAAGGTTAGCTTGCCTTTCTTAACATCTATAATAGCTCCAACTGTAGCTAGGAATGGTCTTCCTAATATGATGGGATGTTGGAATCCTCTTTTATATCCATGATTATAAAATTTGTAGGAATATAGAATTGTCCTATGCGCACTGGAATGATTTCTAGCATACCTACGGGAAATTTAACAGAACGGTCTGCAAGTTGTACGGACATCCTCGTAGGTCTTAGTTCTCCCATTTTTAGCCTTTCACATATGGACAAGGGCATTAAACTAATACTGGCTCCTAAGTCGCATAAAGCTTTGTCGATGACAAACTTTCCGGTTACACAGGGTATGGAGAAACTACATGGGTCATTCAGCTTAGGAGGCATATTGTTTTGTATTATGGCGCTACACTCAGTGGTAAGTGTAACAGTTTCGTTATCCTCTATATTCTTCTTGTTAGATAAGATTTCTTTGAGAAACTTAGCATATGAGGGCATTTGAACTATGGCTTCTGTAAATGGTATTATGATATTCAATTGTTTTAGAAGCTCTACGAATTTTTTAAATTGCCCTACACTTTTAGATTTAACAAGTCTTTGAGGATAAGGGATATGGGGTTTATACGGTGGTAGAGGCACATAAGGTTCTTCTTTCTCTACGGCCTCTTCGTTTATATCTTCCTCTTGTTCGTCTTCCTTCTCAGTTACCTTACCTGGGTCTTGATGCATGGATGGGTTTTGAGTTATAGGGTTGGTCGGTCTAGTTCTGTCCCACTTCATAGTATAATAGAATTTGCATGACCTTTCGGGTTTGGTTGCGGCTCTCCAGGAAATGTGCATGCAGGAGCAGCGGTAGGTGCTTGTTGTTGAGGCACTTGTGAGATTTGCGTTTCCAACATTTTGTTATGAGTGCCTAATGAGTCTACCTTGTTCGCTAATTGCTTGATTTGCTCACTGGTGTGTATCTTTTGATTTAAGAAATCTTTATTTGTTTAGGCTTGGGTAGATATAAAGTTTTCCATCATTATTTCTAAGTTTGATTTCCTAGGAGCATTTTGAGTGTTTGTGGCAGCTTTTTGATATCCTGGTGGTACAGCAGGTGCTTGGTTAGGCGCATACAATGAATTATTATTTTTGTACGAGAAGTTAGGATGGTTCTTCTAACCTGGGTTATAGGTATTTAAGTAGGGGTTTCCTTGAACATAGTTCACCTGGTCAGTGAGGATTCCTGTCAAGAGTTGACATTCTGGGGCAGTATGCCCTTGAACTCCGCATATCATGCAGTTTGGTGCTACGGTAGCCACGGTGGGTGCTGGTGTTATGGCCAAGCTGTCTATCTTATGGGTCAGGGCATCTACCTTGGTGTTGACATGGTCAAGACTACTTAATTTGTACATGCCGCCCTTTGGTTGAGGTTTCTTTATAGAGGTTCTTTCGCTTCCCCATTGGTAATGATTCCGGGCCATACTTTCAATGAGTTGATAGACCTCGTTGTATGGTTTATCCATCAGTGCGCCACCTGCGGCGGCATCTATTATCAATCTTGTATTGTACAAAAGACCATTATAAAAGGTGTGAATGATCATCCATTCTTCTAGACCTTGATGTGGGCATAACCTCATCATGTCTTTGTATCTCTCCCAAGCTTCAAAAAGTGATTCATTATCCTTTTGTTTAAACCCGTTTATTTGGGCTCTTAGCATAGCCTTCTTGCTAGATGGAAAATATCAGGCTAAGAAGACTTTCTTCAACTCGTTCCTTGTAGTGACAGAGTTGGATGGTAGAGACTGGAGCCAAGCCCTAGCTCTATCTCTTAATGAAAATGGGAAAAGACAGAGTCTTATAGCTTCTGAGCTGACACCATCCACTTTCACCGTGTCTGCGTATTGAAAAAATACTGACAAGTGTAGGTTCAGGTCCTCCGTGGGACTACCTAAAAATTGGTTTTACTGTACGACTGACAACAGTGAGGGTTTTAGCTCGAAATTGTTGGCTTCAATCGCAGGGGCAACGATGTTGTTATGAGGTTCATCCTATGAAGGGATTGCATAATACTTAAGAGGACGGTTTTGCACTAGTTCTGCCATCTCTTGTTGAACAACTGATGCAGAAGTAGGAATGTTAAGGTCAGGAAGATTTAGCTTGATACGATGTTGCCGTATCAAGTCTCGTATCTGGTGTTCTAATCTAAGATAACGCTCGGGTTCGTCGAGTTATAACTTTAATTTCTCTCCTTGAGAGCGAGTACTTGGCATACACTAGATAGATGTAGAAAGGGAAAAAGAATTTTTTTTCCTTAGTCCATACTAGGTAACGCTAGAGTTACGGTATCGACTAAATTAGTCCCCAGCAACGGCGCCAAAAGCTTGATCGCGACTTAGTAAGTCTATACGAATCGTGACTGCAAGTGCGCAGTCCTATCGCGTAGTTTTAAAGATTATCGAACCCAGAAGGATTAATAATCGAACGTATCGTGGTCTAATGTTGCTATGTAAATCTAAGGATGATGATTGTTCTATGATTGGAGCGATGAAGAGAAGTAACTATAACGTAAATAGAAATAAAGATGAGGATATAAGATATAGGGGATATCGGTATGTAATACATCAAACTTCGGGGATTCGATAGATAGTTGGTGTAATCTTATTGGTTAAAATATTCTTCAGTAGAAATTATTTATAGAAAGGACTTAGTCTCACACTCTCGTTTTTATTGACTCTAACCATACTCCTAAACCAGAATGCTTGGCTCTCGCGGTCTCATTTTGAATTTAAAAGTATATTTTGAATATAGATAAAGTCTAATTAAACCTAAAGCGCTCTAGCTGTGTTTAGGATTAATGCTTAGTTTCAGCTATCTCGTTAAAATCTCAAACTCTCGTTCTTGTTGACCGTAACCTTAGTTTGTTTTGTACTATCGTACGAAAAACAGTTTGATTAAAATAAGAAACTAAAACCGGAAAAATAAGTTTTGTAAAAACTAACACCAAATGTTTATTGAATCCCGTCGTTTCGACGGTCTTTACATACCGATACCTAAGGGTTTAGCCGGACATAGATCCGGTAACAGACATGGTAATTGGGGAATTAAACATACAGTAAGGAATAAATAAATAAAACAGTAATCAATAATAAACCTGGATTGCAATTTAAGAACTGTAACTGAATCTTGAATCTTCGATTAAATAATTCCGGCAGGCTTTAGCAATGAATACATTACAATTGAATCCCAAATGCATAAAAAATAATAATACCGTAATAGTCCCCGATATGGAGAAACTATCACTTCTACAATGGACAAAGACATCCTCGAAAACTACAAGAAAAATAGTGCTGAAAATAATTAAGCGTAAACTAAAAACTGGAAGAAGAGAGAGTCCGTCCGTGCTAGTCTGGGAGGTCTTTTTTATATCCTTTCCATATTCCTCATTTGTAGCAAAAGTAGTGGAAATCGTGGTTAAAAAAGTGGAGGAAAAATAGGAAGACTAGGTTGTGGCAGTTGCCACAACCCTAACTTCATGATGACTGGCGAGCGCCACTTTTGTAGTAACTGCCCACCACTTCTCAAGGGTTGGTGGCGGGCGCCACCTCCCTCTTGGCCCACTGTGGCGGGCGCCACACTCTTTGGATAATGGGCGTCACACGCCCATTTGCTTTGGTGGCCAATTATCCCTATGGAAACCTCATTTTCTTCTCATTTGTTGCCTTTTTTCTTTCCTTTTTGCTATCTTCCATTTTTCTTGCGGTAAATCTTTTAATCGATAAATACCTGTAATAAACATAAAATATTGTGTAATAATAAGTGTTAATCGAGTAAAAAACAATGCATATGGAGCCAAAAATACGATACGTTTTTGCGTTATCACTCGTACCTTGATATAATGGTTGGAAGTACCTCCTCCGGATTCCCTTATTTGGTATTTCCCGGTGAAAGGATCGAGAACATGATCAAGATGGGTAAAATTGAAAACTTTGGAAGTACATCCGGTGTGACCAAGAAACCCTTCGTCCCTTATGGAAAGAAAAGAGAAGGCAAGACTAATGCAACAACAGTCGTCCAAGCAAGGACTCTAACTTATCAAGTTCCATATCAACAAGTGGTCACCTTGGCCACCATGGCCAAGAAGATCTTGATTGATGGTTATTACCGGTTTACCATGGAATCTGGTTGTTTAAGCTATGCAAGAAAATGCCACAAATGTCAAATTTATGTTGACAAAGTACATGTATCGCCAATGTTGATGAATGTTTTGGAATCCCTTGGCCTTTCTCAATGTGGGGAATCAACATGATTGGCGCCATAGAGCCTAAAGCTTCTAATGGTCATCGCTTCTTCCTGGTTTCCATTGATTACTTTACCAATTAGGTAAAAGTTACTTCCTACACCAAGGTGATAAGACAAGTGGTTACCCATTTTATTAAGAAGGAGATTATTTGTCGCTATGTAGTTCCAAGCAAGATCATCAACGATAATGGGTCAAACCTGAACAATAAGACAATGAAACATTTATGTGAAAGTTTCAAGATTGACCACCATAATTCTTCTCCATATCGTCCGAAGATGAAAGGCGTTGTTGAAGTCGCCAAGAAAAACATTTTAAGGATATCCTGCAAAAGATGGTGAAGACCTACAAGGATTGGCATGAGATGCTACCCTTTGCATTGCATGTATATTTTAACTCAGTCCGCACTTAAATAGGGGCAACCCCATTCTTCTTAGTCTATAGGATGGAATCAGTTCTCCCATTCGAAGTAGAAATACCCTTAATGAGAATTTTGATGGAGACCAAGCTAGATGAAGCTGAATGGATCCAGAACATTTGTGATCAACACAACCTCATGGACGAGAAGTGTATGACCGCTTTGTGCCATGGAAAATTGTACCAATAATGATTCAAGAGAGCATTTAACAAGAAGTTTCATCCTCGACAGTTCAAGGAAGGGGATCTCTTGCTCAAGAAGATCTTTCCCGTACACAAGGATTCATGTGAGAAGTGGACCCCTAATTATGAAGGTGGATATGTTATAAAGAAAGCATACTCTGAACATGCTCTGTTTCTCATAAATATGGATGGGCAAAGAGCTCACGCACCTCATGAACTCTGATTCTGTCAAAAGATACTATGCCTAACAAAAACTATAAGACCCTAATTTTGATCCTAAGATCCCTCATGTTATCTCATCATTTGCATTGGCTTTGGGATCACACCTTGGAATCCTCCTTACCCCTTATTCATTAGGTGTTCATTGGGAGAGATCACCAAGCATATTTGATTGTATCATACTTTATTTTCTTTTGCTTACTAACCAAAACACCAAAAACATGTCCATGTATAGCTTTGTTTCTTTTATAGATAGTGTGTGCATCCACCAATGTCTTATCAAGCTCACAACTAGGTTTAAGATCATCATAGCAAGAGATCAATCAAGGAATGGTTCACAATTGTTCTAAACATCATATATGGATCCCCATGTTCATTATTTGTCATTTTGATCAATAATTCATCAAGAGTTTGAAGCTTGTTAGCCTTGGAAGCCTTAATTCATCTGGGTATCTTGTGTGACTTCCTCATCAAATTTATTCAATAATTGGTCAAATATATCAAGGGATACCTCATCATACATCATCTCAAGCACATATCATCCTCCATGAGCTCTAAATATCAAGATAAATTCAAGTTTGCAAGTTGGTTCAAAGAGGTTGACCAGAGAAAGTCAACTAGTCAAAACTGGGGTTCCCTAGACCCTATCTCCTACGCTTTTTGTCATATTAAAATTATTCCAAGAGACAAGTTACTCTTTATTACATCCCAAACAACTTTCATGTTGACATAAATATCTATTTTTTCTTGGAAATTCATTTTTTATGGTAAAATATTATAGGTCATTTTGTATGTGCCCTAGTTGGAAGGTCAACTTCCAAGAACCATAACTTGCTTAATTTATATGATATGAAGTCCATCCAAGTTTCATGATCAATCAAGATGTATTCTCCAACTTTTATTCTTTGAGAAATGTGAAATTCAACTTGCAAGGGAAAGTTCCAAGAGGAAATATTATAGGTCATTTTGGGCCATCATCATTGAACAAGCAACTTTCCTAAACTTCTAAAATACATAACTCCCTCATGCCAAATCCAAATGATGTCAAATTTGTGACCAAATTAAATAGGGATTAAATGGCTAAAATTTTGGTGAAGAAACCATTTTCATTTGGGAGCTCATAACAAACGTTATTCAAGGAGGAAGAAGTGGTCATTTGACTTGGTACTTAGAAAATTTTCAATTATGTTTGATTTCTCCAACTTCCACCTCAAAATTCATCATGATCCAAGCTCCAAATGGAAAGGTGTTCAACATTAAAGTTGTTCCCCTTGATGTCACCTTTCCAAAAAGTCTAAGATCATGGCATTTGGAGCATTTTACAAGGACTTGCACATGGTTACTTTTCATGGTCCCATTTGGATGAATTTCATTACCAAACTTAAATTACAATTGCATGGCCTCGTGTTCAGCTTTCAGCATCATTCATGCACATTTGTGGACCTTTTCCAATCATTTCATGGGCCTATCACGCGGGCATGCAAGCATGCACCATCATTTCTAAATTTGGCCAAATTTTCAAGTGTGTGAAAAGGAATGCAAAACCCTATAAATATATTGCCATTGTGATCAGAAAAAGAACCCCTTTGCCCAAGCTTTAAACTGCATCTTCCCTAACCTCCATTGATAGGATAAACTTGAGCATTTCACTTGAAATCGATCTTTAATTCCACTTCTATTTTGGGATTGAAACTCGAAGGATCCAAGCATTTTGATCATCCCTTTCATCTCCTGCAAGCAAGTAGAAGCAAGCCCAAGCCAATTGAGATCCAAATTGAGCTTCATCATTGTAAATAGAAGGTGAATTTTGTGAAACATTCTCTATTCGATTCTCTCTCAATTCTCCATTATTTCAATTAATTTTTGGTTGGTTAAAGTCCTACCAATGTAGGCAACAAGATTGAGTTGTTTTTAGGCCAAATCGAAGCAACTCAGATCATGCACCTCAAACTTCAAATCCACGTATCTTTCAATATGCTTGGAATTGGGTGAAATTAAGGCCAGATTCCAGCTCTTGAGCATTTTTCTTTAAAATAGTGTACTCACTTTTTATTTTAGTGGTGGTTGATGGTGGACCAGTCCGGTGAGATCCACCGGAGAATACAACCGGAGCTAGGGCTCTGGTGATGTGTTGGCAAGGTTCCAACCCTCTGATCTCATGTCCACGTTCTAATCTCAATCCTCCTTTCTGATTACTATTGGTGTGCATGCGTTGACTGAGGTGTTTGGTGCACTCTAGTGCGTAGCCATCAGATATGCCACCTCAATTAATGAGGGAGATCTGATGGCCCTTGTTTTTTTTTAATTTCTATTTTATTTCTGATTTTTCATTTAATCCCTTTTTTTTAATTCATATTAATTTCATTTTTAATCCAAAAAATATGGGACTTTCACCAAAAATCTTTAAATATTTTTCTCTTTCATATTTTGAATTAAAATTATTTTTTGGATAATTTTGATATTTTTCATGAATTAAATGTTTTTGTGCATATTTTTAATTGTTTAAAAATACTTTTGACGTTACAAAAATCATGAATTTTTTTGTCTAGGGTCCTTTGACCTTGTTTGACCTAGAATAAATCCCTTGGCTATGTATTTTGTGTTTTGAAGGGATTTAAGGTTTTGTTCAATTTAAAATGCATTTTAATTCCCTTTTAATTTGATTTTTAATTAACTAAATGTTTAAAAATTATGTTGAGCCATTTTTATGGTCTTGTGATGTTTGACTTTCTGTTTGGGACTTGGTCATGGTTGATTTGACTTTTGTTTGATCAATACCATTGGATTTAGGGGATTGATGAAATGTATATTTCATCTCCCAAAATGAATGGATGGTATTGATCAAATGAAATTCGTCTCATGATCAATTTGTGTTTCTATTACCCCTTCCCTCTTCATCTCCATCCTTATTCTTTCCCAATCCTTCTTTTGACCGACGATCTCTCTAATGTCTAAATGCTAGTTGGTTCATCAATGACCTTGTGTCAGATGAATCAACACAAGTCTGACTGAGATAGGTAATTCCCATTTCTTTTAGTGTATGGTATGTTTTAGGAATTTGGTTCTTTTTACCAAATCTCTAAAATGCATTAACACTTATATTTTTATTGCCCGACCTCATATAGTTGTGACCTCTACATAAGTCCAATTACGATTGCTTAACATAGAGCTAAATTTGACCCTTAAGGCATATCATTCTAGTAAGTGAGATTGTAAGTCTCTCATTCTTCATGGTATTGTGTGGGAGATAGTGGCATACTTGTTGATTTATCCAAGTTGGAGCCCTTCTCATGGATGATGTCTTGGTTCAAGGACTCATACTTGTGAATGAACGGTTGAGTATTCTCCAAAGAATGACTTAATTAAATAAAACTCATCACTAACATTTGACTAATCGTTAACTTACTTCTTATTAATGTTGCTTTTCTTTCAAGTCATTTACTTTATGCAATTTAATTTTCAGTACCTTTACCATTCATTGCCATTTACATTTCATGCAACTTATTTATGTTTCAAGTCTTTTTCACTTTGCTCATTTGAGCCATATCTTGTGATTGTATATATTGTGTGTTTGTTTTGATTTTATTTATGGTCTTAGGACCTTAAGACACCTAATAACAAAAAAAAACCTAAAAAATATTTGGTTGGACTGTTGGGATTTGATATGAACCTATGGACTTAGAACTAGGCAACATTCCATGTGCTAAAGGACTTGGCCAATGCCAACATTTGAGACTGGGCTATCTCTGCTAGTTCCTTCATTT
This sequence comes from Lathyrus oleraceus, assembly GCF_024323335.1. NCBI lineage: Eukaryota > Viridiplantae > Streptophyta > Magnoliopsida > Fabales > Fabaceae > Lathyrus > Lathyrus oleraceus. The sequence continues at coordinate 310,030,143 of NC_066580.1, forward strand.
GATGCAAGAACTTGAGTGCCCTTGATTCATTTGCTACTCTGTCTTTGTGCTTAACTGTTATATTTTTATTCTTGCCTATGTTTGATGATTGTTTTGAATTGATCAAGGGACATTTCATCTGCTACATTGGAAGATATTGAAGACTGCTAGCTAATGGAATGCTTGCTTGGGTATTATGGCTATCTTTATTTGATGCCTTGGCCTTCATATGATGCTTGGATATTGCTAATTTCTTATTGCTTATTGCTTGTCAAAGTCTAAAGGAAAATGGGTTTCTATATGACATTCTTGTCTGTTGGATTGCATCCTATTGGCCAGACCTTTTCAACTCTTAAACTTTTAATTTTTACTTTGGGTAGTCTCTTCATCTTCTCCCAATTGTTTAATTTCGAAATATCTCCCTCTTTTCAAAAACTTTCTTTGCTTGTGATTTTAAACTTATACATGTTTTAATGATTAGAAACTTTGGCCTTATGCCATTGAATTTTAAAAAATTTCTTAAATCAAACTTGTAAATAAACTTAACAATATTGACTTAAATTTCAAAAAGACAAAAAGAACTAACAAATCAATTCAAATGTTTGGCCTTTTTGTACCTTTTTCTTTTTAAACTTTTTTTAAAATCAATTCACCAACTTTGAAATTTTTACCACAAACTACGGGGTTTTTATCCCTCATTTTTATGTTGGTACGTAGGCATAAGACCAAAGGTCTTGTCAAACACAAAAATATAATCAGTGAATTCTTTTCTCATCCCCACACTCTTTAATTTCATCAAACACCATTTATACCAAAAATGTATGCACACAAAAAGGGCTCCCTAGGAATACCTATGACACTTTGGGTGCTAACACCTTCCCTCTGTGTAACCAACCCCCGTACCTGTAATCTCTGGCATTTTATTAGTTTTGATTTGAAAACTTCTAATCTTTGGGTTTTGTTCGTACTTTTCCCTTTTCCTTTGGAAACAATAAAAGCACAGTGGCGACTCTGGTTTTACTGATGTCAAGTTTATCCATAGCTTGATGGTCACGAATTTACCGCTACAAAAACCTGCTAAGTTGAAAACATGAAAAGGAAACTTAGGCACATAAAAAAATGTCTCGGTGGATTGAAAATCCAAAAGGGAGGTCCAGGAAAAAGTTAGGGACAAAAGGTAAAGACTGTATCAGAGAAAATTGATCAACACATAAGAGCCAAAGGCGGAAGATCAATCCATTTGCTCCCTTCAGAAGCAAGTTTTTGTGGAATCATTGTTATTAGAGATAGTAGTGGTCATTGTGATTCAATGTAAACCTTTTCCCATTTCAATTTTCAAATTTGTAAAATTCGATGGAGTTACACCATTTGTGTGCTACCATTCTTGAATAAATACTATTATTTGTCATTTATTTGTTAATAATGAATTTTGAACTTAAAAATAATTTTCAACACATTGAGAATATTGAAAGGAAATCTTTCATTTCCCCCGCAAGTTTCAAGTTGCAAGACTTCTCCTAGATAATCAACAGTAATCTCCATGGAGTACAATTCATCAATCCTCCGAAAGGACCCCTGAGCCATTTAACTGTCGGGCTTGATAGATTCTCCTTTGAGTGCATTTATCATGAAACTTGGTTTGAGTTATCGGTGTTGAGGATTCATAACCTCTATAAAGCCATTATAAACTCCCAGTCTGCATAATGTCAGCATTTGCATATCATGATCATTCATATATCATGCATAGAAGCAAAATTCAAACGATGCATAACCTGAAGTGTACTTCGTGCTCATTTGCATCATCTCAGGTCTCGTTGTTGATTATTATCCCTTGATCCCTAAGTCTAGTTGTTACTGGCATTCTTTGAAGTCCAGTTGTTACTGGAATTCAGTGAAGTCCAGTTGTCACTGACATTTCAAGTCCAATTGTTATTAGCACTCTCCTAAAACTCCACTTGTTTCTGGCATTGCTTGCAAATCCAATTGTTATTGGTATGTCCAAAGTCTAATTGTCATTGGCATTGTTTTGAAACCCAATTTTTATTGGTAATCCCATATGTCCAGTTGTCCTTATCATCCCATTCAAAAGCTAGTTGTTACAAGTATCTGTTTTCAAATCCAGTTGTCATAGCTTTATCCTCGAGTTCTAGTTGTTACTGGTATTGTTTCAAAGTACAATTGTCACTGACGTCCCTTTTTAAGTCCATTTTTCACTGGCATCATCTTCAAAACCCATTTTTCACTGGTATCATCCCAAAGTCCAATTTTTATTGGAATCCGTTTTTTGTAATCCATTTTTCATTGGTATTCAAAGTCCAATTGTTATTGGCACGGTTCAAAGTCCAATTGTTACTGGAACCATTTGTCAAACTCCAATTGTTATTGGTAGCCAAAGTTTGGTTATTACCAGCATGTATCTTTTAAAATCCAGTTGTAACTGGTATCCTGTATTCAAAGTCCAATTGTCATTGACATCCAAAGTTCAATTGTCACGGGCATCATCTTCCAAGCCTGGTTGTTGCCATATTTACTCTTTTAAAGTCCAATTGTTATTGACCCATGGTATTAAAATCTAATTGTCATTAGTACCCTAAGTCCGGTTGTCATTAGCATCGCTTGTTTAGTCTGATCATTATCAGCATATGTCTTTCAAATCTAGTTATAATTGGTATCTCTTTAAAGTCTAGTTATCACCAACATCTATTTTAAAAAGTCTAGTTGTTACGACATCCCCTACAGAACCAAATTTTCATTGGCCTTCGTTCTCAAAATCCAGTTATCACTGGTGCCTTTTTAAGTCTGTTTGTAATTGGCATGTTGTCTTAAATCCAATTGCCACTGGTGCCTTTTTAAGTCCAGTTCTAACTGGGTCGTTGGCTTAAATCCATTTGTCACTGGTATCCTGTTAAGTCCAATTGTAACTAGCACTTTGCTATTCAAAATCCAATTATTATTGATATACTTTAAAGTCCAGTTGTAACTGGCACATTCTCAAAATCCAGTTTTTATTGGTATCCTTTAAAGTTCAGTTGTAATTGGCACAATTTTAAAATCCAATTGTAATTGGTATCTTAAGTCCAGTTGTAATTGGCATTCTGTTTTAAAATCCAGTTGTCACTGGTATCCTTGTAAGTCCAGTTGTAACTAGCATTCTGTTTTTAAATCTAGTTGCCACTGGTATCCTTTAAAGTCCAGTTGTGACTGGCATTCTATTTCAAAATCAAATTGTAATTGGTACCTTAAGTCTGGTTATCACCAACATTGTTTCCAACTCCAATTGTCATAGGCATCATCCTTAAAGTCCAATTGTGTCTAGATCTTTATTTTAAAATCCAATTGTAATTTGTATCTTAAGTCTGGTTGTCACCAGCATTTGTTAAAGTCCAATGGTTATTGGCATCCTTAAAGTCCAGTTGTAATTGGAACCAATCCGTTTCAAGCTGGTTGTAACCATTGCTTACGGTCTAAGTCCAACTTTTGTTGGTACCTACAGAGAGTTTTATACCCTGTTTTCCCTGATGTTTTCTAGAAAGTCATGTATGACTCTTCATTCTAAGGAATTCCCATATTTGTCGATGTCGTTCTTATTAGAAGACTCCGACTTTTTTTCTTGATTGATTTCTTTATAAAGAATCATCGTGGCCTTTGCGTGGATATTTCTCTTGTCATAAAACTCCCGAATTTCATCTTGGATGATTTCTTTATGAAGAATCTCCATGTTTATCTTTTGTGTGGATGACTTTCTTGTAAGAAAGCTCTCGGACTTTGTCCTAATTTTGATTTCCTTATTAGGAATCCCCTTTATTGTTTGGGTATTTCTTGTAAGAAAACCTCTAGAACATTGGGACGTTTGATTTCATTGTTATGAATCCCCTAAGTCTTTGATTAGACATTTTTCTTGTCAGAAAACTCCCAAGTTTTCTTCTAAGTGGATTTCTGTGAAGAATCTCGAGATTTCTTGTGTGGATGCTTTTCTTGTGAGACAGCTCCCCATTTTGTCATGTGTGTATTCTGTTTTAGGGATTTCCTTTTTGTTTGATTGGACATTTTCTTATTAGAAAGCTCCAGATCTTTGTGTGGGATGTATTTCTTGTCAAAAATCTCCCAAACGCTGAATTCTCTTGTATTCTAAGGTTTTGTTTGTCAACTTGCATTTTGAATACCCTCGTCAGTGTGTGTTTATTATTCAGCATGATTGTTATCCCCAATGAGCTTTTACCCTCATTTTTGTTTCCCATTAGCCACCAGTACTTTGTCTCCATCATCCCCCACATATATGTCTCTCTTGTATTACTCATATGAAATATCCTGTTAAGGTTCATCATGTCCCTATTAGATCAAATCAATAAAAAAAAAGAGTCTTGCATCCATGCATATCATATCATATCATATCATTTGCATTTCAGGATCAAAATTCTAGTATTCTTAGTATTTAATTATCTCCCACTATGATCATATGAAGAGTGTCCTGCTTCATATTTCTTTGGTTGAAGATACTTAAATAGGAGCAACTGTCAAACCCTGATTTTGACCCTGAATCACAAATTCAATACATTCATCATAGATGTTGCATCTCTGCATAGCATAACATGCATTCCGTCCCGCATAATGCCTAGAATGTCAATCGAAATAAATTTACAGATCTACAGGAAAACCAGTTGAATCAATTATCAAATGTGTGTCAAATTAGCGGGCAAAAATTTTCAAATCAAGCTTGCAGACATAAGTTTTATTAATCTATGTTTAACATAGTTTTATCTGATGTGCTCAATTTACTTTTCGGCTAATTTTTCGATCGCATTTTGATTCGTCTGTGTTTTAATCGGCCGTTTTCTATTTCAAAATTTGACAAAAACATGTATGTTTTTGAGAAGTTTATTATGCACTGATCATTATATGGCAGTCATTTTAATTTTTCGAGCATTTTTGCGCATGATTTTTATTTTTTTATTCGTTTATTTCATTTTTTTAGTCAAAATAATCGGGCCGATTATTTAGAATTAATTTTGTTTTTGGTTTGATTTTTAATTGTGTCATTTATTTTTTATTAATTTTTGAAATTATATTTTATTTAATTAATTTATGAAAGAAAAATAAAATAAAAATTGAAAATATCTCTTGTCATCCATTCATTTAATGCGATGTGGCCACTCACACTTACATTGGTTTGTAAATATGTGGAAACACCAAGCATATGGTATGTTGCATGCGGTTTTCAAAATCCCCAACCACACACACACACACACGAGAGAGAGAGAGAGAGAGAGAGAGAGAGAGAGAGAGAGAGAGATAAAGGAGAGAAAAAAGGTTGACTTTTTAATTTTTCTTCTTTTCTGGTGGCTGAGGCTCATTTCTCACTCTCGTTTTTTCTATTCTTCACTCAACTCTTCTCTCTCTCTCTCTCTCTCTCTCTCTCTCTCTCTCTGTTCCCTCACTCTCTTATTTTTCTATCACTCTCTTCCTTCCCCCACTCTTCTTCACTCTCAATCCCTCACGATGCACGCACCTCTCTTCCCTTAAAACTCCCTCAACAATTTATGCCACTCATCTCTTCCCTCAATCCCCTTTTTCACCCTCACTCTCACTCATCCTCATTTTTCACTCTCTTCCCGCACTCACGATGCCACCCCCGTTCCTCACATAAACACCAATCTATTGCTCATCATCTTCATCACGCCTTTCCTCCACCATAAAACTCTCTCTCCATACTCTCCTCAACACCCAACCGCGTTGGAAAACCACGACTGCAACCACAACCAACAGCGGTTGCAACCTCCCTCCATACTCGACTACAACTTCCCCGCCCACCATGCGTAGCCCATACTTCCCTCTTCTTACATGACACAACAACTCACGAATTCACTCTCCATCAAGCCGTCATCTTTCTGTAGCGGTAAATTCATGACCTTCATGCTATGGGTAAGTTAACGTCAATAAAACGAGAGTCGCCACTGCGTTTTTCTTGTTTCTAAAGGAAAAGGGAAAACTACGAATAAAACCCAAAGATAAGAAGTTTTCAAATCAAAACTAATAAATTGCCAGAGATTACAGGTTAGGGGGTTGGTTACACAAAGGGAAGGTGTTAGCACCCAAAGTGTCCTATGTACTCCTAGGGAGCCCTTTTTTTGTGTGTGCATGTGTTTTTGGTATAAATGATATTTGAGAAAATATAGAGTGTGGGGATGAGAAAAGAATTCATTGATTATATTTTTGTGTTTGACAAGACCTTCGGTCTTATGCCTACATACCAACATAAAATGAGGGATCAAAACCCCGTAGTTCATGGTAAAAATTTCAAAGAAGTTGGTAAATTGCTTTTAACAAAAGTGTAAGTAAAAGAGGCATAAGAGCCAAAAATTTGTATGGGGTTGTTAGTTCTTTTTATCTTTTGAAATTAAAGTCAATATGGTTAAGTTTATTCACAGGTTTGATTAAGAAAAAGAGTTTGAAAATTCATTTGCATAATGCCAAAGTCTCTGCTCATTTAAAACATGTCTAAGTTTGAAAACACAAGCAAAGAAGGTTTTGAAAAGAGAGAGAGATTTGAAATTAAAGAAGTGGGAAGATATGAAGAGGTTATCCTAAGCACAAATTAAAAGTTAAGAGTTGAAAAGATCTGACTAATGGGATGCAATCCAACAAACAAGCATGTCATATAGAAACTCATTTCCTTTGGACTTTAATCAAGCAGTAATCAATAACCAATGAGCAACATCCAAGTATCAAGTGAAAACCAATGCATTAAATAAAGATAGCCATATCCAAGAAAGTACTCCAATAGCTAGCAGTCTTCATTGTCTTCCAATGTATCAAATGAAATATTCCTTTATCAACTCAGAACAAAACATCAGACATAGACAAACAACAAGATAAGAAATTAAGCACAAAGACAGAGTTGCAAATGAATCAAAGAAATCCTCAAGGTCTTGCATCAGATGAAGGCATAATTCAAGATAGCTCAGTCTCAAAATTTTGGCATTTGCCAAGTCTTTTAGCATAGGAAATGTTGCCAAATCTCGAGTCCAAAAGTTCAGATCAAGTTCACCAAATGTTTTTTTAGGGTTTTTCTTGTTATTTAATGTTTTAAGGTTCTAAGACCACAAACGAAACCAAAAGCAAGCAAACAATATATACAATCACAAGATATGACTCAAATGAGCAAAGTGAAAATGACTTGAAATATAAACAACTTATATGAAATGTAAATGGCAATGGATGATAAATGACTGAAATTTAAATTGCATAAAATAAATGACGTAAAGGTAAAAGCATAATGGATATGAGTTAGTCAATGGTTAGTTAAATGTTAGTGGTGAGTTTTAATTGATTAAGTCATTTTTTGTAGAACACTCAACCATTCATTCACAAGTATGAATCCTTCAACCAAGACATCTTCCATGAGAAGGGCTCCAACTTGGATGATTCAACAAGTATGCCACTATCTCCCATGAAAGGAAAAAAGGTCAATTATCTATACAATGCCATGAAGAATGGGAGACTTACAATCTCACTTACTAGAATGTTATGCATTGAGGGTCCAATTTAGCTATATGTCAAGCAATCATAATTGGACTTATGTAGAAGTCACAACTATCTGTGGTCGGGCAATAAAAATATAGGTGTTAATGCTTGTTAGAGGTTTGGTACAAAGAACCAAACTCCTAAAGTAGACCACACAAAAAAAGGGAGGAACCTATCTCAGTCATACTTGTATTGATTCATCTGACACAAGGTCATTGATGAATCAATTAGCCTTTAGACATTAGAGATTTCATTGGTCAAACGAGGGAATAGGGAAGAATAGGGATGAAGATGAAGAGGGGGGAGATAGAAACAAAAATTGATCATGAGAGGAATTTCATCTGATCAAAACCATTCATTCATCTCGGGAGATGAAATGTATATTTCATCAATCCCCTAAATCCAATGGTTTTGATCCAACAAGAGTCAAATCCATCATGACCAAGGCCCAAACAGAAAGTCAAACATCACAAGACCATAAAAATGGCTCAACTACATTTTTAAACATTTAATCAATTAAAAATCACATTAAAAATGAATTAAAATACATTTTAATATGGACAAAACCTAAAATCCCTTTAAAACACCAAATAAATGGCCAAGGGATTTATCCTAGGTCAAAGGACCTTAGCCAGAAAATTTCACAATTTTTAGAAAGTCAGAACTATTTTTAAACAATTAAAAATATGCATAAAAACATTTAATTCATGAAAATTACCAAAATTAATCCAAAAAATAATTTTAATTCAGAATATGGAAGAGAGCAATATTTAATTTTTTTTGCTGAAAGTGCCATATTTTTTGGATTAAAAATGGATTTATTATGAATTAAATAAAATAAGAGCAATTAAAAGAAAATCAGAAAATACCAAAAATCAAGGGTCATCTGATCTCCCTCATTAATTGAGGTGGAAGATCTGATGGCCAAGCGCGCGCGTTCCACAAACACCTCAGTCAACTGCATCACACGCATAGTAATCAAAACAAAAGGTTAGGATTAAAACATTTCAAAGGGATATGATGGTTTGGAAGGTGCCAACGCACCACCGAAGCCCTAGCTCCGATCATCTTCTCTGGTGGACATCACCGGACTGGTCCACCATAAACCACCAGAAAAATGAAAAGTGAGGACATGATTTTAAAGGAAAAATACTCAGGAGTGCAAATCTGATCTCCACTTTATCCAATTCCAAGTATATTGAAAGATACATGGATTTGAAATTTGAGGTTCATGATCCGAGTTGCTTCGATTTGACCTCAAGGCAACTCAATCTTGTTGCCTACATTGGTAGGACTTCAGCCAACCAAAAATCAATCAAAATAGTTGAGAAGCTAGGGAGAATCTAAGAAGAGAAGTTTCTAAAATTTCACCTTCGGGTAACTTCAATTCAGCTTGATCTTGATCTGGATTTGCTTGATTCTTCCTCTTCTTGCTTGCAATGACCAATTGAGAAGAAAAATGAAATGAATTCTTAGACTTTGAACTTCAAAACATAAGGTGAAATTCAAACTCGATTTCAAAGAAACCTGCAAAGAATTCTATGGTGTGAGGTTCTGAGATCTCTTGGCAAAGCTTGGGCAAGGTGTGTGTGTCATTTCTGAGGCAATTAGCTTGTTTAAATAGGCAGTGGGATTCATTTTTGCACCATTTGAAAATTTTCCAAAATTAGCAAGTTGGTGCATGGATGCATGGGCAATGATTTCGGCCCAATTCATGATGTTATTACATTCCAGTTCATGCACAATTGACCCTGCAGCAATAACATGTAAGCATGCAAAAGGAAATGGATAATTGGATTCAAATTTTGCCAAAACAAACCTATGAAATGAACCATGCGCAAGTCCCTCAATATTGGTCCAAATGAGGCGATCTTGGACTTTTTGAAAAGGTGGCATCAAGGGGAACAACTTTCATGTTTAACACTTTTCCATTTAGAGATTGGATCATGATGAATTTTGAGGTGCAAGTTTGAGAAATCAAACATATTTGAAAATTTCCTAAGTACCAAGTCAAATGACCAATTCTTCCACCTTGAATAACTTTTGCTATGAGCTTCAAATGGAAAAAGTTCCTTCATCAATGTTGTAGATATTTCATCCCTCTTCAACTTTTTCACAAATTTGACCTTATTTGGGTTTGGCATGATGGAGTTATGCATTTTAGAAGTTCGGGAAAATTGCTTGTTCAATGGTAATGACCCAAAATGACCTATAATGTTTCCTCTTGGCACATGCCCTTGCAAGTTGAATTTGACATTTCTAAAAGAATTAAAGTTGGAGAGGACAACTCGAAATTGATCATGAAACTTGTATGGCCTTCATATCATACAAATTGAGCAAGTTATGGTCCTTGGAATTTGTCCTCATAAGTAGGGCACAAACAAAATGACCTATAATCTTTCACCATATAAAATGACTTTCCAAGAAAAAATAGCTCTTGATACCAACATGAAAGTTGTTTGGAATGTCATAAAGAGTAACTGTGCTCTTGGAAGCATTTTCATATGACAAAAAATTTAGGAGATAGGGTCTAGGGAACCCCAGTTTTGACCAGTTGACTTTCTCTAGTCAACCACCTTGAACCTACTTTCAAACTTGAAGTTTTCTTAATCTTTCGGACTCATCGAGGATTATATATACATAAGATGATGTAATATGAAGTATACCTTGAAATATTTGATCAATTATTGAAGAAACTTGCTGAGGAAGTCACACAAGATACCCAGATGAATTAGGGCTTCCAAGGCAAACAAGCTTCAAACTTTTGATGAATTATTAATCAAAATGATAAATGAAGATCATGGGGGTCCATAAATGATGTCTAGAAACAATGTGAACCATCTCTTGATTAATCTCCTTGCACTGAGGGTCTCAAACCCTAATTGTGAGCTTGATGAGGCATTGGTGGATGCACACACTACCTACAAAAGAAACTAAGTTATACCTAGACATGTTTTTGGCATTTTGGTTAGTAAATAATGAAAAAAAGTATGATACAATCAAATGTGCTTGGTGATATCTCCCAATGAAACCCAACGAATGAGGGGTAAGGAGGATGCCAATGTCTGATCCTAAACCCAATTCATATGATGAGATAGCATGAGGGATCTTAGGGTCAAAATTAGGGTCATACAGCTGCCCCTATTTAAGAACATTCTAACTGAGGATGTGAAGGTTAAAATCTTCGTATCAACTCAGTAGAATGGACTTAAATAACAACCTCTAGAAACAAATTTTGGTCCCTAAGAGACCTCATGATGCATATGATATGAATGTTAAAATAATCTTTGTGTGGAATATATTGCCACAAAGGAAACGAATATGGGAGAGACTGAAAATCCACAGGAGCATAATGCATTCCCTAAGGAAAACTCATTGGGGAGACAGAGACTCTGGGGGATAAAAAGCTATGCGTAGGCTAGGCTATGACTTAAAAAACTACTGGGAGACACGAGGGATATCCATGAAAATAAATTGATGGAAAGACTTGGTTGGGGAACCAGGGAAATCTGCAGGGGAAATAGGTAGAACAGAACAAAGCTGAAATACTCAAACCAAACAGGAAATGGAAATTTTATTGAGGAAATACGCACTGAAACTCAACTGGGGAAGAATGAACTTCAACGCATGAGTAAAAGAGGTATACCATCTATTACTGGTTACTGGGTAAGAAGATAATACACTCTGGAACCAGGACATCCATTACGGTTATGGTAAACATATCAAGGAGGACTCGCTGAGGCAAAAGAGGTGTATCCATTACCGGTTACTGGGTAAGAATAACCTATTGGGGAGAGAAATCAAATAGGATTTACAACTACCGATTACTGGGCAGAAGACCAAAAAGAGAGTATCTGTCACTAGTTAGAGTGAACATATCAAGGATAAACTCAAAGGAAGGACATTCACCATCGACTAGGATGAACATATCAAGGATAGACCACCTGGGGAAAGAGGAAGAATATTTGTTACTTGTTAGGGTAAACATATCAAGGATAAACTGCCGGGGAGAAATAGGAATTACAACTACCGGTTACTGGGTAGAATACCAGAGAATACCCGTCATCGGTTAGGATGAAAATATCAAGGATAGACTCATCAGAGGGAATGGGATTTACAACTACCGGTTACGGGGAAGAAGACCACAAAAATAGAGAGAATCCGTCACTGGTTAGAGTGAACATATCAATGATTAACTCTAAGGGAAAAGTAGGATTTATATCTACCATTTACAGAGGAGAAAATCCGTCACTAATTAAAGTGAACATATCAAGAATTAACTCTCTAGGGAATAAAAGTAGGGATTACAACTACCTTTTTACTGGGTAGAAAATCAAAAAGGAAGAATATCTGTCACCAATTAGGATTAACATATCAAGGATAGACTCACCGAGGAAACGTGAAAATGAATCCGCTGGGGAAAACAAAGGAAGTAGATTACATTTTACCGGGTATTGGGCAAAAGTAATATACTCAACATCAAGAAGAATATTACCAATTACTGGGTAATAGACTCTCGGAGACCAAAAGATCTATCTAGGAAGTAACTAGAAGAAACGGTCAAACCAAGACTCAACCCAATAAGGATATAACTCAAGGGGAGTGGTTCCATCCAGATAATTAACTGGGGAGGAAAATGAAATAACAATCATCCACGAGGAAATAACTCAGTGGGGAATGAGAAAGGTTAAACTCTTTCTACCTAAGGGGTTGACACTCTACAATTAAACAAGGACAGACACACCAAATCTGCATGGGAAAATATCATCACCAAAGCAGGGGATCAGAAGAAAAACCAATGCGCTAAAAATGCATAATGAAATATTTGATGTTGTGTTTATGCGTGAATATGCATGTATATGATTATGATTATGCTGACAAAATAGCACAAAGGATACAAATAACAAAGATTTGAATCATCACTACAACACTCGGCTAATCTCAACAAGATGAAAGCAACAATTGGAGAAAATATGTTATGGATGAAAATAAATCTAGCTCCGAATAAATCAACTCTGGTCGGGGAAGTCATGGGGAACATGCTTCCAATCAATCACAACAAACTCTGAGGGGAGAGAGCACTACTGAAGGATAATCAACCAAACATGCCGAGGATAGAGAAAGATCGGCTAAGGTTCCCGATAAGTCAATAATGCAGGGAATTTTAAGTCAATACCATGTTAAATGGGAGATAACCTTGCAGGGGATAAAATAAAGTTCTTCTCATAACCAAATACTTCCAGGCAGAGGGAACTTCCATTAGAAGGAAAACTCCGTCGGGGAATACAAGAGATAAAAATCTCAGTGAGGAATTGAGCAAACTGTTGGGGATGTTGTGACTTGTTGGAAGAATCCAAAGACCGTAACATTCCCCAATAATTATCAAATTCTTCTCGGAAATTATGAAAAAAACAATTACAAGGCAAAGATAACCAGATCTGACTCACGCATGGGAGAAACTCTCGTGATTATGCAACACAAATAAATGAAAAAGGGGATCTAGAAACCAAATAAAGGTTCTGGATATTCGGGGTCCAATCACAAATCACAAACTGGGAGATACAAAGCATGAGCACCTTAGTTAGGGAACATGGATTTTCAAAAGGGACCACTCATCAGCTCAATTGGACATGAGACCTACCAACTCTACTGGGAATAAGAAACCACTCAAGGAGAAACTCATCGACCAAGCTGGGAATAAATGACGAACTGTTGGGGAGGACAACCAATGCTTCACACTTCTAGACTTACCTTTTCTCAGATTGCTGTTGACATTCCTTATTGAAATCGGTTATTCTTAAAGTGAATGCTTTTATTATTTTAATAAAAAATAATTATTAATTTATTTCAAAATTATCATCATAAAAATTCAATTTTATTTAACAAAAGTAAGTAAGAATAGAAATAATTGGATAAAAGCTCCACTTTATTTAATAGAATGGTAGTCCGCGAATGGCGGGACTCCATGGATCTTTACAAAGTTTGAGAATGGTAATTTACATGGAAAAGGTCTACATTGAATATAATGATCACTACTCTCCCTACCAACTTTGAAATCCATTGTGCTCTTGTCTACGGTTGAAAATGATGAACTAGAACCAAATTACTACTCAAAACTGCTTCTTAGATCAAGATACTTGCCATAATCCCTAATTTTTGCCTAGATTGCCCCAAGGTGGGGTACTCAATCTACCGGGATAAAATTTATGTTTTATGTCTCTAATTTTTTCCTGGATCGCCCTTTCGGATTTTCAATCCACCGAGACGCTCATTTTTTGCCTAAGTCGCCCTTTCGGGTTTTCGACTTAGCGAGTTGTTCTTTTATTTTCTAGGTGAACTATTTCTTGACTACATCGGCATTCAAAGGATGCATGAACTATTCACCATCCATAGTTGTAAGAATCAAATCACCGCCTGAAAAGGCTCTCTACAACATATGGGCCTTCATAATTAGGATTCCATTTTCCCCATTGCATCAGGTTTGAAAGATAAAATCTTCTTGAGTATGAGGTCATCTTCTCTGAACACACGAGGCTTGACGTTCTTATCAAATGCCTTTTTTCATTCTCTGTTGATATAATTGACTATGACACATGGTAGTCAATCTCTTCTCTTCAATCAAATTTAGCTGGTCATATCTGGTCTGACACCATTCAACTTCAGCCAACTTGGTTTCCATCAAGACATGTAATGATGGGATCTCAACCTCCACGTGGATCACAACTTTCATACCATATACAAGAGAGAAAGGGTTTCCTCTGTTGAAGTGAGGATGGATGTACGGTACCCATGCAAAGAAAATGGGAGCATCGCATGCCAATCTTTATATGTCACAACCATCTTCTAAAGGATCTTCTTAATGTTCTTATTCACAGCTTCAACAACCCCCCTCATCTTCGGTCTGTAGGGAGAAGAATTATGAGGTGCAATCTTGAAGTCTTTGCAAATATCTTCCACCATGTTATTATTCAAGGAACTTAAGAGGTCTATTTGCAAATTTTTAGACATGGATAAGCAAAGAAGGAATACGAAGAAGTATGATTTCAGACAACCCGACTTGAAAGAGTTAAGGAGTTTGACATCCTATGTATTAGATCCCTTGGAATTCACTTTTCCAAATTTCCAGCTTTTGCCCACACTTGAGGAGTATGCCTATCTTGTGGGCATACCTATCCTAGACCAGTTGTCGTTTAGTGGCTTGGAAAGAGTTCCTTCTTCTCAAGAGATTGCTGATCTGTTGCGTATAGATGAATCTATTATTGGTGCTCATATGACTACCAAAGGTGGAATTCAAGGTCTCCCGTCTGATTTCCTCATTGATCAAGCTACTATGTTTAGGAAGTGTAATACCCCAAAATTTACCCTTCATTTTTCCTGGAAGCATACGCTTTACACCTCATGCATGCATTCATTTTTAGGTCATTTAACATTAGATACATTGCATTTCATCATGTCAATCAGAATTAGATCCAAGAAACTTTATTCAGATGAGATACGTATGCAGTGGATGCGACATCCGTGCGAGACATTTTCATTTAACCCATTTTTTTGGTAAACAGCACAAGATAAACTCACACCCTTTAGACAAGAACTACAAAAGTGGATCCCGTAGAGTACTACGGATGCGTAGGGGTGCTAATACCTTCCCTTCGCATAACCGACTCCCGAACCCAAGATTTGGTTGCGAGACCCCGTCTTGTCCTTTCCTTTTTCAGGTTTACTTCGAGCGTTTCCTTTCCCTCCTTTGGGATGAATAACGCACGGTGGCGACTCTTCTGTCATTTTCTTTCGCCGGTTGTTTTTTTCGCACACTGTATTTTTCAGGTTGCGACAGCTGGCGACTCTGCTGGGGACATATAGAAGTTGACCTCTTGCTGGTCCATCTTCCCTAAGCGAGTCCCTCCTAGCTTGTGTGATTTCTTGTTTATTGGGTGTTCATGCTTTTGTACATATATTTGCTTACCTGCTTGCATGCATCTGTTGTATCTGTTGGATCTGTTTGTTTGTTTGTTGGGATGGGGTGTTCTATGAGAGATAAGCCCATTACCCAGGCTTGAGTGTACACACAGGTTTTAGAGTGGATAATCATGAGGCTTGCGTGGCATGTTGCTACGTTAAGTCGTTCGTAAAGAACCACACCCAGAAGAGGTTTCTTTTGGATATATTATGTCTTACGGGTGTTCCGTAACGGCAGGATGTTCCTCTAGAAATTGTCGACTCTGGTGACCATTTTCCGAGAACTCAGTCGAGGCCCCTCCTCCGAGACGTGATTATGTTAGCTCTGGTGGGTGCATTCTCGTTGCTCAATCCGAGGATCCCGAGACTGGGAACTTGCTATTAGGATGTCCTGTTGAGGGGAGTCAATGGAGGTCTTTTGTCCCGTAATAATACCAAACCTTCAGTGGTAAACGTATTATTCGCGACTGAAGCGCTGAAGCTGACGAACTTCTGTTCTTAGAACCTACCAGTGAGGGGCGGGCTAAATTCAGGAAACCTTAACCTCCAACCAACCCGGTTTTCTGGAGCAAAGCTTTGATCTTGTATTATATTCTTCAGTGGGTTTCTCTTCAGACAGTGCAACCTGACAGATGTTCAAGCGGATCTTGCAATCCTGATTTCCATGCCATTGCATTGCATTCACATCATTGCATCACATCATTCTGCATTCATATCATTTAACACATGTTTATCCATTTCCGTGGGGTTTATATCTTCTTCTTGATTCTAGTCGGGGTTTTTCTGGTACTTTTTAAAAGGGATATTTTATCTGATGAGAGACTGGAATCAAGGGGGTAGAATACCTTTTGGATTTGATAAACATGTCATTGCATTTGCATATCCATAGCATGTCTTGCATAACAGGTACTGCCGCAGTGTTCTCAGTTGTTTGGTGTTCCAATCAGCAGGATAGCTGACTCAGGCATTCACCGATACGGTACCTGAAGGAATCAACAGAGAGCAATGGAAGGTGTACAAGCAGAGCTCGCTAAGATGAGGATCCGCATGACCCAATTCATGGATGTGGTTCAAGGGGTGGCTCAGGGACAGCAAGAGCTCAGATAGATGATGTAGAGGAATCCCGCCGCTACTCAACCAGAGACATTGGATAATCCTCCAGCTGGAGAGGCTAATGGTCCCAATGGACCGAGGCCTATCTCGATCCCACATGTCAACCTTGATCAACAGCTCGTCCATGATGATCAGGCCGATCAATTCCCCCTACTTCAGGAAGACTTTGGCATGGGCCATGGCATGGACCCCATGTTTAGAAGATTAGAGGAGAGGCTGAAAGCTGTGGAAGGACAAAATCCTCTGGGAGTAGATGTTGCTGACTTGGGGCTGGTCCCAGGTGTGAGAGTGCCACCGAAATTCAAAGTCCCGGTCTTTGACAAATACAATGGCAGCTCTTGCCCAAAAACTCACGTGCAAGCCTATTTCCGTAAAATGGTTGCATACTCTGATGACGAGAAGCTACTTATGTACTTCTTCCAGGATAGCCTAGCTAGGGCATCCTTGGAATGGTATATGAGGTTGGACAGAGCCCATATCCGCTGCTGGAGGGATTTGGCGGAGGCTTTCGTAAAGCAGTATCAGTATAATGCAGACATGGCTCCGGACAGAACTCAACTTCAGAATCTGTCTCTTAAAAGCAATGAGTGCTTCAGGGAATACACTCAACGCTAGAGGGAGATAGCTTCCCGTGTTCAGCCTCCTATGTTGGAAAAGGAAATGGCCAACATGTTCATGAATACGCTGCCTGGACCTTATCTGGAGCGTCTGGTGGGGTGCAATGCCTCCAACTTTGCTGATGCGGTCTCTACCGGAGAGAGGGTGGAGAATTACCTGAAGACCTGCAAGATCCAAAATGGAGTTGGATCTTCATCAGGGGTAAAAAATTCGTTCATTGGAGGGCATAAGCAGAGAGAGGGGGGAGTGAATTCTTTGACTTCCTATCAGAACAGAGGTGTTAGAAGGAACAGTTTCCAGAATTATCATCAACAACCATATGTTGCGGTTGTGACCATTCCAGCTGCAGCACCACAACAACAACAACCACAACCTCAACCAGCTCAGTACCAACAGCAGCAACAACCGGGTAACAGACCCGCCTATCAACAGAGGCAAAGGATGATGGATCGGCGTTTCGACACCCTTCCAATGTCGTACGCTCAGTTGCTTTCTAGTCTTCAACAACTACAACTTGTGCAATTGCGCACCCTGGCTCCTCCTGTTAGTAGACTTCCGATGGGTTACGACGCCAACGCTAGGTGTAGCTTCCACTCTGGGGCACCTGGCCATAACATTGAGAACTGCAAAGCTTTTAAGCACGTAGTTCAGGACCTCATAGATTCAAAAGCCATCAACCTTGCACCGGATCCTACTGTCGTCAACAATCCCATGCCGCAGCATGGTGGTGCAAACATTAATATGATGGAAGGAAAAGCCAAGTCCATTAAGGATGTGTTGAAGTTGAAGACTCCATTGTTGGATATCAAAGGATGCTTGCTGAAGGCCGATGTTTTCCCCGGTTGTGGGAAGGATTGTTTGGATTGTGCCACTCTGAGTGGAGGTTGTTTGAAGCTACAGCAGGGTATCCAGGCCTTGCTCGACAAAGGTATCCTCCAGGTTGAAGATTTGTCTGTCCAAGAGTCTGTGGAAGGGGTTGAGGAAGAAGTGTTTGAAGATGCTACTGATGAATTCGCAGATGTTGTTCCTGTTAATTTTGTGATTCCCAGTGAGGTCTCTGCGGTCAACAATGAAGATGGGGATAGTGATTGTGACATCGACAACTGGGTGCGTCCGAGGATCCCGGGTGAAGTCATCAACAATTGGTCTTCTGAGGAGATTGTCCAAGTCACGTTTCTGAAGGAGTAATTTTCTTTGTTTATTCATGCATGTCCAAGTCTTACGTTCCGCCCAGGGCGTAATGACTCATTGTAGGGCTCATCTATGTGACACTTGCATTTTTTTTCATAAATAAAGGACATCTTTTTGCATTCAAGTATTTCGTTCCCTGTCTTTCTATTTTTGCAGTTTTTCAAAATAAAAAAATGGCAATGTTTTGTTTAGTTTCCACTTTTTTCTTTCACACTCATAAGCACATACCATCGCTCATGCAGATGCATGTCACCGGATCCTATTGATAACGGTTCTGCTATGGCTCGCTTCGACTTTGAAAATCCAATCTTTCAAGCTGAAAAAGAGGGTGATGAAGACTGTGAACTCCCTGAAGAACTTGCCAGGTTCTTAAAACAGGAAGAAAGGGTCATTCAACCGTATCAAGAGCCTACTGAAGTGATTAATCTCGGCACCGAGGACACCAAGAGAGAAATCAAGATAGGGGCTGCTTTGGGAGATGATGTGAAGAAAGGGCTGATTGAATTGCTGCAAGAATACGTTGACATCTTCGCCTGGTCTTATCAGGACATGCCCGGGCTGGACACAGACATCGTGGTACACCGCTTGCCTCTCAAAGAAGGTTATCCTCCGGTCAAGCAGAAGCTCAGAAGAACAAGACCAGAGATGGCTGTCAAGATAAAGGAAGAAGTGCAAAAGCAGTTGGATGCAGGGTTTCTAGCAGTCACCAATTATCCGCCATGGGTTGCAAACATCGTCCCAGTACCTAAGAAGGATGGAAAGGTACGGACGTGTGTCGACTACCGGGATCAAAACAGAGCTAGCCCTAAAGATGATTTCCCATTACCTCACATCGACATTTTGGTGGATAATACAACTCAGTTCTCGGTATTCTCCTTCATGGATGGCTTTTCTGGCTATAACCAAATCAAGATGGCACCAGAGGACATGGAAAAGACAACTTTCATAACCCCATGGGGCACCTTCTGCTACAAGGTGATGCCGTTTGGTCTGAAAAATGTCGGAGCAACATATCAACGAGCTAGGGTGACTCTGTTCCATGATATGATTCATCATGAAATCGAGGTTTATGTGGACAATATGATTGCCAAATCTCAGACAGAAGAAGAACATTTGGTGAATCTGCAGAAATTGTTTGAACGGTTAAGGAAATTCAAACTGAGACTTAATCCGAACAAGTGCACTTTCGGGGTGAGATCGGGAAAATTGCTGGGTTTTATTGTTAGCGGAAAAGGGATTGAGGTGGATCCTGACAAAGTGAAAGCAATACAGGAAATGCCTGAGCCAAGAACAGAGAAACAAGTCCGTAGTTTCTTAGGGAGGTTGAACTACATTGCAAGGTTCATCTCCCACCTAACAACCACGTGTGAGCCAATTTTCAAATTGCTGAGGAAAGATCAGGCTATCTGGTGGAATGAAGATTGTCAAAGGGATTTCGAGAAGATAAAAGAGTATTTGCAGAATCCTCCTATCCTTATGCCTCCAGTACCAGGGAGACCGCTGATTATGTACTTGACAGTACTTGACAATTCTATGGGTTGTGTTCTCGGTCAACACGACGAGACAGGTAGGAAAGAACATGCCATCTACTACTTGAGTAAGAAGTTCACAGATTGCATGTCGAGATACTCAATGCTTGAGAAGACATGTTGTGCACTTGCATGGGCTGCTAAGCGATTGAGACAATACATGCTGTCCCACACAACCCTACTGATCTCCAAGATGGATCCAGTCAAATACATATTCGAGAAGCCAGCTCTCACCGGAAGGGTGGCTCGTTGGCAAATGGTACTGACAAAGTACGATATCCAGTATACATCCCAGAAAGCCATCAAAGGGAGTATTCTGTCAGACTATCTTGCTCAGCAGCCGATTGATGATTATGAGCCGATGAAGTTTTATTTTCCAGATGAAGACATCATGTTCCTCAAGATGAAAGACTGTGAAGAGCCAGTTGTTGAGGAGGGACCTGATCCAAACGAAAAGTGGACTTTGTTGTTTGATGGGGCTGTCAATGCTAGAGGAAGTGGAATTGGCGCTGTCATTACTACTCCGAAAGGTGCCCACATGCCTTTCACCGCTCGTTTGACTTTTGAGTGCATAAATAATGAAGCTGAGTACGAGGCATGTATCTTGGGTATTGAGCAAGCCATTGATCTAAGAATCAAGACTCTGGACATCTTCGGAGATTCAGCTCTGGTGATCAATCAAGTAAATGGTGATTGGAATACTCTCCAACCCACTCTGGTCCCCTACAGAGATTACACGAGAAGACTGTTGACTTTCTTCACAATAGTAAAATTGTATCATATACCTCGTGATGAGAACCAGATGGCAGACGCACTTGCTACTCTATCCTCCATGATCAAGGTAATTCGTTGGAACCATGCTCCCAGGATCGATGTGATGCGCCTTGACAGGGCCACGTACGTGTTTGCTGCTGAACTGGTAGTCGATGACAAGCCCTGGTATCACGATATCAAGTGCTTTCTGAAGAATCAAGAGTACCCTGCAGGGGCATCCAACAATGACAGAAAGACTTTGAGAAGATTGGCAGGCAGTTTCTTCTTGAGCAAAGATGATGTGCTGTATAAGAGGAACTTCGACATGGTTTTGCTCAGATGCGTGGACAGACACGAGGCGGACATGTTAATGCAGGAAGTTCATGAAGGTTCCTTTGGTACTCATGCCGGCGGACATGCAATGGCTAAGAAATTGTTGAGAGCGGGTTATTATTGGATGACCATGGAATCAAATTGCTTCAAATATGCTCGGAAGTGTCATAAATGCCAGATTCATGCTGATAAGGTGCATGTGCCGCAAAATCCTCTGAATGTGATGACTTCGCCATGGCCATTTGCTATGTGGGGCATTGACATGATCGGAAAGATTGAGCCGACTGCTTCCAATGGGCATCGCTTCATCCTTGTTGCCATCGACTATTTCACCAAGTGGGTCGAAGCAGCGTCGTTCGCGAATGTCACCAGACATGTGGTTGCCCGTTTCATCAAGAAAGAAATCATTTGTCGCTATGGGATTCCCGAAAGAATCATTACTGATAATGGTTCTAATCTCAACATCAAAATGATGAAGGAGTTGTGTCAGAACTTCAACATTCAGCATCACAATTCTTCCCCTTACCGCCCTAAGATGAACGGCGCTGTTGAGGCGGCAAATAAGAACATAAAGAAGATTGTGCAGAAGATGGTCGTCACGTACAGAGATTGGCATGAGATGCTACCATTCTCCTTGCATGGGTACCGTACTTCAGTATGTACGTCGATTGGGGCAACCCCTTACTCCCTGGTGTATGGTATGGAAGCAGTCCTACCTGTGGAAGTGGAGATTCCTTCTCTAAGAGTCCTGTTGGATGTCAAGTTAGACGAAGCCGAATGGATTAGGACAAGGTTCAATGAGTTGAGTCTTATCGAAGAGAAGCGAATGGCAGCCATTTGTCATGGGCAGTTGTATCAGAGTCGGATGAAGAGAGCCTTTGATCAGAAAGTGCGTCCTCGTTGTTTCCAAGTCGGAGATTTAGTGTTGAAAAGGATCCTTCCTCCTCAGACAGATCACAGGGGCAAGTGGACTCCTAACTATGATGGACTGTATATTGTCACCAAGGTTTTTGATGGTGGGGCCTTAATGCTTGCAACTATGGATGGTGAAAACTTCACTTCCCCTGTGAACTCAGACGCAGTTAAAAAATACTTCGCATAAAATGGACCCACTGGACAGTAAAAAGAATAGTCCAGGCAAAAATGGGCATCCCGACGAACCAAGAAAATGAAAAGGTTCGGGCAAAAATTAGGGATTAAAAATGAAAAGATCGTACACCCGGTAAGTTGAAAACCTGAAAAGGCAACTTAGGCAAAAATGGGTATCCCGGTGGATTGAAAACCCGAAAAGGGCGATCCAGGCAAAAGTTAGGGATTAAGCGAATGACTGCGGTCTGAGTTAGTTCTGAATCTCATCTCATGTCGATGACGGGAAATTTTCGAAAGGTAGGAAACAGTCCAATCACCTTTTCAGAAGGCTGATCATCTGGAGGATCTTGAAGACGGGCAAGTCATAGCAGAATTGGAACCCAATAGAAATCCATTTCACATTGCCATTAGATTAATTTCTGTTTTTATCTTTTGTGCGATTACCTCTTTCCAGGGATTGCTTCCTGTGGTAAAGGCCTATTCAGAGGCCATTCAATCAATAAAATCATGTTATTTAGTATATCTCTGTTTTCATTTTCATTTTACTGTTTTGTTTGCAAAAATGACGTCCGAATTTTTGATAAACATTGCATCATGACACATAAGGGATTTACAGGTACATGCTTAATAAACATTTAAAATTGCTGTAAATTTTAAGTGCTTTGGATCGTCTATTCAGAACAGATACCCTCAGGGCATTTCCTTAAAATCCCCTGCAGATGATCGTGAATATCTTCCCCAGTGAAGTCTCCAACAGACGAATCCGGTGTCTTATCCCTGCAGAGCTAATCAGAGTGTTGGATTCTTCAGTCCCCAGCAGGTTCTCACCACTGTACTTCCCCAAGCGTTTGTTTCAGGACATACACTCCCCAGTAGAGTTGACAGTGCCAGACTATATATCCCCAGCGGAGTTGACAGTGCCAAACTGTATCTTCCCAACAGAAGTGGCTGCTCCTTAGAGTTTGAGGCCAGATCGATAATCCCAATGCCAGATCCATGGTTTCTTTCCTTGAAGCAGAACCTCGGTACCGTATCAATGTTTTCTTCCCCTGCTGAGTCATCTCTCGCAGATCGTGGTTGCCAGAACCACTATCGCTTTCCCCAACAACAGGTTTTCAGTGTCGTTCTCTCCCCATTCTGAATCTCGGCATTTCGGCATTACTAGAACACCGTGTGGCGGGTCATTTCCCCATATAATTCTTTGTGATGTGCATCTCCAGCAGCCTTGCCAGGGTCTAGAAGATGGTGATCATTTCCCCAGCAGATCCCCTTGCCTCAGCTTGGCATTCTACCCAGCATTTCGCATCCCTGCATGTAGAATCATATTGCATTGCATCCTTCCAAATCATGTAGCATTTCCATTTTCATGGAGCATTACGCCATTGAAAAATTCAAACATACGCATGTAAGCATAAAACATTCTCGGTATCCCAAGTGATAAGCTAGAAGTTGTTTCTAGTACTCAGACTGAAGATTGTTCATGGCTTACCTTTGTTATCCCCAGCTAGTGTCATTGGCCCATGCGCCGCCTCTATTATCTTTCCCTATTTCTGCCGATGCTGACAGGCATGAAGTTTTTCCGGTATTCAGACCGAAGTGGCATTCAGGCCAATTTTCCGGTATTCAGACCGAAGTGGCATTCAGGCCAATTTCCGATATTCAGATCGAAGTGGCGTTCAGGCCAGTTTCCGGTATTCAGACCGAAGTGGCGTTCAGGCCAGTTTTCCGATGTTTAGATCGAAGAAGTTTCCGACGTTCAGGTCGATGCAACTTGTGGCATTCAGGTCAATTTTTCGATGTTCAGATCGAAGAAGTTTCCGACATTCAGGTCGATGCAACTTGTGGCATTCAGGCTAATTTTCCGATGTTCAGATCGAAAAAGTTTCCGACGTTCAGGTCGACGCAACTTGTGGCATTCAGGCCAGCCTCTCGGTGTTCAGACCGATATTAATAATCTCATATCTCCCGATGTTCAGATCGAAGTCATTTCCAGTATTCAAACTGATGAGCGGCATTCAGGCCATGGTTATTTCTGTGTTACCATTTATTTTGGTATCCAAGTTAACATTCTTTTTCAGTATTCAGACTGACTCTCACCGTACCAGACGGATTCTTCTTTCAAGACCACCTCTTTGCCGATTCTGATAGACATTGTTACTTCACTTCACTTCAGTGCAAATTGTTGGGATTTTATTGTATTCAATCCCTTGATACCTCGAAAGCACGAAGGCCGCTGCTATCTTCTTTCCAGGTCTCCAGTTGATTGAATAGGGGCAGCTGTAATACCCCAAAATTTACCCTTTATTTTTCCTGGAAGCATACGCTTTACACCTCATGCATGCATTCATTTTTAGGTCATTTAACATTAGATACATTGCATTTCATCATGTCAATCAGAATTAGATCCAAGAAACTTTATTTAAAAAAAAAAAAATAGTAAATAAATAAATAAAAGAAAAAATCTCAGACTTGGACCTCTCTCAAAAGCCCACTAAGCTACCAATATTAGGCTATAAATACTAGAGTTTCAGTGAAACAAATATGGATTCTATTCCTATTACCCTGAGGAAAAAGATAGTGAGAGAAGAGCTAACAGAGTTCAGAGCAGCCTCCAAACCCTGAAGGGAACTCAACTGCACAGAATCACCTCTGCCTCACATAAACCCTAAAGATTGTTATGTAAACCTCACGGGTGCAACTCAATTTCAATCAAGCTCTCCAATTAGGTTTGCCCTATATCCATCATCTTTATGCCTTTAATTTGAATGCTCTAAATGTATGGGGTATTATGGGTGAATTTGATACCCTGTTGATGCATGTCTTTTTTGTGAATTTTAATGGCATGATTCATGTGGTTACATTTTGATTTGGGGGCAACCCTTGATTACCCTATTTTTTTGTCTCTAACCTGTTTGTTGAGTTTTTGTGAGGGCTCACATGACTTTTGCAAGGATAACTTGCGTGGTTTTCCACTTTATTTGTGGGATACCCCCTGGAGGTTTCACTCCGATTACCTGTACTGACTCACTTTCTTTGATGGTGTTTAGCTTGGAAGGATCCCTGGGTTTCCCATTCCTCTAACTGCTGTTACTTTGGATCTTTATCCGCGTGGTACTTTTACATTTTTCCCGCATTTTACTGCTTTCCTAGCTGGAAGACCTCGATAGGAGGCAATGTTTTTGTGTGTTTTTTTACAGGTTCCTTCATCAAAGACTGCCTTTTTGCATGAGTTCACCAAACCCTAACCCTTCATTGATTTTTCTTCTCCTAAACACACGTTTAATCCTTCTACTACAGGTGAGTAAGTCTCCAAAGGTCGAGCATCCGGTAGATTGCGTAGTAACGTCGTTCGTCCAAAACCCACTCCATAACCCCGTAGTTAGCCGAACTACGGCTTGCTCTGATTCTCATTCCAGATGAGATACGTAGGCATAAGACGCGATGTCTTAGCGAGCACACATCCCCCTAACCCATAGGTCAGCCGAGCTACGAAGACTCTGATTCTCGTATTCAGATGAGATACGTATGCAGTGGATGCGACATCCGCGCGAGTCATTTTCATTTAACCCTCTTTTTTGGTAAACAGCACAAGATAAACTCACACCCTTTAGACAAGAACTACAAAAGTGGATCCCGTAGAGTACTACGGATGCGTAGGGGTGCTAATACCTTCCCTTCGCATAACCGACTCCCGAACCCAAGATTTGGTTGCGAGACCCCGTCTTGTCCTTTCCTTTTTCAGGTTTACTTCGAGCGTTTCCTTTCCCTCCTTTGGGATAAATAATGCACGGTGGCGACTCTTCTGTCATTTTCTTTCGCCGGTTGTTTTTTCGCACACTGTATTTTTCAGGTTGCGACAGGAAGGCCATGAGTGAGGACACCTTTGAGGCTATACTTGTACTTCTCATCTATGGGCTAGTGTTATTCCCCAACATCGACAAGTTTGTGGATGTGAACGCCATTAGGATTTCTCTACTCTTAATCCCGTTCCTACTCTGTTGGGTGACACTTATTTCTCTTTGCATATGAGGAATGCAAAGGACGGTGGTACCATTGTATGCTGTTTGCCTCTGTTGTACAAGTGGTTTATTTCACACTTGCCTCAAACGCTCGCCTTCAAGGAGAACAAAGGATGTCTACGATGGTCCACGAGACTTATGTCTCTCACTAATGATGATATCTTTTGGTACAACCGTGTATATGATGGTGTGCAGATTATCGACTCTTGTGGTGAATTCTCCAATGTACCTCTTCTTGGTACATGCGGTGGAATTAACTATAACCCTATTTTGGCATGTCGTCAGCTTGGGTTCCCCCTAAAGGATAAACCCAATAACATTCTGTTAGAGGGTGTGTTCTTTCAGGAGGGTAAAGATCCCCAAGGCTTGAAGGGCAGGATGGTCCGCGTTTGGCACAAGATCCATAAGAAAGGAAGGAGCTAGGTCCGAAGAACTGTATCGCTTTGGAACCCTATACCTCTTGGGTTAGGAGGAGAGCTTCCGGGTACCTCATGCCTTATGAGTATCCAAGACCCACACCTTTGGTTGTAGCTGGGCCTTCAACCCTCCCTAGCCAAGGAGTAGAGGAGTTGAGAGACGAAGACCGTTCGCGTGCTTGGATCCGTGAACGAGAGGAGTTGCTTCAGCAGATCAGAGAGAAGGATGCTTTGATAGAGTTCCTTGAGCACCATGTTATTGATGATCCTGATGACGCATTGACTTCTCTACTTCCTCAGTCTTCCAAGTTTTGGAAGAGGAAGTATGATCAACTCGCCAAAGAGAAGGCAAATATGGAGGTGAAGAGGTTTCGTGCAGCTTATCTTCCGGTCTCAAGGGCTTTGGACGATTGCTTCTAGGGATCCATAGGATGTTCATTTTCCTTCTCTCTTGTATTGTATTTGGTTACCAAGACTGTACTTCTTTGGCGTGAAAACATTTCCAAATATTAATTGACGTGATATTTCCGTATGTGATAAACGTTTAATATTTCCAAAATTTGCAAATAAGACTCTAAAGTTCCTCTGATATAAAAATTAAATCATAAGCATTGCATGCATCGTGTTTATCTATTCCTAGGGGTTTATATCTTCTTCTTGATCAGTGCGCCAGTAGCGCAACCGGTACCACCAGTGCAACAACATCAATCCACTATGACCATCACGACCCCTGGTCCTTTACCTTTCACCAGCGAAAGGGCCATTCCTTGGCATTATGGGGGGAGTGTGTACACGCATGATCATGGAGTGGAGCAGCCACTGAAAGTAGAAGAGGTGCAGGATCAGAAGTTTGAACCTAGAATTGAGATAAAAGATCCCGCAGTGGACAATGTTGGTGGAATCGGGCGATTCACCAGAAGTGGTAGACTGTTCTCACCACCGGATACCCAACCTGATAGTGCTGACGCCGCGGCGAAGGCCAAAGGCAAGCAAGTTGTGAATGAGGGTACTTCTGCACCACAGGCTGGCTCTGAGCCTGCTTTTGCGAAGGATGTGGACAAACTTTTGAGAATTATAAAGAAAAGCGATTACAAGGTAGTCGATCAGTTGATTCAGACGCCATCCAAGATATCTATTCTCTCACTCCTGTTGTGTTCGGAGGCACACAGGGAGGCACTCCTGAAGGTCCTTAATGCTGCATATGTGCCTCAGGAGATCTCAGTGAACCAACTAGAAGGGACCGTTGCAAATGTTCATACAAGCAACAGGTTGGGTTTTACTGATTCTGACTTGACGCCAGCTGGAAGCGATCATAACAAGGCTTTGTACATCTTAATGGAGTGTAAAGACACTGTGCTATCCCATGTTCTGGTGGATACAGGTTCCTCTCTCAATGTGCTACCCAAGAGAGCCCTGTCAAGGTTAGATGTAGAAGGTTTGATCTTGAAGCCTTCCGATCTTGTGGTAAGAGCCTTCGATGGTTCTAAGAGGTCGGTGTTCGGAGAGGTAGAATTGTCAATTCAGATTGGATCACAAACCTTTAACATTGTATTTTATGTGATGGATATCAGTCCTTCGTATAGCTGCTTGCTGGGTCGTCCTTGGATCCACAATGTTGGGGCAGTCTCCTCGACCTTGCATCAGAAGATCAAGTTCCCGGTCAACGGAAGAATTATCATTGTCTGTGGTGAGGAGGATATTCTGGTCAGTAACCTGTCTATATTCAAGTATGTAGAGGTAGAAGGTGAGATTCATGAGACCTTGTGTCAGGCCTTTGAGGCAGTTCAAGTCAAGGATGCAGCTCTAGTGGAAGAGGTTGAAGCAGGTGCCTCTTTGTCGTCCTTCAAGCAGGCACAGGCCTTGGTAAATTCAGGTGTTGCTCCCGGTTGGGACGTCTGGTGGATTTACCTGTAAAGGAAGACAAGTTTGGGATTGGGTATTAGCCGGAATTGACTTCTACAACTTCAACGCCTCAGA
Source organism: Lathyrus oleraceus (assembly GCF_024323335.1). Classification (NCBI taxonomy): domain Eukaryota; kingdom Viridiplantae; phylum Streptophyta; class Magnoliopsida; order Fabales; family Fabaceae; genus Lathyrus; species Lathyrus oleraceus. Next base: position 310,058,637 of record NC_066580.1, read on the forward strand.
CTCGTCAGGGGCCGATTACTTTTTCCAGTGCTGGCATCATCCAGTACAACCAGTGTAAGACCCCAATTTTATCCCTAAGATCCCTTCATGGCATCATAGCATTGCATAGCCTCAAGGATCTTTGAGCATCTTGGCTCCCTTTACCTTTGGGTAGGGATATCTTGTGAGTGGTTTGAGATCACCAGGCATGCTTGAATTGTATATCATTGCTTTTCTTGTTTTGTTTACAAACCAAAAGCACAAAAATATGTCATTAACATTTTTGTTTGTAGCTCAAGCAATCACCAGGTCAAGAGCTTCAAGAAGATCCTTTGTGCAAGAGATGACGTATTTTCTTGAGATGAGGACCACATGATTATTATATGGAGCTTACATGAGCTAGGGTTCCATTTTGGAGCAATTTCATCAAGTGATAAAGGCTCAAGTTCATCAAGACATTTCAAGGTCATCTGAGGACCAAAAAGTCAACTGTGCAGTCAACTGAGGGCTATGAGGTGGGGAAATGAGTTGAGACACCTCAATCATGTTCAAAGAGGGCCTATTCATCATTCTAATCATCCATCTTGAAGATTCAAAGGTCATGGCAAAAGTTACTAAAAATGGAAAATAACCTGTAATTCAAAGTTTCCAAATTTGGCAAGTTTTTGGTCCACATTCAACTTGACTTGTCAATGTCAAATAAGTTTCAAATTGATTTTTGGTGAACATGAAAGTTGTAGATCTTTGTCTCCCCTTTCCAAAAAGTCCTAATTCATGTCCATATGATGAATGGTTGAGAAGTTATGGTCATTTGATCACAAGGTGTGCATGGAAATCCAAAATGGCCTAACTTTTGATACAATGCTCCAAATTGGTCCATTCTTTTTGAAAAATGCTTCTCATGATCAAGGCATCCCAAAATGATATCACTTGGCTCAATTATGCAAAGGAATCATGGCTTGTGTTCTCACTATTTCATACATGTGCATTTTGAAGAAAATATTCAACAATTCATTTTTGGCTTAAGGTGCAAGTAAAATGACATTTCCATCATGACCCTTGGTTGATTTGGAGTGGATTTAAGCCTTAGCATGGGAGGGATCACGCGCATTATGGCCACATGAGCTCATTTTTCATTTTTGCAAATGGCTTGAAAACTCCTTAATCTTGATTAACAAATGGAATGTGTGATTAGCAGCATCATTAGCATGGAGTATATAAGCTGAAACCCTAATCTAACTGCCAGAACAGAACCAATTCAGATCTGAAAATTTCAAAATTCCCTCCAAATTCTCTCTCTTCGAATCTTCAATTTCTCCACACAAACACCAAATATTTTTGTAGATTCTTGATCCTCATGCAATTCTGAGTAAGAATCAACCATTGTTTTGATCAATTGAGCCAGAATTCGAGCAGTTCATGTGTAATCTCATGGTGATGGAATTTGAAAATTGAAGAAGATTCGAGTGGTTTCAGTTGATTCTCTTTGCATAAAGCTTCAAGGTAAGGATAGTGGAGTAGATCTGGAGTTGTAGAGAGCTTGAGGATACAATTTCAGCAACTTCCATTTCCAGGTGATGCAAATTCGATCCTCTCTTTTTGCTGATTTTTTGATATAAATGTGTAGATCTTGTTGCATAGGTTATGTAGATGTGTTCAGAATTGAAAATGATTAAGTATTGAGCATGTATGATGAACTTTAAGTTTGGATCTACAAAATGTTTTGCTTCGATCTGGAAAACCTGTTGAGATTTAGATGAAATCATTAGCATATTTAGAATGTATGTTGCAAGATGATTCGATTGGTGTATGATTTGTGTATTTCTGCAATTTTGCACAACGGAGCCACCGCGTGATTGATCGGGGAAGACGACCGGAGACTGTAGCTCCGGCGTCTGGTTATTTTAGGGTTTATCCTACGTGTGCTCCATGTGTACGTTGGCATGTTAGAGTGATTGGTTAGGAATTCTTTGACCATGCCACGAGTGAGTTGAATGCTGAGTGTGCGTGATGATGTCATTTAATGAAACAGTGAGTTTTGATATTTGAACCTGGACCGTTTGATTGAGCACGCGCCAAGATCGTGTGGTTGTGATATTTTCTGATTTGATTCAAATATATTTGTTTCCCTCCATTTCTTTTATTATTGCAATTGTTTTTGTTTGTTTTGTAAAATTCATAAAAAAATAGAAAAATGATCCAAATTAACTCCAATTTTTTTTCCTAGTTTTGTTTTGATGTCTAGTTTTTTTTGGTTTTATTTTCATGAATTGTTGATGTCTGGTTTTGGATGTGTGAATTTTTGAATCTATGCTATGCCAAATTGATCATGTGCATTCTATGCTTTGTGAAATCTTCATCTTTGAGCCAATTGATCCCATGTTTTGCATGCTTGATATTCATACATGATGTGAATTTTTGATAACTGGTTTGAAATTTTTCTCATACGCTATCATTGTTTTGACACATGAAGATATAATGTGACAATTTGTGTCACATTTTTGGCATTGAATTGTTGCATTTTTGATCACATAGCATTTAAACCTTTCTGGATTTGATCTTTTGCACATTGCTTGTTCATGACATTAGAAACTCATATAAAACATTTCAAGGTCATTGCATGCATTTCTGATTTGATATGGATTTTCTAAGTTGGAAGTCCATTTTTTGCACATTTGTTTGTCATTGCATTACATAGATCATTTGAGATACTTGATTTTTGATTTGATGCTGGTCCTTTTGAGGACATTTTGTGACATGTTTGAATGTGCATTGTGTGAAAGATTGGGTTCTGTTTTTGTCATTTGGTTTGGTTTTGAACTTAGTCTTTGTACTAGTGTTTTGTGCATAAACTAACTGTGCTTTGTGTTTCAGGTTTGGACATTTAGCATTGATGGTTGATTTGTTCTCACTTTGTGAGATGCAAATGATTTGAGTTCTAACTTGTGTTTGTTTTGTAGGATTTTAAGTGATGTGCTTGAGCTCATGAGTTCATTTGAGTGCTTGAGCATTGTTCATTGGATTGTGTAATTGTTGAAAGGATTCACCGTTTGCCTGTTGGTTTTATAACTGAAATATTAACTGGTTAGCTTTTGCACAGGTACCTTAGTTGCTTGCTTTTTGCTCTTGCTTGAGCTTTGGATTGTGGTTGATACACCACTAGGTAGTTATCTTCTTGCTTCATGTAGTCTGGAAGTCCTGTCACCTTTTTGGCAGGCATTTTGCTGGCAAGTCCTCCTTCAGAGGCTCTGTTTGTGTTTGTTTACAATTGTGCCAAAGACCTCCCAGATGAGGCATGTGCTACTTGATAAGACCTCCAAGAGTTGAGGCAATTGACGGATAAAAGGGATTAGTAGCCAATCCCTCGTTATTCAGTGAGTCGTTCTTTATGCTCGCACTACGTGCTGATGCTTCTGAACATGTACCCAAGATCTTTGTCCAGTGTCTGTCAAGTGGAATAGGATCCCACTTTCTGGATCCCCACGCTTTCTTTGTCATGAGCCCACCCAGGCCAGGGTTAAGAGCATGAGGTCTCATCCTCATTTCCTTTTTGATCAGCTTCACCCAAACTCTCAATGTTAGTGGTTAAGAGCTATAGATTACCTGTTACAGTTTGGCTTGTTTGTCGAGGTTGACATGACCCCTCTTGACTAAAGCCCACCCATTGTTTGAGCCTTTTGTATGTATATAGTGTGTTATGATTGTTTACTTGTGTTGATGTTTGATGTGTGCTCTTGAGCTAGGAGTTTTCCCTTTGAGCTTAATTTGAAGATCATTATCATGTTCATCCATGTGGAAGTTACAAGATACATTGAGGATCTCTTATGAGACTTGTGTGATTGCTTATGCTTTGTGTTTGCTTATTCCAAAGGATGGGAACTTACTTTGATCATCTATATGATCTCAAGAGAGGAACTCCTAGTGTGGATTCATTTGCTTATTCCTCACATTTTTGTTCTCTTTAGGACTTAACCCTTCTTCATCTTTCCACCCTAACCCAAACCAAAAACATTTTTATGCAAACATTTCATTTATTTTCAACATTAGAAACCTAAGCCTTATGCTTTTGATTTTCAAACTTTCTTTTCATAACACTTATTTCGAATTGAATCTTTAAGTCAACTTTGACCACTTTTGTATATACTTCTAATTGGTAAATATAACCCATTCAAATTTCTTTTTGTGGTTCCAATGTCCACTTATTTATCAAATATTTCATAACCTTTAGCTATTAGGTTTGAGTTATCTTTGTGGTAGATGTAATACTCACCTTTGTCCTTAGTGATGGACAATAAGTCTTTCATGCTTATTATAGGGTTAACCCCTCACTAGCATGTTGAAGCTATCCTCACATGGTGGACTTGTGGTTTTTCAGGTTGAGTTTTCTCCCTTTGATAACAAAAGACCTTAAGGCTTTTGGACCAATCAATCCACTCATTTGTTTTGAAATTTTTTACCCGAACTACGAGGTTTTGATCCTAATCTTTTTATAAGAGGGTACGTAGGCAATGGGTTCATCCATCCAAACACAAAATGTAAATAAACTTGTATATTCTCTTCTCATCTCTTCAATCATGTTTGCACAAATAAAATTTTTCACAAAAACAATAACCTTTGCAACAAGTGTGAAAAGGGATCCCTAGGAGTACCTAGGATGTTTTGGGTGCCTAACACCTTCCCATTGCATAACCAACCCCCTTACCCAGATCTCTGTTTCTTTTACTAGTTTTGTTTGTAAAACTTTTAGGTTTTTGTTCGCTTTCTAACCATTCCTTTGGATAAATAGAAGTGCGGTGGCGACTGGACTTTATATGATTTACCTTGGATTTAGTCAATATCTCCAATGGTAACGAATACACCGCTACAGAAAAGTGGCGACTCTGCTGGGGACAAATCTCCCTAGTGGGTTTTGCCAACTTTTCATGCTTGTTGTACTATATTGTTTTGTGACATATTTTTGTGCAATTTGGGATTACTGTATTGTTTGTAATGCTTGATTTGCTTGATATTAATTCCTTGTGTGCTTGGTGATCTTTGTGAGATGAGTTCTATCCCCGAACTCGAGTGCACCTAGGATAGGAGAATGGCGTAGTCTTGTCGACTTGTGTGGAGTTATTCCTTAGCAAGTTGACTTACAAGTCCATTCACTTGGTGGAGGTCATGTTGGGATCAATAATGTCACACAAGTAAGTTGTGGCTAGACATTACTCTTTCCAATATAGACCTTAGAAGCCAAGGACCTTAGTTTACCAAACCCATCTTGGCCTATTTTTAGGATGTAGTGCGGAGGTCGTTCAAATGTAAGATTTGATACGATTGTTACGCGATACTACACTCATAAGAGTCTCTCTTGAGAATATTTTTGGAATACGAGTAGTCGTTTCTCCGATAATATTCGAAAGATGGGATGATGACTATGGGAACCTCTTGTAGAACATGTTTGGCAGGTTTAAACCCTAGTACACTCCCTTTGGGTGGTTCTTAACCAAGACTCCATGCTCGTGACTTGCAACAAACCCTTGATTCATGGTTCATCCGTTCATATGGCCTTAATATCAATGGAACTTGGGTGTTGATAAGGTGTAAACCATAATCCACCAAAATGGATGATTGATATTAAGGATAATATGATCCATCCCATGACCTTTGTTTGGTGTGCTTTGCTTGATCCTTGAGTGTGATTGTTGCATTCATGCATTCATGCATCCATTTGCATCCATATCATCAATAATGAAAGAAATTTTCAAGGAACTTAAGGGGTTTATTTGCAAAATTTCAGACATGGAAAGACAAAGAAGGAATACAAAGAAGTACAGCTTCAGGCAACCAGATTTGAAAGAGTTAAGGAATCTGACATCCTATGTATTAGATCCCTTGGGTTTCAAAGCTCATTTTGGAAAGCTTCTTCCTCTTCTGACTACTCAAGTGGATGAAGGTTTGATGAGCGTGTTGGTGCAATTTTATGATCCTCTGCATCGTTGCTTCACGTTTCCGGACTTCCAGCTTTTGCCTACCCTTGAGGAGTATGCCTATCTTGTGGGTATACCTATCCTAGGTCAGTTGCCGTTCAGTGGCTTAGAGAGTATTCCTACTTCTCGAGAGATAGCTGACATGTTGCACATAGATGAATCTCTGATTGGTGCTCATATGACTACCAAAGGTGGAATTCAAGGTCTCCCTTCTGAGTTCCTCATTGCTCAAGCTACTGTTTATGGGAAGGCCATGAGTGAGGATGCCTTTGAAGCCATATTTGTACTTCTCATCTATGGGTTGGTATTGTTCCCCAACATCGACAAGTTTGTAGATGTGAACGTTATTAGGATCTTTTCCGCTCTTAATCCCGTTCCGACTCTGTTGGGTGATACCTATTTCTCTTTGCATATGAGGAATGCAAAGGGTGGTGGCGCTATTGTGTGTTGTTTGCCTCTGTTGTATAAGTGGTTTATTTCTCACTTACCTCAGACGGTCGCCTTCAAGGAGAACAAGGGATGTCTGCGGTGGTCCACGAGACTTATGTCTCTCACTAATGATGATATCTCTTGGTATAACCGTGTATATGATGGTGTGCAGATTATTGACTCTTGTGGTGAATTCTCCAATGTACCTCTTCTTGGTACATGTGGTGGGATTAACTACAACCCTGTTTTAGCACGTCGTCAGCTTGGGTTCCCCCTAAAGGATAAACCTAATAACATTCTGTTAGTGGATGTGTTCTTTCAGGAGGGCAAAGATCCCAAAAGCTTGAAGGGCAAAATGGTCCGTGCTTGGCGCAAGATTCATAGGAAAGGAAGGAAGGAGTTGGGTCCTAAGAATTGCATTGTTATGGAGCCTTACACTACTTGGGTAAGGAAGAGAGCATCTGAGTATCTCATGCCTTACGAATACCCGAGACCTACACCTTTGGTTGTGGCTGGGCCTTCAACCCTCCCTAACCAAGGAGTAGAGGAGTTGAAAGACGAATACCTATCACGTGCCTGGATCCGTGAAAGGGAAGAGTTGCTTCAGCAGATTAAGGAGAAAGATGCTTTGATTGAATTCCTCGAGCATCAGGTTATTGATGATCCTGATGATGCATGGACTTCTCTACTTCCTCAGTCTTCTAAGTTTTGGAAAAGGAGGTATGACCGACTCGCCAAGGAGAAGGCAGATATGGAAGCAGCTTACGAGAGAGAGGTGAAGAAGCTTCGTGCAGCTTATCTTCCTGTGTCCCGAGCCTTAGATGATTGTTTCTAGGGATCCATAGGATGATTATTTTCCTTTTCTCTTGTACATGATTGACAATGTTGTACTTCTTTCCCTGATATAATTTGATGAGATATTTCCATATGCGATAAAATGCTTAATATTTCCAAAATTTGCAAATAAAACCCTAGAGTTCCTTTGAAATAAAACAAATCATATGCACAAGCATTGCATGCATCATATGCATAAGCAGGTTTTGTTCCCGGCTTCTGGTCCTGTGGTCTAACTCTGTGTTCTTCATTTATTTTGAAGACAAACTGACTCACCGGTACTACACTAGAGCCAACTCTTCAAGACTGATGGATCATCTAGAGCAAGAGAATCGTGAACTCAAAGAAGAAGTCGCCAAACTGAGTGCTTTGATGGAATCTTTCCTGGCTGCCCAGAGCCAGTCCTCTCCAACACCTTCAACTCCTCCCCAGAGGATAGTCATATCTTAGATTGTTTCCTCAATTGTGCCTGCAGCCAGTGCACATTTTGTGCCGACAGCTATGCCAGCCGGGTTTCTGTGGGGGATGCCTCCTAACTTCATGCCTGAGGGTCTCGCTCCGACTTTTGCTTCTATGCCGGCATCTAGCCCGGTCCTTGCTGTTCCTCCTCCTGTCGTGCATACCATGCCTAGGGTAGACGACACCATCTATCATTCTGAGCCATCTGAGGGCCCAGATGTTCATGAGAAGATGGATGCTATGAATGATCAATTTCTTGAGCTTCGCAAGGAATTGAAGACTCTTAGAGGAAAGGATCTCTTTGGCAAGTCTGCTGCTGAATTATGTTTGGTTCCCAATGTGAAGATCTCGGTGAAATTCAAGGTCCCTGACTTTGAAAAATACAAAGGGAATACTTGTCCTCTCAGCCACCTGGTCATGTATGCCAGGAAGATGTCCACTCAGACTGATAACGACCAGTTGCTTATCCATTATTTTCAGGACAGTCTGTCCGGTGCAGCTCTACGTTGGTGTATGGGGCTGGACAGTGCGAACATCCGATCCTTCAATGATCTTGGTGAGGCCTTCGTCAAGCAGTACAAATGTAATATGGATATGGCTCCCGATAGGGATCAGTTGAGAGCCATGTCCCATAAGGACAAAGAAACGTTCAAAGAGTACGCCTAGAGGTGGCGAGAGTTGGCAGCACAGATCGTGCCTCCGCTAGAAGAGAAGGAAATGACCAAGATCTTTCTGAAGACCTTGAGTTCATTCTATTATGAGCGGATGATTGCTAGCGCTCCTTCTGACTTCACCGAGATGGTGAACATGGGGATGCGTCTAGAAGAAGGGGTCCGTGAAGGACGGTTAACCAAGGAAGAAGGCTCTTCTGCCAAACGATATGGGGCGTTTGCGAAGAAGAAAGATGAAGAGGCACATGTTGTGACCTCCCATGTGAAATCCAGAAGACCCTCTGTGAGGAGGAAGATTGTGCGTCCCGCCGGTAATCAGCATCAGGTGGCTCATATAGCACCTGTTTTCAGAGACAATCAACAATATCAGCAGCATAGCAACAATCAACAACCACCTCAGCAATATCAGCAACAGCAGCACCGTCCGCAACAGTAATCAAACCAGCACGAGTTATGAGAGGAAGAAGATCACTTTTGATCAGATTCCGATGACGTACGCAGAACTGTATCCCTCTTTGATAGAGAGGAAGTTGATTACTCCGAGAGACCCACCAGCTATACCTGCTAACCCTCAGTGGTGGTATAAGCCTGAATTGCACTGTGTATACCACTCTGGTGTTCCCGGCCACGACGTGGAGAATTGTTTTCCGTTGAAGACCAAGGTTCAAGACCTTGTGAGGTGTGGCATTTTGCGCTTTGAGGATGTAGGTCCTAATGTTAAGAAGAACCCATTGCCCGAGCATGGGAAATCTGTCAACATGGTCCAGGGTTTCCCTAGCAAGTACAAAGTCAAATATGTCAGCCATATCCGACAATCGTTGGTCGAGTTGCACCGTTTGCTGTGTGATTATAGTCACTATGAGCACGATCATGATAGATGCCGAATCTGTTTCGTTAATCGATTGGGTTATCGCCAGGTGCGTAAAGATCTTCAGGAAATGCTGGACGAAGGAGTCATCGAGATTCTTCAGAATGGGAATGTTGACAAGGATGAGCCTGAGGTCAACGTAATTTCCCCAGTGTTTCGGATACCTGAACCTGTTATTATCAAGTACGATGGTAGCAAGCAGAAGGTTTCTCCTTCCCTGATCATTAAGCCTGCCGGTCCTGTACCGTATTCTTCTGAAAAGGCAATTCCCTTCCGTTACAACGTTGTCGCTGTAGAAGATGGGAAAGAGGTGACTTTTCCATCCTCCTCTATTGTGACTATTGTTGACGTAAGTGGTTTGACCCGTAGTGGTCGCGTGTTTTCTGCACCACCGAAGCCTCAGGCTAAGGCTGATTTTGTTGAACGCCCGATCGGGAATGCTGTGAATTCTCCGAATCCGGCACTTGTTGTTAAACCCTCCTCTGTACTAAAAACTCCTACTTCTGTTGGCCCTAGTGGCAATGTGAAAGAAGACTGCGATGAGATGCTGAAGCTCATCAAGAAGAGTGAGTACAGTGTTGTAGACCAGCTTCTACAAACACCATCCAAGATATATGTGTTATCTTTTCTTCTGAATTCAGAACCGCATAGAGAGGCTCTGCAGAAAGTTTTGGATGTGGCATATGTAGATCATGATGTCACAATAGAACAGTTCGATAGCATTGTTGTAAACATTACTGCTTGTAACAATTTGAGTTTTTGTGACTCTGATCTCCCTGAGGAGGGAAGAGACCACAACTTGGCTTTACACATATCCATGAATTGTAAAAGCTATGCCATGTCCAATGTGTTGGTGGACACGGGGTCATCCCTGAATGTATTGCCAAAAACCACTCTCTCAAGACTGTCATATCAAGGGCCTCCCATGAGGCAAAGTGGAGTTGTTGTGAAAGCTTTCGATGGATCACGTAATACTGTGATTGGGGAAGTTGATCTCCCAATCAAGATTGGACCAAGTGATTTCCAAATTACCTTCCAGGTTATGGACATTCACCCATCGTATAGCTGTCTCCTAGGCAGACCATGGATTCATGAGGCTGGTGCCGTGACATCCACCCTACACCAGAAGTTGAAATTTGTGAAGAATAAGAAACTGGTTGTGGTAGGGGGAGAAAAGGCTCTCCGGGTTAGCCACTTGTCTTCCTTCTCATACATAGAGGCTGAGGATGAAGTTGGAACTCCTTTCCAAGCTTTATCTATAGCTGAGCCTGTTGAGAAGAGAACTCCTTCATTTGTTTCCTATAGAGATGCAAAATTGGCCATTGAGTGTGGTGTAATTGCTGGTCTAGGAAAAATGATTGAGCTAGAAGACAATAAGTCTCGGGCTGGCATTGGCTTTTCTTCTGGGGTCTTCAACGAGAAAGGATTGTTCAAAACCGGTCAGGAGGAAGAAGTTGTTGCTGTCTTGGAAGAGGATGCAGAGGATTCTGGAAATTTTATCATCCCTGGAGGGGTCTGCAACAATTGGGTCGTTGTGGATGTTCCTACAATTGTCCACAAGTCAACGTAATGATCGCTTTGTTTAAAAACCCTTCTCCCATGCTAAAAGGAGGAGTGATGACATTGTTGGCAACATAAATACAATGATATTTTCATTCAATAAATTCATGTTAAATGTTTGGTTTTCCAATTATTTTCCCTTTTTGCTTTTTGCATGAAATTGGTGATCACAAAAAACCTTAAAAAGAGGAATAAAATCAATCTTTTCATCTGCATAATGATTTGCCTTGTTTGATTTCTAAAAGCTTTTCATATCCAAAATCATTATGTAGGTTGATTTCTAAACCCATTGAACATAATGATCCAACACCATCTCCCAATTTTGAGTTCCCTGTATTTGAGGCAGAGGAAGATGATGTTGAAGAGATTCCTGATGAGATTACCCGTCTACTTGAGCATGAAAAGAAGACCATTCAGCCGCATCTTGAGAATCTGGAAACAATCAACTTGGGGTCTGAGGATTGTGTGTGAGAAGTAAAGATTGGGGCACTTCTGGAAGAATCTGTTAAGAAGGGGTTGATTCAATTGCTACGAGAATACGTCGATATCTTTGCTTGGTCGTTTGAAGACATGCCAGGTCTAGATACAGATATTGTGCAACATTTCCTGCCCTTGAAGCCTGAGTGCGTGCCTGTGAAGCAGAAGCTCAGAAGAACTCATCCCGATATGGCAGTGAAGATCAAAGAGGAAGTTCAGAAGCAAATTGATACGGGGTTTCTGGTGACTTCTACATATCCTCAATGGGTGGCCAATATTATGCCCGTGCCTAAGAAAGATGGAAAAGTCCGGATGTGTGTGGACTATAGAGACTTGAATAAAGCTAGTCCGAAAGATGATTTCCCTCTACCACATATTGATATGTTGGTAGACAATACAGCTAAATTCAATGTCTTCTCATTTATGGATGGATTTTCCGGATATAACCAGATTAAGATGGCACCCGAGGATATGGAGAAGACAACATTCATCACACCTTGGGGAACATTCTATTATCGAGTGATGCCCTTCGATTTGAAGAACGCCGGAGCCACGTATCAACGAGCTATGACTACCTTGTTCCATGATATGATGCACAAGGAGATTGAGGTCTATGTTGATGATATGATTGCTAAGTCGAGAACGGAGGTTGAACATGTAGAGCACTTGGTGAAGCTTTTTCAACATTTGAGGAAGTACAAACTTCGTCTGAATCCTAACAAGTGTACAATTGGAGTCCGTTCCGGCAAGTTATTGGGCTTTATTGTCAGCGAAAGAGGTATTGAGGTTGATCCTGCAAAGGTCAAAGCAATACAAGAGATGCCTGCGCCCAAAACTGAGAAGCAAGTCCGAGGTTTTCTTGGCCGCTTGAATTATATTTCCAGATTCGTATCCCACATGACTGCCACATGTGCGCCGATATTCAAGCTCCTCCGGAAAGATCAGTCTCATGATTGGACCGAGGATTGCCAGAAAGCTTTCGATAGTATCAAAGAGTATCTGTCTGAACCTCCGATCCTGTCTCCGCCTGTAGAAGGAAGACGTTTGATCATGTATCTGACAGTTCTTGAAGACTCAATGGGTTGTGTCCTTGGTCAGCAAGACGAATCAGGAAAGAAAGAGTATGCTATTTACTACTTAAGTAAGAAGTTCACTGATTGTGAGTCTCAATACTCAATGTTTGAGAAGACATGTTGTGCTTTAGCTTGGGCCGCTAAGCGTTTACGCCAGTATATGATAAATCATACAACTTGGTTGATATCCAGAATGGATCCAATCAAGTACATATTTGAGAAGCCTGCTTTAACCGGGAGGATTTCCCGTTGGCAGATGTTGTTATCTGAGTATGATATTGAGTATCGAGCTCAGAAAGCTTTCAAAGGTAGTATCTTGGCTGACCACTTGGCACATCAGCCGATTGAGGATCCTCAGTCAGTTCAGTATGACTTCCCAGATGAGGAGATTCTGTATTTGAAGATGAAAGATTGTGATGAGCCTACACTCGATGAAGGGCCAGAGCCTGGTTCCAGATGGAGTATGGTGTTTGATGGCGCTGTAAATCAGTATGGAAATGGTATTGGGGCAGTAATCATTACTCCTCAGGGCACACATATTCCTTTTACAACAAGGCTAACTTTCAAATGCATGAATAATATGGCTGAGTATGAGGCCTGTATTATGGGATTGGAAGAATGCATTGATCTAAGGATCAAGCATCTTGATGTTTATGGTGATTCGGCCCTCGTTGTCAATCAGATCAAGGGTGAGTGGGAAACGAATCAGCCTGGTCTTATTCCATATAGAGATTATGCGAGAAGGATTTCAACGTTCTTCACTGAAGTGGACTTCCATCATATTCCTCGAGATGATAATCTGATGGCGGATGCTCTTGCTACGCTTGCTTCGATGATTGTGGTTAAATATTGGAATGAATTTCCCAATATCACCGTGATGCGCTTGGATAGACCAGCTCATGTATTTGCAGTTGAAGAAGAAAAAGATGATAAGCCATGGTATTATGACATTAAGTGTTTCCTCCAAAACCAGGTTTACCCGCCTGGGGCGTCTGTGAAAGATAGGAAAACTTTGAGAAGATTGTCAGGCAGTTTCTACCTCAATGGCGAAGTGCTGTATAAGAGAAATTTTGACATGGTTCTGCTCAGATGCGTGGATAGACACGAAGCAGACTTGTTGATGACTGAGGTCCATGAAGGTTCATTTGGTACCCATTCCAATGGACATGCCATGGCTAGAAAGATGTTGAGAGCAGGCTACTATTGGCTGACAATGGAGTCTGACCGCTACAAGTATGTGAAGAAATGCCATAAGTGTCAGATTTATGCGGATAAGATTCATATTCCCCCGACACTTCTGAATGTGATTTCATCACCATGGCCATTCTCTATGTGGGGAATTGACATGATTGGCATGATTGAGCCGAAATCGTCCAATGGACACAGGTTTATTCTCGTAGCAATTGATTACTTCACTAAGTGGGTTGAAGCGGCGTCATATGCAAATGTTACCAGGCAGGTGGTCTCGAAGTTTATCAAGAATCAACTCATATGCCGTTATGGTGTGCCAGAGAAGATCATTACTGATAATGGATCTAACTTGAATAACGAGATGATGAAAGAGCTGTGTAGTGAGTTCAAGATTGCACACCATAATTCTTCTCCTTACAGACCCAAGATGAATGGGGATGTTGAAGCTGCTAATAAGAATATCGAGAAGATTATCCAGAAGATGGTTGTTACGTACAAAGATTGGCATGAGATGCTGCCATTTGCTTTGCATGGATATCGTACATCTGTCCGCACTTCAACAGGGACAACCCCTTTCTCTCTTGTTTATGGCATGGAGGTCGTACTCCCAGTAGAGGTGGAGATCCCATCAATGAGAGTCTTGATGGAGGCCAAGTTGATTGATGCTGAATGGGTTCAGAGTCGTTATGACCAGCTGAATTTGATAGAAGAGAAGAGATTGACTGCCATGTGTCATGGTCAGTTATATCAGCAGAGAATGAAGAAAGCTTTTGATAAGAAGGTCAAGCCTCGTGTGTTCCGAGAAGGTGACCTTGTGCTCAAGAAAGTCTTGTCTTTCGCGCTCGATTCCAGGGGCAAGTGGACTCCAAACTATGAAGGTCCATATGTTGTTAAGAGAGCCTTTTCAGGCGGTGCTTCGATACTTACAACTATGGATGGAGAGGATTTCACTCGTCCTATGAATTCATATGCAGTCAAGAAATACTTCTCCTAAAAATAAAAACAGAATAGCTCGCTAAGTTGAAAACCCGAAAGGGCGACTTAGGCAAAAATGAGCGTCTTGGTGGATTGAAAACTCGAAAGGGCGATCCAGGCAAAAGTTAGAGACATGAAAAAATGAATACATGCATCCCGCTAGATTGAGTACCTCACCCTAGGGCAATCTAGGCAAAAATTAGGGATTTGGCAAGTAATTGCATCCTGACAAGACTGTGTTCTACAACTGTCATCCATCAGAGATTCTTGTTCATTCGTCGTCAACCAAAGCTTCGAATACATCGAACTCAGAATTGGTGGAGAAATGGTCATTATGTTCAATGTAGCCCTTTTCAAATATATATCACCAATTTCAAATTTGTAAAGATCTATGGAGTCTTGCCATTTGCAGGCTACCTTTCCATCAAATAAATTCGAGCTTTATCCAATTATTTGCACTCTTATTTGTTTCTATTCAACAAATGTTTTGCATGTTTTAATTGAGAAATTATCATTATTTTGAATAAATGAATTTTTCACAAATTGTTTTTAAACAAAGTGAACATTCACAATGATAAAAGGATACTTAGGAGATCCTCAGTGCTCTCCCAAGGGTGGTATGATTTCCAACAGGGTAAGACATTGGTTCATGTCCCTGGCATGACTATATCCTCTTTCTCCAGAGCCTTTTGTGGTTTTTCTCCCGAGCAGAGTGCTTGTTAAGGTTATTCACCTCCCCTCCCTTCAGCAGAGCAGTGGTTTTCCCTTCTCAGCAGAGGTGTCCTCTTTGGAAGGTTCGATTTTTGGTGGTTGATCCTCAGTATCACTTCACTTCCTCAGATAAATCCCTAGTAGAGTTATTGGTGTGGTGGATTTTATCTATGATGGTTCAATCCCCAGTAGAGTTGTTGGTGTGGTGGATTTTATCTGTGATGGTTCAATCCCCAGTAGAGTTGTTGGTGTGGTGGATTTTATCTGTGATAGTTCAATCCCCAGTAGAGTTGTTGGTGTGGTGGATTTTATCTGTGATAGTTCAATCCCCAGTAGAGTGGCTTGGTTGGCAGATTCTACTTGTGCATAAGGCTCTTCTCCCCAGCTGAGACTTATGGTTCATCCTTGAGTGGTATATTTGTTAGGATGTTCACCACTCTCCCCTTCAGCGGAAGAACTATATTTTCTCCTCAGAAGGTGTGATCTCCTTGGTGAGTTCGGTACTTGGTGTTGGATCACCAGATTCCCCTTATCTTCCTCAGAGATATTGTTGTTTCCTGGTATCTCTGGACTCCCCAGAAGAGTTGCTTTTGTGGCAGTTTCTGCCTGTGCAATGAACTTTTTCAAACCGGATTGACTGATGATTCATCCCCCAGAGATTTTGTGATTTCCTGGTATCTCTGATTCCCCGGCAAGGTCTTTGCTTCCTGGCATCTCGGATCCCCGGCAGATTGGATATCCTCCGGTGATCCTGGCTCCTTCTCTTGAGATGTAGTACCGGGTGGTTGATTCCTGGACCTGTGTGTGTTAGATATGTCTGTTTGTCAGCATTCATCATACATAAATCACGCATATACATGCATAATTATAACATTCATATACTCATGTTGCATTCTTTGCCATATATCTATTGTTTGTTATCTCCTGCTGATTGGTGATATGTATTTCCCCAAGCCGATGTTGGTGTCTGGTCCCTCAATGTAGAGTCAGCCCTTTAAGCAGAAAGTGTTTATCTTTCCTGCCATTTCCCCATTGAGTTATATCCTCGTGGACAACGATTGTTTCCACTTCCTCCCAACACATATATTGGGATGGGTTCCCCTATTGAGTTATATCCTCATTAGGATGAGTCTTGATTCAGTTTGCCTTTTTGGTTTGATCCTGAATTGGCCTCTTCTGACTGTCTTTGGTGTTTCCCTGTGATAAATGAATAATTGTTTAGTAATCAATAATTATTCACCTTATCCTCAGCGGAGTTTATGGTTTTCTACCCTTATACCGGTAGTTATAAGTCCTATTTTTTTGGTTTTCTACCCTTATACCGGTAGTTGTAAATCCTACTTTTTTCCCCTAGCGGAGTTTGTGGTTTTCTACCCTTATACCGGTAGTTGTAAATCCTATTTTTCCCTCCCCAACGGAGTTTGTGGTTTTCTACCCTCATGCCGGTAGTTGTAAACCCTATTTTCCTCCCCTTCGCAGAGTTAACCTTTGTTGTTCATCCGAGTTGATGACGGTTACTCTTCTGTGGTTTCCTACCCAGTAACCGGTAGGTGTAATCCCCTCCTTGGTGGTTATCTTCATCCAGTATTCGATGTTGATATTCCCTCTTTTTCCTGGATAATTGCCTTGCGCTCGCAATTTATCCCCAGCGAGTCATCTTTCGTCTACCCTGTTGTTGTTAGTAACGATTGTTTCTCTCCTGAATAGGTCATCATTATATACCTCGTTTTGGTATCCCGATGCCTTTTCCTTTGCGGTCGATTTATCCTTTATTAACCCAGTAACCGGTTGTGGATAATCTTCCATGCGAGTATACTATCTATGTTCTGACGGTAATAGATAGTATATCTCATGCACTCTCTGGTCGAAGCCTTTTGGTTCTTCCCCAGTTGAGTAAGAGTCTTTCCCCCTTTGCAGAGTTAACCTTAGGTTTTCATCCTAGTTGATGACGGTTACTCTTCCGTGGTTTTCTACCCAGTATCCGGTAGATGTAATCCCCTCTTTGACGGTTATCATTATCCAATATTCGGTATTGATATTCCTTCCTTCTTTTGGATAATTGCTCTGATTAAGCAATTTTATCCCCGGTGGGTCCTCTTTCATTTAGCGTTTGCCGGTGATGTTTGTTACTCCCCTTTTTTAAGCATATCTCCCAGTAACCGGTGATATGTCTCCTGGATCGTTGCCTTTGTCAATGTATCCCCAGTGAGTTAGCTCTCATTTTCCTTTGTTGATAATGATTGTTTCTCCCTTGATTGGTCATCATTATATACCTAGTTTGGTATCCCGATGCCTTTCTCTGTCGGTCGATTTATCCTTTATTAACCCAGTAACCGGTTGTGGATAATCTTCCATGCGAGTATATTGTCTATGTTCTGACGGTAATAGATAATATATCTCATGCACTCTTTGGTCGAAGCCTTTTGTTCTTCCCCAGTCGAGTAAGATTCGTATTCCCTTTGCGGAATCGAATGTCCATCCTATAATCGAGTTTGCGTTCAGCCCTCTTTTTGGATGATGAGTGTTTTGGGAATATTCCCCAATTCACGCTTCGGTTGGTCACCTATTATATGCCCAGTAACCGGTATCCCTGGTGTTCCTTCCTTCTGCTCCCTATTATGACTTTGGTCCCCTGTGGAGTCAGATTTTCCTGAGTTGAAATATACCTTTTTTAGGTCTTCCTCAGATGATTTGGTTGATTGATATCTCTCACCCTTATACCGGTCTTAGATATTCATTCTTCCCGAGCTTGTTGTTCTCTCACCCTTATACCGATGATCAAATCACATGTCTCTTTGAGCTTGTTACCCGGTAACCGGTAACACCTCATCCCGCTGCTTCTCCAAGAGAGTCTTTTTTTAAGACATCCCCGGCGAGTCCCTTAGTGGATTGTTTTTGTCCGGATTTTTATCCGAAATATCTATTGCGGATAGTTTTGCTGTGTTGGCATATTCCCCAATACATGCATTTTCCCCGGCAGGGATATTTTGTTTAGATCTTTCCCCAGTCTGAGCCCGGATTTTTATCCGAAGTATCCATCGCGGATAGTTTTGCTGTGTTGGCGTATTCTCCAATACATGCATCTTTGAGTCAGCTCGTTGTCCTTCCATTGGATTTATTCCCTTTGGAAACTCTTTTCCCCAGTTTTGAGTCGTGACCTGCTCACGCGGTTTCAGTCCTTTACTCCTCAAGTTTTGTGTCGTGCCCTGCTCACGCATTTCTTTTCTTATCCCCATGAGAGTTCCGATAGAGTCTATATCCCTAGTGAGTGCATTACTCCTATGGATTTTCAATTTCTCCGGATGTATTTTCTTCTTTGTGGACACATATCCCCACAGAGTTTGTTTGTTTTTCATACATACATTTGCATCATGAGGTCTCTTAGGGACCAAAATTTGTCTCTTTGTTATTATTTAAGCCCATTCAACCTCGTCGAGACGAATATTTTAACCTTCACTTCTCCGGCTAGAATGACCTTAAATAGGGGCATCTGTAAGACCCCAATTTTGTCCCTAAGATCCCTCATGGCATCATAACATTGCATAGCCTCAAGGATCTTTGAGCATCTTGGCTCCCTTTCCCTTTGGGTAGGGATCTCTTGTGAGTGGTTTGAGATCACCAGGCATTCTTGAATTGTATATCATTGCTTTTCTTGTTTTGTTTACTAACCAAAAGCACAAAATTATGTCATTAACATTTTTGTTTGTAGCTCAAGCAATCACCAGGTCAAGAGCTTCAAGAAGATCCTTTGTGCAAGAGATGAGGTATTTTCTTGAGATGAGGACCACATGATTATTATATGGAGCTTACATGAGCTAGGGTTCCATTTTGGAGCAATTTCATCAAGTGATAAAGGCTCAAGTTCATCAAGACATTTCAAGGTCATCTGAGGACCAAAAAGTCAACTGTGCAGTCAACTGAGGGCTATGAGATGGGGAAATGAGTTGAGACACCTCAATCATGTTTAAGGAGGGCCTATTCATCATTCTAATCATCCATCTTTAAGATTCAAAGGTCATGGAAAAAGTTACTAAAAATGGAAAATGACCTGTAATTCAAAGTTTCCAAATTTGGCAAGTTTTTGGTCCACATTCAACTTGACTTGTCAATGTCAAATAAGTTTCAAATGGATTTTTGGTGAACATAAAAGTTGTAGATCTTTGTCTCCCCTTTCCAAAAAGTCCTAATTCATGACCATATGATGAATGGTTGAGAAGTTATGGTCATTTGATCACAAGGTGTGCATGGAAATTCAAAATGGCCTAACTTTTGATACAATGCTCCAAATTGGTCCATTCTTTTTGAAAAATGCTTCTCATGATCAAGGCATCCCAAAATGATATCACTTGGCTCAATTATGCAAAGGAATCATGGCTTGTGTTCTCACTATTTCATACATGTGCATTTTGAAGAAAATATTCAACAATTCATTTTTGGCTTAAGGTGCAAGTAAAATGACATTTCCATCATGACCCTTGGTTGATTTGGAGTGGATTTAAGCCTTAGCATGGGAGGGATCACGCGCATTATGGCCACATGAGCTCATTTTGCATTTTTGCAAATGGCTTGAAAACTCCTTAATCTTGATTAACAAATGGAAAGTGTGATTAGCAGCATCATTAGCATGGAGTATATAAGCTGAAACCCTAATCTAACTGCCAGAACAGAACCAATTCAGATCTGAAAATTTCAAAATTCCCTCCAAATTCTCTCTCTTTGAATCTTCAATTTCTCCACACAAACACCAAATATTTTTGTAGATTCTTGATCCTCATGCAATTCTGAGTAAGAATCAACCATTGTTTTGATCAATTGAGCCAGAATTCGAGCAGTTCATGTGTAATCTCATGGTGATGGAATTTGAAAATTGAAGAAGATTCGAGTGGTTTCAGCTGATTCTCTTTGCATAAAGCTTCAAGGCAAGGATAGTGGAGTAGATCTGGAGCTGTAGAGAGCTTGAGGATACGATTTCAGCAACTTCCATTTCCAGGTGATGCAAATTCGATCCTCTCTTTTTGCTCATTTTTTGATATAAATGTGTAGATCTTGTTGCATAGGTTATGTAGATGTGTTCAGAATTGAAAATGATTAAGTATTGAGCATGTATGATGAACTTTAAGTTTGGATTTACAAAATGTTTTGCTTCGATCTGGAAAACCTGTTGAGATTTAGATGAAATCATTAGCATATTTGGAATGTATGTTGCAAGATGATTCGATTGGTGTATGATTTGTGTATTTCTGCAATTTTGCACGGCGGAGCCACCGCGTGAGTGATCGGGGAAGACGGACGGAGACTGTAGCTCCGACGTCTGGTTATTTTAGGGTTTATCCTACGTGTGCTCCATGTGTATGCTGGCGTGTGAGAGTGATTGGTTAGGAATGCTTTGACCATGCCACGAGTGAGTTGAATGCTGAGTGTGCGTGATGATGTCATTTAATGAAATGGTGAGTTTTGATATTTGAACTTGGACCGTTTGATTGAGCGCGCGCCAAGATCGTGTGGTTGTGATATTTTCTGATTTGATTCAAATATATTTGTTTCCCTCCATTTCTTTTATTATTGCAATTGTTTTTATTTGTTTTGTAAAATTCATAAAAAATAGAAAAATGATCCAAATTAACTCCAATTTTTTTCCTAGTTTTGTTTTGATGTCTAGTTTTGTTTGGTATTATTTTCATGAATTGTTGATGTCTAGTTTTAGATGTGTGAATTTTTGAATCTATGCTATGCCAAATTGATCATGTGCATTCTATGCTTTGTGAAATCTTCATCTTTGAGCCAATTGATCCCATGTTTTGCATGCTTGATATTCATACATGATGTGAACTTTTGATAACTGGTTTGGAATTTTTCTCATATGCTATCATTGTTTTGACACATGAAGATATAATGTGACAATTTGGGTCACATTTTTGGCATTGAATTGTTGCATTTTTGATCACATAGCATTTAAACCTTTCTGGATTTGATCCTTTGCACATTTCTTGTTCATGACATTAGAAACTCATATAAAAAATTTCAAGGTCATTGCATGCATTTCTGATTTGATATGGATTTTCTAAGTTTGAAGTCCATTTTGTGCACATTTGTTGGTCATTGCATTAAATAGATCATTTGAGATACTTGCTTTTTGATTTGATGATGGTCCTTTTGAGGACATTTTGTGACATGTTTGAATGTGTATTGTGTGAAAGATTGGGTTCTGTTTTGGTCATTTGGTTTGGTTTTGAACTTAGTCTTTTGTGCATAAACTAACTATGCTTTGTGTTTCAGGTTTGGACATTTAGCATTGATGGTTGATTTGTTCTCACTTTGTGAGATGCAAATGATTTGAGTTCTAACTTGTGTTTGTTTTGTAGGATTTTAAGTGATGTGCTTGAGTTCATGAGTTTATTTGAGTGCTTGAGCATTGTTCATTGGATTGTGTAATTGTTGAAAGGATTCACCATTTGCCTGTTGGTTTTATAACTGAAATATTAACTGGTTAGCTTTTGTACAGGTACCTTAGTTGCTTGCTTTTTGCTCTTGCTTGAGCTTTGGATTGTGGTTGATACACCACTTAGGTAGTTATCTTCTTGCTTCATGTAGTCTGGAAGTCCTGTCACCTTTTTTGCAGGCATTTTGCTGGCAAGTCCTCCTTCAGAGGCTCTATTTGTGTTTGTTTACAATTGTGCCAAAGACCTCCTAGATGAGGCATGTGCTACTTGATAAGACCTCCAAGAGTTGAGGCAATTGACGGATAAAAGGGATTAGTAGCCAATCCCCCGTTATTCAGTGAGTCGTTCTTTATGCTCGCACTACGTGCTGATGCTTCTGAACATGTACCCAAGATCTTTGTCCAGTGTCTGTCAAGTGGAATAGGATCCCACTTTCTGGATCCCCACGCTTTCTTTGTCATGAGCTCACCCAGGCCAGGGTTAAGAGCATGAGGTCTCATCCTCATTTCCTGTTTGATCAGCTTCACCCTAACTCTCAATGTTAGTGGTTAAGAGCTACAGATTACACTACGCCAAATAAGGGAAAAGAGGGTGCTTTTTTTGGCCTATTACAGCGCTTTAAAGCGCCCTCTAATCTGGCGCTGGCATAGGTAAAGACAGCACTTTTTCTCCTGGTGAAAGTGCTCTCTAAAGTGGCTCTTTAAGCCCTTTAAGGGCCACTTTAGAGAGCGCTTTTTAAAGAAAGCGCCCTCTAAAGTAGAAACTTTTAAGGGTTTAGAGGGCGCTTTTACTGGAAAGCGCCCTCTAAAGTGGAAATTGAAAGGGTTTAGAGGGCGCTTATTTTGGAAAGCGCCCTCTAAAGTGGGTGGTTATTTAATTTATTTTTTTAAAAAGCGCTATATTTTTTTATTTATTTTAGACAACCTGTATATTGAAGTAGTACACCTAAAACTGTATAATTTGAAGCCCTTTTTCACACATTGCATTCAACAAGCCTTATATACAACAATCCATACATATACAACAATCCACTGATATATAATCGTTTAACTTCTAAAGATTCTAAATATACAACCAATTCATAACTTAAAAAGAAATAAAACTAAGTAGCAAAAGCATCTCTGAGATGTATGTTTTTTTGCTAGCCGCAGTCTTCTTAGCAACAACCTCTTTTTGTTCAATATCAATAGCATGAACCTAAAATATCATAAAATTAGTTAGGTGAAGTATAAGATCAAGAATTAACATTTTCTATGCATAAATATCATATAATTGTGTTTATACCTTTTTATTTTATGCAACTGACTCGATTTGCTGTAATAAAAGCCATTTTACCTGTAATAAAGAAAACAATTAAAATCATTTGACCTGTACCTTTTTCACTAAGTTCTCTTTCTTTTCTTGGTTGGAATATGTTCTACATGTCTCTTAACAACACGGACGGTTGGATTGATCCAAATACCCTCATTATGATCATTTCTAATATATGAATCATTTGATATAATATTCTCATCTTGATCATTTCTGGTAAACGATTCAATCTCAACATCAATATCACCTTGATCTCCAGTGTTTTCATCAATTACTTTGTTGGAAAAAAGAACTATAGACCATTTCGTACTTTTCGGATCATTGACATAGAACACTTGTCTAGCTTGAGAGGCTAAAATAAAAGACTCATCTTTGTATCCCACCCTATTAAGATCCACTTGCAAAAATCCTGACTTATCCATTCGAATGCCGTTATTATTTTCAACCCACTTGCAACCAAATATAGGAATCTGAAACTTCTCATAATCAAACACCCAAATGCGCTCGATAACACCAAACACTCAATCTCTTCAACTCGATCACAATCGTATGTATCTGCGCCACTATAGTTTGAGGCATAGGTCGTACTATCCCCCGGTTCAACATTCTCGTTACTTTTCTCACCATGCAAATTCCAACATGTATAACTTCGATCAATTCCATGCCTCATTAGATGCGATGTCAACTGAACTGCGTCAACCCGTTTCCCATAACAACAACCCAAGCAAGGACATATCATTCTACTGGGGTCTTCGGCGTGCGCAACGGCAAACTTAACGAATTCTGATACCCCATTCTCGTACTCTCTCGACAATCGATTGGAAGACATCCATGTATTATCCATTACTAATTAGAATAAACAAAAAACAATTTCAGAAGAGAAACCAAAAATGGGATGAGACAAAACAATTTCGCTTTATTGAGTTAGTCTTTGTGCAGGGCATTCATGTCTCCAACAACAACCCAAAACCAAAACAATTTTGGTTTATTGAGTTAGTTTCTCAACATTTTCAGATATCTCTGACTTCAATAGCATGAGAATGTATGAACCATGCATTAAGCATTAGTGGTATGCACTAATTTGTAGCATAGTTATATATCATCATATAGTTTTTACAAAAGATAAACATTGACTAGAAAATATATATGTAGAATTGTATAATGGTCTAACTGAAAGCTAACAGAAGAATAGTCAACTCTAATTTACTCTATCAAATAACATCCATACCTAAACTTCTTAAGTTACTAGCTACGCTATGTATGCTAGAATAAATACACTCATAAGCTGCATAGTGTACCTTTGATTGGTAGAAGGTGTTTTAGATATTGCTGCCTCCTTTTTCTACATCGAGAAACAAATGGAACAGTTGGTGAAATTTAACCCATAATGCCTAGTCTCCATTGCTAGCATTGCAACACAATAATTATTGTTGAGAATACTCAATAAATGTATGAACCAAGAAAAATGAAACCAAAAATGAACAATAGCGAACGTCAGAAGAGAAACCAAGTAATATGAAGATTAGAAAAATACCTATGGTGTCAAAATCGAACAGCTAACAACGAATTAATAAAAGGAGGAAACGTCGTAGATCTAACAGAGGTGGAAGGAGAACGCCTTAGAAGTAGCGAAAATCGTAGCAGTGAGAACCCTAACGTGAAAAAGAACGAAAATAACAGAGAGTGAAATAACAAAACGCCTTAGAAGTATGTTATAATTTTAATGTTTACTAAAGGGGACCTTAGAGGGTGCTTGTGGAAAAAAAGCGCCCTCTAAAGGGGGCCTAAGAGGGCGCTTATGAAAGCGCTCTCTAAGGCTTTCCAAAAGCGCTTTATAAACTGGAAATGCACATGGACTTATAGAGCGCTTTTTTAAAAGCGCCCTCTAAGGGTAACCTTAGAGGGCGCTTTCTAAAAAGCGCCCTGTATTGTTGTCCCTCTATCTCCTCCTTATTTTTTCGCTTCACCTTAGAGGGCGCTTTATTACAAAAGCGCCCTCTAAAGTGCGCTGTCTATTCCAGTTGTTCGCTCTTTATTTTCTCGCTTCACTTTAGAGTGCGCTTTTGTAATAAAGCGCCCTCTAAGGTGCGCTGTCTATTCCAGTTTTTGGCGTAGTGTTACCTGTTACAGTTTGGCTTGTTTGTCGAGGTTGACATGACCCCTCTTGACTAAATCCCACCCATTGTTTGAGTCTTTTGTATGTATATAATGTGTGATGATTGTTTACTTGTGTTGATGTTTGATGTGTGCTCTTGAGCTAGGAGTTTTCCCTTTGAGCTTAATTTGAAGATCATTATCATGTTTATCCATGTGGAAGTTACAAGATACATTGAGGATCTCTTATGAGACTTGTGTGATTGCTTATGCTTTGTGTTTGCTTATTCCAAAGGATGGGAACTTACTTGGATCATCTATATGATCTCAAGAGAGGAACTCCTAGTGTGGTTTCATTTGCTTATCCCTCACCTTTTTGTTCTCTTTAGGACTTAACCCTTCTTCATCTTTCCACCCTAACCCAAACCAAAAATATTTTTGTGCAAACATTTCATATGTTTCCAACATTAGAAACCTAAGCCTTATGCTTTTGATTTTCAAACTTTCTTTTCATAACACTTATTTCGAATTGAATCTTTAAGTCAACTTTGACCACTTTTGTATATACTTCTAATTGGTAAATATAACCCATTCAAATTTCTTTTTGTGGTTCCAATGTCCACTTCTTAATCAAATCTTTCATAACCTTTAGCTATTAGGTTTGAGTTATCTTTGTGGTAGATGTAATACTCACCTTTGTCCTTAGTGATGGACAATAAGTCTTCCATGCTTATTATAGGGTTAACCCCTCACTAGCATGTTGAAGCTATCTTCACATGGTGGACTTGTGGTTTTTCATGTTGAGTTTTCTCCCTTTGATAACAAAAGACTTTAAGGCTTTTGGACCAATCAATCCACTCATTTATTTTGAAATTTTTTACCCGAACTACGAGGTTTTGATCCTAATCTTTTTATAAGAGGGTACGTAGGCAATAGGTTCATCCATCCAAACACAAAATGTAAATAAACTTGTATATTCTCTTCTCATCTCTTCAATCATGTTTGCACAAATAAAAAATTTCACAAAAACAATAACCTTTGCAACAAGTGTGAAAAGGGCTCCCTAGGAGTACCTAGGATGTTTTGGGTGCCTAACACCTTCCCATTGCATAACCAACCCCCTTACCCAGATCTCTGTTTCTTTTACTAGTTTTGTTTGTAAAACTTTTAGGTTTTTGTTCGCTTTCTAACCATTCCTTTGGATAAATAGAAGTGCGGTGGCGACTCGACTTTGTATGATTTACCTTGGATTTAGTTAATATCTCCAATGGTAACGAATACACCGCTACAGCCAGGTCTCTACAATCAACAAAGAAGATAGGGATAGTGATTGCGACATTGACAACTGGGTGCGTCCAAGGGTCCCGGGTGAAGTTTTCCGCAACTGGTCTTCTGAAGAGATTATCCAAGTCACTCTTCTTAAAGAGTACTTTTCTATGTTTATTCATGCATATCCAAGTCTTACGTTCCGCCCAGGGCGTAATGACTCATTGTAGGGCTCATCTATGTGAATACCTGCATTTTTTATCATAAATAAAGGACGTCTTTTTTGCATTCAAATATTTTGTTCACTGTCTTTCTATTTTTGCAGTTTTCAAAAATCAAAAAATGTATTTGGCAATGTTTTGTTTAGTTTTCACTTCTTGTTCACACTCATAAGCACATACCATCACTCATGCAGATGCACGTCACCGGATCCTATTGACAACAGTTCTGCTATGGCTCGCTTCGACTTTGAAAATCCAATCTTTCTAGCAGAAGAAGAGGGTGATGAAGACTGTGAACTCCCTGAAGAACTTGCCAGGTTATTAAAACAGGAGGAAAGGGTCATTTAACCGCATCAAGAGTCTGTTGAAGTGATTAATTTCGGCACCGAGGACGCCAAGAGAGAAATCAAGATTGGGGCTACTTTGGAAGATAATATGAAGAAGGGGCTGATTGAATTGCTGCAAGAGTATGTTGGCATCTTCGCTTGGTCTTATCAGGACATGCCAGGGCTTGACACAGACATTGTGGTACACCGTTTTCCTCTCAAAGAGGATTGTCCTCCGGTTAAGCAAAAGCTCAGAAGAATAAGACCAGAGATGGCTGTCAAAATAAAGGAAGAAGTGCAAAAACAGTTGGATGCAGGGTTTCTAGCGGTTACAAATTATCCGCCATGGGTTGCAAATATCGTTCCAGTACCTAAAAAGGATGGAAAGGTACGGATGTGTGTTGACTACCGGGATCTGAACAGAGCTAGTTCTAAAGATGATTTCCCATTACCTCACATCGACGTTTTGGTGGATAACAAGGCTCAGTTCTCGGTATTCTTCTTCATGGATAGCTTTTCTGGCTATAATCAAATTAAGATGGCACCAGAAGACATGGAGAAGACAACTTTCATAACCCCATGGGGTACCTTCTGCTACAAGGTGATGCCGTTTGGTCTGAAAAATGCTGGGGCAACATATGAACGAGCTATGGTAACTCTTTTCCATGATATGATTCATCATGAAATCGAGGTTTATGTTGATGATATGATTGCCAAATCTCAGACGGAAGAAGAACATCTGGTGAATTTGCAGAAACTGTTCGAGCGTTTGAGGAAATTCAAGTTGAGGCTTAATTCGAACAAGTGTACTTTCGGGGTGAGATCTGGAAAGCTGCTGGATTTTATTGTTAGTGAAAAAGGGATTGAGGTGGATTCGGCCAAAGTGAAAGCGATACAAGAAATGCCTGAGCAAAGAACAGAAAAACAAGTCTGTGGTTTCTTAGAAAGGTTGAACTACATTGTAAGGTTCATCTTTCACCTAACAGCCACGTGTGAGCCAATATTCAAATTGTTGAGAAAAGATCAGGCCATCAGGTGGAATGATGATTGCCAAAGGGCTTTCGAGAAGATAAAAGAGTATTTGCAGAATCCTTCAATCCTTATGCCTCCAGTCCCAGGGAGACCGCTGATTATGTATTTGACAGTACTTGATAATTCCATGGGTTGTGTTCTCGGTCAACACGACGAGACAGCTAGGAAAGAGCATGCCATCTACTACCTGAGTAAAAAATTCACAGATTGCGAGTCGAGATACTCAATGCTTGAAAAGACATGTTGTGCACTTGCATGGGCTGCTAAGCGATTGAGACAATACATGCTGACTCACACGACCTTACTGATCTCCAAAATGGATCCAGTAAAGTATATATTTGAGAAGCCAACTCTCACCGGAAGGGTAGCTCGTTGGCAAATGGTACTGACAGAGTACGACATCCAGTATAAATCCCAAAAAGCCATCAAAGGGAGTATTCTGTCAGACTATCTTGCTCAGCAGCCGATTGATGATTATGAGCCAATGAAGTTTGATTTTCCAGATGAAGACATCATGCTCCTCAAGATGAAAGACTGTGAAGAGCTAGTTGTTGAGGAGGGACCTGATCCAGGTGAAAAGTGGACTTTAATGTTTGATGGGGCTGTCAATGCCAAAGGAAGTGGAATTGGTGTTGTCATTACCACTCCGAAAGGTGCCCACATGCCTTTCACCGCTCGTCTGACTTTTGAGTGCACCAATAATGAAGCTGAGTATGAAGCATGTATCTTGGGTATTGAGCCAGCCATTGATTTGAGAATCAAGACTCTGGACATCTTCGGAGATTCAGCTCTAGTGGTTAATCAAGTGAATGGTGATTGGAATACTCTCCAGCCTAATTTGGTCCCCTACAGAGACTACACGAGAAGGCTGTTGACTTTCTTCACAACAGTAAGGTTGTATCATATACCTCATGATGAGAACCAGATGGCAGATGCTCTTGCTACTCTGTCTACTATGATCAAGGTGATTCGGTGGAACTATGCTCCCAGGATCAATGTTATGCGCCTTGATAGGGCCGCGTATGTGTTTGCTACTGAACTGGTAGTTGATGACAAACCCTGGTACCACGACATCAAGTGCTTTCTGAAGAATCAAGAGTACCCTGCAGGGGCATCCAACAATGATAGAAAGACTTTGAGAAGATTGGCAGGCAGTTTCTTCT
The DNA here is from genome assembly GCF_024323335.1 of Lathyrus oleraceus. NCBI lineage: Eukaryota > Viridiplantae > Streptophyta > Magnoliopsida > Fabales > Fabaceae > Lathyrus > Lathyrus oleraceus. Next base: position 310,087,686 of record NC_066580.1, read on the forward strand.
TGAACAAAGACGATGTGCTGTATAAGAGGAACTTCGACATGGTTTTGCTCATATGCGTGGATAGACACGAAGCAGACATGTTAATGCAGGAAGTTCATGAAGGCTCCTTCGGTACTCATGCCGGCGGACATGCAATGGCTAAGAAATTATTGAGAGCGGGTTATTACTAGATGACCATGGAATCTGATTGTTTCAAATATGCTCGGAAGTGTCATAAATTCCAGATTTATGCTGATAAGGTGCATGTGCCGCCAAATCCTCTGAATGTGATGTCTTCCCCGTGGCCATTTGCTATGTGGGGCATTGATATGATTGGAAAGATTGAGCTGACTGCTTCCAATGGGCATCGTTTCATCCTTGTTGCCATCGACTATTTCACCAAGTGGGTCGAAGCAGCGTCATTTGCGAAGGTCACCAGACATGTGGTTACCCGATTCATTAAGAAAGAAATCATTTGTCATTATAGGATTCCTGAAAGAATCATTACTGATAATGGTTCTAACCTCAATAACAAAATGATGAAGGAGTTGTGCAAGAACTTCAAGATTCAACGTCACAACTCTTCCCCTTATCGTCCTAAGATGAATGGTGTTGTTGAGGCAGCAAAAAAGAACATAAAGAAGATTGTGTAGAAGATGGTCGTTACGTACAGAGATTGGCATGAGATGCTACCCTTCGCCTTGCATGGGTACCGTACTTCAGTACGTACACCAACCAGGGCAACCCGTTACTCCCTTGTGTATGGTATGGAAGCAATCCTACCTGTTGAAGTGGAGATTCCTTCTCTAAGAGTCCTGCTGGATGTCAAGTTAGACGAAGCTGAATGGGTTCGGACAAGGTTCAATGAGTTGAGTCTTATCGAAGAGAAGCGAGTGGAAGCCATTTGTCATGGGCAGTTGTATCAAAGTCGGATGAAGAGAGCCTTTGATCAGAAAGTGCATCCTCGATGCTTCCAAGTCGGAGATTTGGTGTTGAAAAGGATCCTTCCTCCTCAGACAGATCACAAGGGCAAGTGGACTCCTAACTATGATGGACCGTATATTGTCACCAAGGGTTTTGATGGTGGAGCCTTAATGCTTGCAACTATGGATAGTGAAAACTTCACTTCCCCTATGAATTCAGACGCAGTTAAAAAATACTTTGCATAAAATAGACCCGCTGGACGATAAAAAGAATAGTCCAGGCAAAAAATGGGCATCCCGGCGAACCAAGAAAATGAAAAAGGTTCGGGCAAAAGTTAGGGAATAAAAAATGAAAAGATTGTACACCCGGTAAGTTGAAAACCTGAAAGGGCAACTTAGGCAAAAATGGGCATCCCGGTGGATTGAAAACCCGAAAGGGCGATCAAGGCAAAAGTTAGGGATTAAGCGAATGGTTGCGTTCTGAGTAGTTCTGAATATCATCTTGTGTCGATAATCGGAAACTTTCGAAGGATAGGAAACAGTCCAATCATCTTTTTCGGAAAGCTGATCATCTGGAGGATCTTGAAGACGAGCGAATCATAGCAGAATTGGAACCCGATAGAAATTCATTTCACATTGCCATTAGATTAATTTCTGTTTTTATCTGTTGTGCAATTACGTCTTTCCAGGGATTGCTTCCTGATGTAAATACCTATTCAGAGGCCACTCAATCAATAAAATCATGTTATTCAGTACATCTCTGTGTCCATTTTCATTTTACTGTTTTGTTTGCAAAAATGACGTCCGAATTTTTGATAAACATTGCATCATGAAACATAAGAGCTTTACAGGTACGTGCTTAATAAACATTGAAAATTGCTGTAAATTTTAAGTGCTTTGGATCGTCTATTTAGAACAGGTACACTCGGGGAATTTCCTTAAGGTCCCCATCAAATGATCGCGGATGTTTTTCCTCAACAGTTGGAATTTGGTATCTTATCCCTACAGAGCTGGTCCGAGCGTTGGATTCTTCAATCCCCAGTAGGTTCTCACTACTGTACTTCCCCAAGAGGTTGTTTCAGATTATACACTCCTCAGTAGAGTCGACAGTGCCAGACTGTATATCCTCAGCGGAGTTGACAGTGCCAGACTGTATCTTCCCAGCAAAAGTAGCTGCTCCTCAGAGTTCGATGCCAGATCGATGATCTCGACGCTAGATCTGTGGTCTCTTTCCTTGAAGCAGAATCTCGATACCGCATCGGTGTTTGCTTCCCCTGCTGAGTCGTCTCTCTCGCAGATTATGGTTGCCAGAACCACTGTCGCTTTCCTCAGCAGCAAATTTTCAGTGCCATTCTCTCCCCAGTCAGAGCCTCGGTATTTTGTTATTTTCCAGAACACCGTGTGACGGGTCATTTCCCCACAGAGTTCTTTATGTTGTGCATCTCCAACAGCCTTGCCAGGGTCCAGAAGATGGTGATCATTTCCCCAGCAGAATTCCTTGCCTCAGCTTGGCGTTCTCTCTAATCAAGCATTTCGCATCCCTGCATGTAGAATCCTATTGCATTGCATCCTTCCAAATTACGTAGCATTTCCATTTTCATTGAGCATTACGCCATTGAAAAATTCAAACATACGCATGTAAAGCATAAGGCATTCTCGGTATCCCAAGTGATAAGCCAGAAGTTGTTTCCAGTACTCAGACTAAAGATTGTTCATGACTTATCTTTATTATTCCCAACAGGGGTCGTTGGCCCACGCGCCGCCTCAATTATCATTTTCCCTATTTCTGCCGATGTTGACAGGCATGAAAGTTTCTGGTATTCAGACCGAAGTGGCATTCAGGCCAGTTTTCCGATGTTCAGATCGAAGAAGTTTTCGACGTTCAGATCGACGCAACTTGTGGCATTCAGGTCAGTTTTCCGGTATTTAGACCGAAGTGGCATTCAGGCCAGTTTTCCAATGTTCAGATCAAAGAAGTTTCCGACATTCAGGTCGATGCAACTTGTGGCATTCAGGCCAGTTTTCCAGTATTCAGACTGAAGTGGCACTCAGGCCAGTTTCCCGGTGTTCAGACCGATGTTTGATAATCTAATATCTTCCGATATTCAGATTGAAGAAGTTTCCGACATTCAGGTCGATGCAACTTGTGGCATTCAGGCCAGTTTTCCGGTATTCAGACCGAAGTGGCATTCAGGCCAGTTTCCCGGTGTTCAGACCAATGTTTGATAATCAAGTATCGTCGGATGCTTAGATCGAAGTCATTTCCAGTATTCAGATTGATTAGCGGCATTCAGGCCATGGTTATTTCTATGTTACCATTTATTTTGGTATTCAGGCTAACATTCCTTGTTTCGGTGTTCAGGCCGACTCTCACCGTACCAGATGGGTTCTTTTTCAAGACCACATCTTGGCCGATTCTGACAGGCATTGTTACTTCATTTTTTCACTTCAGTGTAAATTCTCGGGCTTTTATCGTATTCAATCACTTGATACCTCGAAAGTGCGAAAGCCGTTGCTATCTTCCTTTCGAGTTTCCAGTTGATTGAATAAGGGCAGCTGTAATACCCCAAAATTTACCCTACATTTTTCTTGGAAGCATGGGATTATGTTTTACATTTCATTGGCATCATACTAGGTCATACTCATTGCATACTGCATTAGTGACTTGGAAATCAGGTTTTGATTGATCACTCCTTAACAAAAAGAGCCCACACAAAGAAAGATTGAGAATTGGACTTCATTCTCTAAGCATACAAGTCTCAAAGGTCTCAGGGGGTTCCAGATATCTTATTATGATCCTCGGTTCATCAGTGAAGGATTCAGAACTATCAGAGTGTTCATCTGGATTTAATCAGAAATTAGGGTTTCATGGCTACCTGCAACAGGCAATGTTTGGTTGGAAGTAGAGGAGCTCATCCATTTCATGATTATAGAGGCATCTTGGCCTAGGAAGATTCACAATTATCTCAGAAAGATCCATTGGCAATCAGTGCAATCAGTTCCTGATCATTTTGCCCTAAAACTAGGGTTTGGTATAAAATCAGTTTATTTCTGATTCTTTGGGTGAAACTCTTTTCCATGGCCATCCATATGTCCACAAGGGTCTACATACAAAAAAATCAGCTCTTTATTTGAGCTAGAAGTGCTTCAATTGATCAATGGAATCGGGAATCAGACAAGTCAACTATGGGGCCAGAAAAGTCAACTCTTGACATTTTGAGAGTCGAATCTCAAAATCCATGCCTAGGGGATCCTACATGTGAAATTTGATCAAGGTTGGATCATGGATTCATCATTTAATCAGGAATTGGAAAAGTTACTTAATTTGGAAATGGTTGACTTTCCATTTAGGGCAAGTTTTCATGATTGTTGCACTCACTTTAAGCCCATTTTGCATCAAGATAAAAGCTCCATTTGAAAATTTCTCCAACATAAAATTTGTTCCTCTTGTTCCAATCTTTCTAGAGATATAACATTTGCTCCATTTGGATTAGAATTGAGAAAGTTATGCTTAGTCAAAGTGAGACATTTATTTAGGACACTTAGAAAACTTTCTAAGTCCAAAATCTTCAAAATTTGTCAAGACTTCTTGGCTAGTTTCTTGCACTTAAAGGCATTATTTGAAAATACTTTCTTCACAACAATTGTACCTTCCCATGTACTCTTTCACATCCTTTTGGAATCATCTCATTTGGATCCATGGTTTGAGAGATACGTTCATTTAAAGTGGGCACCATGACTTGATTTTCTAGGCAGATTTTGGGCCTGGCTGGCCCAATCAAATTTTCTAAGCATGTTGCACAAACCAGTCACGTTTTTTTACCTCTTTTGGCCATGCATTGGACATCCATTCACTTAAGTTTGGCCCCAAATAACAACATTTTACACCTCACTTCACACTTTTATTCTTATGGATAAATCACTTATTAAAAAGCCCATGAGAACACCTAATTCACCCTATTTAAGAAGCTGAAACCCTAACCCTAAAGGGGAATTGGAATTTCGTGGCAAGGAGGCAAAGCTTAATCACATATCAGATTCCATTCCACTTCTATTTTCCATTAGGTAATCATCTCTTCCATGGTCATGTTTTGATATATCTACGCTTGCTTACCATGTTCATCACCATTAATCCTTCCATTTTCGTATTTCTTTTTCTTATTTAAAATATTTTCTTCGTCCATAAAATTACCCAAAAATATTTTTCACTTTTCTTAACATTTTATTAAAATTTATATAATTTTTATTTTCGTATTTTTTTAATATTAATATTTTATTTTAATTATTTATTCTAAATGGTCCATTTTAACACACTTTTTTTATTTATTTTATTTTTATGACTTAAAATTATTGTTACCATTTGATTTTTAGGGTGAAGGTTGACCACAGTCTCATGGTCAACCTGACCTTTTCTTGGAATTTTATTCCACATATTCAATTTATTTTGGATTTATTTTTGACCTAGTTTGGTTGGTGGACTTTTAATTTGACTTCCGTTTTATTTTAATTAATTCACGAACCAATTTTCATTATTTTTAAAATCTTTTTAGGGGATGATGATTTCCTCACCCCACATTATTTAATTTAATTTTTCATGATTTTCTTGATTAATTTACTATTTATTCTTGATTTATTTCTAACCTAGTCTTATTAATTGACTTTTGGTTTGACCTATGTTTTGTTTTAATTAATTCACGTACCAATTTTCATTATTTTTAAAATCTTTTTAGGGGATGATGATGTCCTGACCTCACCTTATTTAGTTTAATTTTTCATAATTTTTTTGATTAATTTACTATTTATTCTTGATTTATTTCTAACCTAGTCTTATTAATTGACTTTTGGTTTGACCTATGTTTTGTTTTAATTAATTCACGTGCCAATTTTCATTATTTTTAAAATCTTTTTGGGGGATGATGATGTCCTGTCCCCACCTTATTTAGTTTAATTTTTCATAATTTTCTTGATTAATTTGCTATTTATTTGTTATTTTTTTAAGTTGACTTGAATTTTCAGTTGACTTTTTTATGATCGATGTTTGACTTAGCGATTGCTTATGGCAATTGAAGAGATATTTTGATCCTCCCTTGTTCATCTCATATGCCATGTATTAGAGGCCTTTTACCTTGATTTTATTTGGTCCTTACCTCATTTCCTGATTAAATTATTCAGTGGACCCTTCGTGTGCATATTTTCATCTGTTTGATTCATTTGTTATCTTTTATACTTGTTTCTCTCATTCATGCTTTCTATTGCTTGATTATTTAACATGTTCATACTCCCATGCATTGTTTAAATGCTCCATTATTTGATTCTTTGGTTTGATTATATATTGTTTATTTATCCGATCTGATTGATAACTGTTGCCTACTTGTATGATGTATGAGGCATATATTCTTATTGTTTGTTTGCCATGAACAATCCCCATTCATAACAAATGTACCCCTCTCCCATAAAGTGTATAATATTTATTTCTTTATTTCTTTAGTCACCTGTTAATACAAGAATTAAAACGAACATCCGATAACCATTTCAAAATAAGATCAAAAGCTCGATCCAACGTCGAGTAATCATTTTCAATACTTAACATAACCAACACGCATTCAGCCATCCTCTTGTAAGTCGATTGCCTCAGGCATCACCATCTACCTGTAAGTCGATTGCCTCCGGCATCGCCATCTACCCTTATCCGTAACTCCTCTCTGCGCTCCATCTGTCGACTCTTGTACCGTTTAGGTAGCACCCATTAAGTAGAACCCTTTGTATGATAACATAGGTAGAATTCCCTTATTCTTTGCATGCTAACATTAGGTAGATGTTCCCCTTTGTAAATCCTAACACATAGGTCCATATTGCATGACAACTCTAGAGCAGAGCTTCCCCACTTTTAGACCTTCCGTGCGTATCCGATCTTGTGGCATGTCAGTCCGTTCTATTGCAAAGAGGTAACTGCCTATGACTCGATTCAGTGAGCTGCGACACCTACTGCTAGGACGTTGAACACACTGCCCACCCTCCTTTGACATAGCTGGTGTCCTCTTTTGTAAGTCCATATTCAGATGGCAATCCTTAACCCCTAGTTAGCCGAACTACGTTTGGCTCTGATTCTCATTCCAGATGAGATACGTAGGCATAAGACGCGACGTCTTACCGAGCACACTTCTCTTTAACCCATAGGTAGCCGAGCTACGAAGACTCTGATTCTCATACTCATATGAGATACGTAGGCAGTGGATGCGACATCCTTGCGAGTCATTTTCTTTTAACCTTCCTTTTAGTAAATAGTACTTTAGATATACCTACACCCTTTAGACTAGAACAACACTTATGAAAAGGGCTCCCTAGGAGTACCTAGGATGTTTTGGGTGCTTAAAACCTTCCCATTGCATAACCAACCCCCTTACCCAGATCTCTGACCTTTTTACTAGTTTTTGATTCGATAAAACTTTTAGGTTTTTGTTCGCTTTCTATCCATTCCTTTGGATAAATAGAAGTGCAGTGGCGACTCGACTTGTATGGTTTACCTTGGATTTAGTCAATATCTCTAATGGTAACGAATACCTCGCTACACTCTTCAGCATCAACATACGTGAAAGATGACAAATGGCTCACCAACAACGACTTCTCTCCACCAACAACTACAAGCTTATCATTCTTCACAAATTTCAGTTTCTCGTGTAGAGTAGATGTCATAGCTCCATCTTCATGAATCCATTGCCTTCCCAATAAGAAGCTATAAGCCGGGAGGATATCCATTACCTGGAAAGTAATTTAGAAATCACTCGAACCTATCTTAACTGGAAGGTCCACTTCTCTAATGGCAGATTTACGAGAACCGTCAAACGCTTTAACAACTACGCCAATATACCTCATCGGGGCGCCTTGATAGAAGAGTCTTAATAGAGTAGACTTCGGAAATACATTCAGTGATGATCCTGTATCAACTAACACATTGGAGAAGCGTCCTCCTTGCAATTCATTGAAATATGCAATGCCAAATTGTGATTTATGCCTTCCTCAGGAAGCTCTTCATCATAAAAACTCAGATTGTTACAAGAATTGATGTTAGCAGCAATATGGTCAAACTGATCCACAGTAATGTCATGTTCAACATAGGCTTGTTCCAACACTTTCTGTAATGCTTCTCTGTATGCTTCAGAATTCATTAGCAGGGATGGCACAAAGATCTTTGACGCGTCTGAAGTAGCTGTTCCACAACATTGAATTCACTTCTCTTGATTAACCTTAACACTCCATTATCATCATTAGTATTTAATTTGCTGAATTCACCAGACTGACACATTGGAGCACTAACCGGATTCACTATAGGAGTCACTGCCTTCTTCCCTACAAAAACATCTTCTACCATTTTAGGGAAAACTGGACTGAACGCACGACCATTACGGGTCACTTTGCTATATCTACAATATTCACCACTGAGTTTGCAACTGGTAGAGGAACCTCTTGATCATTTTCAATCATAATGGCATTGTACTGATGTGGCACATCTTTATCGGATGCATAAGGGACAGGGCCCGCTAACCGTATAACCAATAGTGATACCGATCTATTGACATTATTGTGGTTGTTGCTATCAAAATGAATGACTACCTACTCAGGGGTCTTGAATACTGGTACTATGACATTCACATCATCTCCCATATCCCTCAACTATTGAATCTGGATTACATTCTCATCCATCAACTTCTGGATATCTCTCTTGACAACCATACACCCACGGGGATTCACACTGCAAACGACACAACCATCATGGTCATGTTCACAGTCACTTATTAAACACAGAGTTCTATGCATTTCCACCAGAGACCTATGAATACGCCCCACATCAAAAACTCTAAAATTCCCTAGACAGTCGTCCACCATATTGACAGAAGCATTACCATGAGCAGGCAACGGATTGGCTTTCACATTAGGTGCTCTGTGCTTAAAAGACATCATACCACTCTTCACAAGCTTTTGAACTTCGTACTTCAGTGGATAGCAGTTTTCTATATCATGACAAGGGGCTCCCTGGTGAAAATCACAACGAAGATCAGGCTCGAACCACCATGGCAGTGGCTCAGGAATTTGTGGAGGGTTTCTTGGATGAATCAGATTTTTTGAGTACCAAGGATGGGTATAATTTTGCATACGTCATAGGAATATGGTCAAAGGAGACCTTCTTCCTCTTAAAATTTTGCCGGTGATGATTGTTGTTTTCGTAATTGGTTCTTTGTTGTAGTTGTTGTTGATGTTGTTGTTGCTGAATTGGAACTGATTGATTGTTGGAATTGTTCGAAAAAGCTGGAATTACTGAAGAAACTTGGTGCTGATGTTGACGGGGTTGAGAACCTTTCCTGACATGAGGCCTCCTCTACCTACCCACTGATACTGAATTAGTTTCTCCCTCCTTCCTCTTAGAGAAACTCCCACCATACTTCTTGCTAGCTGACGCCTCTTCTTTAGACAAACGTCCTTCACAGACTCCTTCTTCTAGCCTCATCCCCATGTTTACCATTTCGGTAAAATCATTGGGGGCACTTGAAATCATACGTTCATAGTACAATGAACTCAGCATCTTCAAGAAAATCTTAGTCATCTCCTTCTCTTCATGAGGCGGACTTATCTGAGCAACTAATTCTCTCCATCTTTAGGCATATTCTTTAAATATCTCCTTATCCTTCTAAGACATTGACCTCAACTGATATCTATCATGCGCCATATCTATATTATACTTGTACTGCTTGACAAAGACCTCACCCAAGTCGTTGAAAGTACGAATGCTTGTACTATCCAAGCCCATATACCATCTCAAGGCAGCTCCAACTAAACTATCTTGGAAATAGTGAATCAATAGCTGATCATTATCAGTTTGAGTAGACATTTTCCTGGCATACATAACAAGATGGCTCAGCAGGTAAGTATTCCCTTTGTACTTTTCAAAGTCTGGGACCTTGAATTTCATTGAAATCTTAACATTAGGAACCAAGCAGAGTTCAGCAACACTCTTCCCAAACAAATCTTCCCCTCTCAGAGTCTTTAACTCTTTGCGCAGTTCAAGGAACTGATCTTTCATCTCATCCATTTTCTCGTAGACATCTGGATTTTTAGACGGCTCAGAGTGGTAGACGGTGTCCTCAACACGAGGAAGAGTGTGAACAATTGGAGGTGGTACTGACATGACCGGGCTAAATACCGACATAGAAACAAATATGTGCGCATACCCTTCTAGCATAACATTTGGTGGCATTGCCCAAGGGAATCCAGCAGGCATAGCAGGAAAGGGTTGGCTGGCAGCAACAACAGGAACAGATGATGAAACAAACTAAGAAATGACTGTCCTCTGAGGAAGAGGAGTTGCAGGAGACGGTGACGACTGATTATGGGCAGCAATCATAGATTCCATTAGTGTCGTAAGTCTAGCGAGCTCATCCTTCAACTCTTTGTTCTCTTGCTCTAGATGCTCCATTCTCTTTGGTTGATTAGCACAAGTATTATAACGGTAAGTTAGCTTGGCTGATGCACAGAAGAAGAACTGATAAAACATCTAGCAGAAGAAACCTATTATGCAAATGATGCATGTAATGCAATGTTTTTTATTGTTTTTAATTTCAAGGAATCTATGAAGTCTTATTTGAAAATATTGATATATATATATATATATATATATATATATATATATATATATATATATATATATATATATATATATATATATATATATATATATATATCAATTAATAATAACAATTGACCATAAAATCTCTTTTCATTTATAAAAATTGGAAGGTTTACACTGAGTAGAATTTCAGAAACCAAAATACAAATACAAGAGAAAAGGAAACTATCATCCTAAGGATCCCTAGCAACTACATCAGATGATCTGGCTATGGGTGCATACTTCCTTCGGATGCGTCGAATCTCAGACTCAAAGGATGTCTTCATTTGAGCTTCTCAAGAACTAGCTGATGAACAATCTTTTTCCAAGCACCGGAAGGCCAGGGCATGCTAGAGGAAGATAAACCCTATGGATTTCTTTGTCTCTTCACTGCATGGTCTTCAAGAATCTCAATGAGTGCATCATTTTCCTTAGACTCAAGCTGCAACTCTTCATGCTTTAGGCTTAAAATATGGAACCGCTTTTACCACATATCTTTCTCTTGCTTCATCTTGGTCAGTGTGTCTTCCAACTCCTCTACATCTTGGTTAGGGAGAGTTGATGGCTCAACCACCACCACAGACATAGGTCTTTCACAAGCGTATGGCATCTTGAGATCCAAAGCTCTCTTCTTCATCCAAATGGTGTAAGCTTCCAAAGCTACATAATTGCATGGACCAAGCTCGAATCTTCCTTTCTTATGCACATTATGCCAAGCATGTAACATCTTTTTCTTCGAATGTTGGGGATCTTTACCCTCCTGATAGAATAAACCCTCTAACTGAGTGTTATTAGGTTTATCTCTCATAGGGAACCCAAGTTGAAGACTAGCCAAATCAGGGTTGTAGTTGATTCCTCCTTGTGTACCAATGAGAGGCACATTAGAGAACTCACCACAACTATCAATAATGTCCAAGCTAGTTAGTGCAAAATCATACCAAACAATATCATCATTAGTGAGAGACATAAGTCTCTGGGACCACCGTAGACATTGCTTGTTCTCCTAAAAAGTAGGCATCTCAGGCAAGTGCAAAATAAACCACTTGTACAGAAGAGGAACACAACACACAATAGTCCCACCACCTTTAGAATTTATCAAATGCAAAGAGAAATACATGTCACCCAACAGAGTAGGAACATGATTCCCATTCAATAAGATTCTAATGGCGTTAACATCAACAAAACTGTCAATGTTAGGGAACAAAGCTTAACCATAGATGAGCAGAACAAAAATAGCTTCAAAAGCATCGATGCTACCGGCCTAAGCAAAAACAGTAGTTTTTCCAATGAGAAACTCATAAGTCAACCCAAGAATTCCTCCTTTCTTCACCAAATGAGCATCAATCTCATATTTCTTCAAATGAAGAGCTTCAACTATGACATGAGATCTGGGAATCTCCTCCAATCCACTGAAAGGTACTTTGTCAGATACGGGCATTTCCAAGAGATGGGCATACTCCTCCAATGTAGGCACAAGCTGATAGTTAGGAAAAGTGAAGCACCGGTAGAGAGGGTCATAAAACTGAACCAGAACATTCAGAAGTCCTTCAACCACATCAGTAGATAATACAGACGAAAGCTTCACATGACGTTGCTTGAAGTCTAAGGGATCTAATATAAAGGATGTCAACTTCCTTAGCTCTTTCAAATCAGGACATTTAAAATTGTACCTCTTAGTGTTCCTTCGTCCATAATCCATAGTCTGAAAATATTTGCAAATAAGACCTTAGTTTCCTTGAAAAAAATTGTGATGAATGTCATGATGTGCATGTATGCATGAATGCAACAATCACAAACAAGGGATCACACACAAGGAAAACACAAATAAAGGTCAAGGGATGGATCAAGTCATCATCAAGATCAATCATCCATTTTGGTAGATTATGGTTTTCACCTTATCAACACCCAAGTTCCATTAATATTGACAAGACTTGATTGGATCAACCAAGAATCACAGGGTTTGTTGTGAGTCACGAGTATGAAGTCAAGTTAAGAACCATGCCAAAGGAGTGTACTAAGGATAAAAACTTGTAGATCATGTTCTAAAAAATGCCCAGAGTCTTATTCCCATCTATCGAATATTATAGGTTAGGATGACTGACTCATCAACCCATAATATTCTCAAGAGAAACCCGTCTGAATGTAGTATCATGTAACAATTGTTATCAAGTCTACACCTGAACAGTCTCCGCACTATGTCCTAAATAGGCCAAGTTGGGCTAAATGTTCTACGATCCTCAACTTCTCGAACCCCTGATTTAGAGAAAGTAATGCTTATCCATAAATAACTCGTGTGACATCAGTAACTCCAAAGAGATCTTCACTGAGTAGATGGATCTCAAGCCAACTTGTTAAGGACTACTCCACACAAGTTGAACATGACTATACCATCCTCCTATCTTAATTGCACTCAAGTTCGGGTTAGAACTTATCTCACAACACATAGATCACCAAGCACAATAGACATATTATATCACACAAATAAAATATACAAACATCAAATATACAAATATATACACACATAAAAAGTAGGCTAAGCCCACTGAGGACTATTTCCCCATTAGAGTCGCCACTTAATTTCTATAGCGGTAAATTCATGACCATCAAGCTATGGGTAAGCTTAACGTCATAAAACCAGAGTCGCCAAAGTGCTTTTATAGTTTCCAAAAGAAAAGGGAAAAGTACGAACAAAACTCAATGATAAGAAGTTTTCAAATCAAAACTAATAAAATTCCAGAGATTACAGGTAAGGGGGTTGGTTACACAGAGGGAATGTATTAGCACCCAAAGTCTCCTAGGTACTCTTAGGGAGCCCTTCTTTTATGTGTAAATGTATTTTTGGTATAAATGATGTTTGAGAAAAATATAGAGTGTGGGGATGAGAAAATAATTCATTGATTATATTTGTGTTTGACAAGACCTTTGGTCTTACGCCTACGTACCAACAAAAAAGGAGGGATCAAAACCTTGTAGTTCGTGGTAAAAATTTCAAAGAAGTTGGTGAATTACTGTTAACGAAAGTTTAAGTAAAAGGGGCACAAGAGGCCAAAAATTTTAATGGGATTTTTAGTTCTTTTTGTATTTTGAAATTAAAGTCAATATGGGTAAGTTTATTCACAGGTTTGATTAAGAAAAAGAGTTTGAAAATCCATTGACATAAGGCCAAAGTTTCTACTCATTTAATACATGTATAAGTTTGAAAACACAAGCAAAGAAGGTTTTTAAAAGAGGGAGAGATTTGAAATTAAAGAAGTGGGAAGAGATGAAGAGGTTATCCTAAGAACAAATTAAAATTTAAGAGTTGAAAAGATCTGACTAATGGGATACAATCCAACAGACAAGAATGTCATATAGAAACCCATTTCCTTTGGACCCTAATCAAGCAGTAATCAATAAACAATGAGCAACATCCAAGCATCAAGTGAAAACCAATGCATCAAATAAAGATAGCCATATCCAAGCAAGCACTCCAATAGCTAGCAGTCTTCATTGTCTTCCAATGTATCAGATGAAATATTCCTTGATCAACTCAGAACAAAATATTAGACATAAACAAATAACAAGATAATCAATTAAGCACAAAGACAGAGAAGTAGATGAATCAAAGAAATCCTCAAGGTCTTGCATCGGATGAAGGAAAAATTCAAGATAGCTTAGTCTCAAAATGTTGGCATTGGTCAAGTCCTTTAGCATAGGGAATGTTGCCTAATCCTAAGTCCAAAAGTTCAAATCAAGTTCAACAGTCCACCAAATGTTTTTTAGGGTTTTTCTTGTTATTAAATGTTTTAAGGTCCTAAGACCACAAACGAAACCAAAAGCAAGTAAATAATATATACAATCATAAGATATGGCTCAAATGAGCAAAGAGAAAATGACTTGAAAAATAAACAAGTTATATGAAATGTAAAGGGAAATGGATGATAAATGACTGAAATTTAAATTGCATAAAATAAATGACTTGAAAGTAAAATCATAATGAATAAGGGTTAGTCAATGGTTAGTCAAATGTTAGTGGTGAGTTTTAATTTATTAAATCATTCTTTGGAGAATACTCAACCATTCATTCACAAGTATGAATCATTAATCCAAGACATCTTCCATGAGAAGGGCATCAACTTGGATAATTCAATAAGTATGCCATTAGCTCCCATGAAAGGAAAAAAGGTCAAGTCTCCATACAATGACATGAAGAATGGGAGACTTACAACTCACTTACTAGAGTGCTATGCATTGAGGGTCAAATTTAGCTCTATGTTAAGCAATCGTAATTGGACTTATGTAGAAGTCACAACTTTCTAAGGTCGAGCAATAAAAATACAGGTGTTAATGCATGTTAGAGGTTTGGTACAAAGAACCAAACTCCTAAAGCATACCACACACTAAAAAATGGCAGGGACCTATCTCATTCATACTTGTATTGATTCATCTGACACAAGGTCATTGATGAATCAATTAGCCTTTAGACATTAGAGATTTCATTGGTCAAATGAGGGAATGGGGAAGAATAGGGATGAAGATGAAGAGGGGGGGGGGAGATAGAAACACAAATGAATCAACTACATTTTTAAACATTTAATCAATTAAAAATCACATTAAAATGAATTAAAATACATTTTTATTTGGACAAAACCTAAAATCCCTTCAAAACACGAAATAAATGGCCAAGGGGTTTATCCTAGGTCAAACAAGGTCAAAGGACCTTAGCCAAAAAATTTCACAATTTTTAGAAAGTCGGAATTATTTTTAAATAATTAAAAATATGCACAAAAACATTTAATTCATGAAAAATACCAAAATTAATCCAAAATATAATTTTAATTCAGAATATGGAAGAGAAAAATATTTAAATTTTTTTGGTGAAAGTCCCGTATTTTTTTGGATTAAAAATGGATTTATTATGAATTAAATAAAATAAGTGCAATTAAAAGAAAATCAGAAAATACGAAAAATCAAGGGGCCATCACATCTCCCTCATTAATTGAGGTGGCAGATCTGATGGCCAAGCATGTGCATTCCACAAACACCTCAGTCAACTGCACCACACACATGGTAATCAAAAGGAAAGGTCAGGATTAAAATATTTCAAAGGGATCTGATGGTTTGGAAGTGCCCTAGCTCCGATCATCTTCTCTGGTGGACCTCATCGGACTGGTCCACCACAAACCACCATAAAAATGAAAAGTGAGGACATGATTTTAAAGGAAAAGCGCTCAGGAGCACGAATCTGACATCCATTTTATCCAATTCCAAGTATATTGAAAGATACATGGATTTGAAAATTGAGGTTCATGATCTGAGTTGCTTCGATTTGACCTCAAGGCAACTCAATCTTGTTGCCTACATTGGTAGGACTTCAACCAACCAAAAATCAATCAAAATAGTTAAGAAATGAGGGAGAATCGAAGAAGATAAGTTTCTGAAATTTCACCTTCGGGTAGCTTCAATTCAGCTTGATCTTGATTTGGATTTGCTTGATTTTTCCTGCTCTTGCTTGTAGTGACCAATTGATATGAAAAAGGCAATGAATCCTTGGAGTTTGAACTTCAAAACAGAAGGTGAAATTTCAAACTTGATTTCGAAGAAACCTTCAAGGAATTCTATGATGTGAGGTTCTGAGATCTCTTGGCAAAGCTTGGGCAAGGTGTTTGTGTCATTTCTGAGGCAATGAACTTGTTTAAATAGGCAATGGGATTCCTTTTTGCACCCCTTTGAAAATTTGCCAAAATTAGCAAGTTGGTGCATGGATGCATGGGCAATGATTTGAGCCTAATTCACGATGTTATTACATTCCAATTTGTGCATAATTGACCCTACAGTAGTAACATGTAAGCATGCAAAAGGAAATGGATAACTGAATTCAAATTTTGCCAAAACAAACCTATGAAAGGAACCCTGCGCAAGTCCCTCAATCTTGGTCCAAATGAGGTGATCTTGGACTTTCTGGAAAGGTGGAATCAAGGGGAACAACTTTCATGTTGAACACTTTTCCATTTGTAGCTTTTATAATGATGAATTTTGAGGTGGAAGTTTGAGAAATCAAACATATTTGAAAATTTTCTAAGTACCAAGTCAAATGACCACTTCTTCCACCTTGATTAATGTTTGCTATGAGCTTCAAATGGAAATAATTACTTCATAAAAGTTGTATCTCTTTCATCCCTATTCAATTTGGTCAGAAATTTGACCTCATTTGTATTTGGCATGAGGGAGTTATGCATTTTAGAAATTGAGGAAAATTGTTTGTTCAATGGTAATGGCCCAAAATGACCTATAATGTTTCCTCTTGGCACATGCCCTTGCATGTTGAATTTGAAAACTCTCAAAGAATAAAAGTTAGAGAGGACATATTGAAATTCATCATGAAACTTGGATGGCCTTCATAGCATAAAAATTGAGCAATTTATGTTCCTTGTAAGTTGACCTCCTAACTAGGGCACTGACAAAATGACCTATAATCTTTCATCATAAACAAATGTCTTTCCAAGCAAAACTAGATCTTGATGCCAACATGAAAGTTGTTTGGAATGTCATCAAGAGTAAAGTTTCGCTTGAAAGCATTTTCATATGACAAAAATTGTAGGAGATAGGGTCTAGGGAACCCCCATTTTGACTAGTTGACTTTCTCTGGTCAACCACCTTGAACCTACTTGCAAACTTGAATTTTTATTTATATTTGGGACTCATGGAGGATCATATATGTATAATATGATGTAATATGAAGTATCCCTTGAAATATTTGAACATATGTTGAAGAAACTTGTTGAGGAAGTCACACAAGATACCCAGATGAACTAGGGTTTCCAAGGCAAACAAGCTTCAAATTCTTGATGATTTCTTGATCCAAATGATAAATGAAGGACATGGGATCCATATATGATGTCTAAAACCATTTTTAACCATCCCTTGATTGATCTCCTTGTATTGAGGGTCTCAAATCCTAGTTTTGAGCTTGATGAGGCATTGGTGGATGCACACACTACCTACAAAAGAAACAAAGTTATATATAGACATATTTTTGGTATTTTGGTTATTAAACAAAACAGAATAAAATATGATACAATCAAAATGTTATTGTGATCTCTCCCAATACAAACCCAATGAGTGAGGGGTAAGGAGGATGCCAATGTGTGATCCCAAAGCTAATGCATATGATGAGATAGCATGAGGGATCTTATGGTCAAAATTGGGGTCTTACACTTTCCACAACCGTCATGTTACCCTCCTTGTACCACCACAAACCATGCAACATACTCCCTCACGACTCATTACAAACCACGACAACAACATACTCTGTCATAAATCCAACAACAACACTCCAAGTAACATAAGTTATCGAGTTTCCGTCGAAGTTTCGGTAATTTTTTGTGTTGATTCATTTGTGCCCATGGTTTATTATGTTCCTTTGATCATGTTTGTTTGGTTTAGATGTTGTTGTTTGTTTTATTTGCAAATTCAGGAGAAAGAAGGTGAATCGTGTGTGTGTGTGTATGTGTGTGTGTGTGTGTGTGTGTGTGTGTGTGTGTGTGTGTGATGTTTTTGTGGAGAAGATGATAATGATAATACTTTTGTTTTGAACACGTTGTTGTTGCTGTTTATTTCCTTCTTTGTGTTTTTTCATTTTATGTTATTCTCTAAGTTATATATTTATGAAGGTATTAACTTGATAGAAAGAGGTTCATGGGGGAGTGGTTGAGACCTCGGTCTCCTAAGCTCCATGACTCAGGTTCAACCCCTTGTGCACCCCTTCTTGCTAATTTTTTTTTTCTCTTTTCCATTTTTGCTATATATTTCTTCTATATAATTTTGATTGCAAATGCTTATCAGCAAACGGGCCAGGGGGAGTGGTTAAAGCTTCACGCCTCCCAACCCCCATTTCTTGGGTTCAACATCCTTCTACCACTATTTCTTTTATTTTTGTTGATTTTTCCACTTTTTTCAAATTTTTCCATATTTTATTTTGATTTCTTTTACATTTTTTAACAATTTAATTTCTATTTCTTTGTGATTTTTGTGACGTGTATTTCTTTCTATTTAGTTCATTTACAATTTTGTTTTTGTTTTTAACTTTTAATTTTATTTTATTCTGATTACGACCATTGTAAATATGTCATTTTAATGTTCAATACAATGCGATAGTTGTGGATTTTTATCACATTTCCTTTGAATATTTTCATTTCTAAACATCAGATTATAATCTATGGATTTGACATTTCCCATGTCGTTATTCCACCGATTATTTTATCGATACATTGGTGGTATTTCTCCGTGTTTTGACCATTTGCATATGACGTTTCCATTGTTGTCAATATGCACAAACTGACTTTGAGCACATTACCTAAGGTTTTGTTTGCACTTCTCAATTTCCATTTTCCTCGCACATCCTTGCATTATTTGACTTTGATTCGCATTCTCGCATCACAATTTTAATATGTGCACGCTTCGATTTTACTTCTCTCGATTTAATTATTGAACATGTTGTACATATAACTTGTGTGTTGCTATTTCCTTCACATGGATTAGTCTTGGACCTTCTTACAATGAGACCATTCTCTTGTGCACTTACACTCATTTATTTATCTTTGTTGATTGGGCTTGATTTAATCATTTCATTATCTTGTATCCCCATTCGATAAAATGTACCCCATTCCCATGACGGGTAATAATCTTTACCGCTTTATTTCTTTGTTTGGTTGCTTGTTTAGCAAGTTATAACACAAAAATAAAATCAACCCTTTCTTAAAAATATCAAAAATAAAAACTTGATCCAACATCGAGTATTTTCTCAATAACCAATTCAATCATTTTTAACCCTCCATTCCTATCCATATTTATCCCCCTTTTCTTTCAAACCATTCCATTCAACCTTTTGCAATCGTTCATCAAATGCTTGATCCAACGTCAAGCCGTTTTCCCAATAAAAATCAAAACACTTAATAAATATTCAACACTTTTTCAATAAGAGAGATGAAAGGAACGAAGTGTAGTCAACGAGCTCCTAAGAGTTAGATCAAAGACATAGTTCTCGTCATGCTCAAATTAATTCCACAACGCTTAATAAAACTCGACTAGCTTCGAGTTCACTTTCTCAAGCAAACTTCAAAAACATTTAAAATACCAAAACTCTTTCGCAAATAAGATGAAAAAGGAGCGGGGTGTAGTCCAAAAGTTCCCGAGAGTTAGGAATCGAGATGTAGTTCTCGTCACTCCGAACTCTCTCATCATCCAAAAATACTTCAAACCAATCAAACTTTTTTTCTTGTCACCGTGCGATTGATCCTTAAACCTTTTTCTCAAACGAAAGGTACTTTGTCTTGATGATGCAAAACAATATTTTGTCCACTTGAACGTGTAAGTAAGCTTGCGACGTTGCCCACGAATTTTGATTTGTAAATCCATTTGACCATGATGCAAATGTTCCCTATTCCACTTGTATTGGGTAGCCAACAATGTTTTCGTCGATTGACATAAAGTAGCTTTTGCTAAAATCGACCAACAAATAATCATTTTCTACCCATAACTAAGTAAGACTTAAGTTCTCTATTGCATCCAGAGACACATAGGAGCGGGATTTTATAAATCTTGTCAGGAACATCAATAAAAAATCCAAAAACATTTTCTCTTTTCTTTTGATCTTATTCTTTTTTCCCTCCTAATAACTTGGGAAACCTAACATGTATAAGCTAACACTAACGCATACAACTAACCTAACGGTTCTTGTTGAGTACAATGGACGCGAGGGGTGTGAATACATTCCCCTTACGTAATTGACTCCTGAACCCTGATTTGGTTGCGACGACCAATATCATTGTCATTCTTTCTTGGGTTTTATCGATACTTCCCATTTCCTTTTCAGGAATAAATAAAGATCGATGGCGAATTTGTTCAGTCCATCCCGCAAGCGTGCGATTTCACTTCACTAAGCCGTATTCTCATTTTTTCAAAGTGTGAAAATATGTTGTAATCAAGGTCGCAAATTTCATATATTTTCTCTATAGATCTGGAGTACCCAAGCCAAATAGAGAAACTGTTTGTGAGAAATTATGTGAGTTTTCATCCTCTTTCTTTGTACATTTTTATATTTCGTTAATCAAAAATTCATTTATTCTTGTCATTTACTACAGTCATTTAATGTTGTTTATTTCAAGTTTCTTGCTTTATTGTCTTTAAAGTTTACTTTTACACTGTGTTCATTTAGACATTTGTAGTCACATCTTATACATATGTTCTTGTAAATGTTTTTGCATAAAACCAATCCCAAGATTTTTCAATTTAATCTCAAAGACTTTCAAACTCGTGATTGTTTGCTAAAAATATCTGCGAACAACTGTATGTTATTCGTTTTATGACTGGGTTGAATGAAGACTTCAATGTGGTTAAATCTCATATTTTATTGCTTGATCTGTTGCCTACTTTAAACAACTTTTTCTCCATGCTCATTCAATATGAACGCCGAATTTCTCTTGTTCCAGTTTCTATTGATGAACTTAAGATCCTCGAAAATATTGTCGATATGGATAGAAAATTTGCACCTTTTGTGCCAAATCAGGTCACACAATTGACACATGTTATCTTAAACATGGTGTACCTCCTCAACTGCAACACATTTCAAGTTCCAATGCTCATAATGTTGATGTTGATTACATATATAATGCTCATCTTGATTCAAGTCGTGATTCTCAAGCCGATCATCAACGTCCACCACAGTTCACTAATGAGAAGTCTTATTCTCTTGTATCACTACTTCAGGCTTCTAATGTTGGTAGACAAAAAACTAATACATCTGCTTCTAATAACGTGAACTCAATCCATTCATCTAGTCATCAATCAGTTGTCAATACAGGTAACACATCAACTTCCTTGTGTTTAGTTAACAATTTAACTATTGGTTCTTGGAACATGGATTCCGGAGCTAGTAACCACATTTGTGGTTCCCTCCATTGTTTCCATTCATACCATGATATTAATCCTGTTGACATTAGGTTACCTAATAGATATTTTTCCATAACTAAACAAATAGGTACAATATATTTTACATCTGAATTTTTCATTCTAAATGTTTTATTTGTCCCTAATTCTTCTTGAATTCAATTTCAGTTTCAAAACCATTTCTTGATTTGCATTAGATTGTCAATTTCACAAAGTATAAATGTTTAATCCAGGATCCCCAGTTTCAAAACCATTTCTTGATTTGCATTCACCTCAATTCCACAAATCTTCCAGGCAGAAGCATTTGCCTTCTTATTTAGCAGATTATGAGTGTAATTCCTCAAATGATTCAACTGAATCAAAATCTTCGGGTATACTTTATCCCATCACGTATTTCCATTCATTTTTTAATGTATCCCTTCTCATCCTGTTTTTTTCACATCTATTACACAAAAGATTGAACCAAAATCCTTAAAGGAAGCTAGTATGTTTGATTGTTGGTTAACAACCATGAAGTCTAAATTAGAAGCACTAGAAAAAATTGGTACTTGGATAATTGTAGACCTGCCTCCTCATGTTAAACCTATAGGAAACATATTGGTTTTTAAAGTCAAACATAGGGTCAATGGCTCCATTGAGAAGTATAAGGCACGATTGTTAGCCAACGATTACAATCAAATTGAAGGTCTTGATTTTTTTGACACATTCAGTCATGTAGCAAAGCTCACTACAGTCAGAATACTACTTGCTCTAGCATCAATACACAACTAGCACTTACATCAGTTAAATGTTAATAATGCATTTTTTCATGGAGATTTTCAAGAGGATGTATATATGACAATACCTGATGGTGTCAGGTGTGCCAAACCAAATCAAGTATGCAAGCTACTCAAAAGTCTTTATGGCCTTAAGCAATCAAGTAGGAAATGGTATGATTGGCATCATTACTAATCCAAAAAGGATACACACAATCTACCTCTAATTATTTACTCTTCACACTAAAAACTAATTTTTTATTTCACTGCATTATTAATACATATGTTGGTGATGTCATATTAGCAGGTACTTCACTTGTTGAATTTCAGAGAGTCAATGCCGTAGTTGATTGCAATTTTAAGATCAAGGACTTAGGAGACTAAAGTACATTTTAGGCTTGGAAGTGGCTCATTCATAGTCTTGTATAACCATATCATGGAGGAAATATTGCTTAGATCTATTATTCAGGATTATTGGGAACCAAGCTCGTTACTAGTCCACTTGAACCATTTGTCAAATTGCATCAAGACAATGGTAAACCTTTTGAAGACATAATTGTTTACCGGAGACTCATAGGCAGATTGTTATATCTTAACAAAAGGCCTGAAATCACCTTTGCTACTCAACAACTAAGTCAATTTCTCCATTCTCCCACATGACACGTTTTAATGCAACTTGTAGAGTGGTAAAATATCTGAAGCACAAGCCTGACAGAAGTTTATTTTTGTACATAAATTCTGAGGTGAAAATTTTAGCTTACTCGGACTCTGACTGGGCCGATTGTATTGATTCTCGAAGTTGTATTTCAAGATATTATTTCTTTATTAGCTCCTCTCTAATTTTATGGCATGCCAAAAAGAAACATATAGTTTCTAGGTCTTCTTCTGAGATAGAGTACAAAGCTTTTTCCATTGCCACCTGTGAGTTACAATGGCTGCTACATTTGCTTCAGGATCTGCATATCACTTCTACAAAACAACTTGTTCAATATTGTGACAACCAAAGCGCCCTTCACTTTGCCTCTAATCTTGTGTATCATGAGAGGACTAAGCTCTTGGGTATATACTGCCACTTAGTAAGGGAAAAGGTACAAAAAAAATTTCTTATATTCTTGCCAATTCCTTTCAAGAACATCTAGCTGACTTCCTGACCAAACCTTTGCCTCCTCCCAACTTTAATATATTTATCTTGAAGCTTGGCATGATAAATATTTATACTGATCAGGTAGGTTGAGGGAGGCTATTGAGATTTTCAAACTTAGTTGACGTAATGGTTGAAATTAGTTCAACTTGATCATAGGATTGTAGAAGTGAGGTGTATTGTATAGGTTTTACTTTACACTAATATAAAGTTGTATTCATCACACTTTATAACTAATTCATTGAGAACCAATGCATGTTACAGTTGGTTATCTTCTCCAACTGTTTCTGTTATCTTCATGTTACATTGTCATCTTCATGTTACATCACAGTTACGAACTTTCTTTCCACTCTTGCAATAGTTAGGACCAGTTTGTTTTAGCTTTAAAAAATGGATATTTTCTTTGTATTTTTGAAAATGGATTTTACAAAAATGTTTTTCAAAATATTACAAGTTTTTTTAAATTTATTTTTTATAAATTAAAAGATTAAATTGTTCATTATATAACATAAATATATATTATTCAAGATCAAAACATAATCAAAATCACAATTTTTAAAAAAAATTGTATCTCAAAAATGATTTTTAGAAAAAACTATTTGAAATAATTTCAAAATTAAGTGATTTTTTGAAATTTTGATATCCAAAAAAAGTTTCGATAAAATGACAAAATACCTAAAATAAAATTTTAAGAATAACTATTCAAACAAAATTTTCATTTAAAACTTTTATGAAAAGTCTTTTTGTAAATTTCTTTTACACTAAAATATATAATACTATAAAAATCATTTTAAAAATAAACCAAAACAAACGGACCCCTAGAGTTATACACTTTTTGGGAATAGATTATCTCCGGTGTACCTTTCACTTGTTTTTCATCCAATTATAATCTCAACCATTAAAAACCAATACATTCAATATTTATATATTTTATCACGGGAGAGAATCTGCTACCCACTTTTTTAGACTAGAAAGTGTTGGTATATCAGGAATTTATGACTTGGTTGACCGGTGGATGGATTAGACTAGTAGGACAAACACAAGTGACAAGCCAAAACTTCATATTTTTCTTGCATACCTCCTCTCCTTAATATAAGGCAACCTAATTTTCCAAGATATTTGAATGGGAATGGCAAGGAGAATATATTCCTATAATCCTATTAAAGTGTATTTTGACTTGCGGTAAACATGGAAATTCTGTAAGGATAAACATAAAACTGTAGAGCCGTGGGTAAAGTTTTCCTCAATATACTTAACCACTTTTGTTTGGTGAAGATAACAATAATTTTATTTAGTTAATAACTCAACAATTCCTTACATCCCATCTCATGGGTAAGACTTTCATTGAACTAACGATACAACATTCCAGTTCAACCATTTAATTGAATATATATGTGTAAACTTATTTTCATAATTAATGTATACAAATTAAACTCCTTCATTAATTTTCATTTGGCAATTCAAAGGCTTCCTTCACCATCCTCCTTCTTCCTTCTTGCTTGAAGAATTCTTCAAGAAACTCCGAGAAACGATAATTTCGATACTTAGGAGGGTGTTCTTCATCTATCAAAACTTGAATTGGACCAACAGTATTGTCTACGCTTGGTCCATAAAACATCGCCATAGACACTCGTTGACTCACATTATTCGTAACAGCCCTATGAAGTACACTTTTGTATCTTCCGTTGCTTAGAACCTATATATTAAAAATACAAATCATATATGGTACACTCTTTTCAAGTGATCTCTCAAATTTGTATAAAAGGTACATACCTGAATTTGATCAGCTAGATTGATGACAAAAGCATTGGGAACAAAAGGTACAGAAATCCATTTCCCATCTTTGTTAACTTGAAGACCGGAAACTTCTGATTGCAAAAGTACAGTGAGAGCATTGAGATCAGTATGCTCAGTTAGACCCATGGTTAACTCTGGATCTGGACATGGTGGATAGAAATTTGCTTGTGCTCTTTGTCTAGGCTGCTCACCTAACTTCTTCAACAAACAATCCTCCTCTAAGCCAAGCCCTATTGATATCAAACCTAAAAGTCTTCTCACCAATGAACCTATTTCCTTTGCATATTCAGTGAAAGCCTCTCTGCAAAAAGCATAAAAATAAATATCTATGTTTGGTTATAAAGAGACATTATGAGGCAAGGACACTTCAAAAACCATATCATCTGCACACCAACGATAATTTATAAAAATTAATAAATTAAATGTAATCCTAATTGTTGTTGGTGAGGTGTTGGTGAGATCTCTGATACCGAAACGGACAGACACGTCTTTTTTTTATAGGCGTTGGTACAAGAGCCGTTAGAAATTTTCTTACCTGTATTGAGTTCTAATTTTTTCTGGTAGAAGAGAAATGGTATCATCAATAGGATACCATGGATGACTGAAACATTCACTCCAGCACTTGATTTTTTCTCCACCTTCCACTTTAAGATAATAATTGAGAAATCTTACACTCTTGGTATGATCGGTTGAATAGAGACTCTCTCTTTCCTCTGACGGCAGTTCAAAAAGGTTAGTAATGGCTTTCATCATTTTATGGCAAACCTGTTCAGGAACACCATGGTTCACAACTTGAAAGAAACCAAATTCCTCACAAGCCTTTGAAATCTTGTGAATAACTTCCAAGGATGGAGGGTTGTTGTCATGAGAGTAACTCAAATCAATTATGGGGATTGAGTCTAGAGATTTAACCTCTGAATGGTTTGGTCTTTTGCTTTCTGGGAGGATGAAATTGTTGGGAGTTACAGAAAGGGGAGAAGACTCGTTGGCTAATTGGAATGACTTCATTTTATTAGAAATTTTGAGATCTAAGTTCATTCAACAAAAGGGAATACTAAATGCAAACTCTATAAATACAATCATAGGCCTTATCGCAATTATTTATTTATTTTTTATTAACAATATTTATATGTTTACTAATTGCTATATTGATTATTGGTTTTGATTAAGTTACACACGCTATTGTCTAAAAATTTATAAATCATTTTTACATAGTCAAAGAGAAACAAATTATGTAACGTGTATGTAGGTAGAGAACTTCAAAACAAATTATATATACCTCATATTAAACTGATATATATATTTATTTATATTTGTTATGGGTCTTCGTCCAAAAAGTGAGAGTGAAAGCTCAATTATAAGATAGAAAGTTATCACTTAAAAGGAGTAGTTGAATTAGTTGAATTCGTTCTTTTTTATATTGTTGGGATCCCAAAGGATTAACCAAAGTTAAAATTGGAACAATACACAATTTTGTAAATGACAAATTTGTTAAATAAATCTTTGGAAGATAACTTTTACGATCATATTCAAAGGTATTTAAATACATAAAAAAAACTCTAATACTAATTCAAAAATAAAAATAAAATAGAAATTGTTAAAATTATGAAAAATAAAATAGAAATAACTATAATTATAGAAATTATTAAAATGTTGTTTTCGGGATTGAAACAACTCAGATGGCTTAAAAAGGTATAATAAGAGTCATTCTGACATCAGACGTCAAACTTGCGCAAATCCTACCAAACCTTTCTGACATGTGACTTCTTCTTCGATACGCGCATTCGACCTTCCTTCATTAGTCTCCTTCACCTCTGAAGAACTCGACCCCGAGCTCTCTTTTTGATAAAGAGTCTCATCTGTTTGATATGCATGAATATCATCAATATTAAAAGTATTGGATATATTCGTATAATTCGAGAGAGCTACCACATAAGCATTATCGTTGATCTTTCAGGTCACTTTGAACTGACCATACTTGTGGGATTGTAGCTTGTAGTAAGTACTAATTGGAAACTTCTCCTTATGTAGAAACACCATGACATCGTCTCCCACATTGAAAACTTTAACTTTCCCGCGTTTATCTCGCATAAGAGGCAAATCATTTGGTAGCTCATATGCGCTCAACCCTTGAAAGCCTCTAAGATCCCTAGCACTTCTTCTGAAATTGTTATTCCTTCTTTACAACACTCATCATCCCTTTAATCACCACTAGACTGAAAAATTCAATTTATTTAACAACCTCATCAAGCTCCTTTTCACTATGCGTCATCACCAAGAAACTTGACTTCTTTCCTCCTTGATTCTTATCAAAGTGCAAAATGTGAGTCATAGCAATTTTATGTGTGCCACATGTAAACAGCATCATGTTATCTCATCCTCGATAAGTGATAGCATTATCAAACTTCCATGGCCTACCAATTAAAATATGACAAACATTCATATCAAGAACATCACAAAGTATCTCTTCTCTATAATATTTTTCGGTGAAGATAGGAACTCTACAGACTAGTGTTACTCAAACTTGGGAATCCTTGTTTACCCAATAAAGGGTGTATGGCTTCTCATGGTGTTCTATAGAAAACTTCAAATGATCTACCAATTTATGTGATACCAGATTCTTCATGCTTCCATTATCCACAATCAGATAACGCATCTTGTTCTTGATAGAACATTGTAATTTACAAAAAAAATTATGTTTCCCTTCATCTTTGGATACTAGTAAAATTCTCTACAACATAAAATTTACCCTCTCGTCAGATTCTTCCTCTGAAAACTCAACCCTTGCATATTCATCATTCTCAGGTGCATATCCTTTTCTTTCCTCTTCCTCTTCCCTTTCTTCCGTAATAACATTGACTCTCCTTGTTGGACAAACATTGGATCTATGACTTATTTCCTTACAATGATAACATGTGTCTCTAGTGGGTTTAGCATATGGATTATTCTACCTCTGGACTGGTGTTTTACCCTGCTTGACACCATTAAGATTGTTAGTCCCCTTATTCTCAAGGCTGTAATCTCTAGGTGTTTCACTCTTTTCCTTGTCTCCTATAGATTCAAAGTTATTATGCGCTGAATACCTAAAAGATGAGAAATTTTGAGGGGAATATCCATCAACTCTTCCTTAAAAGTTAGGCTGGATGCCTCAACCACAATCTATACAGTCTGCAAGCTATCTTCTCATGCAAAGATCCCTTTTAGCAACTGAAGTGTAGAGTTACCTTATGGATCTATGATTATCCCAATTCATTATGCTCAGAGAAACGCATGAACTCAGTTGTGTATTCTGTTACATTTCTCTTTCCTTAAACACACTCAATATAAATCTTATAAAAAATTTGATCACAACCCTCTGATAAAAACTGCACCAGTATCAATTGTTTCATTCTTCTCCAAAATATGACTGGCCCTTTTCTTTGCCTTTGTATCTAAACAAGCTTATTCCCATATGCCTTCTTTGGACCTCTTATGGATCCTTTCTCAACTCAGGGGAGGCGGACCTGACTGTGTATTCTAGGAGAAGTTAGGGCGCAAGGAAGCCTAGAATATTAAGGATATGTAGAGTAGAGCACAACCCTAAATCATTTATAAAGAAAAGCTATTGGATGGCGGAGGCAGCCAAGTGCCAAGGAATTCGAAATTTAGTCGAACATCAAATAAAGATTTTAGGTAGCCCATGGAAGAGAACAAATACAGGCCCCACCTGAGTTTTGAAGCATATACTCCCTTGAACACTTCAATGAAGAGAATCTTGAAAGAGTGTCCCAACACTGAGTTTATGGAGACTGGGATAAATAGGCCATACCCCGTCGGGAATCCTTCACAAACTGATAGATCCAAATACTTTCATTTCCATAAGAGTCACAACCACAATATCAACAATTTCATACAACTGAAGGATGTAATTGAGGGGATAATATGAAGGGGGGCTATCCTAGTACACCAAGTATGACAAAAGAAGTCCATATTATTATGCCAAGAGAAAGCAATTCACTATGAAAGTTATTGAAGTCGTAGTTGCGATAAAAGGCAAGGGGGAAAGCAGTAGAGAAGATGACAAACACAAGGGGAAGTGCCAACATATTTCTTCCATTTTGGAGGTGCACAAGAGTAAGCAATCTTTCCAAGAGTACAGTAAATAAAACTATTGTGAAGCTGATGGTCTCCATCAAGAAGGAAGGGAGTACATCTATCAGGATCTCAGAGAGACCTATCCTTAAGTTTCGGGATAGTAAGGAGGTTAAACAAATTCTACAACCATCACATAAGATCATCTTTTATTTAAATTAGTTTTATTAGTAACATGAGCATATAAATAAATTAATCAAATAATTTAACAATCTCCCACTTGACTCTTGTGACAGATTGATGATTCAAATTTATATCATGATTGTGCATCATTCATTAAAAGTATCAAGTCATCTTAAATTGATCTGAAATGATCGGATCAGGTAGGTCAAACTTTATCCACCTGCTTGATTCCTTCCATGTATCATGAATTAGTTCAATTCAAATAATTTAAAGGAATACAATACTATGTGTCTTTCATGTCTCTTCAAAGACACATTGTGGTCATCACATGTTAACGATAATGTATACTATATAATATGGATAACAAAACTAAATAGAAACATAACCTTAATTAAATTCACAAGTGTCATACTATACGAATATTAAAAAATACTCAATCCTAAGGTAAATCTCTACAACCATAAGGATATAATTATTTCCTTAAAGCATGCCATAATGTTAACTCCATAGTAAGTATTAATCACAAACTTTTTTCTATTCTTCCATCATATTTCTCCTCAAACCATAAGAAAAACATACCAAAATATGGACTTTCTTTAGTCAATACATCCCGTAAATTCTGAATTTGAGTAGCCAAATGTGGTTCTATATATGATGTGCATATACTATCGTTAAATTATTTTGATGGTGAGAGCTGTAAAATATATATATATATATATATATATATATATATATATATATATAATATATATATATATATATATAATATATAATATATATATATATATATATATATATATATATATATATATATATATTATATATATATATATATATTATATATATATATATATTGATTACAACTCTTCCAAAGGTTCATGATGATGTCATCTGAACAAGAAAGAGATATCACAAGTCTCATTAGATGTATCCAGTTCAAGTTGTAAGTGTTAAAGAGAAATACAAATCAAAAAAAGGAACTTGAAGCTATCTTGAAATCTTGAAGTTTTGATCTTGAAGTTAAAGATATGAATGCTTGAAGCTCAAAGTTGTAATCTTAAAGAGGTGAAAGTGTGAAAGCTCACCTGGTCTTGTGCTTGGTTTTTTTCCTAGTTTTTATTAGTTAATTATAAAAGGAACAAGAGTAAGTATTTAGGTACTAAGGTAATGCATACATATAAAAATATTTTCAAACCTCATCTCTTTGATAAAATAATTTAAACCAATCCGAGAAAACACTTAATTGGTAACAAGTTTTTTTTATCAATTAAGAATATAAAAAATACACTAGCTAATCAATTAAGATATTCTTCTAATCTATTAAATCTAAGTGTAACATCTCCTATTAGATTAAGGAGACTAATAATGGAATAATTGAATTATAATTTCCAACTTTCCTATTTAGATTTTCTAATTGATTAATACATAGATTTAATCGATTAACTCATTAAAATGACCCATGATTTTTTTTTCTTTTTTAGCCAATTTTTTTTTCTCCATAAAGGATGTTTCTTCTCATTTCAAAACACATCATTTTTTTGAATAGAAACTTTTCTATTATCTTTCTTCTCTCATTCTTTTATAAAGTCCTTTTTCACTAGAGTTGATTTAGTGCCAAGAGAGTGAAGAGTTTCTTCTGAGAGTTTTGTTGTAGTGGTGTTGTGCTGAAATTATTTATTCAATAGCATATTTCTCTTGTAATATTTTACTAATAGATTTGAAGGTTGCAAGTTAAACTTGTAAAAATTTTAGGGAAATGTTATTGAGTTGAGTCTGTATAAAAGCTCTAGTTGTTGCTATAAGGTTTTTGGGTTGATCCTGTGTCTAAGCTCAAGTTTTTGTGAAAGATTATTTAGGTTGATCACGTGAAAAACTCAAGATTGTTTTACAGGAAATCTCAAGGGAAAACTCTTGGGAACTAGCACTACTACAAAAAAGTACATATTATGATGCTCATTTCAACACGATTCATTGAAGGACTGTGGTGACATCTTAAAAATCAGGCGCCGTCATTTTATTTATTTTCTCATTAAAAATAATTTACATTTTATCATGGTTGGATAAAGAAACTATGGTTAAAACTCGTAATATTCATAGGTTTGAATCTTAGCACCAGCAAATTTGTGATTCTTTAATATTATAGTGACACCTTTTTTTAAAGTTATTTTAAAACTAAATATAAGCTAGATTTTACCATTGTTGAATATTTCAACCATGATGATATGTTTTCTTTTTTGTATTTTTAAATGGTTAAAAATTGGCGCTCTGATAAAATTAAATTAAATTAAATTAATGGGATATCACCACGGTTGGTTTATCCAACAGTGGTGAAATGTTATATTCTTATTCAAGAAACACAACTTGGTTTTTCATGTCTATTTTGGTTCCATTTCCTTACAAAATAAAACATACGTACAACATTTAGGAAACCATTTAAACCCTAACAAGTTTTTCATTTCCATTAACTAAGAGAACCTTAAACATGTTACATCTCCAACTCGTTCATCATTGGTTCATCTCCATTTCTTTACCATCATATCTTTTCAACCTAAATCTTCAGTAAATGTGAAAAAGTCCATCAATATCACTACGCCAAAAACTGGAATAGACAGCGCACCTTAGAGGGCGCTTTCTTAAAGAAGCGCACTCTAAAGTGAAGAGAAAAATAAGGAGGAATAGACAGCGCACTTTAGAGGGCGCTTTTGAAACAAAGCGCCCTCTAAAGTGAAGCAAAAAAATAATGAGGAAATGGAGGGACACCAATAGAGGGCGCGTTTATGAAAGCGCCCTCTAAGGATACCCTTAGAGGGCGCTTCTAAGAAAGCGCTCTCTAAGTCCATGTATAACAGCGCACTTTAGAGAGCGCTTTTGTAACAAAGCGCCCTCTAAAGTGAAGCAAAAAAATAATGAGGAAATGGAGGGACAACAATAGAGGGCGCGTTTATGAAAGCGCCCTCTAAGGATACCCTTAGAGGGCGCTTATAAGAAAGCGCTCTCTAAGTCCATGTACAACAACGCACTTTAGAGGGCGCTTTATTACAAAAGCGCCCTCTAAAGTGAAGCGAAAAAATAATGAGGAAATGGAGGGACAACAATAGAGGGCGCGTTTATGAAAGCGCCCTCTAAAGATACCCTTAGAGGGCGCTTCTAAGAAAGCGCTCTCTAAGTCCATGTACAACAACGCATTTTAGAGGGTGCTTTATTACAAAAGCGCTGTCTAAAGTGAAGCGAAAAAATAAGGAGCAATAGACAGCGCACCTTAGAGGGCGCTTTTTTTCCACAAGCGCCCTCTAAGGTCCCCTTTAGTAAACATTAAAATTATAACATACTGCGCGTTTTGTTATTTCACTCTCTGTTATTTTCGTTCTTTTTCATGTTAGGGTTCTAAGGCGTTCTCCTTCCACCTCTGTTAGATCTACGACGTTTCCTCCTTCTGGCACCAAAGGTACGTTTGTTTCGTTTTAGCTTTGCCCTATTTCTTGCTTTGTTTTAGCTTTGCCCCATTTCAGTTTTATGTTATTGTTGTCTATGCTACGTTTGTTTCAACCTGTAAAGTTTCAATATTCATAGTCATTTTAAATTTGATAGCGCATGCGTTAAATTTCAAGCCCTACGTTTGTTTGGGTTTATTAGGCAATTGACGGTTGGTTTTTAGTGACCATGATAGCGCATGCAATGGGACTACATTACCCAGTAGTTAGGGTTATACGACCTATGAATATCTGATTTTGTGTCAACACCAGTATCATTAGAAACCTAGGTCCGAATGTGTTTGAACTCTTCTGAAATTGTTTTTTGTTTATTCTAATTAGTAATGGATAATACATGGATGTCTTCCAATCGATTGTCGAGAGAGTACGAGAATGGGGTATTAGAATTCGTTAAGTTTGCCGTTGCGCACGCCGAAGACCCCAGTAGAATGATATGTCCTTGCTTGGGTTGTTGTTATGGGAAACGGGTTGACGCAGTTCAGTTGACATCGCATCTAATGAGGCATGGAATTGATCGAAGTTATACATGTTGGAATTTGCATGGTAAGAAAAGTAACGAGAATGTTGAACCGGGGGATAGTACGACCTATGCCTCAAACTATAGTGGCGCAGATACATACGATTGTGATCGAGTTGAAGAGATTGCAGAAGCACTTGAAGGAGATCTTAAGGATTGTCCCGAAATGTTTGAGAGGTTGGTAAGTGATGCAGAGAAACCTTTGTATGATGGTTGCACTAAATTCACAAGATTGTCTGCGGTATTAAAGTTGTACAACTTAAAGGCAGGCAATGGGTGGTCGGATAAAAGTTTCACAGAGTTATTAGCCCTTTTGAAAGATATGCTTCCTGAGGATAATGTTCTTCCCAATCGAACATATGAGACCAAAAAGATGTTGTGCTCTATTGGCATGAGCTATGATAAGATACATGCATGTCCAAACGATTGCGTTTTGTTTCGAAATGAGTATGCATCGTTAAATGAGTGTCCTAAATGCGGTGTCTCGCGATATAAGAACAAGTTGTCTCCAGCAAAGGTCTTGTGGTATTTTCCTGTTATTCCGAGATTTAGACGCATGTTTCGTAGTGAAACCGATTCAAGACACTTGACCTGGCATGCAGATGAAAGAATTATAGATGGAAAGTATCGACATCCGGCAGATTCACCACAGTGGTTGAAAATTGATAATGATTATCCTGAATTTGGAGAAGAATCAAGAAACCTTCGCTTGGCATTATCTACTGATGGAATGAACCCACACGGTATCCAGAGTATCTCACACAGTACATGGCCTGTGATTATTATGATTTATAATCTACCTCCATGGCTATGTATGAAGCGTAAGTACATGATGTTGTCTATGTTGATTTCTGGACCTAAACAACCAGGGAATGACATAGACGTGTACTTGAAGCCCTTAATCGAAGATTTAAAGATTTTGTGGGAGACCGGTGTGGAGGTTTATGATGGATATAGGAAAGAAAGTTTCAACTTGAGGGCGATGTTGTTTGGCACAATTAATGATTTTCCAGCATACGGAAATCTATCAGGGTATAGCATAAAAGGTCAATGTGTGTGTCCTATTTGTGAAGATAAAACAGATTGGAAGCGCTTGGAGTTTGGTCAGAAGAATGTCTTTCTCGGTCATCGGAGATTCTTAAATTCAAATCATCACTACCGTGGATGGAGAAAGGGGTTCAATGGAGAGACAGAATAAGGCAGAGCTCCACCTATATTGACGGGTGATCAAATTTTTGAAAAGGTGAAAGATTTGGATACTCAGTTTGGCAAGCCTTTTGCCCACACACTTGTCAAAAGTGGGTGGAAGAAGAGGTCAGTTTTTTTTGAATTGCCGTATTGGAAGTCCTTGTATGTGAGACATTTTCTTGATGTTATGCATATTGAAAAAAATGTATTTGAAAGTGTTATTGGCACGTTACTCAATATACAAGGAAAGTCTAAGGATGGCCTTAAGGCAAGAAAGGACTTGATAGCGATGGGAATAAGAACTGAATTAGGACCCTTGAAGAAAGGAAAACGAACATATCTACCGCCTGCTGCTTATACTCTATCTAGAAAGGAGAAAAAAACATTGTGTAAGTTTCTAAGTGAAGTTAAAGTTCCAGAAGGGTACTCTTCAGATATTAGAAGACTTGTGTCTATGAAAGACCTCAAGTTAAAGAGTTTAAAGACCCATGATTGCCATGTTATAATGGAACATTTTCTCCCAATAGGTATACGTTCTATTCTTCCAGAAAAAGTAAGAAGCTCTATAACTAAGTTGTGTTCTTTCTTCAAGTCAATTTGCAGTAAGGTGATCAATCCTGCGATCTTACCAATGTTGCAAAAAGAAATCGTTATTACTTTGTGTGAGCTTGAAATGTTTTTTCCTCCATCATTTTTTGACATAATGGTACATCTAGTTGCTCATCTTGTGAAAGAGACACAATTGTGTGGACCAGCTTATATGAGATGGATGTACCCTGTTGAACGTTATATGAAAATATTAAAAGGGTACGTGAAGAACCGAAGTCGACCAGAAGGTTGTATGGTTGAAAGATACATTGTTGAAGAAGCGATTGAGTTTTGTACTGAATATTTGTCTAATGTTCAGTCAATCGGACTCCCCAAGTCTCAGCTTGTCGAAAAGAAAGAAGGAAAAAATCTAATTGGAAATAAAATCGTGGCAGTATCAAGGGTCGAACGGGATCAAGTGCATTTGTATGTTCTGCACAATGAGAATGAGGTTGAGCCGTATGTTGAAATTCACAAGGATGTTCTCCGAGGTTTAAATCCCAATAGAAATGAAAATTGGATAGTACGAGAGCACAATCGATGTTTTATACCTTGGTTTAAGGATCATATTTATTCAAAGTATTATTCAGATCCCGCTTCAATAACAGAAAGGTTGAGATGCTTAGCATATGGTCCAAGTTTCCATGTTTTTTCTTATAGCGCATACGCAATTAATGGATACACATTTTATACCAAAGAACAAGATGATAAAAGTACTATGCAGAATAGTGGTGTCACCGTGGTAGCTGAAGCAATGCACATATCAAGTGTGAAGGACTTAAACCCCAAATTTGCAAATCTGTCGTATTTTGGTGTTATCGAGCGCATTTGGGTGTTTGATTATGAGAAGTTTCAGATTCCTATATTTGGTTGCAAGTGGGTTGAAAATAATAACGGCATTCGAATGGATAAGTCAGGATTTTTGCAAGTGGATCTTAATAGGGTGGGATACAAAGATGAGTCTTTTATTCTAGCCTCTCAAGCTAGACAAGTGTTCTATGTCAATGATCCGAAAAGTACGAAATGGTCTATAGTTCTTTTTTCCAACAAAGTAATTGATGAAAACACTGGAGATCAAGGTGATATTGATGTTGAGATTGAATCGTTTACCAGAAATGATCAAGATGAGAATAATATATCAAATGATTCATATATTAGAAATGATCATAATGAGGGTATTTGGATCAATCCAACCGTCCGTGTTGTTAAGAGACATGTAGAACATATTCCAACCAAGAAAAGAAAGAGAACTTAGTGAAAAAGGTACAGGTCAAATGATTTTAATTGTTTTCTTTATTACAGGTAAAATGACTTTTATGATTTTAATTGTTTTTACATTTGTCATCTGATTTTAATTGTTTTCTTTTTTACAGGTAAAATGGCTATTATGAAGTCAATCATTCGTGCAAGGGGCAAGGGATGCTCGAAAGTATCAATTGATATTTGTTTAGATGGAGATGCTCTATTATCGTCAAGCCTCATTCGCGTAGATGATGATGCTGGATATTTGAAAGTATCCCTCTACGACAATGGAACATGTCCATCTAAACATATATCAATTCTATCTTCAAAAGATAAGGGTTCAATGTTGGCAAGTTACATTGGTTTCCTTGTTCGACAACATATTCCGATTACATGTGATAATTGGAGAAGTCCGGACTTGAAGGTTGGCAAAGAAAAAATATGGTCGGAGATACAGGTACTTACCATATATTGTTATATGTTTTTTGTTGCATCAACTTTGCAGCCCTGTATTGTAGGCAGAATTTAGGACTTCTCAAAGTTGATTTCTTGTTACTTTGTCGTTCATAAAATACACCACTAAATTCTCTGCGTTTAATTTTTAATTTTTTTTCATCAGGCTTGTGTCTCAATAGAGGATGGGTATCTACCTAAAGTTACTTTTGTAGTGGTCCAAAAGAGACATCACACCCGTCTCTTTCCTGTCAACCCCAAAGAGACCGATAGAAGTGGAAAAATTATGCCAAGTTTTTTCAATATATTTCTCAACGCAGCTGGTATATATTATCATTTGAATTTATCACTTTTTGCTGATTTTGTTGTTCTAAATTGTCAAAGGAACCGTGGTAGACACCGGCATTTGTCACCCTAGGGAATTTGATTTTTACCTTAACAGCCATGCAGGAATTCAGGTAATATTAGCTATGTCATTTAACTTTATGCCATTGTTTACTATTTGTTGCTCAATCGCCTTTTGACAGTTCTGTGTTATTTGCATTTGGACGTGTTCTTTTTGCAGGGGACTACTTATACTGCCATCTGTTGTTTTGGTTGAGCCTTATTTTGTATGGATGTGCGATAGAACTACTAGACAGCTTTTGGATATACAGAACATGTTTGCCACCATGGGTGGATGGGCATTTTTGTTTAGTATTGGTTAGAACTACTAGACAGCTTTTGGATACAGTGGTCACTGGGTGTTGGTTGCTATGTTTTATTCTCTTAATTGTAGTACTTTGAGAATATGTTGTTGTATATTGTTGATCAAAGAATCATATATTAATGTTGTATATATGGAGGATTAATGTTGTATATAAATGGATTCATGTTGTATATATCAATGGATTAATGGTGTATAACATTGGATTAAAGGATGAAATCAATATGAATTTTACACTTTTGCAGCATGCGAACAGGTTACCAATTAAATATATATCCACTGTTTTTCAAACAAATTTTTTTAAAATAACTAACACTTTAGAGAGCGCTTTGTCCAGAAAGCGCCTTCTAAACACTTTACATTGACAACTTTAGAGGGCGCTTTTTCCTGAAAGCGCCCTCTAAACACTTTACATTGACAACTTTAGAGGGCGCTTTTTCCTGAAAGCACCCTCTAAACACTTTACAATGACAACTTTAGAGGGCGCTTTTTCCTGAAAGCGCCCTCTAAACACTTTACACTGACAACTTTAGAGGGCGCTTTTTCCAGAAAGCGCCCTCTAAGGTGTCCCTGTATGGACCACTCCAGAGGGCGCTTTTTTCTTAAAGCGCACTATAATGTGGCCACTTTAGACAGCGCTTTCTCCAGGAGAACAAAGCGCTGTCTTTACCTATGCCAGCGCCAGATTAGAGGGCGCTTAAAAGCGCTGTTATAGGCCAAAATAAGCGCCCTCTTTTCCCTTATTTGGCGTAGTGTATTGCTTTATTAAACATACAAAGGAACGAAATACGAAGGAAAAACTCAAAGGAGGAACACGAACAATACTTGCAAGAAGGAAGGATGAAACTCACACAATATAGCTCTTTGACTTCTTCATTGCATTTCCGATATGTAAAATATGTCTACCATGCATGTAACATTAATGTTTTAGAGATATATTGTTATTATTGTTAATGTTTAGTACCTAAACCCTAAAAAAAATTGTTGTTGGTGGTGAGAATGTTAATGAATGTTTTATATTTTTTTTCTTGAGATATGTCGTGATTATATTGTTGTTGTTATTGATGTTTGTAACACCTCAAAATTTGCCCTCCTCTTCTTGGGACTAGCTTAGCATTTTGCATTTCATGTTTTAGGGCATTAGTCATTTCATATTGCATATCATGTGAAAACAAGCAAGTCATCCTCCTAAGTCTTTCTCAGAAGATAGAGAGTTGTGTAGTTCAAACCTGAGGGTCTTATTGAATTGATCACCAACCATCTGAGGGTTTGTGCTTCAATTAGGGTTTTCTTGGTTCTTCAAGGAGGTTGAGCATTATCTTGGTTGAAAGGGTATGTCACCATCATCATGGTCTTATCATCCTCAAGGGGTTCATTGTGCCTGATCATGTTCTTTAGGATTAGGGTTTTGACCTCTGGTCAACCCTAATCAGTGTTATTCTACCAGTCAGGGTTTCTCAAGGAGATGAGGTCTTTATTGAGAAGGAGATCATCATATGATTTTATTGAGCTTGTATAAGCTAGGGTTTCATTTTGGAGCCATTTCATCAAGTGGTTGAGGTTCAAGCTGATCAGAGCATTTCCAAGTCATTTGTCAACTAGAAAGTCAACAAAAAGTCAACTGAGGGCTAGGAGGTGGAGAAATGAGTTTCAACATCTCATTCATGTTCAAAAGGGGCTTATTTGTCATTACAAATGCATATCTTGAAGAATTTGAGGTCAGTTCAAGAGTTTCCAAAAATGGAAAGTGACCTGTAATTGAAAGTTTCCAAAAATGGAAAGTTTTGGTTCAAATTCAACTTGATCTTACATCATCAAAGAGGCTTCAAATGAATCTTTTCCCAACATGAAAGTTTAAGATCTCTCTCTCCCATTTCCAAAAAGTCCAAGATCATGAATTTATGATGAATGGTTGAGGAGATATGGTCCAATCATTGTCAAGTGTACATGGAACTTCAAAAGGACATAACTTTTTATTCATAACTCCAAATTTGGTGGTTCTTTTTGCATTTTGCTTCTCATGACATGTAGTTTCCAAAACATCCATCATATTGCATGAAATTTGAACATATGATTATTTGCTTATTCATGAAGATTTTGGAGGGAAAATCATAAATTTAAAAATGGTGCATTATATGAACTTTTTACCATTGCCAATGTGTTAAGAAAATGATTTTAAGTGCATTTGAGCTGGTAATGGTTACTGTTCACGTTTGGAATTGCCATGCACCACAAAATTTCAATTTTTGTCACCACACCTTATCTTGCTTAACTTCAACTAAACCTTGATTAATCTTAATTAAAATAGGATTAGCACATGGTATATATACTAAATCATAACAGAATTTCAGAAGCTTAATCACAATTCACCATTTCTAGATCTAGTTTTCATCTCCCTCCAAAAATTTCTCATAATCAAATTTCAAAATTCTTCAACATAACACCTTGTTTTTGTTGAAGATTCATGATCAGTGAGTGTGATTGAGTGTGAATTCATCATTTGTTTGGAGAATTGGAGCCATATTCGTGCAGTTGAAGTTCAAGAACCTTGCCATGGAAGTTGATTATTAAGCCAGATCTACACGTTTCTAAGCCTCAAATTCTTCATCAATCATCACTACAAGTATTCAGAAGGAGATTTGGATCATTTAGAGCTTTGGATCGTGCAAAATCAGAACCTGCTCTTCAAGAGGTAGGTTTTTCGACCTTCATAATTCTCAAATTCATGCGTATATTCATGTAGATCTCTTCTTGCTGATGATTCTGAGCTAAATTTCACATGATTTGGTAAAAAATTGAGTGAGATATGGTTGATTGAAGTTTTGAATGTTAAAATGATTTTGCTTCGTTTTGCATGATTGA
This sequence comes from Lathyrus oleraceus, assembly GCF_024323335.1. NCBI lineage: Eukaryota > Viridiplantae > Streptophyta > Magnoliopsida > Fabales > Fabaceae > Lathyrus > Lathyrus oleraceus. The sequence continues at coordinate 310,128,166 of NC_066580.1, forward strand.
TGATGAATTAGCATGAAATATTGTTTGATCTATGTTCCTCGTTGCATGAACTTCATTTTGATGTAAAAATTTTGTAAATCTGGAGAATTCTGAAAAAATCTGGAAAATTGTGATGAACATGCATGTTGTTCTTCATCCTCTTCATGAAGAATATGAAGATTCATCCCTAGCGACCGCTCATGTCCGACGCTAACATAAACTAGGGCTCGCTGCCAAAACGACAGTGTTTCATGGCCAGGCGTGCTCAATTCAAATTGCTACCAGGTTCGATTCCTGGTAGCAGCGTTTTTCAAATTATTTCACAATTAGCCTTTTCCCTCCTAATTTCACATGTTTTGCTTCATTTGATTCCATTTTTTTTCCAAACTTCCAAAATTCATATAAAATTGAAAATTGCTCCAAAAAATGCCTGGTTTTTTGCTACTTGTTCCTTAGAATGTCTAGAATTTGATGATGTTAAATTTGGAAGTTGTGCATGGCTGGATTTCTGTTTGTGTTAGAATGATTGAACATGTGTACATTTGTGACCTTGCTCCATTCATCTTATCATGAAATGCTTGATATTGATCCAAATGCATTGAAATTTTGCATGATTGTTCTTAACATGTTAATTGACATTTTGGTTTTGGTTTGACATTTTTTCCATGTGTCATTTCTGTTTTGTGTACATGTTGGCATGGTGTGACAATTTGTGTCACACCATTGGATGATCAACTTGTATAATTTCATTTCCATATCAAATGATCTTTGATGCTTCTGATTTTTTGTATGTTAATCATGTTGGATGTGTTGAATGCTCATGAATTTTTCCGGAATTATTTGAATCATTCCTGTTTTGATTAGAAATTTTCATTCTTGATGTCCAAATATGAGCTTTGAAATTGTCTTTGACTTCTTTTGATCATGAAATGCTCTTGCTTGATGATTTTGATGTGATCCTTTTTAGGACATGTTGATATGTGTTTGAAGTTGCATTGTGTTGAATTTCAGCTCCTGTTTTGATTTTTTTTCTTCACCTTTGACCCTAGGCTTTGACCTAGTGGTTTGCTACTTACATGTGAGCTTTGAATTTCAGGACCAAGCATCCGAATGCCATGGTTGATGATGCTTCATCATTTGAATGTTGACATTTGCTTTTGATTGCTGACATTTGCTATTTTGTAGGTTGATGATAAGTCACTTGAGTTTGCCTTATGGCTTATGTGTTGTACATTGGGATTGTCTGTTTGTTATTGACTGTTGTCTGTTTGTCTGAATTCTGTACTGATTGGTTTAGTTGTTTCCACAGGTACCTAAGTTGCTTTAAGTTCATTTGAACTTTTCTTTGCTTTGCTGTGGTTGGCGTACCACTTAGGTATAATTCCTAATCTTCATGTTGTCTGGAAGACCTGTTGTTACTGGCAGGCACCTGTCTGAAGCCCTCCTTAAGAGGCAATGTTTGTGGTTGTTTATCTTTGTGCCTTGTACATGCAAAGACCTCCTAAGTGAAGAGGCATTGGCAGATAAAAGGGGTGTGCAATCCACCCCCTACTACTCAGTTGTGTCATTCATCTTGCTCACACCCTGTGTTGATGCACTTTGAATAAAAACAAAAATCTTGTAGTGTCAGTCATGTGGAGAAGAGTTCCTTCATTCTGAACTCCCACACTTTCTATTGATTAAAGCTCTCTCAGGCCAGGGATAAGAGCTATGAGGCACACCCCTCATTCCCATTTCATCTGCTTCACCCTAACTCTCAATGTAAGGGTTAAGAGCTCAAAACACCCATTTCCAGTTGGTTTGTTTGTCAAGGTCGATATGACCCCTTGACTAAAACCCAACCTTGATTGAGCCCCTTGGTTGTGTATAGTGTGTGCTGACTGCTTTTGATGTTTATCTGCTTAGCTTCTCATCTCCTTTCTGTAGGAGTCGTATGATCAAATTTTGAGGAAAGTTGACGTACGTAGAGATAGACTTGAGTTGAATCACTACCTGTGTGAGTCAAACTCTTGTTAGAAACCTCAACCTAGGACTATTGTGGATTACATGATAACTATTAGGCTCGAGTCAGACTCCCTTTTAGTTTGTCATTTCCCAGTCTCTGGTTAGGATAGAAATTTCTCCCCTGTTTAGGGGAACTATGTTGCCCTGATCCTCATACCAGATGAGGTACGTAGGCAGGAGATCGTGCGAGATCTCTCCGGGCACCCTTTTTCTTTTTGTGTGTGTTTGCTTGACAGCTAGCAGGCTCGAGTACCAGACTCCCTGTTAGCTTGTTTGTTCAACCTTTGTGTTTCTTTTGACAACTCAGCGTCCGGTTAACCTCTTGTTTGCTTGGAGTCTGACGTAAGTCCAGTGATTGGCAGTCGGTTTCCTGTGTTTGTTTGTGAGGAGTCTGACGTAAGTCCAGCGATTGGCAGTCGGTTTCCTGTGTGTGTTTGCTTGGAGTCTGATGTAAGTCCAACAATTGGCATTCGGTTTCCCGTTTGTTGTTGTGTGCTTGGAGTCTGATGTAAGTCCAGCCATTGGCATTCGGTTTCCTGTTTGTGTTTCTTTTGCTTGGAGTCGGACGTAAGACCAGCCATTGGCAGTTTGTTTCCATTTGTGTTTCTTTTGACGTCTCAGCGTCTTTGTGTTGTGTTTTGTTTCGGCGTGCGTTAGCCGAACTACGGTAGCTCTGATTCTCATTCCAGATGAGATACGTAGGCATAGGATGTGATATCCTAGCGAGCCCGTTCCCCATTTCCCCGAACTACGTGGACTCTGATGTTTGTTTCTGACAAACTACGTAGGCCCAGGATGCGACATCCTGCCGAGTCCGCTTCCGTCTTCTTCCATCTGTGTTCTATTCCAGTGTGTGTGCATTCTTTGTGAGCAGTTATTCAACAACCTTTTTCTATTCTTTTGAGCGTGGATCCCATCGAGTACGACGAACGTGAGGGGTGCTAATACCTTCCCCTTGCGTAACCGACTCTCGATCCTTGCAATCTCCGGTCGTAAGACCATTTCCTTTCCATGTTTACTTCGAGCGTTTCCTTTCCCTTCTTTGGGATAAATAACGCACAGTGGTGGCTCTGTTTGTTTGTTTTCCTGTCGGTTGTTTTTCGCGGATGCGACAACTGGCGACTCTGCTGGGGACCTTTAGAAGTTGACCTCTTGCTGGTCCATCTTCCCTAAGCGAGTCACTCCTAGCACTTTCTAGGATAGTTTAGGTTGCTTGTGCTGCTTTATTTATTGCATTTATGATTATTACACTGTATATATTTGCATATGTGTTTGCATGCATCATATTATCACTGTGCTGACTCTGTACAGGTTGATTCCTCTGATTTGGGGTGGGTGTTCTGAGTGGGGCTAAAACCCAGGCCCGAGTATACACCTAGGATTAATGTGGTCTCACGTTCCTCACATGTTGGTTGGGCATGTTGTTGCGACGTGACATACCACAAGCCGGACGAGGTTCATCTGAGAGAGCTCTTCCATTGTGGAGTATTCCACTTTGGTTGGGTTACCTCTTTTGAGCTATTGACTTCAGTGGCCGTTCTTTCCCGGATCTTTGGTTTAGACGATCTTATGAGAGCTGCAACAGCACACCCGAAAGGGCAAACCCGTTGAGTATCTTTGCCCGATTGTCAAGACCATTATCTGCCTTAGGATAACCTGATTAGAATTCACCTGTGAGGGGAGGGTTGATTCTTACAGATGCATGTTCTGATGGTGACTGTGATGGTGACTAATGGTTCAGTTATTGATCAGAGTCCTGTTTATAAGTCGAATTTATGGATTTATTTCTGAGACGCCGGAGTTCTGTCCGTGGTATTTATCAGTGGGGATCCGTTTATTTCAGGATTCCCTGGGTTGATTCAGAGATTATTGTGGCTATCAGTTCAGTGTTTTCTCTGTGATGATGGTGATGATGGTGATGTATCCTTCCGTTCCGTTTATTTCGGAACCCCAAGTCGGATTTATGGTTACTCAGTACCTCAGATGGTTGTGATCAGTTCAGAGACCGGGGCTTCTGTACAGTTGATGATCAGATGACTTGGAGGATGGCACAGTGCATTGCATTCATACATCAACATCATTCACATTTTGCATTTATCCGCATCTAACACATGTTTATCCATATGCAGGGGACATTCTTGATTGAGATCCTGGTTGAGAGACTTCTTTGTTTAGATATGAGGCCCGGTTTGAAGGATGATGTTGTCTACAGTTTCTTTGATCCAGAGATCAGTGTGCTGAAGAAGATGACAGCATTGATTACGCCTGACCATGTGGGGATGTTCCGTGAGACTTATAGGGGTATTCTGAAGATGGTTTTCAGGCTCACAGACAGGGATAGGAGCGCCATCCATACTCTTCTCCAGTTTTATGATCCTGGTTTGAGATGTTTCATCTTCCCGAATTACTTGTTAGGGCCTTTGATGGAGGACTATGCCAGCATCCTGGGTATGCAGATCAAAAATCAGGTTCCTTTCGATGTAACTAAGGAAGAACCTGATGTTGGTGGGATCTCCCGTGCTCTTTATTTGAGTCCAGAGGTGACTAAAGGAGGTCTGAAGGAGAAGGGGAAGTTACCTGGTTTTCATCTGAGTTTCTGGGAGGCTAAAGCCAAGGAGCATGCTAATTTGGGTGATTGGAAAGCTGTATGCGCTTTGATTGCTGTGAGCATTTATGGAATCATCTTGTTCCCTAACCAGAAGAACTTCGTGGATATTAATGCCATCTGTTTGTTTATTCAGAGGAATCCTATTCCTACCCTGGTTGGGGATGTTTATTACTCGGTCCATAACAGGAATGAGAAGCGGTGTGGGGGATTGATCAGATGTTGTGCTCAGCTACTATACAAATGGTTCATGGGATATTTGCCTTCCAAGGGTGCTTTTGTTCTTCTTGACCATACTGTAAATTGGGCGACCAAGTTGATGGGTTTGCGAGCCAAAGACATAGCTTGGACTCACAGTAGTGGGGTTGGACAAGATTTCATTTGCAGTTGTGGGAGTTTTCCCAATGTGCCTCTTATAGGAGTTCAGGGTTGCATTAATTATAACCCGACACTTCTTAAGAGACAAATGGGATTCGCTATGGAGGTTCCTCCTCTCAAGAGTGAGATTCAGGAAACTTTCTACTTCCCGGTTGAGGGTAACCAGTCACGTTTGAGGCAAGTGTCTGATGCATGGCGCAACATTCAAAGGAAAGGCAAGTTTTCTTGGGGTAGAGCTAATAATAGGTCTTTTCCTCCGTTTGATGATTGGCTCAGCAAGAGAGTGGAGCTCACTCTTCTACCATTTCCTGTGGGTGATCCTTGGTATTCGTTGATTGAGGAATCTCATTCTTCTGTCAGCATGGAAGAATTCCTGGAGATTAAGAGGGAGAGAGATCAGCTGCACGCAGAGAAGACTGAATTGGAGATGAGTGTTGCTAGAGTCCAAATGGCTAATCAGGAAATCAAAGGGAAAATGGAAGACCAGGATAAGAGACATGCTCTTGAGGTGAAGCGCTTTGAGATAGACACCGCTTATTATGGCAAGGTCAGCCAAGCTTTAGAGTCATCCACGAGGGAACACGACATCACCAAGGAGAGGTTGGCTAGAGCTTCGAAGGTCATTGAAGATGAGAAGAGGAGACAAATCCTTGTGAGGAATCAGAGGGAAGACAGAGTCAGAACCCTTATCGTTGAGTGGGAGGCAAAGCTGAAGATTAAGGAAGGAGAGAACGTGAAGATCATTGCTGAGAGAGATCATTATATTGCGGAGAGAGATCATTATCTTGCTGAGAGGGATCATTACTTCCGACAAATGAAGATTCACCAGAAGGAGGTGGGGAGATTGCAGCAGGAGAACACCGAGCTCAGGTTCGCCGTGAAGTTTACCAGGATGGTTGATGATGCAGAGCCCTCTGTGGGACCTTCGTCAGTTTAGACCTCTCTTATTTGTGTTGGATTACCGTCAGGCCTGTTGACGGAATTCACTTGCTTGTATTTCCTTTTTTTTCTCTGGAAATTGTAATCTGATTTGTATCAGACTTGATGTATGACTCTCGCAAATATTGTGCACTTTTGGTATACAGTGGTTATTTTCATTCAGTGATTGATCTTCAAGCTTTATTTGCTTTGCCATGCTTCACTCACACAGCACACACATGGTCGGGTGATATCTTTGCTAAATCATATATCTCTGCTCTGAATGGCAAAATCAGATGATTGATGTCAAAATATTGATGTCGGATTATTATCTGTCTCGATGAAACCAGGATTGAAAGACAAAGTGTTCCTCATATGGATAGACATTGCATTCATGCATGAATCATAATAACTTGTCTTCTATTTTGCAGGTGTCAGTTTCTAACGTGCTTGATTGTTTCAGGAATCATTGCTCGCGCACGTAGAATCATTCCCTTGCACGCAGCACGTCCGCACAGATATCCTACTAGACGCAACACATCCAGGCTGATGGATCTACCCAACGCAGATGTTCTCGAGCTGAAGGAGAAAATGAATGAACTGATCAATGTCATGCAAGGGTTTGCCGTGGGGCAAAAAGCACTTGCTGATAAAGTGGAGAAGCTCGAGCGGGCTTCAACTGCCAACAGTGGTATTAATTTAGAGGGTGTCTCCAACCATGGCCTTGGTGGTTCCAGGGATGGAGGAGATCTCGAAAAGAAGACAACTGCTGGCGTGGTGATCAACAATGGGGGTGGTTTTGGTGTTGCCACAGGCGGTAGACCGGGTCCGATGGGCAATAACCTGAAGGACAGTTTGTTTCCTCCTTTCTTCGGGGCCGAGGAGGATAGAGAGGAAGACAGAGAAGCGGATCAGTTCTCCATGTTGAATGAACAGTTCGGGCAGTACGGTGTCCAACCACCAAATAAAGAGATTCAGGTGCTGGCGGAGAAAATCAGGGCTCTTGAAAGCTATGCTACTTCGGGAAGTTGTTAACATGTCGAATATGGGGCTTGTTGAGGGAATTGAGAGGACGAATGAATGATCGTCAATTTGATAGGCCACCTGTGACGTACTCCTTCTTGCTGAAGAAGTTGAAGGACTTGGGGTTGGTTCAGCTGAGAACGTTGGCTCCGTTGAGACCTGACCAGAGGCCGGCCAGTTTTGATGAGAACGCCAAGTGCGAATTCCACTCTGGTGCTCCTGGACACAATGTAGAAAATTGTAAAGCTTTTAAGCATGTGGTCCAGGACTTGGTGGATTCTAAGGCAATCAATTTTGCACCATCTCCAAATGTGAACGCTAATCCCATGCCCGTGCATGGTCAAATGGGGGTGAAAGCAATTTCTAAGGATAAGGGCAGAATCGGGTTGATAAATGTAGATCAGTTGAAGACTCCTTTGGCTGAGGTCAAGAGGCAACTGTTGAGAAATGGGGTCTTTCCGGGTTGTGATGAGTGTTGTGCTGCGTGCACTGTTGTTCCCGATGGGTGTGTTGAATTGAGGGAGGCTGTCCAGAGGATGATGGATGAGGGAAGCCTCAGATTTGAAAAGATTGATTCGGGGAAGGAAGATATCTCCACCATAACCATCTATTTCGATCCAGTCGATTTGTCAACGCTGGCAGATGCGGCTCCAGTTACTATCACGGTACCTAGACCAATTCCTTATGACAAAGATGATGCCGTGTCGTGGCATTATGGTGGGGAAGTATACTGTAATGGGGAGAAGTTGGAGGATCAGACTGCAGGTGAAACCACCGTTTCAAAGGTGGATAATGCCGGACCCAGTGGTTTCACTCGCAGTGGAAGGTTGTTTACACCTGATGCTTTGAGGAGTGGGGATGGAGAAAAAGAAAAGAAAGATAAGGCCGAGGCTTTAGCCAGGGCAAGAGGGAAACAAGTGGTAAATGAGGGTACTCCTGTGGTGACACCGGCGCCTGGTGGGTCGGAGAGAGAACTTGATGATGAAGCTGAAGAATTTCTAAGAATCATCAAGAAGTCAGAGTACAAGCTTGTTGACCACTTGCAACAGACCCCATCCAAGATCTCAATCTTGTCCTTATTGTTGAGCTCCGAGGGGCATAGAGAGGCTTTGCTGAGAGTACTGAAGAGAGCCTATGTTCCCCAAGAGATCACAATCAATCAGTTGGAGACGGTGGTGTCAAACGTCAATGCCAGCCATGGGCTGGGTTTCACTGATCTGGATCTGACGGTGGATGGGCGTAATCATAATAGGGCATTACACATTGCAATGGAGTGCAAAGGAGCGGTGCTTTCGCACGTGTTGGTTGATACCGGCTCATCGCTCAATGTGTTGCCAAAGAAAGCCTTGGCGAAGCTGAACTGTGAAGGGTTAATTTTGACGCCCACAAACCTGGTTGTGAGAGCTTTTGATGGCTCAAAGCGGGCTGTGTTTGGAGAAGTGGCGCTCCCTGTGAAGATCGGGCCCGAGGTGTTTAAGTCGGTATTCTATGTCATGGATATTCAGCCGGCATACAGTTGCCTGTTGGGTCGCCCATGGACCCATGCTGCTGGGGCAGTGACTTCGACTTTGCACCAGAAATTGAAGTACATCTGGGACGGGTAGGTCGTCACGGTGTGTGGAGAGGAGGACATCTTTGTCATCCACTTGTCATCGTTCAAGTATGTCGAAATGGACGGTGAAATTGTTGAAACGCCAAGTCAAGCATTCGAAACCGTCTAGATGGAGAATGCTCTTTTTGCCAAAGAAGAGGAGAAGCCGTCCATTTCTTCATACAAGTAACCTGCTGAGGCGGTGAAGAGTGGAGAAGCTCCAGGTTGGGGGAAGATGATGGACATCGCCGCTAAGAAAGACAGATTCGGGGTTGGTTATCAGCCGGGCCGAGGCTCGTCTGGACAGGGTAGAGGACATCGTCCGTCATTCACATTCACCGGTGCTGGAATGTTGGATCCAGATCACATCTGTATGATGGGTGAAGAGGTCGACAGTGACTATGAGATAGATCAATGGATAAAGTCGTGCGTACCAGGGATGGAGATCCAGAACTGGAAGGCCGAAGAGATCATCACTGTCACTCTACTTGAAGAGTAATATTTCCTGTTTTTCAATTCTGTTTGCATGAAAGCCATACGTTTTGCCCGAAACGTAATGGTTCATTGTAAGGGCCACCTCATGTGTTTCATTTTGCAATATTTGCATCATAAATAAAAGGATGTTTTTTTCAATTAAAAGAGGTGTTCCCTGTTTTTCAATTATTTTTGCAGTTTAAAAACAAAAATAAAAATGGCAATGTTTATTTTCATTTTTCTTGCTTTGCTCCGGTTCTAAAGCAATGCATGAATCAACATTCATGCAGATGCGATCATTCGCCGGGTCTCGTTGATAACAATCCTGTTACACCCTCATATAACTTCGACAATCCGATCTATCATGCCGAAGAAGAAGGCGAAGAAGATTGTGAACTGCCGGAGGAATTAGCCAGGTTGTTAAAACAAGAGGAGAAGGTGATTCAGCCGCACGAGGAGCAAGTTGAGGTTGTGAATTTGGGTACCGAGGAGGTCAGGAAAGAAGTAAAAATCAGGGCCGCTTTGGAGATGAATGTCAAGAGCAGAATGGTAGCATTGTTGAAAGAGTATGTTGATATCTTCGCCTGGTCTTATCAGGATATGCCAGGGTTGGATACCGATATCGTTGTGCATAAGCTACCGTTGAGAGCAGATTGTCCTCCAGTGAAGCAGAAGTTGCGTAGAACTCGACCTGAGATGGCCATGAAAATTAAGGAGGAGGTTCAGAAGCAATTGGATGCTGGTTTCCTAGCTGTCACTAATTATCCGCCTTGGGTCGCGAATATTGTGCCAGTCCCGAAGAAGGATGGGAAGGTGAGAATGTGTGTGGACTACCGGGATCTGAACAGAGCTAGCCCGAAGGATGATTTCCCGTTACCTCACATTGATGTGTTGGTAGACAATACAGCTCAGTTCTCGGTGCTTTCCTTCATGGATGGATTTTCTGGCTATAATCAAATCAAAATGTCGCCAGATGATATGGAGAAAACAAAGTTCATTACACCGTGGGGCACTTTTTGCTATAAGGTGATGCCATTTGGTCTCAAGAATGCCGGTGCTACTTATCAGAGGGCCATGGTGACTTTGTTTCATGATATGATTCATCATGAAATTGAATGCTATGTTGATGACATGATAGCAAAGTCCCAAACAGAAGAGGGGCATTTGGTGGATCTGGCCAAGTTGTTTGACCGGTTGAGACAGTTCAGACTGAGGTTGAATCCGAATAAGTGCACTTTCGGAGTGCGGTCCGGTAAATTGTTGGGGTTTATTGTAAGTGAGAGAGGAATCGAGGTTGATCCTGCTAAAGTAAAAGCAATACGAGAAATGCCTGAACCGAGGACGGAGAAAGAGGTTCGTGGTTTTCTAGGAAGATTGAACTACATTTCACGGTTCATATCTCACCTAACTGCCACGTGTGAACCTATATTCAAATTGTTGAGAAAAGATCAAACGGTCAGGTGGAATAATGATTTCCAAGCGGCATTTGAAAAGATAAAAGAGTATTTGCAGGAGCCTCCAATTCTGATGCCTCCCGTGGAGGGACGACCGTTAATCCTGTACTTGACGGTCCTCGAGGGGTCTATGGGGTGTGTATTGGGGCAGCATGACGAGTCTGGTCGAAAAGAGCATGCCATATACTACCTTAGCAAAAAGTTTACCGACTGTGAAACAAGATATTCACTGCTTGAGAAAACTTGCTGTGCTTTGGTCTGGGTTGCTCGCCAACTGAGGCAGTATATGCTGGTTCATACCACTTTATTGATTTCCAAGATGGATCCAATCAAGTATATTTTTGAGAAGCCAGCATTGACCGGACGGGTTGCGAGGTGGCAGATGATTTTGACTGAATATGATATCCAGTATACCTCTCAGAAAGAAATCAAGGGGAGTGTATTGTCTGATTACCTCGCCCAGCAACCCATTGAGGATTATCAACCGATGAAGTTTGAATTCCCTGATGAGGACATCATGTTTCTCAAATCGAAAGATTGTGAGGAACCAATCCCGGAGGAGGGGCCTGACCCTGAATCCGAATGGATTCTGATGTTTGATGGGGCCGTTAACGTGAATGGTAGCGGTGTTGGTGCTGTTTTGGTTACGCCGAAAGGATCCCACATTCCTTTTGCTGCCCGGCTAACATTTGAGTGCACCAACAACGTGGCTGAATACGAAGCTTGTATCTTGGGGATTGAAGAGGCGATTGATTTGAGGATCAAGAACCTTGTTATATATGGAGATTCATCTTTGGTTGTGAATCAGGTTAACGGAAAATGGTATATGCATCAGTCTCATTTGATTCCATACCGGGATTATACGAGGAGATTGTTGACGTTTTTCACCAAGGTGGTATTGCATCATGTGCCGAGAGAAGAGAATCCTTTGGCAGATGCTTTGGCTACTCTGGCCGCCTTGATTAAGGTGCAGTGGTGGAATCAGTTCCCAGTGTTGAGGTGGGACGTCTGGATAGACCGACTTATGTGTTTGTTGTTGACACAGCGCCTGATGATGAGAAGCCGTGGTACTATGATATTAAGCGGTATCTGGAAACCCAAGAATATCCTGAGGGAGCATCCAAGAAGGACTGAAAGACTCTAAGGAGGTTGGCCATGGTGTTCTATCTGAACAAGGATGGGGTGTTGTACAAGAGGAATTTTGATTGGGTCTTGCTCAGATGCGTTGATGACAGAGAAGCAAGCCAGTTGATGAAAGAGGTTCACGAGGGGTCGTTCGGTACCCATGCCAGTGGGAATGCAATGGTGAAGAAGCTGTTGAGGGCTGGTTATTATTGGATGACAATGGAGGCCCAATGTTTCAATTTCGTGCGGAAGTGTCATAAATGCCAGATTTATGCTGACAAGGTGCACGTGCCTCCAAATTCGTTGAGTTTAATGTCGTCTCCGTGGCCGTTTGCTATGTGGGGCATTGATATGATCGGAAAGATTGAGCCTACGGCTTCGAATGGGCACCGATTCATATTAGTGGCTATTGATTACTTCACCAAGTGGGTGGAAGCAGCCTCTTATGCAAAAGTGACGAAGCAGGTCGTTGCCAGATTTCTGAAGAGAGACATCATTTGCAGATATGGGGTTCCCGAAAGAATCATTACTGATAATGGTTCTAATCTCAACAATAAGATGATGGCAGAACTGTGCCGGGAATTCAAGATCGAGCATACCAATTCCTCTCCTTATCGTCCGAAGATGAATGGGGCGATTGAGGCAGCCAATAAGAATATCAAGAAGATTGTGCAGAAGATGGTCGTGACCTATAAAGATTGGAATGAGATGTTGCCATTTGCATTGCATGGGTACCGAACCTCGGTGCGCACATCTACTAGGGCAACGCCATTCTCACTTGTGTATGGGATGGAAGCGGTGCTACCGGTTGAGGTTCAGATTCCGTCATTGAGAGTCCTGATGGACGTGAAATTGCAAGAGGTTGAATGGGTAAGGACTCGGTATGAAGAGTTTAGCCTGATTGAGGAAAAGAGGCTGGAGGCCATCTGTCATGGGCAGTTGTACCAGCAGCGGATGAAGCGTGCTTTTGACCGAAAGGTGCGACCTCGGGTATACCATGTGGGAGATCTGGTGCTGAAGAGGATCCTTCCTCCTCAAAACGATCGTAGGGGCAAATGGACACCTAATTATGAGGGTCCATTCGTGGTCAAGAAGGTTTTCTCTGGAGGAGCCTTGTTGTTAACGACCATGGATGGCGAGGACTTTCCATCCCCTGTGAATGCGGACGCAGTTAAAAAATACTTCGTATAAGAGACCCGCTGGACGAAAAGAATAAAATAGTCCAGGAAAAAATGGGCATCCCGGCGAACCAGAAAAAATGAAAGAGGTTTGGGCAAAAATTAGGGATAAAATGAAAATTGTACACCCGACAATTCGAAAACCTGGAAAGGCGGCTTGGGCAAAAAAGGGTATCCCGGTGGACTGAAAACCCGAAAGGGCGGTCCAGGCAAAGGAGGGATTGAAACGAACAGCTGCGTCCAGCATGATCGTTTGTACTTTGGATATGACATTGTGGATAATCCCCGGTAGGGATCGGTCGGAAGCGTCTTGTTCAGAAGGCAGAAAGCACGGAGAGTCTTGAGGACATATGGGGTGTAACCGAGTTGGAACTCGATGAGATCGCAGTTTCACATTGCCATTAGGATAGATTTTCCTTTTGTGCGCAATTACCTCTTTTCCGGAATTGCTTCCTTTGTATTGCTCAGTTATGAGCCACACTTTTTCAATCAATAAAATGCATATTCAGTCAAATAATTTTGTTTTTTTGTTTTCATTACCGCTTTGATTGCAAAAACATCCAGTTATTTTTGATAAAGAATACTTGCATTTTAAGACATGGAGATCCCTTCCAATGCATGTTTATAAGATTGAAGACTTGAAATCTTATTCGGAAGGTTGAGTGACCCAAGTGTTGAAAGTTTGGCACACCTGGGGCACGTTTTTATCTAACGATCTCTTTTGCAGATGCTGTTAGATATTTTCACTCACTTGCAGGTTGTGATGAGAAGCTTTTGACAAAAGGTCCCCATGGAGTCTAATCAGGGACAAGGGATTGAAGAATGGTGAAAAGACGGCAAAAAGACGTACGACGATCCTTGAGTGTTAATCAAGAAGACTCTTCAAAGTCTGAAGGACTGGAAAGTTTGTATGAATCCAGGGAGTTCGATCTCCGTGGAGTACGGAGAAGTCGGGAATACAAGGTGATGAATCAGAAAAGTCCAGACGAGTCTGGGAGCTCTCAAAAGTGGAAAGCTGACACTGGATTTAGATGTTGAATACCAGGGTTCGACGAGTCGACGGATGTTCTGTGCCAGACTTTCCTTATTTCCCCAAGCAGAGTTGGGATTGTTACTTCCTCAGCAGATTCCCGATCTGTGTCTTCCCTAGCAGGGTCGGGATGGTTATATCCCCAGCAGGTTTGAGGTCGGTGTTTCCTCAGCAGCCAGGCCTGAAGGTTGCTATTTCCCCAGCGGAGGTGTCCGTTGCTAGTTTTTCCCCCAGCAAGTCAACGGTTGTTGTTTTCCCCGCAGAGCACGTTGGTGGTTTCTTTCCCAGCGAAGTCCCCAAGTGGATCGGGTTCAGTGGAAGTCATCCCTGGTAAGGGTGGTCCTTTCCCCAGCAGTGGTGCTATTCCCCAGCAGGGTGGAGGTTGGAGTGTTGTCGAGTTCCTCAGCAGAGTGCCTCGAGCTCCCCAGAAGGGTCCCTTGAGGGGGATACTTTTTATGCATTCATCATTTAGATAAGCATGGCATATTGCATACCTAATTGCGTAGCATTTCCATAGTTATGGAGCATTACGCTGAAAAAAAATCATGCATAAGCATTACAAGCATAAACTAGTCTCAAGCCGTGGTTACCATTTGAGAAGTGGTTTTGCTGGTTGGAAGATCAACATCAGCATTGCAAGTATTGGTTACTCAAGCCGTGGTTACCGCCTGAGAATCGGTTTCGCAGAATGGTGAAGATGTTACTCCGAGGAGTTTAGCATCGTGGTGTTGGGTCAACCGTATTCCCCAGTAGTGCGATACTGGAGGAGATTTTTGTCGTGCGAGATAGAAGTTGGAAGATGTTACTCTAAGGATTTTAGCATCATGACGTTGGAGTAACAATGTTCCCCAGTAGTGCGATATTGGAGGAAATTTTTCTATCGGGCGGAGATGGAAATAAAATCAAAGAACGTTACGCGATCAGCACGAAAATGCATTTCAATTGGAGAAAGGGAAGTGTTGTGGCATTTTCTGGAGAACGGGGTTCAAATAGAGATTGGAGTTGAAGATTATATCCGGGATGAGGTCCTCAGGATTGTCTTCTGATCATGTGTCACCTTAGACTTTGGCTGAGGCCAACAGAGGTCGTTAAGGGTGTCTTCTGAGGAAGAGATGCACATGTTACCTTCCTTTCGTGAAGGTGTACCCTCTGATATGTCGCCATCAGAGTGGTGTTTTGGTGTTATTTCCGACGTTGCCAGCGGAATTATCACAAGAAAATGGAGAGCGGGGTCCAAATGGAGAGAAGGAGATTCTAGGCATTTTCTGGAGAACGGGGTTCAAATGGAGAAAGGGAGACACGGGGTGTTTTCTGGAGAGCGGAGTTCACAACGGAGATCACGAGCTATCGTCAGGCGAATGGGGTTCAATTGGAGAGCGGGGTTCATTATTTGGCAAACAAGACTACTATGAAGGTATTGGGGTTCAACAGCGGTGATCCGGGATCATCTGCATGAAAGAAAATGTTTGTTCGGGGTCCAAGAAAAGCAAAAAAAATCATCATCAATCAGAAAGTTTCGGGGTTCAAGAAAAAGCAAAAATAATATAATAATCCCCAGCGGATGCGGCATTCAGGCCATGGTTATTCCTGTGTTACCATTTATTTTGGTATCCAGGTCAACATTCTGTTTCGGTGTTCAGGCCGACTGTCTCCGTACCAGACGGATTTTTCTTTCAAGATCACTTCTTTGCCGATTCTGACAGGCACTGTTAATTATTTCCCAGTAGAGCGTAAATTGTTCGTCTGTTCTTGGTATTCAATCACTCTTCACCCTGATCATCTGAAAGCCGAGGATGTTCATATCGACAGGTTCGTAGTGGATTGAATAGGGGCAGCTGTAACACCTCAAAATTTGCCCTCCTCTTCTTGGGACTAGCTTAGCATTTTGCATTTCATGTTTTAGGGCATTAGTCATTTCATATTGCATATCATGTGAAAACAAGCAAGTCATCCTCCTAAGTCTTTCTCAGAAGATAGAGAGTTGTGTAGTTCAACCCTGAGGGTCTTATTGAATTGATCACAACCCATCTGAGGGTTTGTGCTTCAATTAGGGTTTTCTTGGTTCTTCAAGGAGGTTGAGCATTATCTTGGTTGAAAGGGTATGTCACCATCATCATGGTCTTATCATCCTCAAGGGGTTCATTATGCCTGATCATGTTCTTTAGGATTAGGGTTTTGACCTCTGGTCAACCCTAATCAGTGCTATTCTACCAGTCAGGGTTTCTCAAGGAGATGAGGTCTTTATTGAGAAGGAGATCATCGTATGATTTTATTGAGCTTGTATAAGCTAGGGTTTCATTTTGGAGCCATTGCATCAAGTGGTTGAGGTTCAAGCTGATCAGAGCATTTCCAAGTCATTTGTCAACCAGAAAGTCAACAAAAAGTCAACAGAAAGTCAACTGAGGGCTAGGAGGTGGAGAAATGAGTTTCAACATCTCATTCATGTTCAAAAGGGGCTTATTTGTCATTACAAATGCATATCTTGAAGAATTTGAGGTCAGTTCAAGAGTTTCCAAAAATGGAAAGTGACCTGTAATTGAAAGTTTCCAAAAATGGAAAGTTTTGGTTCAAATTCAACTTGATCTTACATCATAAAATAGGCTTCAAATGAATTTTCGCCCAACATTAAAGTTGAAGATCTCTCTCTCCCATTTCCAAAAAGTCCAAGATCATGAAATTATGATGAATGGTTGAGGAGATATGGTCCAATCATTGTCAAGTGTACATGGAACTTCAAAAGGACATAACTTTTGATTCATAACTCCATATTTGGTGGTTCTTTTTGCATTTCACTTCTCATGACATGTAGTTTCCAAAACATCCATCAGATTGCATGAAATTTGAACATATGATTATTTGCTTATTCATGAAGATTTTGGAGGGAAAATCATAAATTTAAAAATGGTGCATTATATGAACTTTTTACCATTGCCAATGTGTTAAGAAAATGATTTTAAGTGCATTTGAGCTGGTAATGGTTACTGTTCACGTTTGGAATTGCCATTCACCACAAAATTTCAATTTTTGTCACCACACCTTATCTTGCTTAACTTCAACTAAACCTTGATTAATCTTAATTAAAATAGGATTAGCACATGGTATATATACTAAATCATAACAGAATTTCAGAAGCTTAATCACAATTCACCATTTCTAGATCTAGTTTTCATCTCCCTCCAAAAATTTCTCATAATCAAATTTCAAAATTCTTCAACATAACACCTTGTTTTTGTTGAAGATTCATGATCAGTGAGTGTGATTGAGTGTGAATTCATCATTTGTTTGGAGAATTGGAGCCATATTCGTGCAGTTGAAGTTCAAGAACCTTGCCATGGAAGTTGATTATTAAGCCAGATCTACACGTTTCTAAGCCTCAAATTCTTCATCAATCATCACTACAAGTATTCAGAAGGAGATTTGGATCATTTGGAGCTTTGGTTCGTGCAAAATCAGAACCTGCTCTTCAAGAGGTAGGTTTTTCGACCTTCATAATTCTCAAATCCATGCGTATATTCATGAAGATCTCTTCTTGCTGATGATTCTGAGCTAAATTTCACATGATTTGGTAAAAAATTGAGTGAGATATGGTTGATTGAAGTTTTGAATGTTAAAATGATTTTGCTTCGTTTTGCATGATTGATGATGAATTAGCATGAAATATTGTTTGATCTATGTTCCTCGTTGCATGAACTTCATTTTGATATAAATTTTTTGTAAATCTGGAGAATTCTGAAAAAATCTTGAAAATTGTGATGAACATGCATGCTGTTCTTCATCCTCTTCATGAAGAAGATGAAGATTCATCCCTAGCGACCGCTCATGTCCGACGCTAACATAAACTAGGGCTCGCTGCCAAAACGGTAGCGTTTCATGGCCAGGCGCGCTCAATTCAAATTGCTACCAGGTTCGATTCCTAGTAGCAGCGTTTTTCAAATTATTTCACAATTAGCCTTTTCCCTCCTAATTTCACATGTTTTGCTTCATTTGATTCCATTTTTTTTCCAAACTTCCAAACTTCATATAAAATTGAAAAATGCTCCAAAAAATGCCTGGTTTTTTGCTACTTGTTCCTTAGAATGTCTAGAATCTGATGATGTTAAATTTGGAAGTTGTGCATGGCTAGATTTCTGTTTGTGTTAGAATGATTGAACATGTGTGCATTTGTGACCTTGCTCCATTCATCTTATCATGAAATGCTTGATATTGATCCAAATGCATTGAAATTTTGCATGATTGTTCTTAACATGTTAATTGACATTTTGGTTTTGGTTTGAAATTTTTTCCATGTGTCATTTCTTTTTTGTGTACATGTTGGCATGGTGTGACAATTTGTGTCACACCATTGGATGATCAACTTGTATAATTTCATTTCCATATCAAATGATCTTTGATGCTTCTGATTTTTTGTATGTTAATCATGTTGGATGTGTTGAATGCTCATGAATTTTTCCGGAATTATTTGAATCATTCCTGTTTTGATTTGAAATTTTCATTCTTGATGTACAAATATGAGCTTTGAAATTGTCTTTGACTTCTTTTGATCATGAAATGCTCTTGCTTGACGATTTTGATGTGATCCTTTTTAGGATATGTTGATATGTGTTTGAAGTTGCATTGTGTTGAATTTAAGCTCCTGTTTTGATTTTTTTTCTTCACCTTTGACCCTAGGCTTTGACCTAGTGGTTTGTTACTTACATGTGAGCTTTGAATTTCAGAACCAAGCATACAAATGCCATGGTTGATGATGCTTCATCATTTGAATGTTGATATTAGCTTTTGATTGCTGACATTTGCTGTTTTGTAGGTTGATGATAAGTCACTTGAGTTTGCCTTATGGCTTATGTGTTGTACATTGGGATTGTCTGTTTGTTATTGATTGTTGTCTGTTTGTCTGAATTTTGTACGGATTGGTTTAGTTGTTTCCACAGGTACCTAAGTTGCTTTAAGTTCATTTGAACTTTGCTTTGCTTTGCTGTGGTTGGCGTACCACTTAGGTATAATTCCTAATCTTCATGTAGTCTGGAAGACCTGCTGTTACTGGCAGGCACCTGTCTGAAGCCCTCCTTAAGAGGCAATGTTTGTGGTTGTTTATCTTTGTGCCTTGTACATGCAAAGACCTCCTAAGTGAAGAGGCATTGGCAGATAAAAGGGGTGTGCAATCCACCCCCTGCTACTCATTTGTGTCATTCATCTTGTTCGCACCCTGTGTTGATGCACTTTGAATAAAAACCAAAAATCTTGTAGTGTCAATCATGTGGAGAAGAGTTCCTTCATTCTGAACTCCCACACTTTCTATTGATTAAAGCTCTCTCAGGCCAGGGATAAGAGCTATGAGGCACACCCCTCATTCCCATTTCATCTGCTTCACCCTAACTCTCAATGTTATGGTTAAGAGCTCAAAACACCCATTTCTAGTTGGTTTGTTTGTCAAGGTCGATATGACCCCTTGACTAAAACCTAACCTTGATTGAGCCCCTTGGTTGTGTATAGTGTGTAGGATAGAAATTTCTCCCCTGTTTAGGGGAACTACATTGCCCTGATCCTCATATCAGATGAGGTATGTAGGCAGGAGATCGTGCGAGATCTCTCCGGGCACCCTTTATCTTTTTGTGTGTGTTTGCTTGAAAGCTAGCAGGCTCAAGTACCAGACTCCCTGTTAGCTTGTTTGTTCAACCTTTGTGTTTCTTTTGACGACTCAGCGTCCGGTTAACCTCTTGTTTGCTTGGAGTCTGACGTAAGTCCAACGATTGGCAGTCGGTTTCCTGTGTTTGTTTGTGAGGAGTCTGACGTAAGTCCAGCGATTGGCAGTCGGTTTCCTGTGTGTGTTTGCTTGGAGTCTGATGTAAGTCCAGCGATTGGCATTCGGTTTCCCGTTTGTTGTTGTGTGCTTGGAGTCTGATGTAAGTCCAGCCATTGGCATTCGGTTTCCTGTTTGTGTTTCTTTTGTTTGGAGTCGGATGTAAGACCAGCCATTGGCAATCTGTTTCCATTTGTGTTTCTTTTGATGTCTCAGCGTCTTTGTGTTGTGTTTTGTTTCGGCGTGCGTTAGCCGAACTACGGTAGCTATGATTCTCATTCCAAATGAGATACGTAGGCATAGGATGTGATATCCTAGCGAGCCTGTTCCCCATTTCCCCGAACTACGTGGACTCTGATGTTTGTTTCTGACAAACTACGTAGGCCCAGGATACGACATCCTGCCGAGTCCGCTTCCGTCTTCTTCCATCTGTGTTCTATTCCAGTGTGTGTGCATTCTTTGTGAGCAGTTATTCAGCAACCTTTTTCTATTCTTTTGAGCATGGATCCCGTCGAGTACGACGGACGTGAGGGGTGCTAATACCTTCCCCTTGCGTAACCGACTCCCGATCCTTGCAATCTCCGGTCGTAAGACCATTTCCTTTCCAGGTTTACTTCGAGCGTTTCCTTTCCCTTCTTTGGGATAAATAACGCACGATGGTGGCTCTGTTTGTTTGTTTTCCCGCCGGTTGTTTTTCGCGTATGCGACAATGTTTAATGCCCAAACCATAATAGTTTATTTGTTGTTGGTGGTGAAAATTATTAATCTTTTTGGATTAACTGCATTATGTAAAACAAAAATGAAGGTTTCAAGTTTTTTTGGAGCAAAATGACACATATGGGAAATGATGTCCCAACATGTGTGTAGCATGTTTCCCTTGTTTGCAGAACATGGATGTTGCTATGTGCACGCGTTTTTCAATTATATGGAATGCATTTTTTTATGATGTGTGCAACAAATATAGTTGCTATTTTTTAGAAATTAGATTTATTTGATTATTTAATTAGTTTAAACTTAAATTAGGGAGATTTAAACTTATATTCAAATCAAATCAAATCTTATTTTGTGGAGTTGAACTAGAGCAACAAATCTTAGTAATATCTTCACTAATTATGGACGAAATCAGATCTTTATCCAAGGAGAAATTTCCAGAAGACATTTCTATATAAGAGTCATATCCCAAAATTTACCATCCCTTTTTCTTCTTTTAACATACTTCATTTGCATACATCAAATCATATCATGCATGACTATTGCATTTGGTCATGGAATCACAAGCATGGCCATGTTGTGTATGATATCTTAACCCTAGGGTTTTCCTTTGTTTTACTTGTTAACTAACCCTAAGGTCATAAATATATGGTACTTGTTTGTTCTTGTTACTCAATTAGGTAATCATGCTTTAAAGCAATGTAAAGTCAATATCTTTGATCAAGGGAAATACAAGTTTGTTCATGTTGATTCAAAGGTGGATCATGTGTTGGTTTCCATGCCACAACCCTCAATTTTCAAGCCATGTTCCATATCACTCAAGCCCTAATCAATTTTTCATCAAGGGGTTATCATTCAATCATTATCAAGGCTTAAAATTCAAGGAAACATAAAGTTTGCACAAAGGGGCATAAGTTGGTTTGACCTAATTTGCAAGTATATCATGCCTTTGGTCCAAACCTCATAACTCCTTTAATATTCATCCAAATTCCATGATTATTTAAGAGAAATGTGCCTTTTGGGACCCTTAACAACTTTTATTCAAGGGTCAAACATCAATTCATCCATTAAGGACCTCATTTGTGCAAAGGACCAAGTTGTCAAAATGGGCCAAAACCTTGCCATGAACCTTACTTTCCACCCTTGCCATTTTTAGCTCAATCTCTCTTTTGATCCCATTCTTTTAAAATTATGTTAAGCTTATGTCAGATATCATTTGGCCCAAGTTTGGATCAAAATGCACTAGGGGGTCCAAAGTTATGGCATCATGAACATGCGACCTCAAATTGACCAAACATGCTGCAAAGTGCTTGCCCAACCCAAATTTACAGGTGATCGGTCACCACTTTCACTATGTTTTTGTTGCTTATCTGACAAGAAACCAAGAATTTTGAGACATTGTACACGCATTATGGTACCTTTAAAGTCAATTTTCATTTCCGTAAGATATTTGAGCAGTTTTATTAATTTTCAATTTTATTTTATGTTTTCGCGATTGTATGCATTAGTTGTCTGTGTTTATGTCCTCCAGGTTCAGGTAGAAGATCCGAGGGATTCGATGCGGGATAATGAGAAGTTTCGGTGTTCGGGAAAAGAAGAGTTTCCAGTTCATGAGCCCTGACACGGCCACCCGTGTCACCTGACACGGGTCGTGTCAGAAGGAAGGCCAAGAAAGTACAAGCAATGTCCAAAACAGGGGCCTGACATGGCCTCCCGTGTCAGGTCCCCTGGGGCGTGCTAGCAAGAAAACAACAAGGCAGAGAGCTGACATTGTCACCCGTGTCAGCCCAAAATGCCAATATTCCAATTTTTGGACTTTTTCATCGGGCTTGAGTTGCAGGGACATTTTGGAGATTTCCACCTTCTGGCAAGGGATTTTCACTATATTAGGAGAGTTTCTACAAGATAAAAGATCATCTTAGAACGAGGCAACCATAGAATTTTCAGATAATCAAGGATTACAGAGATCACGAAATTTGGAGAGCAAAAGATTTTCATGAGCGGAAGCGATTGAAGATCCAAGTCATCCAATTACTTTTAATGTGTATTTTTTATCTTGAATTTTTTTTGAACAATATGAATAGCTAAACCCCTTAATGCTAGGTGGTGTCCCTGATTTAGAGTTATAATGACTATGAGTTTATGATTGCATTTATAATATTGTTTTTACTGTAATCTTTTGATGTGCTTAATGTTTTCTCTTTCGGACCAATCGAGATTGTTATATGGTTACCAATTAGGCTGGACCGCTATTGGTAAGGTTTTCATAAGATTTCTCTGTAGTAGATATCACCTAGGACTAGGAATACCCTGTATGAATCAGAGCATTCTTGAATTAATAAAGCTTAACCTCACCCTAATTGCCTATGGACATAGCAATTAGGGTAGAATGATTAAAGGATTTCTCACTGAGGACTTGGTAGAAAATACCCTTGAGAACTGATTGTAATTGATATTTGTTGATGCAATAGTAACTCAGAGTTATTACAGGGAAAAATCATACACCTTCCTTGGCATTGTTCCTCATACCTTGCAAACCCTTATTTTTACAGTATTATTTTCTTTTGCCTTTATTTTTAGATCTGAATCTAAAAACCCTCAACTATAGTTTTTGTTTAATTGAAAGATAATTTCAACTCGATATTGACTTGTTGTCCTTGAGATCGACATTCGGGGAATTTCCCCTTTATTACTATAATAGGAAAAATAGTACACTTGCTATTTTTTCGATCAAGTTTTTGGCGTCGTTGCTGGGGACTGCCAAAATATAGAGTTTAATTTTAAGCTCAATTAAAATTTTGATGCTCTGCAATAAAATTATTTTTCTGTCATTTATATAATGTAATTTACTAATTTGTGTATGCGAGGAGAGCCCTCAGCTGAATTTCTTTTTGACGCAGAAATCGAGAGAACCCTTCATTGGAGACGCAGAAACGCAATAGTGGATTCCAAAGAAGAAGTTCCCTTCGATCACTCAGATTCCAAAAAAGAAACTATGCCTGAAAATCCTCTAATTCCACCTCCTCCACCTCCGGAAAGACTCATAGGTGACTATAGAGGTGCAAATGTGTCGGGTGGTAGATTGACCATTGTCAACCAACCGGTGAATGTGACAAATTTTCAACTGCATCCTAGCACAATCAATCAACTTGAAAGAAAATCTTTCACCGTAAAGGTTAATGAAGATGCAAACAAGCACCTGCAGAGATTCTTGACCATGAGTGCTACTTTGAAAATTGATGGTCATACCGATGAAGCAAAGAAGTTAAGAATGTTTTCGTTCACTTTATCTTAAGTGGTGGAAGAATGGTTCTACTCTCTTCCAGCTGGAAGTATTACATCATGGTAAGAGATGGAAACAACCTTCTTAAATGAGTATTTTCCAGCATCAGTATTTCTGGAAAAAAAGGTACGAAATCTTGAACTTCAAACAAAAAGATGGTGAGTCTTTGGGAGATACCTACAAAAGATTCAAAAGGGTCCTGACAGCTTGCCTAACTCACAATATGGATCAGATTGAACAAATGCAGATGTTTGTCAATGGGCTGAAAACAAAGACAAAACAGTTGATTGATACAGCAGCTGGTGGCTCAACAAATTTCTCAACAACCACCGGTATTAAAAGGATCATTGAAGCGATAGCCGCAAGTGAGCATCTGGAATTATATGATAGGTGTACAAGAAAACCTGAAGGAGTCATTGTTCTGAAACTAAAAGCTAATAAATGTTTTTTGGAAGATACAATCGTTGTTGAAGTAGAAAAGAAATTGAAAGCGATGAATATAGGTACTCAAAAGGTAGCTCAAATTCAACCTGCTCAGACCATCACTTGTGAAATCTGTAATGGGCCTCACCACACTGTGTATTTCTTTGCAACTCCTCAATAAATTGAAGATATAAATTTCTTGAAGCAGAACAATCCCTACTCTAACACGTACAATCCAGGGTGGAAGAATCATCCTAACTTCTCCTAGAAGGATCAGAGATGGAATGTTCCACAACAGGGTCAAGGTCAATATCAACAACAACAACCTCTAAAGAAAGCAGACTGGGATATTTCCATTGAAGACATGGCCCCTCAAAATAGGCAATTCAAAGAAGAAACTAGAAACAATCATAAAAACACCACTGCCTCTCTAAAGAATCTTGAAGTTCAGGTGGGTCAGATAGCACAACAACTAGCAAGTTCTCGAACACCAGGTTCCTTACCAAGTGAAACTGTTCAAAACCCTAGAAATCAGGAAAATATTAGTACTGTCACGACGAAGAAGAAAAAGGCCGCTAAAAAGGAAAAAGTTATACCACCCGGCAAGCCAACTTAAGATAAAATTAAAAAGGAGACTAAACTGGTGATTAAGTTTCCCTATCTGCAGAGAGTGGCAAAGAAGGAACCAAGCGAGTCAGACTATGAGAAATTCATGACAATGTTTAAAAAGGTAGAGGGTCATATGTCTTTTTTTAAGCACTCGATAAAATTCCCATGTACAAGAAATTCATGGAAGAGGTAATGGACGAAAAGACACCAACAACAGAAGAACCGGTAGCCTGGAAGGAAAAGTATATTGAAAGTTCACTAGAGCAAAAAATTCCAAACAAACAGAAGGATCCTGGAGCGGTAATAGTATCATGTATAATTAAAGACAGGACCTTCAAAAGGGTACTAATATATTCTGGAGCTAGTGTGAGTATGATGCCATTATCAATCTATCACATATTGGGTATTAAAAATGTCAGTGATACAAAGACAAATCTGAAGTTCGCGGATCACTCGAGAAATGATGCATATGGTATAGCAGAAGACGTGTTGGTAACAATAGAGGACTTGAGTTTTCCTATTGATTTTGTAATCCTAGACATACCTGAAGATGAAGAGGCACCCATCATTCTGGGTCGACCTTTCATGCAGACAAGTCGATGAAATCTCGACATGGACAAGGGCATGTTAACCTTGAAAGTTTATGATAAAGAAATAACATTGAATGCTATTGAAGACCGGGAGCTAGAGGAAGATACATAATCTCACTATCAACTAGGCATAATTAGGACATAGGCGAGAAGGAAAAGTAATATACCAACATCAAAGATAGATACATGAAGGCCCTCTCGACTCTCACCACTGCTATTAACAACCCTGAATGGAAAGACTCCCATCTCCATTCCAAAGACCAAGAGAAAGAAAAGAAAAGAAAACAAGGTAAGGAGATGGAGGTTAGAAAGGACTTGTGGCACAAAGGAATCCATAATGATGAAAAAGACGGCTTCCTAGTTTTTGGCAAAAGGTGCAACAAGGTTTGGAGGCTGAAGTACCCCCCATAATAAGGGAAATGAACCATCGAGCCATGCGACGTTAAATGCAACGCTTTGTGGGGGGCCACCCACGCGTTTTTATTTCTAATTATTGTTTGTGTTTATTTGTTATTTTATGTTTTCACATTGCCTTGCATAAAAGGGCGAAGGTACTCACATGGAAAAAGTTGGAAAAATGAGCATAACAGCAGCCTGACACGGCCGTCCGTGTCAGTTGACACGACCTATGTCAGGAATACTGAAGGCCACACCCAACCAAGAGACGAGATGATGGCGTGACACGGCCGCTCGTGTCAGGCCTACGGATTTGAAATTTTTTTGAAATATTTGAATTTCGTGTGGGCATGTTGCACTTTCTGCCCCAGCCCCCTTAGTAGGGCACTGTGAGTCACCCTCCTTCTATCATGTTCTAAAATATTGAGGCTAATGTTTAGTCCAAGTGTGGGGGAGGTTTTATTATGCTTTTTGCTTTTATTTTTTGTTTTTTTTTTATGTTTTATTTGATTAGTTCCCAATTTTTACCGTTTCAAATTTGATTTATTTTTATTCTCGGGTATCATGTGTTGCATGTATTTCAGGTTCTTGGTATTATCGTTGGATGAGGTGATGATCAATAGCGGTAATGGATGAAATGATCACTCCACTTACTATTGCTTGTTGTGAAGGATCTTCCCAGAAAGTCGATACTGCTGAAGAAAAGATCGGATGCAACTTCTAAAGCTCAACTAACGTAGGTTCCCTGTGCATTCCGAGTTGAGTAAGAAGTCGCACCATACTCGAAGTACTGTGGTTGCTGTCAAGCTTTACCTGACATAGTGAGTGCATAAAAAGCCAAACACATTTCTCATCATGAGCGATATTCGGGTATGTATTTATCACTCTGACTTTGCGTAGGTTCTTTGGGAATTCCATTGCATGTATACACAGACTGAGGCATGTTGTTTGATTATAACCCCGAGCCTTTCTAGCCATCCCGTTAATGTTATCCTTTGTTAACCCCATTTGAGCTTGTAACCTTTGTTTGTCTAACCACATAAATGTAACTCGTGGCCTAAAACACTTCCTTACCCTGTTTAGAGTCAATGTGATGTCATTAAGCTGTGTTAAATTCTAAGTTTGGGGTAAACCCCATAAGTATCAAAAACCAAGGTGAGTGCGAAAAAAAATAAGATGAAGAAAAATGACCATCGAAAAAATGATAAAACAAAGTATAGTCGATGGTTTGAAAGAAGCACTCACCAAAGGAAGAGCACTCAGTTGAAAAAAAAAGAGAATATCAAAAAACTGAGCAATTGAAAAAGAAAAGAAGTAAAATGAACAAACACTATGATAGGAATAATGACATTTGCTCTGAATCCAAAACCATTTGTCTTCCCTTTTGTTTGTATTTACCACACGATAACCCAAGCTCCGTTACAACCCAAAAGACCTCAAAAAGTGTATGTTGTGTGTAGTTGATACGAAAGGAGAAACTATTCAAACTTATGAGTTGATATTGCATATTCTGAATTGGGAGTGAAAACACTTTAACCTCGAGAGACTTGGTGAGAGTGTGATATAAGCTGACAGGTGAAGCGGTACCTCGATGTGGAAGTGCGACAAAAGACTCATTAGGAAAAGCAGGAACTATAAAAGGGAGAGTGAAGGCGTTGGCGAAAGATCTCAACAGTATCATGGTAAGAATACAAATTTTGAGAAGTGACACATTGTGTCATATAGGATATTACTTGAGGACAAGCAATGAGATAAGTTTGGGGTTGTGATCGGTCACCATTTTCACTATGTTTTCGTTGCTTATCCGACAAGAAACCAAGGATTTTGAGACACTGTGCATGCATTATGGTACCTTTAAAGTCAATATTCATTTCCGTAAGATATTTGAGCATTTTTATTAATTTTCAATTTTATTTTATATTTTCGCGATTTCATGTGTTAGTTGTCTGTGTTTATGTCCTCAAGGTTCAGATAGAAGATCTGAGGAATTCGATGCGGGATAGTGAGAAGTTCCGACGTTCGAGAAAAGAAGAGTTTCCAGTTCAGGAGGCCAGACACGCCCACCCGTGTCACCTGACACGGGTCGTGTCAGGAGGAAGGCCTAGAAAGTATAAGCAATGTGCGAAATAGGGGCCTGACACGGCCCGTGTCAGGTCACCTAGGGCATGTCATCAAGCAAACAACAAGGCAGAGAGCTGACACGGCCGCCCGTGTCAGCCCAAAACGCTAATTTTCCAGTTTTCGGGATTTTTCATCGGGCTTGAGTTGTAGGGACATTTTGGAGATTTCCGCCTTCTGACAAGGGATTTTCACTATATTAGGAGAGTTTCTACAAGAGAAAATATCATCTTGGAACGAGGCGAACACAGAATTGTCAGACAATCAAGGATTACAGAGATCACAGAATTTGGAGAGCGGAAGCGATTGAAGATCCAAGTCATCCAATTACTTTTAATGTGTATTTTTTATCTTGAATTCCGAGTTGGATCTAAAATTTTCCAAGTTGATTCACACGAATTCAGATCTATTTCAAAAGTATTTGAATCCCAACATATTCCCCATAAATAGAGGAAGCTTTTTCCTTTATATTCAAGCTTTGAAAGCCAACGGAACTCTAAAACCATTTAAGCCTGATACCTCAAATAGCTAGTCAAGATCTTTTTTTATTCAAGCTCTTTTACTTCCATTTCTTTGCCCATAATCATTCATCGGCATCCTCTGAACTTGTCTGAAGCATTGCCTTGGTATGAATCCTCTACAACCTAGCTTTCGGATCCACCATTGTTGAGTTCTAAAGCATCGATCGAAAAGGTAGATATGAGTTACAACTTTGAGCAAACAAGTTACTATAACACCTCAAAATTTGCCCTCCTCTCTTGGGACTAGCTTAACATATTGCATTTCATCTTTTAGGACATTAGGCATTACATCTTTGCATATCATGTGGAAGCAATAAGCAAGTCATTCTCCTAGGTCTGTCTCAGAAGATGGAGAGGTTAAGAGATGCAAGCCTGAGGGTCTCATGAATTGATCACTGGCCATATGAGGGTTTGTGCTTCCATTAGGGTTTCTTGGTTCCTCAAGGAGGTTGATCTTTATCTTGGTTGGAATGATACATCATCATCATCATGGTCTTATCATCACCAAGAGGTTCATTATTCCTGATCATGTGCCTTGGGATTAGGGTTTTGACCTCTGGTCAACCCTAATCAGCTGCATTATGCCAATCAGGGTTTTGCAAGGAGATGAGGTCTTTATTGAGATGGGGATCATCATATGGTTTTATTGAGCTTGTGCAAGCTAGGGTTTCATGTTGGAGCCATTTCATCAGGAGGTTGAGGCTCAAATTCATCTGTGCATGACCAAGTCATCTATCTATCAACTGGAAAAGTCAACCAAAAGTCAACTGTTGGATTTGGGGGTGGGAAGTGATTAGAAATACTTCATTCATGTTCAAACAAGTCTCATTTGACATATCAAACATCAACATTGAAGAAAAAAAGTCAGGACAAAACTTTCCAAAAATATAAAGTGACCTGTAATTCAAAATTGCCAAAAATGGAAAGGTTTTCTCCTCAAGATTACATCATCAAAAATACTTTAAATGAAATTTTGTTGAACATGAAAGTTGTAGATCTTTCTCTCCCATTTCCAAAAAGTCCAAGATCATCAATTTCTCATGTGTGGTTAAGGAGATGTGATCAAAACTTGACAAAGGATACATTGAACTTCAAAGGGGCATAACTTTCAAACCATAAGTCCAAATCAAGTGGCTCTTTTTGCAACATTCTTGTTTTAACCTCTAGTTTCCAAAATTGGCATTACATGGCATGCATTCCATTCACATAAAAATTTGGAAATTCACTTGCATTTTGGAGGGAAAAAATGGAATTCAAAATTGGTGAATCATTTGAACATGGCATTACTTCCATTGGCCTTAAAACATTATTTTGAGTGAAATCAAGGCCAAAAACATGCACTATTCACACGCCATGTCCATGCATAAGGTGAAAAGTTCAATTTTGCAAAACACCTCCAAACTTAACCATTTTTCATTAGCACTTGGTTTAACTTAATTAATCATGATTAGTGAAGCATATATAACACAAATCATAACAGAATTTTCACAATTCCCAATCCTAGATCTAGAATTCTCAAAGTCTCTCAAAATTCTCTCTCATTTTTTCACCAAATTTCTTCACATCTCATGCATTTTTCTTGATCAATTCATCATCTAGTATCATTGTGGAGCAAGATTGAACCAAGATTCAAGTGATTTCGTGTAGTTTGAAGCATATCCAAAGCTTGAGTTCATCAATGGTGGAATCAAAATTCTGTTGAATCAAGACCAATTGGACCTCAAGCATTCATCCAAACACTTGTACAAGCTTGCTAGAGGAAGATTGAAGCATTGCAAGGCCAAGAAAACGCGAAATTCCAAAGCTGCACTTCAAGAGGTCAAAACTTCGTGTCTCTTATTTCTTGAAATTGTTATGTGAATCTTGTAGATCTTGCAATGCTTGTGATTCTGAGCTTTGAACCACTGAATTGCATGCATTATTGAACAAGTTATGTTGATTTAAAGTTTCATGTGCAAAACTTAAGTTGATCGATTCTCATGATTTAGGATGTTTTAAGCTTAGTTATTAGTGGATTTGTGATGTACAATGCAAGATCTAGGCATTAGTGTATTCAATTTTAAGAATGGAGAAAATTGTTCTTGATGGATGATGATGAAGTACTGTTCATCGCGCGCGAGAATTTGAAGAAGATGATTCAGACCTTTAGGCCACGGTTTCAAAACCGTTCCCGTAGGTCATGTTAGGGTTGCGTTCCCATTGGCTGCATGGGATTGCCATGCAGCGCGCGCCATTTGCCTTTCAAAAACCTACCGAGTTCGAACCTTCATCATGTACATTTCCACATTCTTATTTCATTCTTTCTCCTTTATTTCCATGCTATTCTCACATCATTTATTTTTATTTTTTTCACCTTTAAAAATTCATAAATAATTAAATAATGCTCCAAAAAATACCAGGATTTTTGCATTAGGTCACATTTTGTGTCTAGTTTTTTATCATTATTTTTTCATGAATTGTGCTTGGCTGATTTATTTTTTTCCCTAGGGTTTGTGTGTACATATCATGTTTTGACCTTGCCTTGATATATCACTTGTGAAATGCTCAATTTTCATCCAATGCCTATGAAATTTGACATGTAGAAACTAGACATCTTGCTGGACATTTTGGTGTTGAGCTTTCATTTTTATCATGTGTCATTGCTGAGTTATGATTTTTCTAAGTTAGGTGTGATAATTTGTGTCACACCTTTGCTTGTCCAACTTGATGGATGCATTTACCATGCCAACTGAATTCCAACTGTTCTGATTTTTCGTATGGTGCTTGATATGAATGTTGTGAATGCTCATGATGTTTTGTTGAATTATTGGAATCATTTATGATTTGATTGAGATTTTTCATTCTGGATGGTCATTTTGGAACTTTTGAAGTGTCTTGAATTTCAATTGCTTGTGAAATGCTTGTGCTTTATCTAATGGATATGAAATTTTTCACACTCATTCTAGACATGTTGAAGGTTGTTTTGGCTTTGGTTTGAGGTTTTTACCTTTTACCATTTCTGTTTTAGGCTTATGCTAAGTTGATGTACCAAGATGTGTCACATTTGAGCTTGTTTTAATTGCCTTGCCTTATACAATTTGATTACCATGCTTAATCTTGTCCAAATGCCCTAATTTTTTGTGTGATGATCATGTTGTGTGTTTTGTTTACCCATGAATTTTCTCAAAATTAATTGAAGCATTTTTGATTTATTTTGCATTTGTTCATTCTGTTGTCACAATGTGCTTTCAACTTGCATACCTTGCCATATTTTGTTCATGAAATGAATTTGGTAATTGATATTGATGTGGGATATTTTGGATGATGTTCTTAATTGATTGAAGTTGATTCATGTCAATTTTCATGTTCTGTTTTGGATTTTTTCTCCATCTTTGACCCTAGGCCTTGACCTAGTGGTTTGTCTCATCTTTGAGCTTTGATTTCAGGATTGAACATCCAGGTTATATGGTTCATGATGCAACCTCACTTGAGCATTTGATGCTTGCTTTTGACTACTAACATTGTGTGTTTTGTAGGGTTGTTAACTTATTTGAGCTTGAGTTGTGGCTTATGCCTTTGCTTATTGGGTTTGACTGTTTGATATTCATGTTGTCTGTTTGTCTGTACAGTTTAACTGACTTGTATGATGTTTCTACAGGTACATAAGTTGCTTAAGTTCAATTTGAACTTGCTTTTGCTTGGTTGCTTAACCACATAGGTATAACTCTCTGACTTCATGTAGTCTGGAAGACCTGTCCTGTTACTTGGGCAGGCACCTGTCTGAAGCCCTCCTTAAGAGGCAATGCTTGTGGATGTTTATTTTTGTGCCAAGCAGGAAAAGTCCTTTGATAAGGAAATTGGCAGATAAAAGAGATGTGCAATCCATCTCCTGCTATTCAGTGTGTCATCCACTTTGCTCACACACCTTGTGTTGATGCATTGTGGATACTAACCCAAGATCTCTATTGTGTCAGTCATATGTGGAGAAGAGTTCCTACTTTCTGAAATCCCACATTTTCATTTGTCTGAAGCTCTCCCAGGCCAGGGATAAGAGCTGTGAGGTCTTACCCTCACTTCCCATTTCATCTGCTTCACCCTAACTCTCAATGTTAGGGTTAAGAGCTAACATCACCCGATTCCAGTTGGCTTGTGTTTCACAGCCTAACCTTGTGTGAGCCCACTTTGTTTGTATATAGTGTGTGCTAATTGTGTGTATGATTATTTATTGTGCTTGTATGCTTTGCTTTGCCTGTTTAGGATAGCTTGCTGTCTGTGCAAGTTAGATAGCAACCTCAACCTAGGACCATTGTGGAATGCATGATAACTATTAGGCTCGAGTCAGTCTCCCTTCTAGTTTGTCATTTCCCAGTCTCTGGTTAGGAGAAAGTTTCTCCCCTGTTAAGGGGAACTACGTTGCCCTGATCCTCATACCAGATGAGGTACGTAGGCAGGAGGTCGTACGAGATCTCTCCGGGCACCCTTTTTCTTTTTGTGTGTGTTTGTTTGACAGTTACTAGGCTCGAGTGCCAGACTCCCTATTAACTTGTCTGTTGGTTAACCTTTTTGGGTGTGTTAGGAGATGGATGTAAGACCATCGATTGGCATTCCGTATCCTGTTGTTGTGTGCTAGGAGTCTGACGTAAGTCCAGCGATTGGCGGTTGGTTTCCTATGGGTTTGTTGGTTCGGAGTCTGATGTAAGTCCAGCGATTGGCATTCGGTTTCCATGTTTGCCTGTTTGTGTGGAGTCTGACGTAAGTCCAACGATTGGCAGTCGGTTTCCTGTGTTGGTTTTGTTTGGCGTGCGTGAGCCGAACTACGGTAGCTCTGATTCTCATTCCAGATGAGATACGTAGGCATAGGATGCGATATCCTAGCGAGCCCGTTCCCCCTTTCTCCCGCCTGTGTTGTTCCAGTGTGTGTGTGTGATGTTTGTGAGCAGTTTTAGCAACCTTTCTTCTATCTTTCTGAGCGTGGATCCCGTCGAGTACGACGGATGCGTAGGGGTGCTAATACCTTCCCTTCGCATAACCGACTCCCGATCCCATCTCTCTTTGGTCGCGAGACCATGTCTTTTCCAGGTTTACTACGAGCGTTTCCTTTCCCTCTTTGGGATAAATAACGCATGGTGGCGGCTCTGTTTGTTTTGTTTTAGCCCACCGGTTGTTTTTCGCGGATGCGACAGCTGGCGACTCCACTGGGGACATAGAAGTTGACCTATTGCTGGTCCATCTTCCCTAAGCGAGTCTCTCCTAGCGCTTTCTAGGATAGGGTTTAGGTTGCTTGTGTTGCTCTATTTATTGCATTTATGATTATTATGTTGTGTATATATTTGCATAAATGTTTGCATGCATCATACTATCATTGTGCTGTCTTCTGTACAGGTTGGTTCCTCTGTTTTGGGGTGGGTGTTCTGAGTGGGGCTAAAACCCAGGCCCGAGTATACACCTAGGATTAGTGTGGTCTCACGTTTCCTCACTTGCTTTATCAGCATGTTGTCGCGACGTGGCATACCACAAGCCGGACGAGGTTCTTCTGAGTGAGCTCTTCCGGGTGGAGTGTTCCACTTTGGTTGAGTTATCTCTTTAGAGATGTTGACTTCGGTGACCGTGCTTTCCCGGATCTTTGGTTTAGACGATTTTAAGAGAGCTGCAACGGCACACCCGAAAGGGCAAACCCGTTGAGTATCTTTGCCCGATTGTCGAGACCATTATCCGCCTTAGGATGACCTGATTAGAATTCACCTGTGAGGGGAGGGTTGATTCTTACAGATGCATGTTCTGATGGTGACTAATGGTTCAGTTATTGATCAGAGTTCTATTTATAAGTCGGATTTATGGACATTTATTTCCGAGACGCCAGAGTTCTGTCCGTGGTATTTATCAGTGGGGATCCGTTTATTTCAGGATTCCCTGGGCTGGTTCAGAAATTGTTGTGGCTATCAGTTCAGTGTCTCTCTGTGATGATGGTGATGATGGTGATGTATCATTCAGTTCCGTTTATTTCGGAACCCCAAGTCGGATTTGTGGTTACATATTCCTTCAGATGGTTGTGATCAGTTCAGAGACCGTGACTCAGTGCAGTGAATGTTCAGATGACTTGGAGGATGGCACAATGCATTGCATTCATACATCTGCATCATTCACATTTTGCATTTATCTGCATCTAACACATGTTTATCCATATGCAGGGGACATTCTTGATCGAGATCCTGGTTGAGAGACTTCTTTGTTCCAGACATGAGGCCCGGCCTGAAAGATGATGTTGTCTACAGTTTCTTCAATCCAGAGATTGATGTGTTAAGGGATATGATAGCATTGATTACACCTGACCATGTGGGGTTGTTCCGTGAGTATTATGGTGGTATTCTGAAGTTGGTTTTCAGGCTCACAGACAGTGATAGGAGCGTCATCCATACTCTTCTCCAGTTTTATGACCCGGGCTTGAGGTGCTTTGTTTTCCCAGATTACTTGTTGGGACCTTTGATGGAGGACTATGCTAGCATCCTGGGTATTCCGATCAGAGATCAGATTCCTTTATACGTCACTAAGGGGGCACCTGATGTTGCTGAGATATCTCGTTCTCTTTATTTGAGCCCGGAGGTGACCAAGGGGGGTCTGAAGGAGAAGGGGAAGTTGCCCGGTTTTCATCTGAGTTTCTTGGAGGCCAAAGCCAAGGAGCATGCTGCTGTGGGTAATTGGAAAGCTGTTTGTGCTTTGATTGCTATGAGCATTTATGGGACCATCCTGTTTCCTGATCAGAAGAACTTCGTGGACCTTAATGCTATCAGGTTGTTTATATAGAGGAATCCCATTCCTACTCTGGTTGGAGATGTCTATTACTCGGTCCATAATCGGAATGAGAAACGGCGTGGTGGATTGATCCGATGTTGTGCTCAGTTGTTGCACAAATGGTTTATGGGGTATTTGCCTTCCAGAGGTGCCTTTGTCGCTCTTGATCCTACTGTCAAGTGGTCGGTCAGGTTGATGGGTTTGCGAGCCAAGGACATAGCTTGGACTCACAACGGTATGGCTGGACGAGATTTTATTTACAGTTGTGGGAGTCTTCCCAATGTGCCTCTCATAGGAGTTCAGGGTTGCATCAATCACAACCCGACGCTTCTTAAGAGACAGATGGGGTTTGCTATGGAGGTTCCTCCTCTCGAGCGCGAGATTCAGGAGTCTTTCTATTTCCCGGCTGAGGGTAATCTGACACGGTTGAGGCAAGTGTCTGGGGCATGGCGTAACATTCAGAGGAAGGGCAAGGTTCCTTTTGGTAAGGTTAACAGCAGGTCTTTTCCTCCATTTGACGATTGGCTTAGGAAGAGGATAGAGCTCACACATCTACCATTTCCTGGAGGTGATCCTTGGTGTCCTACGATTGAGGGGCCACGTTCTTCTGTCAGCATGGAAGAGTTCCTTGAGATGAAGAAAGCCAGAGATCAGCTGCAAGCAGAGAAGACTGAATTGGAGATGAGTGTTGCTCGAATTCAGATGGCTAATCAGGAAATCAAAGGGAAAATAGAAGACCAGGATAAGAGACATGCTCTGGAGGTGAAGCGCTTTGAGATGGACACTGCCTATTACCGCAAGATCAACCAAGCGTTGGAGTCGTCTACAAAGAAGCATGACCTTACCAAGGAGAAGCTAGCTAGAGCTTTGAAGGTCATTGATGATGAGAAGAGGAGGCAGATTCTTATGAAGAATCAGCGGGAAGTTAGAGCCAAAGTCCTTACCACAGAATGGGAAGCGGAGAAAGCGAAGATTATTGCCGAGAGAGATCACTACATTGCTGAGAGGGATCATTACTTCAGACAGATGAAGATTCACCAGAAGGAGGTGGGGAGATTACAGCAGGAGAACACTGAGCTCAGGTTTGTAGTGAAATTTACCAAGATGGTAGATGATGCAGAGCCTTCTGTGGGGCCTTCTTCAGTGTAGTCTTTTGTTATCATGTGTTGGATTACCGTCAGGCCTGTTGACGGAATTCACTTGTTTGTATTTTCTTCCTGATTCTGGAGAATTGTATTTGACTTGTATCATCCTGATGTTTGACTTTTGCATTTGTAGTGCACTTTTGGTATACATTGGTTATTATCATTCAGTGATTGATCTTCAAGCTTTACTTGCTTATCTGTGCACACTCACAGCACACACATGGTTGGTTGATATCTTTGCTAAATCATAACTTCCTGCTTTGTGTGGCAAAACCAGACGATGGATGTCAGAATGTTGTTGCTGAATTATTATCTATCTCGATGAAACCAGGATCGAAAGACAGAGTGTTCCTCATACGGATAGACATTGCATTCATGTGTGAGTCATAATAACTGTCTTCTATTTTGCAGGTATCAGCTTCTAACATGTTTGATTGGCACAGGAATGATGAATCCACCCAACACAGACATTCTCGAATTGAAAGAGATGATGGGGGAGTTGTTCAAAGTCGTGCAAGGGCTCCCCTTGGGGCAGAAAGCAATTGCTGAGAGGTTGGAGAGGATTGAAAGTTGGATGATAAAGGAGAAAGTTCAGGGAAAGGCTCCGTCATCCGTAATAAAGAAGGCCTCTGACAATGGTCAGCTCAAGAAGGAGGTTGAATCAGGTGGTGTGCAGGCCAAGAAAGAACGCGGTAAGGATCGTTACCACCCTTATGCTGCCACTGTAACCACTCTTGTTGGTAGTCCACCTGTACAACCGCAACGGCAGCCACCTCAACAGAGAACACAGAAAGCTGGGTGCCAAGCGAGAAGAAGGATGACTAATCGCCAGTTTGATAAGCCACCCATGGCGTATGCTCTTCTGTTTAGGAGGTTGAAGGATCTTGGGTTGGTTCAGTCAAGGACGTTGGCTCCGGTAGGACCAGATCAAGGGCTTGCAGGTTACAATGAGAACATCAAGTGCGAGTTCCATTCTGGTGCACCCGGGCATAGCATTGAGGGTTGTAAAGCTTTTAAGCATGTCGTTCAAGATTTGGTGGATTCTAAAGCCATCAATTTTGCACCGACACCGAGTGTTAATGCTAACCCCATGCCGGTGCATGGTCCTATGGGGGTGAACGTGATGTCAGAGGATAAGAGAAAAATGGAGGTGATGGATGTGAATCAGTTGAGTACTCCGATGTATGTGGTCAAGAGACATCTGATGAAGAATGGAGCTTTCCCTGGTTGTGATAATTGTTGTGCGGATGTCGCTACAAATGGGTGTGCAATGATGAGGGAAACGATTCAGGGAATGATGGAAGTGGAAATGGACGGTGAACCATGCGAAACACCCTGTCAGGCTTTGGAAACTGTCAAGGTGGAGAATGCCATTGTTGCTAAAGAGGATAAAAGGCCGTCCATGTCTTCTTACAAACAGGCCATAGAAGTAGTGAGGAGCGGAGAAGCCCGAGGCTGGGGGAAAATGGTAGACGTTGAAGTGAAAGCGGATAGGCTTGGGGTTGGCTATCAGTCAGGCCGAGACTCGTCTGAACAAAACAGAGGACGTCGTCAACCGTTCACATTCATCAGTGCTGGAATGCTGGATCCAGGTCACGCTTGTGCGGTGGGTAAAGAGATTGACAGTGATTGCGAACTTTACTCGTGGATAAAATCGTGCTTACCAGGGAACTGGAAGGCCTAAAAGATCATCACTGTCACTCATCCTGAAGAGTAATATTTCTGTTTTTCAATTTTGTTTGCATGAAAGCCATACGTTTTGCCCGAAACGTAATGGTCCATTGTAAGGGCCACCTCATGTGTTTCATTGTGCAACATTTTGCATCATTAATAGATGGATGTTTTTCACATTAAAAGCGGTGTTCCCTATTTTTCATTTATTTTTACAGTTTAAAAACAAATAAAAATGGCAATGTTTGTTTTCGTTTTTCCCATTTTTGATTTGATTCGTTCCAACTTCGAAAAATAATTCTCCTGATCTCGTTGATAACAATTCGGTTACACCTCTGTATGACTTCGACAATCCGATCTATCATGTCGAAGAATAAGGCGAAGAAGATTGTGATCTGCTGGAATTAGCCAGGTTGTTGAAGCAAGAGGAGAAGGTGATTCAGCCGCACGTGAAGCGAGTTGAGATCGTTAATCCAGGCACCGAGAAGGTCAGGAAGGAAGTAAAGGTTGGGGCCACTTCAGAGGCGAGTCGAGAGCAGAATGGTAGCCCTGTTGAAAGAGCATGTGGATACCTTCGCCTGGTCGTGTCAGGATATGTCAGGGTCGGATACCGATGTCGTTGTGCACAAGCTACCATGGAGAGAAGACTGTCCTCTAGAGAAGCAGAACACCGGTGCCACGTGTCAGAGAGTCCTGGTGACTTTGTTTCATGATATGATTCATCATGAAATTGAATGTTATGTTGATGACATAATAGCAAAGTCCCAAACAGGAGAGGGGCATCTGGTAGATCTGGCCAAGCTGAGTGGACCAGTTGAGACAATTCAAACGGAGGTTGAATTCAGATAAGTGCACTATCAGAGTGCGGTCCGGTAAGTTGCTGGGGCTTATTGTGAGCGGAAAAGAGGAATCGAGGTTGATCCTGCTAAAAAAAAAAACGCCTGAACCGAGAACAAAGAAAGAGGTTCGTGGTTCCTTAGGTAGATTGAACTGCATTCCATGGTTCATATCTCATCTAACAGCCCCGTGTGAACCCATATTCAAGCTGAGAAAAAAAAAGAGATCAAACGGTCAGGTGAAATAATGGTTGCCAAGGGGCATTGAAAAAAGAATAAGTTGCAGGAACCTCTGATTCTGATGCCTCCTGTGGAAAGAACAACTGTTAATCTGGTACTTGACAGCCCTTGAGGAGTCTATGAGGTGCATATTGTGTCAGCATGACGAGTCTTGTCGAAAAGAGCATGCAATTTACCTTAGCAAAAAGTTTACCGACTGTGAAACAATACATTCACTGCTCGAGAAAACTTGCTGTACTTTGGCATAGGCTGCTCGCCGACTGAGACTGTGTATGCTGGTTCATACCACTTTGTGGATTTCCGAGATGGATCCGATCAAGTTGATTTTTGAAGAGCCAGCATTGACCTGACGGGTTGCGAGATGGCAAATGATTCTGCCTGAACACAATATTCAGTATACCTCTCAGAAAGCAACCAAGGGGAGTGTATTGTCTGATTACCTCGCCCAACAACCCGTGGAGGATTATCAACCGAGGAAGTTTGAGTTCCCTGATGAGGACATCTCGAGGTGCTCAAATCGAAAGATTGTGAGGAACCGATCCCGGAGGAGGGGCCTGACCCTAAATCCAAACGGATTCTGATGTCTGATGGGGGGAGGTTAATGTGGATGAGTTAGTGTCGTTCTGGTTGCGCCGAAGAAATCCCACATTCCTTTTGTTGCCCGGATAACATTTGAGTGCACCAGCAAGGGTGGCTGAATATAAAGCTTGTATCCTGGGTCTCGTACCTCGGTGCGTACGTCTACTAGGGCAACGCCTTTCTCGTTGGTATATGGAATGGAAGCCGTGTTACCGGTTGAGGTTCAAATTCCCTCTTTGAGAGTCCTGATAGACGTGAAATTGCAAGAGGCTGAATGGGTAAGAACTCGGTACGAAGAGTTGAGCCTGATTGAGGAAAAGAGGCTGGCGGCCATCTGTCATGGGCAGTTGTACCAGCAGCAGATGAAGCGTGCTTTTGACCGAAAGGTACGACCTCGGGTATATCACGTAGGAGATCTGGTGCTGAAAAGGATCCTTCCTCCTCAAAACGATCGTAGGGGCAAATGGACACCCGATTATGAAGGTCCGTTCGTGGTCAAAAAGGTTTTCTCGGACAGAGCCTTGTTGTTAACGACCATGGATGGCGAGGATTTTCCATCCCCTGTGAATGCGGACGCAGTTAAAAAATACTTCGTATAAGAGACCTGCTGGACGAAAAGAACAAAATAGTCCAGGCAAAAATGGGCATCCCGGCGAACCAAAAGAAAAGGAAAAGGTTCGGGAAAAAATTAGGGATAAAAGGAAAAAACTGTACACCCGGCAAGTCGAAAACCTGAAAAGGCGGCTTGGGCAAAAAAAGGGTATCCCGGTGGACTGAAAACCCGAAAGGGCGGTCCAGGCAAAAGAGGGATTGAAACGAACAACTGCGTCCGGCATGATCGTTTGTACTTTGGATATGACACATGGATAATCCCCGGTAGGGATCGGTCGGAAGCGTCTTGTTCAGAAGGCAAAAGGCACGGAGAGTCTGAGGACATATGGGGTGTAACCGAGTTGAAACTCGATGAGATCACGGTTCCACATTGCCATTAGGATAGATTTTTCCTTTTGTGCGCAATTACCTCTTTTCAGGAATTGCTTCCTTTGTATTGCTCGGTTATGAGCCACACTTTTTCAATCAATAAAATGCATATTCAGTCGAATAATTTTGTTTTTGTTTTTCATTACCGCTTTGATTGCAAAAACATCCAATTGTTTGTGATAAAGAATCTTTGCATTTTAAGACATACAGGTCCCTTCCAATGCGTGCTTATAAGATTGAAAATTTGAAATTTTATTCGGAAGGTTGAGTGACCCAAGTGTTGAAATCTTGACACGCCTGGGGCACGGTTTTATCTAACGATCTCTGTTGCAGGTGCTGTTAGATATTTTCACTCACTTGCAGGTTGTGATGTGGAAGCTTTTGACAAAGGACCCCCGTGGAGTCCAATCAGGGACAATGGATGGAGAAATGGTGAAAAAGACGATGAAAGACGTACGACAATCCTGGATATTAATCAAGAAGACTCTTCAAAGTCTGAGGACTGGAAAGTTTGTATAAATTCAAAGAAGTTCGATCTCCGTCGAGTACGGAGGAGGCGAGAATACAAGGTGATGAATCAGAAAAGTCCAGACGAGTC
Source organism: Lathyrus oleraceus (assembly GCF_024323335.1). NCBI lineage: Eukaryota > Viridiplantae > Streptophyta > Magnoliopsida > Fabales > Fabaceae > Lathyrus > Lathyrus oleraceus. The sequence continues at coordinate 310,169,191 of NC_066580.1, forward strand.
TGGGAGTTCTCAAAATTGGAAAGCTGACACTGGATTTGGATGTTGAATGCCAGGGTTCGTCGAGTCGACGGGTGTTCTGTGCCAGACTTTCCTGGTTTCCCCAAGCAGGGTGGGGATTGTTACCTCCTCAGCAGATTCAAGGTCTGTGTTTCCCCTAGCAGGGTCGGGATGGTTATCTCCCCAGCATGTTTGAGATCGGTATTTCCTCAGCAGCCAGGCCTGAAGGTTGCTATTTCCCCAGCGGAGGTATCTATTGGTAGTGGTTTTTCCAAGCAGAGTCGAGATTGTTATATCCCCCGCAAGTCAAAGACTGGTGTTATCCCCACAGAGTGCGTTGGTGGTTCTTTCCCCAGCGATGTCCCCTAAGCGGATCAGGTTCAGTGGAGTTCATCCCTGGCGAGGGTTGTCCTTTTCCCAGCAGCAGTGTTACACCCCAGCGCGGTGGAGATCGGAGTGTTGGCGAGTTCCTCAGCAGAGTGCCTCGAGCTCCCCAGAAGAGTCCCTTGAAGGGGATACCTTTTATGCATGCATCATTTAAGAGATCATAGCATATTGCATAATAAATTGCGTAGCATTTCCATAATTATGGAGCATTACGCTGAAAAAACCATGCATCATCATTGCAAGCATAAGCTAGTCTCAAGCCGTCGTTACCGTTTGAGATTTGGTTTTGCCAGTGGGTGAAGGTGCTACTCAAGCCGTGGTTACCGTTTGAGATTTGGTTTTGCCAGTGGGTGAAGGTGCTACTCAAGCCGTGGTTACCGTTTGAGAGGTGGTTTCGCTGGTTGGAAGATCAACATCAGCATTGAAAGCATAAGTTAACCCCAAGCCGTGGTTACCATCCAAGAATGGGTTTTGCCGGTCAGTGAAGATGATACTCTGAGGAGTTGGGCATTGTGACGTTGGGTCAACGGTATTCCCCAGTAGCGCGATACTGGAGGAAGATTCCTGTCGTGCGAGACGGAAGTTTGAAGATGTTACTCTGAGGAGTTTAGCATTGTGATTTTGGAGCAACAGTATTTCCCAGTTAGTCCCCGGCAAGCGTCTGCCTGGTTTTGACATATGTGGATGTCATCCTTGCGATACCAGTAAGTGTCGTGTCGATCCCCGTAATATCGAGTTTTCTTTGGTGTCAGTAAACATCATTATTCGATGTCAGTAAGCGTCGAGTTCCCTCCCAGTCATTGGTCAATGTCTGGTCGAGTCTTCTTTGGTGTCAGTAAACATCATTGTTCGATGTCAGTAAGCGTCGAGTTCCCTCCCAGTCATTGGTCAATGTCTGGTCGAGTATTTTCTTTGGTGTCTGTAAACATCATTGTTCGATGCCAGTAAACGTCGAGTTCCCTCCCAGTCATTGGTCAATGTCTGGTCGAGTTTTCTTTGGTGTCAAGTAAACATCATTGTTTGATGTCAAGTAAACGTCGAGTTCCCTCCCAGTCATTGGTCAATGTCTGGTCGAGTATTTTCTTTGGTGTCTGTAAACATCATTGTTCGATGCCAGTAAACGTCGAGTTCCCTCCCAGTCATTGGTCAATGTCTGGTCGAGTCTTCTTTGATGTCAAGTAAACATCATTGTTTGATGTCAAGTAAATGTCGCGTTCCCTCCCAGTCATTGGTCAATGTCTGGTCGAGTATTTTCTTTGGTGTCAGTAAACATCATTGTTTGATGTCAAGTAAACGTCGCGTTCCCTCCCAGTCATTGGTCAATGTCTGGTCGAGTATTTTATTTGGTGTCTGTAAACATCATTGTTCGATGCCAGTAAACGTCGAGTTCCCTCCCAGTCATTGGTCAATGTCTGGTCGAGTTTTCTTTGGTGTCAAGTAAACATCATTGTTTGATGTCAAGTAAACGTCGCGTTCCCTCCCAGTCATTGGTCAATGTTTGGTCGAGTATTTTCTTTGGTGTCAGTAAACATCATTGTTTGATGTCAAGTAAACGTCGCGTTCCCTCCCAGTCATTGGTCAATGTCTGGTCGAGTATTTTCTTTGGTGTCTGTAAACATCATTGTTCGATGCCAGTAAACGTCGAGTTCCCTCCCAGTCATTGGTCAATGTCTGTCGAGTTTTCTTTGGTGTCAAGTAAACATCATTGTTTGATGTCAAGTAAACGTCGCGTTCCCTCCCAGTCATTGGTCAATGTCTGGTCGAGTTTTCTTTGGTGTCAAGTAAACATCATTGTTTGATGTCAAGTAAACGTCGAGTTCCCTCCCAGTCATTGGTCAATGTCTGGTCGAGTATTTTCTTTGGTGTCTGTAAACATCATTGTTCGATGCCAGTAAACGTTGAGTTCCCTCCAAGTCATTGGTCAATGTCTGGTCGAGTTTTCTTTGGTGTCAAGTAAACATCATTGTTTGATGTCAAGTAAACGTCGCGTTCCCTCCCAGTCATTAGTCAATGTCTGGTCGAGTATTTTCTTTGGTGTCAGTAAACATCATTGTTTGATGTCAAGTAAACGTCGCGTTCCCTCCCAGTCATTGGTCAATGTCTGGTCGAGTATTTTCTTTGGTGTCTATAAACATCATTGTTTGATGCCAGTAAACGTCGAGTTCCCTCCCAGTCATTGGTCAATGTCTGGTCGAGTTTTCTTTGGTGTCAAGTAAACATCATTGTTTGATGTCAAGTAAACGTCGCGTTCCCTCCCAGACATTGGTCAATGTCTGGTCGAGTTTCCTTTGGTGTCAAGTAAACATCATTGTTTGATGTCAAGTAAACGTCGAGTTCCCTCCCAGTCATTGGTCAATGTCTGGTCGAGTATTTTCTTTGGTGTCTGTAAACATCATTGTTCGATGCCAGTAAACGTCGAGTTCCCTCCCAGTCATTGGTCAATGTCTGGTCGAGTCTTCTTTGGTGTCAAGTAAACATCATTGTTTGATGTCAAGTAAACGTCCTGTTCCCTCCCAGTCATTGGTCAATGTCTGGTCGAGTATTTTCTGATATGTCGCCATCGGAGTGGTGTTTTGGTGTTATTTCCGGCATTGCCAGCGGAATTATCACAAGAAAGTGGAGAGCGGGGTTCAAATGGAGAAAAGGAAGTGTTGAGGCATTTTCTAGAGAGAGGGGTTCAAATGGAGAAAAGGAAGTGTTGAGACATTTTCTGGAGAGTGGGGTTCACAATGGCGATCGCAAGTTATCGTCAGGCGACTGGGGTTCAAATGGAGGACGGGGTTCATTGTTTGGCAAACAAGACTACTATGAAGTTGTCGGGGTTCAACTGTGGTGATCCGGGATCATTCGCGCAAAAGAAAATATTTGTTCGGGGTTCAAGAAAACGAAAAGGAGGAAATCATCAGAAAGCTCTGGGGTTCAAGAAAAAGTAAAAAATAATAATCCCCAGCGGATAGACGGTGTTCAGGCCATGGTTATCCCTGTGTTACCATCTATTTTGGTATACAGGTCAAATTTCTGTTTCGGTGTTCAGGCCGACCTTTCTCCGTACCAGACGGATTCTTCTTTCAAGATTGCTTCTTTGCCGATTCTGACAGGCATTGTTAATTATTTCCCATCAGAGCGCAAATTGTTCGTCTGTTCTTGGTATTCAATCACTCTTCACCCTGATCATCTGAAAGCCGAGGCTATTCATATCGACAGGTTCATAGTGGATTGAATAGGGGCAGCTGTAACACCTCAAAATTTGCCCTCCTCTCTTGGGACTAGCTTAACATATTGCATTTCATCTTTTAGGACATTAGGCATTACATCTTTGCATATCATGTGGAAGCAATAAGCAAGTCATTCTCCTAGGTCTTTCTCAGAAGATGGAGAGGTTAAGAGATGCAAGCCTGAGGGTCTCATGAATTGATCACTAGCCATCTGAGGGTTTGTGCTTCCATTAGGGTTTCTTGGTTCCTCAAGGAGGTTGATCTTTATCTTGGTTGGAATGATACATCATCATCATCATGGTCTTATCATCACCAAGAGGTTCATTATTCCTGATCATGTGCCTTGGGATTAGGGTTTTGACCTCTGGTCAACCCTAATCAACTGCATTATGCCAATCAGGGTTTTGCAAGGAGATGAGGTCTTTATTGAGATGGGGATCATCATATGGTTTTATTGAGCTTGTGCAAGCTAGGGTTTCATGTTGGAGCCATTTCATCAGGAGGTTGAGGCTCAAATTCATCTGTGCATGACCAAGTCATCTATCTATCAACTGGAAAAGTCAACCAAAAGTCAACTGTTGGATTTGGGGGTGGGAAGTGATTAGAAATACTTCATTCATGTTCAAACAAGTCTCATTTGACATATCAAACATCAACATTGAAGAAAAAAAGTCAGGACAAAACTTTCCAAAAATATAAAGTGACCTGTAATTCAAAATTGCCAAAAATGGAAAGGTTTTCTCCTCAAGATTACATCATCAAAAATACTTTAAATGAAATTTTGTTGAACATGAAAGTTGTAGATCTTTCTCTCCCATTTCCAAAAAGTCCAAGATCATCAATTTCTCATGTGTGGTTAAGGAGATGTGATCAAAACTTGACAAAGGATACATTGAACTTCAAAGGGGCATAACTTTCAAACCATAAGTCCAAATCAAGTGGCTCTTTTTGCAACATTCTTGTTTTAACCTCTAGTTTCCAAAATTGGCATTACATGGCATGCATTCCATTCACATAAAAATTTGGAAATTCACTTGCATTTTGGAGGGAAAAAATGGAATTCAAAATTGGTGAATCATTTGAACATGGCATTACTTCCATTGGCCTTAAAACATTATTTTGAGTGAAATCAAGGCCAAAAACATGCACTATTCACACGCCATGTCCATGCATAAGGTGAAAAGTTCAATTTTGCAAAACACCTCCAAACTTAACCATTTTTCATTAGCACTTGGTTTAACTTAATTAATCATGATTAGTGAAGCATATATAACACAAATCATAACAGAATTTTCACAATTCCCAATCCTAGATCTAGAATTCTCAAAGTCTCTCAAAATTCTCTCTCATTTTTTCACCAAATTTCTTCACATCTCATGCATTTTTCTTGATCAATTCATCATCTAGTATCATTGTGGAGCAAGATTGAACCAAGATTCAAGTGATTTCGTGTAGTTTGAAGCATATCCAAAGCTTGAGTTCATCAATGGTGGAATCAAAATTCTGTTGAATCAAGACCAATTGGACCTCAAGCATTCATCCAAACACTTGTACAAGCTTGCTAGAGGAAGATTGAAGCATTGCAAGGCCAAGAAAACGCAAAATTCCAAAGCTGCACTTCAAGAGGTCAAAAATCCGTGTCTCTTATTTCTTGAAATTGTTATGTAAATCTTGTAGATCTTGCAATGCTTGTGATTCTGAGCTTTGAACCACTGAATTGCATGCATTATTGAACAAGTTATGTTGATTTAAAGTTTCATGTGCAAAACTTAAGTTGATTGATTCTCATGATTTAGGATGTTTTAAGCTTAGTTATTAGTGGCTTTGTGATGTACAATGCAAGATCTAGGCATTAGTGTATTCAATTTTAAGAATGGAGAAAATTGTTCTTGATGGATGATGATGAAGTACTGTTCATCGCGCGCGAGAATTTGAAGAAGATGATTCAGACCTTTAGGCCACGGTTTCAAAACTGTTCCCGTAGGTCATGTTAGGGCTGCGTTCCCATTGGCTGCATGGGATTGCCATGCAGCGCGCACCATTTGCCTTTCAAAAACCTACCGAGTTCGAACCTTCATCATGTACATTTCCACATTCTTATTTCATTCTTTCTCCTTTATTTCAATGCTATGCTCACATCATTTTTTTTTATTTTTTTCACCTTTAAAAATTCATAAATAATTAAATAATGCTCCAAAAAGTACCAGGGTTTTTGCATTAGGTCACATTTTGTGTCTAGTTTTTAATCATTATTTTTTCATGAATTGTGCTTGGCTGATTTATTTTTTTCCCTAGGGTTTGTGTGTACATATCATGTTTTGACCTTGCCTTGATATATCATTTGTGAAATGCTCAATTTTCATCCAATGTCTATGAAATTTGACATGTAGAAACTAGATATCTTGCTGGATATTTTGGTGTTGAGTTTGCATTTTTATCATGTGTCATTGCTGAGTTATGATTTTTCTAAATTAGGTGTGACAATTTGTGTCACACCTTTGCTTGTCCAAATTGATGGATGCATTTACCATGCCAAATGAATTCCAATTGTTCTGATTTTTCTTATGGTGCTTGGTATGAATGTTGTGAATGCTCATGATTTTTTGTGGAATTTTTGGTATCATTTCTGATTTGATTGAGATTTTTCATTCTGGATGGTCATTTTGGAACTTTTGAAGTGTCTTGAATTTCAATTGCTTGTGAAATGCTTGTGCTTTATCTAATGGATATGAAATTTTTCACACTCATTCTAGACATGATGAAGGTTGTTTTGGCTCTGGTTTGAGGTTTTAACCTTTTACCATTTCTGTTTTAGGCTTGTGCTAAGTTGATGTACTAAGATGTGTCACATTTGAGCTTGTTTTAATTGCCTTGCCTTATACAATTTGATTACCATGCTTAATCTTGTCCAAATGCCCTAACTTGTTTTGTGATGATCATGTTGTGTGTTCTGTTTACTCATGAATTTTCTCAAAATTAATTGAAGCATTTTTGATTTATTGTGCATTTGTTCATTCTGTTGTCACAATGTGCTTTCAACTTGCATACCTTGCCATATTTTGTTCATGAAATGAATTTGGTAATTGATATTAATGTGGGATCTTTTGGATGATGTTCTTAATTGATTGAAGTTGATTCATGTCAATTTTCATGTTCTGGTTTGGATTTTTTCTCCATCTTTGACCCTAGGCCTTGACCTAGTGGTTTGTCTCATCTTTGAGCTTTGATTTCAGGATTGAACATCCAGGTTATATGGTTCATGATGCAACCTCACTTGAGCATTTGATGCTTGCTTTTGACTACTAACCTTGTGTGTTTTGTAGGGTTGTTAACTCATTTGAGCTTGAGTTGTGGCTTATGCCTTTGCTTATTGGGTTTGACTGTTTGATATTCATGTTGTCTGTTTGTCTGTACAGTTTAACTGACTTGTGTGATGTTTCTACAGGTACATAAGTTGCTTAAGTTCAATTTGAACTTGCTTTTGCTTGGTTGCTTAACCACATAGGTATAACTCTCTGACTTCATGTAGTCTGGAAGACCTGTCCTGTTACTTGGGCAGGCACCTGTCTGAAGCCCTCCTTAAGAGGCAATGCTTGTGGATGTTTATTTTTGTGCCAAGCAGGAAAAGTCCTTTGATAAGGAAATTGGCAGATAAAAGAGATGTGCAATCCATCTCCTGCTATTCAGTGTGTCATCCACTTTGCTCACACACCTTGTGTTGATGCATTGTGGATACTAACCCAAGATCTCTGTTGTGTCAGTCATATGTGGAGAAGAGTTCCTACTTTCTGAACTCCCCCACTTTCATTTGTCAGAAGCTCTCCCAGGCCAGGGATAAGAGCTGTGAGGTCTTACCCTCACTTCCCATTTCATCTGCTTCACCCTAACTCTCAATGTTAGGGTTAAGAGCTAACATCACCTGATTCCAGTTGGCTTGTGTTTCACAGCCTAACCTTGTGTGAGCCCACTTTGTTTGTATATAGTGTGTGCTAATTGTGTGTATGATTGTTTATTGTGCTTGTATGCTTTGCTTTGCCTGTTTAGGATAGCTTGCTGCCTGTGCAAGTTAGATAGCAACCTCAACCTAGGACCATTGTGGAATGCATGATAACTATTAGGCTCGAGTCAGTCTCCCTTCTAGTTTGTCATTTCCCAGTCTCTGGTTAGGAGAAAGTTTCTCCCCTGTTAAGGGAACTACGTTGCCCTGATCCTCATACCAGATGAGGTACGTAGGCAGGAGGTCGTACGAGATCTCTCCGGGCACCCTTTTTCTTTTTGTGTGTGTTTGTTTGACAGTTACTAGGCTCGAGTGCCAGACTCCCTATTAACTTGTCTGTTGGTTAACCTTTTTGGGTGTGTTAGGAGATGGATGTAAGACCAGCGATTGGCATTCCGTATCCTGTTGTTGTGTGCTAGGAGTCTGACGTAAGTCCAGTGATTGGCGGTTGGTTTCCTGTGGGTTTGTTGGTTCGGAGTCTGATGTAAGTCCAGCGATTGGCATTCGGTTTCCATGTTTGCCTGTTTGTGTGGAGTCTGACGTAAGTCCAACGATTGGCAGTCGGTTTCCTGTGTTGGTTTTGTTTGGCATGCGTGAGCCAAACTACGGTAGCTCTGATTCTCATTCTAGATGAGATACGTAGGCATAGGATGCGATATCCTAGCGAGCCCGTTCCCCCTTTCTCCCGCCTGTGTTGTTCCAGTGTGTATGTGTGATGTTTGTGAGCAGTTTTAGCAACCTTTCTTCTATCTTTCTGAGCGTGGATCCCGTCGAGTACGACGGATGCGTAGGGGTGCTAATACCTTCCCTTCGCATAACCGACTCCCGATCCCATCTCTCTTTGGTCGCGAGACCATGTCTTTTCCAGGTTTACTTCGAGCGTTTCCTTTCCCTCTTTGGGATAAATAACGCACGGTGGCGGCTCTGTTTGTTTTGTTTTAGCCCGCCGGTTGTTTTTCGCGGATGCGACAGTTACCACACTCTTCGCCTTGTTCCACAGACCAAAAGCCCTCACTTACTTGGAATTTATTTCCAGTATTCATCATTTAATTTTACTTTGAAGAACTAGGATTCTTCGAGTTCTTGAGTAAATTCTCCCTGCTCTGAGAAAATCAATTGCTCTGATGTAGGGAGACATGAACGATGAGGTGTTTAGCAACTGAATTTATGCTTGGTTCATGTTAAAAACACGAGTTCACGAAATTGCAAAATCACAAATATGGAGGTTGAATATGAAGTGTTTTGCGTGCTTCAGTGGGAAATTTCAAATCCTTTGCCAATCAGAACGCGCCACCCAACCTACATGTTACATTTAAATATTTTAAATTATTTTTTATTTTATTTTATTTCCTATTCTTCAAATATTAATTTTAAATAGCTCCTTTATTATTTTTTAGTCCAACTTTTTTTCATAACTCCATAAAAATAGTTTCTACCACATACCATATTTTACATTTTTTAAATCATTTTTTCATTTATTTCATATTTTCTCTTATTTTGCATTTAATTTTTTTTTGGCATTTTTATTTTAAGCATTTCAAAACACTTTTGATCCCAACTTTTGAGGTCAATTCACTCTTAAATTTGTTGGTCTTCTCCATTTTTTTTGGAAATTTATTTGATGCTTTGACCCCTTTTTGACATTTTCTCTTTTATTTTACTTTATTAACTATTATTAATTCATTTTATTTTTATTTTTGTTGATCACTTGATGTTTTGAATTGAGTTTGATTGCTTGGTTGATGAATTTTCCCCATCTCAAATAATTGATTGATGGACTTGAGGTTGATCAACCTTCTTTCATCCAAAACTATTGATAGATGATTTGCATCAATGATAGGTTAACCCTCGATGCGCCATATTTTGAATCATTTGATTTATGGATAGAATTATCCCTTGTGATTATCTTGATTCCCCTTCTCACTCTTTCTATTTTCATCTCTTTCTTTCTCTTTAATCATTGTGTTGCATGTTGTAGGAGATTAACTTTATGTTAATTCTCTAACATGTGTGACACATACATTGTTATTGACCGGCCTCGGATAGGTATGACTTCTACATAAGCCTACTTACGATTGCTTAAAATAACGTTAAATTGTCCCAACACAATTGACTAACCATTAACTCATAAAATTAGTTCTTTCTCTTCACATTATTACCATTTATTTCTTTCTATTTAATTCAACTCATTTAAGTTTATGTCATTTAATGTTATGTCATTACTTAATGCACTTTTATTTTATGTCTCATTAACCATCACATCATTCCATACTATATTCATCTTTCTATAATGATTTGTTGCTCTTTCTTGGTTATGACACCACAATTCAGAGATGCACCTTCATGGTCATTCCCCTTTTTTGGTTTTGACATCGCTTTTTTTTTTAGATACAGCTCATGGTCATTCTTAATTTCTTGGTTTTGACACCACACTCCTTACCATATCAGTCATTGTGCCTTGGTAAGACCCTTGTCATGTGAGTCTCAGGCTTTGACAAGTTTCTGCTTTCTTCATTACCATGTCAGTCTGTATGCTTTGGTAAGACCCTTGTCATGTGAGCCTTCGGCTTTGACAACTTTTTCGTTTCTGTTGGTTTAAACACCATTGAAATTTCCTCTCTTTTTCAGGGACACGACTTTATGGTTAACCCCATTTTTTCCTTTTGGTTTAAACACCACCCACAATCATGTCTATTTCCTATTCTTTGTCCTCCGGACTACGGAGCTCTGATTTCCTTATTACACTATAAGGATACGTAGGCACGAGGATGTGAGTCCTTGGCGAGCACCCTTCTCCGTCCTTCTTTCCTCTTCCCCCTTTTTAGTCTTTGTTCTCTGAACTACGAGGCTCTGACTTTCTCATTACACCATGAGGATACATAGGCATGAGGGACACAATCCTCCTCGAGCACTCTTTTCCTAACCCCTTTCTTTTCTTTAGGTACATGAAGATTACAAAACCCATCCAAGAAAGAGCATTGAAAATGGTTCCCATGAAGTACCATGGATATGAGGGATGCTAATACATTTCCCTTGCATAACTGATTCCCTTACCCGTTTCTCTGTTTCCCCTTGGGTTTTATTGATGTTTTCCCTTCCCTCTCTTTTGGGATAAATAAAGTTTGGTGGCGACTATGTTGTACCTTCGAGCATGTGATGTGTTCGGTGGGCATATTTCAACTAGCTTCAATAAGGAGACTAAATTCACATGTTTTACCTAAGGGTTTTGTACACAAGATTAAGTTCTTTGTATCTAGGTTTTGTGAGTCTTTTTCTTCTTATATTCCATGTTAATTCCCTCATATAAGTTAATGTTGAATATATTATTGTATAGCACTCTATGTTTCATTAACTTAGCGTAGTTGTTAGTTTGTCTTAGTTGAGTTATAAATTCAACAATCAATAGACTTGTTATTAAGGTTGATCACTAGGGGTTAGTGATTGAAGAAAGTGAGTGGGTTCTCATATTTAGGGGGGGCCTAAATAGAAAGTCACTAAGATTAGGGATAGGCATAGAACTTTATAGGGTTTGAAGGTTCTTATAAGACTAATTGTTCTAATTCGAAGTAGTGAATCGCCTTTCTTAGATAGAGTGCCCCCAGACGTAGGTGTGGTTTCATCGAATTGGGTTACCAATCTATTGCATTATTTTACATATTTCTGCATTGTTTATTATTGTTGTATCATTATTTTCAAATTATTCTTAAACCGATATCAATTGTTGGACAAGTTGTATCAATATTTGGTCCAACATATGCCCCTTGAGGGACAAAATTTCAATTGGCATCAGAGTCTGATTCCCTATTTTTTTTGGGTGAGATCTAGGGAAGATATTTTATGTTCAAATGGACATTACTAAGGGTGGATGGTCTGTCAATAGATCACCTATTTTGGATGGCCCAAATTATGATTATTTGAAAGCTAATATGGTGGCTTTTATCAAATCCATAGACATTAAGACTTGGAAGGTCGTGATTAAAGGTTTGAAATATCTTGTGTTACCGCTTAAGATGGTACAACAAGTTTGAAGCCTGAAGTTGATTGGTCAAAGGATGATGATGATAAAGTTTTTTCAAATGATAAAGCATTGAATTCTATATTTAATGGTGTTGAAAAAAATATGTTCAGACTCATCAATACTTGTATTGAAGCTAAGGAAGCTTGGGAGATTCTCAAGACTGCTCATGAAGGCACATCTAAAGCGTGTATGTCTAGGCTGCCTCAAAAGTTTGACATGAATGTAACAGCAATTGAAGAAGCTCAATAATTAATCACCTTGAAGGCCGATGAACTTATTGGCTCTCTATAAACATTTTAATTTTATATAAATGGAAGATCAAAAAAGAAGAACAAAGGTATGACCTTTGTATCCAAGACTTAAGAGAATGAAGATCAGAGTGAGGAGGATACTGAAGAAAGATTTTTTAAATGCTATAGCAGTTGTTGGAAAAGTTAAATAAAGATTTAAGAAGGATGGATAGAAGATGGAGGACAAATGTGTCAGACAAGATGTATGACATCAGTCCTCAGAGCAAGAGCAAAGATGAGGACAAGCCCAAAGGATTCAAATGCTTTGAATGTGAGAGGTTTGGTCATATCAAAACCTAATGCCCTACCTTTCTAATAAAATAGAAAAAAGGGACTATTAGTTGCTTGGTTTGATTCTGATGATGAAAGTGAATGAGAAACTGCTAACAGAATGATGGAACTCATTGGAAAGGATGAGCCTGAAATAAAGTATAGTAATGACAACTTGACTGAAGAAGAGTTAGATACAACATATGAACTTATTTACACCAAATGTAAGGAAATTTGCATGATTGTTGAGCCACATAAGTCAACCATAGGTGTGAAGGTTGAGAAAAACAAGAAAGGGGGGTTTGAATTATTTTAACTGATAATAAAAACTTTTGAAAACAAAACACACATGAAAACAAAAGCTATCAACACAGAATTTTTATCCTGGTTCACTTGAAATTCAAAGCTACTCCATTCCCCCCGGCCAAGGTGATTTCGCCTTCAATAAGGAATTAATCCACTAATCTTGAAGATTACAAAAAATGAGCATCTAAGACGATAAAGATCTCTTAGCCCTCTCAAGTTTACAGACTTTACAAGTCACTTGAGGAATATTCAGCAATTAAGGAAAAATTACAGTAGTGCTTAGTGCTTCTAGGTAAGCAGAAATTACACAATATAAGAATAGAAGAAATGTTCACACTTTAGAGCAACAACTCGTGTGAAAGGAGAATGAGTAATAGATATGAGATTAGTTTCGGTATTCTCGTGTTTCGTTGATGTTTGAGAAGATGATCCATCCTATATATAGGGATTTGATGAAGAGACCGTTGGATGAAAGGATCTTGGCAGTGATGGATGTTTAATATCATTAATCTCTTTGTTCTTTCCATAGCATTTTGGGGCGCTTTTACTTTCTTCCAAAATTAGATTCTTGCCATAAGTGGAAGACTTTATAGCTAAGTCTTTATTGATCGTTTCTGAATCAGAGTGTTCAGAAATCAGAGTTTCTCTTCAGCATGTGTATCTTCAGATAGTTGCTGACAGTTGATTAACTTCAGAGGTTCTTGATATCTTCCTGATTGATTATATCAGAGTGTAAAAGCTTCAGACCCTAGAGTGTGTTCTTCTATTTCAGAGTGTCTGATATCTCTTTCTTCGTTGAGCTTTATACGCTTCCTTTGTTCAGAATCAGAACTTCTGCTTGAATACCTTCTAAGTGGTCATTCTGAACTTGTGTGTGTATCTGATATATGTCTATCTGGCCTCTTTTTGATTATAGTCCCGCACACTTAGATGAATCATGTTAGGGTACCAATTTGTTTTATCCTTTGTTATCATCAAAATCTTAGAGATGAGTTGTAGACACTGAATTTTGTTCTTACAATCTCCCCCTTTTTGATGATGACAACAACTTCAGAGTGATGATGAAACAATTATACTATCATCAAGAATTTCAAAAAATATCTCAGAGTGAAATGAGTGACGACTCCCCAAAAGATAGATCATAATAGGTTTTTCAGAATTTCTTACCAAATTTTCCTTGTGTAGCAGCTAGTTTTTACCTTAGATGTTATCCTGCATAGCTTAGAGTTTTTATAAGAGATTTTATGTGTGCAGTACAGCAAGAGGCTTAGATATATTTTCATCAGAGCTGTTTTTATTCTCCCCCTTTTTGTCAGACTCAAAAAGACTTAGCACATAAAGAGTAGTCAAAAGAAACAGTTTTTATATGTGAGAAAAGGAGGTACAGATAAGCAGCAATTCAAAATAGAGAGAGCATAGAGTACATAGCAGAAAAATAAGGAGAGCAACAAGCAAAGCCTAAGTGCCTAAGGGTTCGGAGGAGGAGGCGTCCATTGGAGCAGCTGAGTCAGCAAGTTTTGAATGTTGTTGTTGACGTAGTCCTGTTGATCTAGTCTTGCTCTCACTATTTGTTGCTCCTTCTGCAGCTCTTCCAGAGTCGTCAATATAAAATGAGCGAAATTAGAGTGAGATTTCTCCCCCTGAGTCAGAGCATCATTACTTTCCTTTGCAGCTTCTTTTGCAACTATGCGTACTGCTTCTTCAACATCAACTTTTGCTTTTGCTTCAGCTTCAACAGCAGCAACCTTCTCAGTAGCTCCTATGGCCCTTTTCTCTTCTCCAGACGAGCCTTCTCTTCTGCTTCTCTTTTGGCCTTCTCTTCTGCCTCTCTAACCAGATGTGCCTGCAGCCTTTCTCCATCTTCTCTGATGAAGTTGTTGCGGACTTGTTCAGAGAGGTCTTTCAGCTTGAAAGCCTCATAGGTCATCCATCTGATCACTCTATTCCAGTGAATCCTCACTGCAGAGGGATCGTCACTGATACCAGAATTCTCAGAGAGAGAACTGATTTTCTCCACTGAAGACTCAACAAATAAAGTAATTGCTTCTTCCAGGGTGGGGAAGGTAGGTTCTAGTTCAGGAGTGGGAGATGGAGATGCCACTGGTGTGTGGGTAGTTTCAACAGGAGGTTCAAAGGTAGGGATGATAGGGTTTACAGAGAGTGTTTCTATGGGAGTTTCAGATGGTGGTGTTTTTGGTTGTTCAGATGGTGGAGGAATGTCGACTTTTGGTTCAGATTATTGTTGTGTGGAAAGGGCACGAGCCTGAAGCTGAGCCAAGGTGGGAGATTGGGGGTCAAAAGGTTCTGAGTCAAAGGAGACGGTGTAGTAAGTTGGGGATGAGGGTGTTGAAGAGGGTGATGATATTGGTTCATTCAACATTTCTGCTTCAGAGATGAGTAAAGGTTGTGGTGGTGAGGTTAAATTTTTGAAGAGGGGGAGATGAGAGGTTAGAGGAAGGTGTTTCAGAGGGTTTGGTAGTGGAGGGTGAGGGTTTAGATTGTATGTAGATGGGTGAGGTTTGGGGAAGGGAAGAAGCAAGTTGCTTTAAATGTATAGAGGGAGAGTGAGGAGGCAAAGACTTACTTGGAGATTCAATCATAGGGACAGGAGGTCTTGATACAAAAGGTTCCCCCAGCTTTACTTTCTTGGCCTTCTTTGACTTCTCAGAGGGCTCCTGTCATCTCTTCATGAAATTTGGTGGATGTTCAAGCATCCAATCCACAAAGAATTTTGAGATGTTTACTCCTTGGCTGGCCAGATCCTGTAGATAGTGTGCAACAACCTCTGGAGGATCAATTTTTGAGAAGAGGTAGAGGCCGTTGGGAATTTTCCTCTGATCTTTTAATGCTTCCCAGGAGGTGTCCAACAAAGGCTTCACCTGAATCTACTCAATCACCCCTATGCTCTTTAGATCACGTGCGTTCAGAGGCCTTCCAGTGTCAACAGTGACATCCTCCATCAGATTATGGTGAATTAGGTGATCCACCAACCCACTCTCTATCAGAACGTTAGAAATCAGCCTTCCCAGAGGGATGTAGGTTCTAGGCTTCATGTTGTTCCTGGTGTCTCTTACAGAGTCCCTGAGGTACTTGAACAACAACGCTGGCAGATTCAGCTTGAACCCTTTGTGGAGGCAATAGAGTATGCACTTCTGATCAGTGTTGATGTAGTCAGAAGAGTTGGATGTTGGGCGGTGATGAATAGTTCCCATAATGATCTTCAGCCAGACTTTGAGGTTCTGGTGAAGTTCCTTGTTCTTAGAAGAGTTACCTTCAACGTTCTGCTTGAAGATAGTTGGGGCAATTTCCTGGGACATATATTTTTCCTTAGGGTTTATGTTGTAAATCTGTCTTCCCCCTGTCTTCTCCATGTTCAAAAGGGAGGCAATAAACTTCTATGTGATGACGATCTTCACCCACAGAACATAGGACATAATGTAGTGATCATCTGAGTCTGCAAAGCGCCAAAATTCCTTGACCAGATATGTGGAGACAGGACCATATATCCTTTGAAAGTAGTTTTCCCACCCTTTCTTTCTGAGTTCTTTAGTGAGGTCTATTCCATTCCTCTTCATGTTTTCAAAATCCATCAGGGATTCACACAAAACTTCAAGCTTGTGAAATAGAGTGGCAGGATGAATGTGGGGTTTACGATCCAAGATGTGGGGTTCTTTGTATATGGGAGTGGAGACAACGCCAGTTGTTGCAGTGGTTTGTTGAGAAGAACTTGGAGGTTGTTCCGTTGATTCCATCTGTTGAGAATAGTTGTACATGGATTTTTGTTGGGAATCCATGAAGAAGATGAAGTTGTTGAAGGTTGAAGAACTTTGGGGATGCTTGAGAAGGAGAGAGGTTTGTGTAGGATGTGAGTGAAAAGTGTGAAAGTGTGAAGTGTGAAAATTATAAGTGCAAATAAGAAACATGCAAAACGACAGTGTTAGGTAGAAAATGAATAGTTAAAATTAATTATGGCACAGAAAAAGAGTTGACACACTTAAGGGAGGCATTGATTATAGATAATGATGAAAATCTAATCCACAAATCAGCACACTGCTCGAGGAGATCTCAAGGGTCTGTCTCTTGATTTCTGCTAGACAGTTGTCTAGGAGATCCAAAGTCAGACGCAAGAGAACCCATGTGTTGATCTATCTGATCTTCCGGAATACCAAGGGATTGGATCCTAAGGATTTATGATTCAGATGACTCTTAACTAGTTGAAGCATCAGAGTCAGATCCAGATACCAGATGTTACGTTCAGAGCCTCATTTTTCCATTTCAGAGAAGCGCGTTTGATTTATTCTGGGCAAATTTCAATTTTTAAGTGTTCCAGAATGAATGAGAATCTATCTTCAGCGAGGGGTTTTGTGAAGATATCATCCCATTGATGGCCTGTATCTATAAATTTTAAGGAGATTACCCCTTTCTGAACATAGTCTCTGATAAAGTGATGTTTTATTTCTTTGTGTTTCGATCTGGAATACAGAATAGGGTTCTTACTTAAACAAATGGCAACAGTATTATCATAGAAGATAGGGATGTTACTCTCATATATCTGAAGATCTTCTAGTTGATTTTCCATCCAGAGCATCTGAGTAGTGCATATTGAAGCTGATATATATTCTGCTTCTGCAGTAGAAAGAGCAATGGTTGATTGTTTTTTACTGGCCCAAGATATACGATTGTTTCCCAAGAACTGACAGTTTCCAGATGTGCTTTTACGTTCCATTTTGTCCCCTACATAATATGCATCACAATATCCAGAGAGCCTATACTCTGATGTCTTCTCATACATCAGGCCAAGGTTAGGTGTTCCTTTCAGATACCTTAGGATTCTTTTAATTGCTGTTAAATGAGATTCCCTTGGATCTGATTGGAATCTGGCATAAATACATACACTAAAAAGAATGTCTAGCCTAGTGGCAGTCAGATAGAGAAGAGAGCCTATCATACCACGGTAGAGCTTCTGAGAAACCTTTTGACTTACTTCTTCTTTCTCCAGAATGCAGGTTGGATGCATGGGTGTCTTTGCTGGTTTGTATTCTAACATTTCAAATTTCTTCAGAATGTCTTTTATGTATTTACTTTGACATACATATGTAGCTTCTGAAGCTTGATTGATTTGAATTCCTAGAAAGAATTTTAGTTCTTGCATCAAACTCATTTCAAATTTTGCCTGCATTAGCTCAGAGAATTCTTGACAAACAAATGGGTTAGCTGAACCAAAAATTATATCATCAACGTATATCTGACATATCATGAGATCATGTCTAATGTTTTTACAAAAAAGTGTAGAGTCAACCTTTCCTCTAATGAAGTCATGATCCAGAAGAAAGTTGCTTAGTCTTTCATACCAAACTCTAGGAGCTTGTTTTAGACCATACAAGGATTTTTTTTCAATTTAAAAACATGTTCTGGACATTTAGAGTTTTCAAAACCTGGAGGTTGATGAACATACACTTCTTCTGAGATATAACCATTAAGAAATGCGCTCTTGACATCCATCTGATATAATTTGATGAAGTGATTTACAGCGAATGATACAAGTAAAGGAATGGATTCTAACCTCTCAACTGGAGCAAAGGTTTCGTTGTAGTCAATGCCTTCTTGTTGACTGAAACCTTGTGCCACCAGTCGTGCATTGTTTCTGACTACTTCTCCCTTTTCGTTTAATTTATTTCTGAATACCCATCTTGTTCCAATAATGTGAATTCCTTGGGACATGCCTCCTAACTTTGTGCCTGAGGGGTACCAACCTGCTGTTAAAGTTCCTATGGCTCAACCTGTGATGTCAATACCACCTCCCGTGGTTCACACTGTTTGTTATGTCAAAGAACATGTCTTTCATGCTAACCAGAGCGAGACTTCTGGTGTTTATGAAAGAATGGACGAGTTCCAAGATTCGTTTTAGGCTATGCAGAAAGAGATTCAGGCGTTGAGAGGGAAATATTTGTTTAGGAAGAATGCTCATGATCTGTGTTTGGTTTTTAATATGAAGATTCCGCATAAATTCAAGGTTCCGGACTTCGAAAAGTACAAAGGCAACTCCTATCCTCTGAGTTATATGGTGATGTACGCTCATAAGATGTCGACTCAGACTGACAACTATCAATTGTTGATCCACTACTTTCAAGACAGTTTGACTAGGGATGCTCTAAAGTGGTATATGGGGCTCGACAGTACTCAGATCCGAATGTTCAATTACCTAGGTGAGGCTTTTGTTCACTAGTACAAATATAATGTCGACATGGCACCAGACAGGGATCAACTCCGTGCTATGTCCCGCAAGGGAAAAAACCTTCAAGGAATACGCGTAGAGATGGTGCGAGATTGCTGCACAGGTTAGTCCTCCTTTGGAGGAAAAATAAATGACAAAGTTGTTTTTGAAGACGTTGAGTCCGTTCTATTACGACCGGATGGTAGCATGTGCGCCTAGTGACTTTACTGAAATGGTGAATATGGGTTTGAGGTTAGAAGAAGGTGTCTGTGAAAGACGGTTGAAAAAAGGTAGTTCATCTGATGGTTCCATAAAATATGGGAATGGTTTACCCAAGAAGAAGGAACACGATGCAAACACTATCTCACAAGAGAAACGTAGAATGCTTACGAGGAACAGTCAACTCCATCAACATGTGGCATCTGTAACTCTAGTGATTAATTATGCTCAAGTTGCTCAAGCATCACCGAGTTATCAACCGTGTTTCCAGCAACACACAAATCAACAGAGTCGTGCCCAGAGGCCTGTATAATTTGACCCAATTCCGATGACTTATACAGAGTTGTTTCCTGCTTTAATTTAGAAAAATTTGGTGCAAATAAGAACTCCATTGGCTGTTCTGAAAGAGCTTCTGTGGTGATATAAACCTGAACAACATTGTGAATTCCACCAAGGAGCACCTGACCATGATATTGAGAATTGTTTCGCTTTGAAAGCTTAGGTAAAAAGGTTCATACAAAGTTGTATTTTGTCGTTTGAAGATTCAAATCCCAATGTACAAGATAATCCATCGCCCAAACATGGCAATACAACTGTGAATATGGTCGAAGGATGTCCAGGAAAGTACCGAGTTTTTGACATCAATCTAATCATAAGATCCTTGGTTGAAATGCACGCTACTTTATGTGAACTGAGCTATTATGAGCATGATTGTGCTTCTTGCCAAGTTTGTTCCAGAGATCCCCGAGGGTGTGTTGTTGTGAAAAGAGACTTACAAGAGATGCTGGATCAGAACCTTATTCAGGTTACAAGGGATAGAAATGAAGATGAGCATAAGGTGAACATCATAGTCCCCCATTTTAATCTCCCATAATTGGTTGTGATTATATATGATGGTCAGAAGACTGATGTTTCACCGTTGGTTATTCGTTTGGCGGGTCCTATGCCTTACGAGTCTGATAAAGTTGTGCCTTACAAGTATAATGTTACTATGATGGAAGACGGCAAAGAAGTTCATATTCCTGCTTTTCCATCCATTGTGAACATTGTCGATATAAGTGGTGTGACCCGAAGTGGTCGGGTATTTGCTTCTGCAGCTCCTAAGAGGACTGAAGATGTAGTGATAGAGAAATCAAGTCAAGAGAAAATTCCTATTGTACAAGTCGGCCAATCCATTATTTTGAATCAGAATGTTGATCAAGATGAGGTGCTGAAATTGATCAAGAAGAGTGATTTCAATGTGGTGGACCAGTTGTTGCACACTCTGTCCAAGATATTTGTGTTATCCCTACTCATGAGTCCGGAAGCACACCAAGAAGCTTTGCAAAATATCCTAGAGCAAGCCTATATGGACCATGACGTGACAATTGATCAATTTGATGGCATTGTGGCCAATATTACCGCATGTAACAATTGGAGCTTCGGTGATGAAGAGTTACCCGAGCAGGGGAGGAATCACAATTTTGCCCTACATATCTCTATGAATTGTCAAGAAGATGCTTTGTCCAATGTGCTAGTGGATATTTGATCCTCTTTGAATGTTCTTCTTAAGTCTACGCTGTCTAAAATTGCTTACCAAGGTGCTCCGGTGAGTTTCAGTAGAGTTGTTGTGAAAGCCTTCGATGGCTCAAGGAAGACTGTAATCGGAGAGGTTGATCTCCCAATAAAGATAGGGTTGTGCTTATTTCAGATCACTTTTCTGGTGATGGATATTCATCCCGCCTACAGTTGTCTCTTAGGACGTCCGTGGATTCATGAGGCTAGGGCAGTTACATCAACTCTACACCAGAAGTTGAAGTTTATGAAGAACGAGAAGTTAGTGATCGTGGGTGGGGAGCAGACCATGTTGGTAAGTCATCTCTCTTCATTTTCGTACATTGATGCCGACGAAGATGAGGGGACGTTGTTTCAAGCTCTTTCTGTCAATAATATTGTTGTTAAGAAGAATGGTGAATCCATGTCATCCTTAAAAGATGCCCAGTTTGTGGTGGAGAATGGTCAATCTACTAGGTGGGGATAGATTGTTGAGTTTGTTGAGAAAAAGAACAAAGTTGGTTTGGGTTTCTCACATGGTGCAACCCTAAGAGATATGAAGCGAATTTAAGAAGTGTTTCATAGTGATGGCTTTATTCATTCTAAGGATCAGTCTGCTGCCGCAGTCTTAGAAGACGATGAAGAGCAATAAGTGTTGGACTTTGTGACATATGGACTGATGTGCCAGAATTGGATTTTTTTTTATGTTCCTTCGGTCATTCACTTGTTGAAGTAATATGTTTGTTTTTGTTAATTTTCAAAATCCTTTCACTATGCCTAAGGTGAAAGTGGATCTATGTGAGCTTTGTTTCAGATTTTTCATTATCATTAATAAAATATTATTTTGTTTATCCATATTATGTTTTTCCTTTTTTTTTCTAGAAAAATGTTAACCTTAAAAACAAAATAATAATCACTTTTATATCTGCATCACAATGTGCATTTATTTGTTCATATTCTAAAATCAAGCATAAAATTATTGTGCAGATTGATTCTTAAACTCATTGAAAACAATGACCCTGTGCCCTCTCCCAACATTGAAATTCCTGTGTTCGAAATGAAAGAAGAGGATAAATAAGAGATTCATGATGAGATTTCTCAATTGTTTGAGAACGAAGAAAAGACCATTCAGCCCCATAAAGAGTCGTTGGAAGTGATTAATCTGAGTTCCAAAGATAACAAGAAAGAAGTCAAGATTGGGGCACTACTTTGTCCAAATGTTAAGAAGATGATGGCAGAGCTTCTTATAGATTATGTGGATGTGTTTGCTTGGTCTTATCAAGATATTCCAAGACTTGATACTGATATTGTGGAGCATCGATTGTCGTTAAAGCCAGAGTGTCCGCCGGTTAAGCAGAAGTTAAGAAGAACTCACCTTGATATGGCTGTCAAGATTAAAGAAGAAGTTCAAAAGAAGATTGATGTTGGGTTCCTTGTTACTGCTGAGTATCCTCTGTGGGTGGCTAACATTGTACCCATTCCAAAGAAAGACGGTAAAGTTCGGATGTATGTTGATTATAGAGACTTGAACAAAGCTAGTCTAAAAGATGATTTTCCTAGCGCATTGACATGTTTATAGATAACACAGCTAAGTTCAATGCCTTCTCCTTTATGGATGGGTTCTCCGATTATAATGATCAAGATGGCACCCAAAGACATATAAAAGACAACTTTATCACACCTTGGGGAACATTCTGCTATAGAGTGATGCCTTTCGGTTTAATGAATGCTGGTGTAACGTACCAAAGAGCCACGACTACTCTTTTCCATGACATGATGCACAAAGAGATAGAAGTCTATGTTGATGATATGATTTCTAAGTCAAAGACTGAAGAAGATCATGTTGAGTATTTATTGAAGTCGTTTCAGCGGTTGGGAAAGTTTAAACTCCAATTAAATCCTAATAAATGCACTTTTGGTGTCCGTTCAGGAAAGCTGATGGGTTTCATTGACAGCCAAAAAGGTATTGAAGTAGATCTTGATAAAGTCATATCTATTCAAGACATGCTTGCGCCGAAGACAGAAAAGCAAGTCAGAGGGTTCCTCGGGCATCTGAATTATATATCCAGATTCATATCTCACATGACTGCCACATGTGGGCCAATCTTCAAGCTTCTCTGTAAAGATCAAGGTTGTGTTTGGACAGAAGACTGCTAGAAAGCTTTTGACAACATCAAGGAGTATTTGCTCGAACCTCCTATCTTGTCTCCTCCAGTGGAAGGAACATATTTAATTATGTATTTAACCGTGTTAGAAGAGTCCATGGGTTGTGTGCTTGTACAACAAGATGAAACTGGTAGAAAGGAACATGTCATCTACTATCCGAGTAAGAAGTTTACAGATTGTGAGTCTCGATACTCCATGCTTGAAAAGACTTGTTGTGGTTTAGCCTGGGCTGCCAAACGTTTACGCCAGTATATGACTAATCATACCACTTGGTTGATATCCAAAATGGATCCAATCAAGTATATTTTTAAAAAGCCTGCTTTGACTAGAAGGATTGCTCGTTGGCAGATGTTGTTATCTGAATATGATATTGAGTATCATACTCAGAAAGCAATTAAAGAAAGTATTCTTGCAGATCATTTGGCTCACCAATCGATTGAAGATTATCAATCCATCAGGTTTGACTTCCCTGATGAAGATGTTATGTACTTGAAAGCTAAAGGTTACGATGAATTGTTTCCTAGAGAAGGGCCAGAGCCTGGATCTCATTGAGGTTTAGTGTTTGATGGAACTGTTAATGCTTAGGGTAACGGAATTGGGGCAATCATTATTACTTATAAGGGTTCTCATATCCCTTTTACTGCAAGATTGATGTTTGATTGTATGAATAATATGGCAAAGTATGAAGCTTGTATCATGGGTCTGGAAGAAGCCATTGATTTGAGAATTAAAATCCTAGATGTGTACGAAGATTCATCCTTGGTGGTTAACCAGATTAAAGGAGAATGGGAGACTCGTCATCCTGGCTTGATTCCTTACAAAGATTATGCAAGGAGGTTGTTAAATTTCTTCAATAAAATAGAATTTCATCATATACCTCATGAAGAGAATCAAATGGTGGAGGCTCTGGCTACTCTTTCCTCTATGTATAAATTAAATCATTGGAACGATGCACCCAGTATCACAATTATGCGCCTTGATAGACCTGCTCATGTGTTTGCAGCAGAAGAAGTTACAGATGATAAGCCCTGGTATTATGATATTAAATGTTTCCTCCAAAGTTAGGAATACCCGCTTGGGACATCCACCAAAGATAAGAAGACTTTGAGAAGACTTTCTGGCAATTTCTGTCTAAATGAAGATGTGTTGTACAAGAGAAACTTTGACATGGTTTTTCTCAGATGCATGGAGAGACACGAAGAAGACATGTTAATGCAAGAAGTTCATGAAGGATTCTTTGGTACTCATGCCAATGGACATGCAATGGCTAAAAAGATGTTAAGGGTTGGTTACTATTGGATGACAATGGAATTAGATTGCTATAAATAAGTGATGAAGTGTCATAAATATAAGATTTATGCTGATAAGATTCATGTGCCTCTGACGCTTCTCAATGTTATTTCATCCCCATGGCCTTTCTCTGTGGGGAATCGATATGATCGGTATGATTGAACCCAAAGATTTGAACGGACATTGTTTCATCCTGGTAGCTATTGATTACTTCACCAAGTGGGTTGAGGCAACATCTTATGCTAATGTGACCAAGCAGGTTATGGTCAGATTTATCAAGAATCGGATTATTTTCCGATATGGTGTCCCAAGTAAAACCATTACTGGTAATGGGTCAAACTTGAATAAAAAATGATAAAAGGACTTTGTGATGACTTCAAGATTGAACATCATAACTCCTCTTCTTACAGGCCTAAGATGAAAGGTGTTGTTGAAGCTGCCAATAAGAATATTAAGAAGATCACAACTCCCTTTTGCTTTCCATGGATACCGAACATTTGTCTGCACTTCAACAGGAGAAACACCTTTCTCTCTTGTGTATATTGAAGCAGTGCTCCCTGTGGAGGTTGAGATCCCATCAATGTGAGTCCTGATGGAAGCCAATTTGTATGAGGCTGAATGGTGTCAGAGCATATATGATCAGTTGAATTTGATTGAAGAGAAAAGAATGACAACCTTGTGTCATGGTCAGTTATATCAAAAGAGAATGAAGAAAGCGTTTGACAAGAAGGTTCAACCTCGTGTATTCAGAGAAGGTGACCTAGTGCTCAAGAAGATCTTGTCTTTCCACACTGATTCTAGGGGAAAGTGGACTCCTAATTATGACGGCACATACGTTGTTAAGAGAGCTTTCTCCGGTGGTGCATTGATTCTTACAACTATGGGTGATGAGGTTCTCCCTCGTCATGTGAATGCCGGTGCAGTCAAGAAATACTTTGCCTAGAAAAAAAATAAAAGAACAACTCGCTAAGTTGAAAACCTGAAAGGACGGCTTAGGCAAAAATGAGCGTCTCGGTGGATTGAAAACCCGAAAGGGCGGTCCAGGCAAAAATTAGACACATAAGTAAAGAGTAATCATCCCGATAGATTGAACCCTAAGGGGCAATCTAAGAAAAAGTTATGGATTATGGCAAGTAACTACATCATGCCAAACTTGATCGTTTGAAGCAATGGGGCCTATCACAGGTTCCTTTGTTGTCATCCTCGACCGAAGTCCAGAGCATAGTGGAATTCAAAGTTGTTAGCGAGAATAGTGGTCAATGTATTTAAATGTAGCCTTTTCCATATACTTACCATTTTCCAACTTTGTAATGATCCATGGAGTCACGCCATTTGCGGACTACCATTCTATCAATAAAATTTGAGCCTTTTGCCCATTTGTTTGCTATTCTTTTTTTGTTTCAGTTTAAAAATTTTCATTTATTTTTTATGATCATTTTTTAAACAAAAAAATATATTTAAACAATCATATTTTTGAAAATTTACAAAAAGAGATATGTATTTTCCTCGACTTGTGAATACAAAAGAGGAATGTTAATAGCAATTTCAAGGATGGTAGGATCCTGAAGAACGAAATTCAGTGACTTCCCCAGGCCGAATTTTCTTTTGTTACATGTATAACAGTTTCACCAGCATCAGACTACAAGAATGGTAGAATTGAAATTCTAGTTAACAGCTTTCAATGTCACACGGGATGCTATGACATCCAATTCTGCGCAGACAAGAATTATGCAGAACTTAAAATAAAGTGCAGTAAACAACACAAGGAATTGTTTACCCAGTTCGGTGTCACACACACCTACGTCTGGGGGCTACCAAGCCAGGGAGGAAATCCATTATTAGTAGTATTAATTCAGACCTTAAACCAACTATTTAATCCTATCACTTAATACCTACCCAATGCAATTTCAAACTTACACTAAGATCAGAGTTCCTACTCACTCCCCCTCAATCACCTCAGTGATTACAACCTTTAATTAAGTTTAAATATAATAGTGAAGTCACACTTCAAACAACTCTTGATTGTGCTTAACAGCTTTAATCAAGATACACAGCACTCACGCTTAAAAGCTTAGAGTGACACAACACTTACACCTCAATGAACACCCTAGTCCAATGCAATCATCTAGGTGATAATAGCTTGGCTCACAAGATACACCTAATACAAGACACACAAAAATACAACAGTGAAGTATTATGGAACAATACAATCTTCACGCCTAAAAAAATCCCCGAGTTCTGAATGAAGGATTGCCATCCTTTTATATTGCAGCACTTGGGCCTTGTACTTGTATTTCCTAAAATTAAGGTTAAGAAAGGTAACCTAATTTCCACATATTAGGGTACTAACAAATAGGCTATTTGTTAGGTTCATTAATTGTAGCTCAGTTGTTAGTTTCCTGGATTTTAGCTCAGCTGTTGGATTCCTGAAAAATAGCCTGAGAAAAATACTGAAACAGAAAAACTAACCATCCTACAATTTAGCATATGCTGTCAGGAATGAATGTCACAACATTCAGTTTGACGTCCAGAACATAGACCATATGCTAAGTCTGTTATTTTTCTGAAAATAGACTGTACAAAATATTGTATTGTATAAGACCAACCAGTCTATATTTCAGTATCAGCTTACAGTAACAAATGACAAAACATCCAATTTGACATTTACAGAATGTGCCTTATGTCAGGTCTGTTATCCTCTTGAAGAACAGACTGAGATACATATTGAACTGTAGCAGAAAACCAACCTGCCTATTATTCAGTATATGTTGTCAATGATGAATGTCATAACATCCAGTTTGACATTCAGACAGTAGGCCTTATGCCAGGTCTGTTATTCCCTTGATAAATAGATTGAAATTAAATACTGAGTTATAGTAGACAACCAACTGTTCTACACCTCAGTATCTGTTGTCAGGGATGAATATCATTACATCTAGTTTGACATTCAGTAAATCCTGTATTAGCTAAACCTGCAGCATACTACTCAAGTATGTCATGACATCAGTCAAGACATCAGAGTACAGTTAGATGTTCTAACACAAAATGCAGCCAATCAAACATCTCCAAATCATGTCATGACATCAGTCAAGACATTAGAGTCCAGCTAGTGTTTTAACATAAAATGCAGCCAATCAAACATCTCCAAATCATGTCATGACATCAGTCAAGACATTAGAGTCCAGCTAGTGTTTTAACATAAAATGCAGCCAATCAAACATCTACAAACTCCCCCTTTGGCAAATTTTTGGCTAAAACAACTTGGCATCACAACAGAGTTCACAGCAGCGGAAAACACACATCTAGCAGGGAAATTAACCTAGCTAATACACTCAGAGCAGCAGCACACTCAACACACATAGAAGTTAAATAAAAACTTCACATATCAGCACACATACAGAAGTTAAATAAAAACTTCTAACATCAGCACACATACAGAAGTTAAATAAAATCTTCTAACAGCAGCACACATAGAAGTGGAACATCAGTTGCAGCACAACCTCTGGATTAGAGGATCTTCAATATCTGTTTAATCACATACTCTGTTGTCCTGGGGCACCACAGGTGTTACTCCCCTTTTTTGTCAAAAATGTTGCCAAAGCAACACTTTAAATTACAGGCCAAAATAAAACAGAATTACACAGAAACTTGTCAGAAACACAATCTTGATTTTACTTCACAGTTTCAATCAAGAATACCCCCTCTTGATCTTGCTTTACAGCTTTGATCAAGACACCACCCACTTGATCTTGCTTCACAGCTTTGATCAAGTAGTCACACCCTCTTGCTTTACAGCAGGTACACCCATATCAGATGCCACGACTTTGAGTCTGACATCTTGAACCACTCCTGCATCAACACTTTCTTGAAGTCTAGCAGGCACATAGGCTGTCTCATGTTAGGATATCCCCTTAACATCTTGTTACCACACTCGCAGCAAGTAACATAGATGTGATCTGTTGTCCAGTCATAGCACACTTTCAATTGTTTAATAGGTTGAGATATTAAACAATACATCCCAAACATCATTGATTGCTATAAATCCTCAGAAAGGCATATCCCCAATTTGCCCCTTAAATTTTCAAACTGAGTAGCATCCAGAGCCTTTGTGAATATGTCAGCAAGTTGTAGTTCAGTGGCTACATGTTCCAAGGTAATCACTTTGTCTTCCACCAGATCTCTGATGAAGTGATGTCTAATGTCAATATGTTTGGTCCTGCTGTGTTGGATGGGATTCTTGGAAATATTGATGGCACTGAGATTGTCACAGAACAATGTCATGACATTCTGAGAGACATTGTACTCAGTAAGCATCTGTTTTATCCACACCAGTTGGGAACAACTGCTTCCAGCTGCTATGTACTCAGCCTCTACAGTGGACAGTGATACACATTTCTGTTTCTTGCTGAACCATGATAAGAGATTGTTTCCCAAGAAGAAACATCCTCCTGATGTGCTTTTTCTGTCATCAGCACTCCCAGCCCAATCAGCATCACAATACCCAGATAAGACAAGCTCAGAGCCATGAGAGTATAGCATACCATAGTTACAAGTCCCATTGACATACTTGAGAATCCTCTTGACTTGATTTAAGTGGCTCACTTTGGGTTCTGCTTGGTATCTAGCACACACACCAACTGCATAGGATATATCAGGTCTACTGGCAATTAGGTATAGTAGACTACCTATCATGCTTCTATACAAGCATTGATCAACACTGGGACCTCCATCATCTTTGGTTAACTTTAAATGAGTAGGTGCAGAAGTTCTTTTGTGCCTAGCATTATCCATACCAAACTTCTTAACTATGTTTTTGGCATATTTGCTTTGGGAGAGAAACATAGAATCCTCCATTTGGTTAACTTGCATACCAAGAAAATAAGTCAATTCCCCAACCAGACTCATTTCAAACTCAGATTGCATCTGGTGAATAAAGTGTTTCACCATTTGCTTTGATATTCCACCAAAGACAATATCATCCACATAAATTTGGGCAATCATGATTTTGCCATCTTCATCCTTCACAAACAAGGTCTTATCTATCCCACCTTTTCTGTACCCATGAGAGGTCAGAAATTCAGTCAACCTTTCATACCAAGCTCTAGGTGCTTGCTTCAACCCATATAAAGCTTTCCTCAACTTGTACACATGTTTAGGCAAGTTAGGATCACAGAACCCTTTAGGTTGTTCCACATAGACTTCTTCATTCAAGTAGCCATTTAAAAAGGCACTCTTCACATCCATTTGGAACAATTTGAACTTCAGAATGCAGGCCACACCTAACAGCAATCTGATTGACTCAAGTCTAGCAACATGTGCAAACGTCTCATCAAAATCAACCCCTTCAACTTGAGTATATCCTTGAGCCACTAGTCTTGCTTTATTCCTAGTGATTACTCCTTTCTCATCAGATTTGTTCTTGTAAATCCACTTGGTACCAATGATGTTAGTCCCTTCAGGCCGTGGAACTAACTCCCATACTTCATTCCATTTAAACTGCTCCAGTTCATCTTGCATGGCATTGATCCAATATTCATCAGTCAGGGCTTCTTTCACATTTTTTGGTTCAACCTTGGATACAAAACAGGAATTTGAGCTATTCTCCCTTGATCTGGTAGTCACACCACTATTGGGATCCCCTATGATAAGATCCTTGGGGTGGTCCTTCTGAATTCTGATAGAAGGCACTTTGTTGGATGCGTCTACCTCACATTCAGGAGGAGTCTCCTGTACCTCTTCGGACTTGACTGGAATGTCTGTTGATGTATCAAGGAATGTTCCAACATCCTCTATGATATTGATTCCTTTCTCTTTATCATCCACAATAACATTTATGGATTCCATCAGGACATTGGTCCTGTAGTTGAACACTCTGTAGGCTCTGCTGTTAGTTGAGTATCCTAGGAATATACCCTCATCACTTTTGGGATCCATTTTCCTTCTCTGTTCACGATCTGTAAGAATGTAACATTTGCTTCCAAAGATATGAAAGTAATTCACAGTGGGTTTTCTGCCTTTCCATATTTCATACAGAGTGGAAGAGGTTCCTTTTCTCAAGGTAACTCTATTGTGAACATAGCAAGCTGTATTCATAGCTTCGGCCCAAAAGTGTATAGGAAGCTTCTTTGCATGAATCATTGCCCTGGCAGATTCTTGAATAGTTCTGTTTTTCCTTTCAACTATCCCATTTTGCTGAGGAGTTATAGGAGAGGAAAAATCATGACTTATCCCTTCAAATGAGCAAAACTCATCAAACTTGGAATTCTTAAACTCCATCCCATGGTCACTCCTAATTCGGAAAACACAACTGTCCTTTTCCCTTTGAAGTCGGATGCACAGTTCTTTGAAGACATCAAATGCATCTGAATTTTCTCTGATGAAGCTTATCCAAGTGTATCTGGAATGGTCATCAACAACCACATAGGCATACCTCTTTCCACCCAGACTTTCAACCTGCATAGGTCCCATTAAGTCCATGTGCAAAAGTTCCAGAGTTTTGGATGTTGTAGGATGTCCCAGCTTAGGATGTGACATCTTGGTTTGCTTGCCAACCTGGCATTCTCCATAGACTCTTCCTTCATCAATAAGCAGCTTTGGGATTCCTCTAACTGCTTCCTTGGATATGATCTTTTTCATTCCCCTTAAATGGAGATGACCAAGACGTCTATGCCACAGCTTCACCTCCTGTTCTTCCTTGGCTGAGGAGCAAATTGTGGAGTAGTTTGAGACTTTAGGTTCCCACAGATAACAGTTATCTTTGGATCTGGATCCTCTCATAACTTCCTGATTATCTCCATTCGTCACAACACATAACTCCTTAGTGAACTGAACATAGAACCCTTGATCACACAGCTAGCTTATGCTGATGAGATTAGCAGTTAGTCCTTTTACTAACAGCACATTCTTCAGTTCTGGAACTCCAGAGCTGTCCAGCTTACCCACACCTTTGATTTTTCCTTTAGCACCATCACCAAAGGTCACATAATTGGTAGTGTGAGGTTGTATATCCACCAATAAATTCTCCATACCAGTCATATGTCTTGAGCAGCCACTATCAAAGTACCAATCTTCTCTGGTAGATGCCCTTAGAGCTGTGTGAGCTAACCTAGCAAACCATTGTCGTTTCTTGCTGGGGGCATTATGCTTATATGCCTTATGCTTAGGTCTGACATGAGGGGTTTGGTTAGGATAACCATGCAGCCTGTAGCAGAAGGCTTTTATATGACCAAACCTACCACAGTAGTGACATCTCCATCTCTGAAATTTCTTCTTCTGATGGTTACTCATCCTGGTTCCCTGATGTTGAGACATTGGGTGTGACTTCTACTTGAATTTCTGAACTTCAGCCTTTGAGCGTTTGAGTTCAACTGAGGATTTCTTCACAAAGCCTAAATCAGACATGGTTCCTGACTTCTGTCCCACCTTTAGAATCTCTTCCAAAGTGTCTGTTCCTTTATTTAACATTCTGATGGATTTTGTCATTTGATCTATCTTGGAGGTCAGCAAGGTTATCTCACCATTTAGACCATTTATGACTGTCAGATGCTTCTGTTTCTCATCCTTCAGCTCCTTGATGAGTTTCTTCTGCTTTTCTCCTTGTACACGCACTTCTGCACTTTTGACACATAGCTCTTTATATGATGCAGCAAGTTCATTAAAGGTCAGTTCATCTCCACTTGAGTCATCATCAGTGGCACAAACACTAGTTAGTGCAGTGACATGTTTAACAGATTCTCCTTCAGATTCACTCTCAGAATCTCCTTCAGACCATGTGACAGATAGCCCCTTCTTTTGCATCTTGAGGTAAGTAGGACATTCAGCTCTAACGTGTCCAAAACCTTCACATCCATGACACTGGATTCCCTTGCCTTGGTTGAACTTTTCTTCAGAAGTCGATCTTTTCCTGATGTCAGACGAGATGTTCTTGACATTTGGTCTACCTTTTTGATCAATCTTCTTTACGAACTTGTTGAACTGTCTCCCAAGCATGGCTATGGCTTCTAATATGCTTTCATCACCTCCAGTACTTCCTGCTTCTGAATCCTCTTCAGTATTTGATACAAAAGCTACGCTTTTGTTCTTCTTTTCAACATTCTCACACAAGCCCATTTCAAAAGTTTGGAGAGAACCAATAAGCTCATCCACCTTCATATTACAGATATCCTGAGCTTCTTCTATAGCAGTGACCTTCATGGCAAATCTCTTAGGTAATTACCTGAGAATCTTTCTTACAAGTTTCTCTTCAGCCATTTTCTCACCTAAGCCACCAGAAGTGTTGGCAATTTCAAGAATATTCATGTGGAAGTCATGAATAGTCTCATCCTCTTTCATCCTCAGATTTTCAAACTTGGTGGTTAGCATCTGAAGTTTAGACATCCTCACTTTGGAGGTACCTTCATGAGTTATCTTGAGGATATCCCAATATTCCTTAGCCAGCTCACAGTGATGCACCAGTCTGGAGATGTTCTTACTTATTCCATTGGACAATGCATTCAAGGCCTTAGAATTTCCAAGGGCTAATGCCTCTTGCTCCTTGTCCCACTCTTCTTCAGGAATTTGCATACTGACTCCATCTTTACCTGTCTTCGTTGGATGTTCCCATCCTTTGTTGAC
Source organism: Lathyrus oleraceus (assembly GCF_024323335.1). Classification (NCBI taxonomy): domain Eukaryota; kingdom Viridiplantae; phylum Streptophyta; class Magnoliopsida; order Fabales; family Fabaceae; genus Lathyrus; species Lathyrus oleraceus. The sequence continues at coordinate 310,201,706 of NC_066580.1, forward strand.
AGCTCTCCAGACTTCGCTATCTAGAGACCTCAAGAAGGCTATCATACGAGGCTTCCAGACATCATAGTTAGAACCATCCAGCATGGGTGGTCTATTTGAGTATCCTACATCCTTGTCCATGGTACTAGAAAGTAACTTCCCTAGATCTCACCCAGAAATTAACAGGCAGGGTGCCTGCTCTGATGCCAATTTAAATTCTAGTTAACAGCTTTCAATGTCACACGGGATGCTATGACATCCAATTCTGCGCAGACAAGAATTATGCAGAACTTAAAAATAAAGTGCAGTAAACAACACAAGGAATTGTTTACCCAGTTCGGTGTCACACACACCTACGTCTGGGGGCTACCAAGCCAGGGAGGAAATCCACTATTAGTAGTATTAATTCAGACCTTAAACCAACTGTTTAATCCTATCACTTAATACCCACCCAATGCAATTTCAATCTTACACTAAGATCAGAATTCCTACTCACTCCCCCTCAATCACCTCAGTGATTACAACCTTTAATTAAGTTTAAAGATAATAGTGAAGTCACACTTCAAACAACTCTTGATTGTGCTTAACAGCTTTAATCAAGATACACAGCACTCACGCTTAAAAGCTTAGAGTGACACAACACTTACAACTCAATGAACACCCTAGTCCAATGCAATCATCTAGGTGATAATTGCTTGGCTCACAAGATACACCTAATACAAGACACACAAAAATACACCAGTGAAGTATTATGGAATAATACAATCTTCACGCCTAAAAAAATCCCCAAGTTCTGAATGAAGGATTGCCATCCTTTTGTATTGCAGCACTTGGGCCTTGTACTTGTATTTCCTAAAATTAAGGTTAAGCAAGTTAACCTAATTTCCACATATTAGGGTACTAACAAATAGGCTATTTGTTAGGTTCATTAATTGTAGCTCAGTTGTTAGTTTCCTGGATTTTAGCTCAGCTGTTGGATTCCTGAAAAATAGCCTGAGAAAAATACTGAAACAGAAAAACTAACCATCCTACAATTTAGCATATGCTGTCAGGAATGAATGTCACAACATTCAGTTTGACGTCCAGAACATATACCATATGCTATGTCTGTTATTTTTCTGAAAACAGACTGTACAAAATGTTGTATTGTATAAGACCAACCAGTCTATATTTCAGTATCAGCTTACAGTAACAAATGTCAAAACATCCAATTTGACATTTACAGAATGTGCCTTATGCCAGGTCTGTTATCCTCTTAAAGAACATAATGAGATACATACTGAACTGTAGCAGAAAATCAACCTGCCTATTATTCAGTATATGTTGTCAATGACGAATGTCATGACATCCAGTTTGACATTCAGACAGTAGGCCTTATGCCAGGTCTGTTATTCCCTTGATAAACAAACTGAAATTAAATACTGAGTTATAGCAGACAACCAACTGTTCTACACCTCAGTATCTGCTATCAGGGATGAATATCATTACATCTAGTTTGACATTCAGTAAATCCTGTATTAGCTAAACCTGCAGCATACTACTCAAGTATGTCATGACATCAGTCAAGACATCAGAGTACAATTAGATGTTCTAACACAAAATGCAGCCAATCAAACATCTCCAAATCATGTCATGACATCAGTCAAGATATTAGAGTCCAGCTAGTGTTTTAACATAAAATGCAGCCAATCAAACATCTCCAAATCATGTCATGACATCAGTCAAGACATTAGAGTCCAACTAGTGTTTTAACATAAAATGCAGCCAATCAAACATCTACAAGAATCCCTAACTAATCTTTGCCAGCATCTCCATCTTATTGAGATTAGTCAAGTATCTGGATGTACTATGTTATTAGTCTGGCGCCTTTGCGTTTGTTTTGTCAGCATAATCATATACATAGAATCATGATAAATATTTGCGCATTTTGAATTTTTGCATTAATTCTCACCATTCTTTGGAACTTTTCTCCCCGCAGAGTGTGTGCGTCCTCTCTCCAATAAAGTGTCGACCTTAAGCAGAAAGAGTTTATCCTTTCTAATTCCCCATTGAGTATGATCCCCGTGGAAGAGTTTTGCTTCAGTTTCCCTCCCCAGTTCATTATCTGGATGGAATTAATCCCCAATTGAGTTTATTTCCTCATTTGGTGAAGTCATCTTTGATTACTTCTCTCTAGTTCTTTCCTGGGTTGCACTTTGGTCCCCCTTTGATTGGTTACCTTTGTTAAGTTACCACTTAACTGGTAGTTGGTAATCATTCTATTCTGAGCTTATTACCCTTTGTTAAGCTATCACTCGGCTGATAGTAGGTAATAGTTCATTTTACCTTTGATGAGTTACCTTTGTTAAGTTACCACTTGGCTGGTAGTTGGTAATCATTATGTTTTGAGCTTATTACCTTTTTTAAGTTATCACTCGGCTGATAGTAGGTAATAGTTCCTTTTATATTTGATTGGTTACCTTTGTTAAGTTACCACTTGGCTGGTATTTGGTAATCATTCTCTTTGAGCTTATTACCCTTTGTTAAGTTATCACTCGGTTGATAGTAGGTAATAGTTCCTTTTACCTTTCATTGATTACCTTTGTTAAGCTATCACTTGGATGGTAGTTGGTAATCATTCCCTTTGGTTTATTACCTTTGTTAAGTTATCACTTGTCTTATAGTTAGGTAATATTCCTCTCCTATTGAAGTCAAGGTTTTCCCCTTTTGTTGGTTTCTTTTCCTCGGCGAAGGCTTGCTATGATAAGTCTTCCCCGTTGGATCCTTAATTTGTTTTCTAATTGTGCATTGCTTGTTCTCATGCTCTTCCTTTTCCCCTGCGGAACGTTTTTTGTCCCCAGCTAGCTATCCCTTTTGGAATCTGTCGTTCCCTTGCGGAATTTCAGTCTCCTCTTTTCCCTAGTTGATTCTCCGTGTGGAAACTGCTTCTCCCCACAGAGATCCTAGTTTGCATTCATATCATATCATAAACATCTTGCGGTATCTTAGAGTCAAAAATTGGGTATTTGATATTTAAGTCACTTCAATCTTGTTGAGACGAAGATTTCAACCTTCATATCTCCAAATTGAAGAAACTTAAATAGGGGCATCTGTCATACCCTAAATTTTAACCCTAAGATCCCACATCTCATTTGCATTTTTCATACAAGCAAGGTCACATTTTGGTCTTTCCCCTTATCCATCTTTGGGTTTGCTTCTTGCAGAGATCACCAAGCACCTCTTTGTGTTACCTTTGTGTTTATTTGATTCAGTGCCTATCTAACCACTAATCAAAATACCAAAAATATGCCTTGTTTCCTTTAATTTTATTGTGCAAGGTAGGGCTTTTTAATCAAGAACTTCTCAAATTTTTGTTGCTTACTTCTCAAGGAAAGTCAAAGGTTCATGTGTTTATTTCCATGCCTTCTTCCACAAGCAACTTCAAGCTTTAAGCAATTTAATCAAGAGGCAATCAAGGAAACCTTATTTTGCGTTCATATGATCACCCATGTGTTTTGAAATTCAAGGAAAGTCCAAGTACACAAGCTTGTTCCAAGTGGTTTGACCAAAAAGTCAACATTTTGAAGTCAAGGTTCCAAGGATTTCAACTCCTTCAATTCTCAACATTTTTGAATGATTCTTTTTGCATATGACTCTTCTCAACATCCTATACAACTTATATTTACATTACAAGAGCCAATTATGCTTGGAGGATCATCACAATTTTGGAGACATTATAGGTCACTTGTGGACTTAGTGAAATTTGACCTATTTTCAAGTGACTTTTCCCCAACTTTCAAGATTCATAACTTTTACAATTTTCAACATATGAGTCTGATTATTTTTGCACAATGTCATTTGTGATGCCCTATACAAGTTTGCTTCAAGGGTCAAGGTCAGAATATGCTTGGAAGGCCATGGAATTCATTGAGACATTATAGGTCATTTTCAGCCATGAAGCACTCAAATTTTTCTAAGTTATGTAACCAGTTTTCCATGCCAACTTCAACATGTCATAAATTTGTGCTCAAACATCCAAATGAAACCTTTCTTGGCATATTGTAATCTTGGCCATGATGTTAGCACATTGCAAAAAGAATGGGATCAAAAAGCCTCTTGAGAAGGATGCCCCATTGAGTTGAACATGATGACTTGGAACTGAAGAAATCACCATTTCCCAACATTTGAACATGACTAATCTCAATTACAAGCCAAATTAGCAAGTTTTTTTATCCTAAACATGTTTAACTAAGTATCCAGAAGTTAATTGACCCTTAAAATGCATCATTTGGTTGAGTTTTGATGAGTTTCAAGTCACATTTTACACACATTCGGATCAAATTCGTTTTGCACGAATTGAACATCATTCCACGCGTATTTGGACCCAAACACATTCCCTGTAAATAGAGGAAGCTATTTCCTTCATTTTCAAGCTTTGGAGAGCCAAGAAACCCCTGCTGCAACTTGGAATTTTTTCCAGAATATTCAACTATCGTGTTTTAAGTTTCAGCTTGTTTCAATCCAATTTCTTGATTCCATTAGCATCTTCGGCATCCTCTGAAACTTTTGCAACAATTCCCAAGCTCTGAGGCCTCCTGAAGTGCTCTAACCAGATCGAGTTTCATCAACTTTTGGTCACCATCTGGACAAGGTAGTTCTGAGCATCATTTGAACTCAAACAAGTTACCATAATGTAGTCTTTCACTCTCTGATTCTTTCCCCTAACTTTTCTGATGTTGATTGATCGTGTTCATCATTTAATTTTATTTTTCACGGCTTGCTTGTTTCTGAAACTTCTCTGAAATTCCCTTTGCTCAGTTCACATAAATGAATTTGGTGTATGAGGTTGAATTCGGGATGAGAAGAGGATCACAATGGTGGTGGTCCCGTGACTTGAATTTACCAAACGATGAAACTTCGGTGAGAGCTCACCAGAGAAGACGACTGAAGTTTCCTCATGTTGTCTGAGTTTGAATCAGACACGTTGGCAAATTGAAATGTTTTGATTAATTGGATTTAAATTGGATCATATGTTTGGCTTGTAGCGCATTCCACCATGCATCCTAACCTTTGATGCAACACTCCGTGTTTTTTCTGATTTTTAATTCTTTTTCTTTTATTATTTTTAATTGATTTTTCTTTAAAAATTCATAGAAATTTCATTTTTCATCCAAAAAATCCCAAAATAATTTTTAAAGTTCTCTTTTATTTTTCTTCAACTGATTTTTATTTTTTCACATTTTATTTCACTAATTTTCTATTTTTCATGAATTTTTTATTTTCTCCTTTACTTTAATTGGTTAAAAATCATTTTTCTGCATTTTAAAATTCTGAAAATTTTATTATATGTTTCTTATTTTATTTCCAACTTCCGATAATTTATTTGGTGTTTTGAAGGACTCTATGAATTTTCCATTATATTTCTATTTTTAAATTCATTTTAAAATACCTTTTATGCATTTTTATTTTATTTAATTGCATTTTTATATTTGTGTGACTTGTGAACTTCTATTGGCATTGGATCATGATGGTTTGGACTTCAAGTCTCATCAGACTCAATGGATCTTGGATGTTGATGGGGGTGAAAACTCTAATCCACCAAAATGGATGATTTATTTTTATGATGACTTGATCAAACTTTTGATCCAATTTGGGTGTGACCTCTCTTGTCCCCTTCTTCTTCATCTCTTTCTTTTCCTTTGATCAATTGGATGGCTTGTGTCCATCTTGTTCATGATATGTAGATTGATACTAGATGAACTTTCATCATTTCAAATATACCTTCTAAGTAATCATGAATCATTTAAGGTACTTTGGATTGATGCATAAGTTTGTCCTAAGTGTCATGAAGTGTGGATTGAAGTAATGGGCCATCCTCCTAGCATTTGTGCTTGATCATCCCCTTTTTTTGTGGCATGACTTTAGGAGAATGGTTTACATATCATTTCTCTAGCATGTATTAACACAAACATTATTATTGACTGGCCTCAGATGGTTGTGACTTCTACATCAGTCCAATTACGATTGCTTAACATAGCGCAAAATTTGTACCAAAAGAAACAAAAACATTTTTATAAGTGAGATTTTAAGTCTCATATTCCTCATGGTATTGTGTGAAAATGTTGTTCCTTTTCCATTTGTGAGAGCTAGTGGCATACTTGTTGATTTTATCCAAGTTGGATCCCTTCACATAAATGATGTATAGGTTCATATTTTCATTCTTGTGAGTGGATAGTTGAGTGTTCTCCAAAAAATGACCAAAACATCTTTTCATCTTCACGAACATCTTTTACTAACACTTTACTTGTATTAACTTTTACTTCAAAGTCATTTACTTCATGCCCCTTTTTTTATGTCATTTACGTTATGCTTTATGTTTAGCATTTCATATCATTTTGTTTGTGATTATGTTATTTCGTTCTTTTTCCATTTGGATCTTTCTTTTATATCATTGTAAAGAAGACACTAATAAGAAAAAACCTAAAAAGAAACTTGTTTCTCCTAACTCATGGACTTGTGGTTACTATCCTTGGCATCATTGTGGAGTTATGGACTTATAATTAGGATCTTGACCTTTGCGTTGGAACTTGTGACTTGAAACCTTGGAATTCATCTGATACTTATGACTCTGGACTTCTATGTGAAAACTTGACTTGGTTACTTTGGTTTTATCTGATACATGGATTATTATTTGCTTATTTTTGCTTGTTTAGGGCTTAATCCAAAGGAGGGAATTCTTGTTTGACTTATGTCATAAAGCTTTCTATCTCTAGGTTAGATCCTTCCTCCCTAGCTTTTACTTTATGCTTTAGGATAGTCTCTTTTTCTCCTCCCCTTCTTTATATTTCAAAATCTTCTTGCTTTCTAACTTGAGCCTCTTTCTCAACAAACCTTGACCTTTGTCAAGTGATTTTCAAAACCTTTTCCTAATAAATTCTAATTCATCTTAATCATATTTAGACTAATTTCAAAAGACTAAAAATGCATAACTCATTCAAACCATTTTGTGTCCTTGCACACTTTTCCTTTTAAAACTTTTTTCAAGGCATTAGACATGAGTCATTTCCATAGTTGAGATGATTCTCATATCTCCATAGTATTGATGATAATCATTTTCCATTTGTGAGAGCTAGTGGCATACTTGTTTATTTTATCTAAGTTGGAGTCATTCTCATGATGATGCAAAGTTCTCATACTTGTGGGTGACTAGTTGAGTATTCTCCTTAAAATGACAAAATGTCTTTTTCATAAAAATAAATCAAAACAAACTCCCTTTGTTATTTTTACCACGAACTACAATGTTTTGATCCTCCATTGCATTTTGTTGGTACGTAGGCATGAGACTTCAAAAGTTTTGGCAAACATAGAAAATAAGGAAAATATACTTCTTTTCCCATCTCTCCAATCTTTTAACAAACAACGTCCTTTTTCAAACCAAAATGTACATATTTTCAAAGAGGTTCCCATGGAGTACCATGGATGTTTAGGATGCTAATATCTCCCATTTGCATAACTAACCCCCGGACCCTTTTTCTCTTTTTATTAGTGTTATTTTAAAAACTTCTTTGGGTTTTGTTCGTACCTTTTCCTTTTTCCTTTGGAAATAATAAAAGTGCGGTGGCGAATCTTGCTTTGCGAGTTAAACTAATCAATAGCTTAATCTCAAAAAATTTATCGCTACACATTATCTGAACGAACACATTTCAGCTTCTCGCGTGTTTGCCTCTCAACCAAAGCATGGAATTCTTTGAACTTTTCCAACAGTTGGTCTTTTTCTTCAAGGCATAAACCCATAGTTTCCTGAAGCAATCATCAATAAAGGTAACAAAATAAAGTGTACCACTAATCGATTTTACCTTTAATGGACCACAAACATCAGAATGTACCAATTGAAGCTACTTTGACTTCCTTGAGGGAGGATATCTGTTGAAAGATACTCTAGTCTGCATACCAGCCATGCAATGAGAACACTTCTCCAAATTTACATTCTTGAATCAAGGAAAAACATCCTTTTTGGCCAAAATATTCATCCTCGTTTCACTAATATGACTAAGTCTTTGGTGCCACAAATATGCTTCCATGTCGATAGCATTCACACTGTCCCTACGAACCAAAGATTTTTTTCCAATACAGTTTAGAAAGATTTTCCCCTATAGCCACAACCAAGTTACTTTTGTTGAGTTTCCACTTTCCAGAACCAAAGTGACTATCATAATCACAAACATTTAACATATGCATAAAGATCAAATTAAAGCGGACATCTGGAGCGTGTTTGACACCTCTAAGTAACAATTGCATTCCCATGTTGGTTTTCAAGCAAACATCATCAATACCAATTACCTTAGACACACCATCATTACCCATTTTAAACATTCGAAAATCACCAGAAGTATAAGATATGAAGAAATCCTTCCTTAGTGTAACATGCAATATATCACCACTTTCAACTATTCACATGCTCTCGTTTGATACAAGATTAACAAACTCATGATTATGGAGAATAGCAAGATCATCATTAGTAGCAGTAGTAACACGATCATCATCATGATCTTCATGGTCTCTTTGTTTAGACTTGTCCTTGCCTTTGTTATCTCTTTTCCACTGATAGCAATACTTATGTATGTGTCATGTTTTGTGACAATAATGACACTCCATATTCTTGTATCGCGGTTTGTACTTGCTTATGTTATTCTCTCTACGACCCTTCGGTTCCTTTTTATGACTTCTCCCCCTATTTTCAGTGACAAGTACCTCGGGTTGAGATGAAGAACCTCGTGCCTTACTTCTCATCTCCTCACTAAGATTACCACCCTTATCCGTTTCCAAAGAAACAATGCCTCTTTGAGCAAAACTAGTGATATAAACCTGAAATATCTCCCAAGACTATGGTAAAGATAGAAATATAAATAATCTCAAAATTTCATCATCAAATTTGATACTCATTCCTGACATCTGATCAAGGATCCCTTAAAATTCACTCAAGTGATTTGAAATAGAAGTTTCCTCCTTATACTTCAAACTTATAAATCTATTCAACAAGAACAATTTATTATTCTCTGATTTAGAGGCATATAAGGACTCTATCTTCTCCCACAAATTTTTTACATGTGTATCATTAGTAATATGATTATAAACATTATCGTCTACATATTATTCGAATAAAACCACATACATGTTGATGTTCAAAATTATATTCTTCATCAGATACAGAATTCGGCTTTGCAGAACTAAAAATTGGTAAATGCAATTTCTTCACAAATAGTAAGTCTTTCATCTTGCCCTTCCATAAATGGTAATTAGAATCGTTCAACAATACCATCTTCATCTTTGTATTTGACTCCATCATTGAAACAAGTAAAATAGCCCTTAACTAAGAGCTCTGATGCCACTTTGTTGAGAAATTAAGATACAATAACAGACTAATACGCAGCGGATATAAAATTCTCCAAACTTGTATGAACCTTGAGGACCAACAACAAATATAAGACGACAAATCAAACAAATAAAGACACAAAAGAACATCAATATTTTTAATGTGGAAAATCCCTTAATATAAGATTAAAAATCATGAGTCATTCATACCAAATAAATAACTCCATTATAATTAATTAAGGATACAAGAGAGTCGTAAAATGATTCACAAACTAATACTAACAATCGCAAATCACGAAGCAAACTAGCTTACAAAGAAGAATCAAAAAGCTGAAAATTTTCTCAAATATGCACCTTTAGTGCGAAGTAGATAACTCTCACCTCATATGTTATTTTGAAATTATGAATGGTGAAAAGTTAGATATATGTGTTATGGATCTTCCCTTCAAATTTGAGTTCGACCCGACAGTTAACGAATCGGGGATCATCGATTTAGTGAGACTGGTTGCACAAAAATGAGAATGAGTTTCTCTCCTCTTTTCTCTCTTTTGAATCCTTATTTTCTCTCTATCTCTCACAATCCTAAATTGACGATCTTCACTTAAATAAGTGAGACAAATGGGCTAATCATACTTAGGTCTTTCCCCAAATAGGAAGGGAGCCCGAATCCAACAGTTACTTAATATTCAAGTCACCTATATATATAAATACATATTGTAATTCAGTTTCAATATCAATTTATAATAATACAATTACTTCTCTTTTACTCTCTCTTTTTCTCTCCTCACTAAAAGTGTCTCACGCACTAATAGTAACGATAATGTCATGTGATATGATATAATATTTCTATGATAATGATCATGTGTACAATTGCTCTTTTCCCCTTTTATATATATATATTCAATATAAGTTATAGAATGTGTCACCCTTCTATAGTTTAATATTATATTCCTAGATACCAAACTATACTTTGTAACAACAAATAAGTTCAATATTTTATATTGAGTTATTTTTAGCATGGTCACACATTTTATAGTCGTACTCAATCAATGAGCTCATATATATTACTCTCGTACATATATCACAGACAAATCACATCTATATCACTTGTGTCCCTCAGCATAATTGGTGTAGTATCTATCAACCATCTTTATGGTCATCTTATCACGAACAACATTTAAAAAGCAATAAACTACTCTACTTCACATCTAAGATCCATAGTGATTTTAGTTTGAAAGGTAACATACACCACTATTACTATGAGAATAACTTATTACACTTATATAACATTTTATGTAGTATTCTCATTGGGAATTAATCTAGTGTAAATATTACTTTGAAAATTTATGCCTATGTGAAGACTTGATATCTCATATTCATAACTTGCGAGATACGATCATCAATCTACTCACACAATAGTCTCTTTGTATCATTGTTGTCATATGTGACAGTAAAAAATGACTACAAATACTTTAAGATTAATATTCTTTTGTTTAATAAAGTTTCACAATTAAGTCACACTTAATATACCATTAACAAATTAATTATTCTAAGATATTTATTACGTCATAAATAAATAAATAATATAATAATACAATACCTAATATGTATGTATATACTAGCAAATATACATATATTAAGGTCAAGACACAAAAATAAATACAGTCAATGTTGATTGGCTATCATGGCTTACTCCAACAACATTGTACTTCCTCCGTCCCACAATAAATGATCCAATTGACCATTTCACATAGATTAAGAAAAAAAAAATGAAAGAGAGAATGATATTTTTACTAAACTATTCTTATCATGTATTGAGAATGATAAAAATAATATTAATTAGATGGTAACAATGGAAAATATGCATTAGAAATTGATCACTCATTTATTCCAAATGAATCACTCATTGTGGAACTGAGGGTGAAGTTCATAATTCAGAAACTCAACTAACCTTGTAGAACCATCCTCCCCATAATGACGATGATGATGTCATTTTTTTGTATCATTGGACTTTGACAAAGTCATTCACGACTGTAAATAATATATTTTATGACAACAATTTCACCTCATGTAACAAAACACCGAGGTATATTACCTATAAGTGCCATGTTTTTCTTTCTTTTTAAAAAGAACAATCATATTCCGTCAATTTTAGAGAAAAATCTATGGGTAAACTAATTTATGGCACATTCTTCGAATCTCAACAACTGCAGTTTATGTTTTTAATTCAAAACTAAGTCGTTTTTCACCTCGGTTTTGTTTATCAACCGAGGTCAAATTGTTTACTCTTATATATATATATATATATATATATATATATATATATATATATATATATATATATATATATATATATATATATATATATATATATATATATATATATATATATATATATATATATATATAATATAAAGGTTTATTATTGATGTTGGTATTATTGTTTTTGTTGAGATAAGTATGTTATAGGTTTATTGAGTTTGATGTTAAAGATTTATTATTGATATTGATGTATTGTAGTTGTTGTTTAGTAGTTATACTTAGCAGAATTTGGAAAGCTATTAGTTGTTGTTTCTGAGTTTGTGATTGAGAATGAGAATATGTTTTTGTGATTTTTTGTGCAGCTTTCATCTTATTGTGCCAAATATATATAGGACATTATAGTGACAGAAAATATAATTTAGTTTATTATATCTAATATCAATTGTTTGTTTCACTAACCCCTCTTTAAATATTTAATATATTAAATTAATTTTGAAAATAATAGTATGAAAAAGAATATTTTATTTCAAAAACATCTTACATTAATCAATGTTTTTCGAGCATTATGTAACTATCTTTCATCTCACGTTCTTAAATAGTTAAAATCTCTTTAATGCTTCAAGTTTTTATTGAACTTTCTTTCTTACTTGTTCCTTTTGCAAAACATCAAATTTTATGTTTTCAAGAATGAATTATTAGAAAAGGAATTGTTGAATGAAGAACTTGAAACATTGAAGAGATTCTAACCATTAAAGAACGAAAGATGAATGATGAGTTACATGATGTTCGAAAATAGTGTAAGTTGTTCTTCAAATATAATAGTTCATTTAGTTATTTTGTAAATCAATTTGAAAAATTATATGTTCAGTTAAAGCTAAATGATATAAGCAATCCACATTAGACATAATAAACTCAATCGTATTTAGCCGTCGATTAAATGATAAAATCGAGGGGAAACGTATTTTCTCCATTTAAAAGTTCCAAAATTGTTTTGTTAGGGATCAAACTCATGATCCTTACACATTATCCGATTATCCATGGGTGGATGTCTAACTAATGGATAATGTGACATACTTTTTATGTTACTCTTCGTTACCTCTCCTATAAAATCAACTAAAATCCCTTTTTAAACCAAGGTAAAAAGGAGTTTTCATTGTGGTGCTTGTTGGAGAATTCACAACCACTAATGTATCAATAATGGAGAATGACTAACCCTAAAAAAATTCATGTTTCACATTAAAAGTTTTACATATTGAAAAGGGACGATGAATCAATATTGGAGAATGGGTATCCCTTGAACTTTTCTAATTTAACATAAAAAGATTTACAGGTTGATAAGGGGAGAAGAAATTCACTTGTTACATTTGAGAACAAGTGATTGTGTGGGGGAAAAAAATGAAAAGGAAATCTAAAAAGTGTATAAGAAAAAATATTTTATAAATGGATATTGCAATTGTAGATAATTTATATTTTATTTTTAAAAATTTTTTGATCAAATAAAATGTCAACTAGGTTAACCAATGTCAATCTGAGAATTCGCCTAAAATTATTGGAGTGTGGGATAAATTTTTCGTTATTAACATGTCAGTTCTTTTTCAAAGGATAACAATCATTTTATTTAGTTAACAACCCAACAAATTCTTACAATACAACAATAGTAGATATATTATGAAATTTGAGCCTTATTTAGAATTTAATTTGTATGCAATTATAATGTCTAATAACACATATTTTAAAATTATTATTTAACCGTTTAAATATATATTAAATAAAAATATTTGATGGTTATATTTAATTGGATATTATATGTGTAAACTTATTTTCATAATTAATGCATACAAATTAAAATGCATTATTTGTTATCATGTGGCATTTCAAAGGCTTCCTTCAGCATGGTCCTTGTTCCTTGGTGATTGAAGAACTCTCGAAGAAACTCAGAGAAGCGATAATTTCTATATTTGGGAGGGTGTTCTTCATCTATTAGCTCTTGAATTGGACCAATTATCATGTTCGGATTTGGCCCAAAAAACATCGCCATCGATAGTCGTTGATTCAAATTGTTGGTAACTGCCCTGTGAAGTACACTTTTGTATCTTCCATTGCTTAAAACCTATATATTAAGATAGAAATTACGCATGCCACGCTTTAAATTATTTTCAAGTGATCTATCAAATTTGTACAAAAATTTACATTATTTAAATAAGAGAGAACTTGAAAAAATAGGGAGAGAATAAGTGAAAATAATTGAAGAATTTATATGGAGACAGTTTTGGGTGTTTAATTTTGTTCATATTTAAAAATCCCTGTAGTTTGAAGGAATTCAAAAATTGAATTAACAAGGGATCAGACTTACATAAAATTTTCAATTTTAATTTACGTTACTTTAGTATTTTGAAAATATATTAATATTAATGATACATGTTCTTATTTATCATTTAATATAAAGTCATTCTTTAAGAAAAAATAATAATCTTATTCTTCCTAAACTTTTCTCACAAGAAATCACAATCAAAGAGATAAGAAAAAGTTGGTTTAGATTCTTAGATTTTGTTTGTGAGTTAGGAGAGGATAAGAATGACAGAATTTAGAAGAAAAAAAATTGAAGATAATATAATTTTTTTTTATAATTTTAAGAATTAAGTCAACAACTGAGGTCTACCATACCCTTCAATACCCCTGATCCAATACAATTTTTCAATTCCTCTAAATTAAATTGGAAAAAATTTATATTATAAAAAAAAGTTTTTAAAAACACTCACCTAAATCTCTCAATTATTTTCACTTAATTCTTCTCTGCTTTCAAAGTCATCTCCTCCCTTCTCTTTCAAACTCACAAACAAAATCTAAACATATATTTAAGAGTTTAAGAGGGATGAGAGGTGGAGGGAAAAAAATAAGATAAAGTGTAAGGAATGAAATTGTTTGAAAAAGATCGCAACAGATACCAACCATTTCAAAGGAGTTAAAATTCATTATCCTAATCCTAATACTACAGATGAAGAGCAAAATGCATTTGTTAAAAGGGAAATAATTTCGAAATATTAGTGTGATAGCATTTAAATGCTTTCATTGACTAAAGAAGAAGGAAAAAAATAATAATGAATATAAAATAATACCAACATCATTAAATTAAAAGTTGATCAATTAATTTATAATTTATGATAAAATAAATGAGTTTTTTCTCTTCTATGACAGAGGGAGTATTAGATTTTATGTATTCACATTGGCTTCATGGTTATATTATAATATTAAATTATATTTGATTTTATTTAATAACATTTTCTCTTTTGCCATACCTCGAAGAAATGCTGCACCACTACTGCCTGCTGAGAACCACCGCCATCGCGGTACCGCCACTACCTTTTAGGGATCTATAGTCAATTTTTGGCAATCCTAAATATATATTTTTTTTGGTTTTTTTCTTAATTATATCACTCATGGTTTTATATATTCTTTTAGAAATCTTCTGTTTGACTTTAAATTGATGGTGATGCCTATATATCCATCAACCACCTTGATATTCTTTCCAATATTAAAATCATTATTCAACAACATTGATCAAGTTCAAGCCACACTTGAAACTTGATCTTGCCACTTGCACATATCCACTTTCCCACAAGTATAGTTCTCCAATCATCTTTGACTTTCTTCTCTTTCGAATGCCTCCCTAAAGGTCTATATTTTCGAGTTTTGAATAATTCAACCACATTCAAAGCATAACAATCAAGGTCAACATAGTTGAATCCCTAAGATGGTAAAATCTCCATCCTTATCTTATCACGAGTAAAATGATAATCATCTGACATTGTAAAATTTACTTCACTAGAACTAGTATCCCTTGTAAAATCCTCTATGAAACCTTGTTTTTATAGGTGATATCCTTTTAACAAGGACAATTATTGTATTTTTGATGATGACAAAATTCATCCAAAGATGACAATTGATAATGACAAATCAAGCATAAGCAGTTAAGCGGTTAAAGATGCAAACCAAAGAATTAAGGTTTGTTAGACTTGACTATTCAATGATGGCAACCAAATGGAAATAAACTCAAGTCTCATCTCAAGTAAACTCGAGAAAGTGTCTACAAGAAGGGAAGTATATGACAAAGTCTTGAAGTACAAGAAAGTCATTCCTTAATTAGTCTTAGTGAAAACTTTGTAATGCACAAGGTCATTTAGGTAAAAGTGTTTGGCTAAATCACATAAACACGAAAACGTTTTCTAAATTATTTTTTCTCAAGAAAATATTTTCAAAAATGTCTTGAAGTCGTGTCAGATGAGTTGGAAGTTGTTTGAAAAGATCTGGGCAAAGTTTTGTCTTTGCAAATCGATTGACATTTTATCTCAATCGATTGGAACACTTCAAAAATGTGCCCTAATCGATTAGGACATCATCTTAATGATAGGTAATGGATTGATATATTTTCTTTCCATTTTTAACTTGGTAATCGATTGTACTGGAATAAACTAATTGATTGACACATCCTTAAAATGCTTTTAAAATTATTTCCTTTTTTAGCCAACCTCTAACCTATAAATACAGGTTTATTGTCTCATTTTAAATCATCCAGATTAGAGTTTCATTCCATACTTTTCCCACTCTTTCTCAACTTTTCTTTTACTTTCTCTTACTAAGTTTTTAGCTGAAGTAATTTTCGAGAATGTGTTTTTTGCGAGTGAGAAGTTATAATTTTGAAAGGGTATATTTGTAAGTTCACAAAAAAACTCTTGTTTATTCCTTGGTTGAACATTTATCCTATTAGGCATTACTTGTTTGGGTTAAAAGTTAAACACGTAAAAAGTTTTTGTGTGAAGATTGTGTGATCAAACCCTTGATTAGATTTGAAGACTCAGTTCATGATAAAAGCTTTCGTAGGTTCTTGGTTAGCCCGTGGTAAAACCAATTTAAGGTTAAAGCTTGCTAACGTTTTAGATTAGCCTGGTATTAAAATCTTTCAGGTTCTTGGTTAGCCCGTGGTAAAATCAAGGTTTAAGGTTCGTGAGCTCATCCCGGTATTAAAAGCTTGTTAAGATTCGAGATTAGCGCGGTATTAAAATCTCTCCGGTTATTGGTTATCTCGTGGTAAAACCAAGGTTTAAGGTTCATGAGCTCAGTCCGATGTTAAAAGCTTGCAAAGTTTGTTTAAAAGCTTTAAGACTAACCACTCCAAGATTCTCGTAAAAAGGAGACTATCCGCTTCGATCCGCCGTTTGGAAGGAAGACTCCGCGTTTCACTCCGCTGTTTATTGAAAGTTAATCTTAAATTTCATTTTCCTTGTATAAGGAGGGTTTGTGAATATAACATACTAGAAGCTTTCAAGTTTATTTGATACTCTTAAGATCAATTCTTGGGGAGAGGAGTATGTCTTTTCTTTTGTTTGGTTGAACCTGTATAATTCTCTATGTTCTCTCTTTTCCCTCAACTCTTTACTTTTTGCACTTTATATTCTACAATTCTAATTTTCCACTGCTTGATATTTAAACAATTTTCAAAATGATTTTAAACTCTGATTTTAATCCGCAAAGTTTTTCAAAACCATATTTTTCTGAACCACACAATTCACCCCCCACCTGTGTACGAAGTCACATGTCCAACATCCTTCATCCCTAATTGAATCTTCTCAGTCATAGTTTATGATACCTTCATCTCTAGGTCTTAACTTTTTTCTCCTTACATGCCACAATAAAAGTAATACATCTTATTATGATGAACTTTGACCCACCAACTTCCAATTCCCACAGAATATAACCATTCTCATGTTCAGGAAAATTATTGAAGACACACTCCATAACCTTACCATCAAGTTGAACTATGTTGATTTACGCAAATAAAAAGACTTTGAAAATATTTAAATTAGAGTAGTCTACAAGTTTTCTACTCTGAAACTCCATAGGTGTTTGGAAGTTTATTCCTATGAATGGACATTTGCTAATCAAATAAGCTATTTTAGCATCATCCTTATCCTATAAACTTTTTCGCAACTCAGCTTCTAGTACCATGCAAGAAGCCATCAAATGTGTTTTCTATCTCTTGTCTCATGTAAAATTCATTAAAGTGCTATAAAAAAATCTTCGGGCATCTATCATCCCTTGACCTCAAATACCATAGCTTGTTCTTATCATAAAAGTCTTCACTAGCTAATGATGAATGACCAATAACATTGGAACCATCTAAAATATATAACTTAAATATTTTAGACCTTTTAGACATGATTACTCCATTGGGTGAAATTTTCAATACTCCATGTTCAACTTTAGTATAGTAGTCTAGATCATCAAACATGCTTATGCACAACAAATTTCGCTTGAGTTCGGGAACATACCTCACGTTGCAAAAGGAACTCACAGTCATCAAACATTTTAAGTATGAACATACCAACGTCATGAACCTTCCTAGTCAAATACTTATCATGTTGTACAACTTCACCATCTTCTAACTTCAAAGTCTCAAAATAGTATTTCCTTGGGCACATATGATAAGAGCATCCTAAATCCATAACTCAAATTTTTTCACTCTTCAAACTCGAAACCACAAGTGCACCACAATTCTCATAAATATTCTCATTCGGGCATCTACAATTTTAACATAATTTTCATTGTCATCCCTTTTGGGACAATATCTTTCTTAATGTGTTTAGAAATGTTTCTTAATCCTTCCCTCTATATTTCTCTCTTACTATTGCCTATCTAACTAGGATCACCCCTTCCCTCTATATTTTTCTCTTACTAACAAAGTGATAGGTAATTATATTTATAATATCCTCAATCTTTAGAGGTCCAGATATCGAAAACGGGACAAAAACACGACCCGTTATCGAACTGATTTGTGAACCAAATTGATCTATCTTGAGATATGAGAAACAGTCAACCTGTTTCCTCCACGTGGATTTCGACCCTATGTTCTCCAGAACATCACCTCCACCACCTAGACTTCGATCGCCGACATTTCGCTAACGACTAGCGCCATCTCGGTGTCTCCTCCACTCACCAGAGATTCGGCGTTGTTGTCGATCTGTCGCCACCACCAGCCAAACTTCGATTGTTGTCGTTCTGCCGACGATCAACGACATTGAGATACCGCCACCGGCTGTTGATTTTTCCAACCTTAAAAATATGTTTTCCTATTTTATATCACTTGAGGTTTTAAGACATATTTCTGCAAATAGTAATTAACCAAGATAGTGGGACTGAAATGGTATGTCCTGAATTTATGACATAGTTGATCAGTGGATTTGGCTAGTAAGACACATACAAGTGAAAAGCAAAAATTTAATTTTCTTTAACGTGTGTCATCACCTTAGTATAAGATAACCTAATTAACCAAGATAGTGGGAGTGAAATGGTAGATAGAAAATGTCTTGGAGAAGCACACCAATGATTGACACATACCTCAATTTGATCAGCTACGTTAATAACAAAAGCATTGGGAATGAAAGGTACAGAAATCCATTTTCCATCTTTGTTAACTTGAAGACCAGAAACTTCTGATTGCAAAAGTACAGTGAGAGCATTGAGATCAGTATGCTCAGTTAGACCCATGGTTAACTCTGGATCTGGACATGGTGGATAGAAATTTGCTTGTGCTCTTTGTCTAGGCTGCTCACCTAACTTCTTCAACAAACAATCCTCCTCTAAGCCAAGCCCTACTGATATCAAACCTAAAAGCCTGCTCCCCAATAAACCAATCTCCTCTTCATATTCATTGAATGCCTCTCTGGATAAAAAAAGTGCAGAAGTATAAAATAACTATATCTATAATAGCTTATGAGGGGTTGTAGTTATAAAAGAATGTGTATGTTATTTCTATAACAAAAGATAAAGTCAAATTATTTTCATATAAATTATAAGTTGGTTAGTAGAATAACCAAATAAGTAAATCCAAACATATATAAATATACATGTTAGATTCAATAGGAAGTTTTCTTACATGTATTGAGTTCTAATTTTTTCTGGTAGAAGAGAAATGATATCATCAATAGCATAGCATGGATGAATAAAACATTCACTCCAACACTTGACCTTTTCTCCACCTTCCACTTTAAGGTAATAATTGAACAATCTTACACTCTTTGTATGATCTGTTGAATAGAGACTCTCTCTTTCCTCTGATGGCAGTTCAAAAAGGTTAGTAATGGCTTTCATCATTTTATGGCAAACCTGTTCAGGAACACCATGGTTCACAACTTGAAAGAAACCAAATTCCTCACAAGCCTTTGAAATCTTGTGAATAACTTCTAAGGATGAGTAACTCAAATCAATTATGGGGATTGAGTCTAGAGATTTAACCTCTGAAAGGTTTGGTCTTTTGCTTTCTGGGAGGATGAAATTGTTGGGAGTTACAGAAAGGGGAGAAGACTCGTTGGCTAATAGGAATGACTTCATCTTGTTAGAAAAAATTAGATCTAAGTTCATTCAACAAAAATGGGAAATATTATATGCAAACTCTGCAAATACAATCATAGGCCTTATCTCAATTATTTATATATTTTTATTAACAATATGCTCATGTTTACTAACTGGTTAATAATCAAAGAGAAGAAAACAAAACTAATTTATATATAGAAGCATGCAGGCCAGCTCCAGCCCGCCAGAATTGAACAAAAGTAAAGGGAGAATTATTAGATTATTTAAAACAACAAAGAGTATGTATATATCACAACATATATAACACTTATACCGACACCGACATACCACTGATACATATAATACTTACATTCAATAGTTTCATTTTTTCAAATTAATACTGATATCGACGTATCAATGTTAGTTTCGTGTCTGGGTTAGTAATTCATGGGTCTCCGCCGTTGATCCATTCATATCTGTAGTTGCTTTTCTAACACCCAAATATTCTGCAACATTCTCAGAAACCACAGCAACATTATTCAACAATGAGGCTCCCCACACCAACCATCCCGTCTCTACTTGTAGATTTTGAGTTTCAGTCATGTTTTTCAGTCGCTCTTCGTCAATGAGTTCAAGCCACCGCTTAGCCATGAACTCCTTGATAGCCTCAGATCCTTGATTTATAACCTCTAACGGAGGAACAACGATCGGATTCTGGTCCAAGTTCAACTTTGTAAGTTTATAAAGCCTGCAAAATGCGCAAGGAAGAGCTCGGATCTGGTTATTGCTCATGTCTAGCTCTACCAAGTTAACCAGACCACCAACTGTTTCAGGAAGCTGCATCATGTCGTTGAAATTACTACTGATGTTTAGATATTCAAGGTTTGTTAGCTTCCCAATTGATTGAGGTAGGCCATGAAGCTCGTTGAAATGAACATCAAGATATCTCAGAGATTTCATTTCTCCAATGGATAGGGGAAGAAACCGTAACTTGTTCAAATGGACCAAAAGCTTCTCGAGGTTAACGAGGCCGTAGGCCATGTTGGTTGGCAGACAAATTAAGTTGTTAAAGCTTGCATCCAGTTCAACTAGTGACCTACAATTTCATCGAAGATACGCTTAACAGAAGAAATAAAATAGGAGAAAGAAATGTGTTACAAATATTAAGTTTGAGAAAACTGTGGTTTCTGAACAAACAAGAACCTGCAAAGAGAAATGGATTCAGGAAGAGCAGTTAGCTTGTTTCCTGACAGATTAAGGATTTTGAGATTGGTTAGCAATCCAATGCAGTCTGGTAGAGACTCTAAAAGATTTGATGAAACATCAAGCTCCACAAGATTTTTTAGGCCTGCTATTGAATCTGGAATCACCTGTTTTGAGGACATGAAATTATTCGAAATTATAAGATATAATGATTAAAATTAAAAGTATTTTCAAATATGGAAATGTATTAAGGAACATAAAATGCAGAATGCAGTTATTTCATTCACTTGGATCTGACTTGGATAAGTAAGTTATTTCATTTCCTAAAGAGGTTACACATCTCCTTACTAAATTGGATGACCCCTCTGATTGGTTCCATGACTGACTTTTTAAGAGAGTTGGATCAGGTGTTCTCACTTCTTTCTGAAACGACCCTTGGTTGGGGGTCACCCTTCTTAGATTTAGATTCTTTAAGTGGGAGGTTCAGACCTAGGTGTGAGATCTTATGCGGAAGATCCCACATTTTTTAGCATGAGTAGAAGTTGATTTCTGATCTTCTCTTGGCGGTCAACGTTTTTTCCCCTTCAACTCAGTCCGATAAATGGTGATGTTGTCATTCCAAAGATGGAGATTATTTTGTATCATCTGCTTACACCTTCCTTCTTTCTCGGGAGATTCCAAGAGATCTTCGGGAATCGCCTATGGATCAAGTTCTCCAATATATGTGGAGCAGTTAGCCCCCGTCTAAAGTACATGTTTTTTCTTGGCAATTCCTTCGTGATCGGATCTCTGTTAGAGAGGATTTATTTAAGAGGGGAATTTAATTGGCGTCGGGGGTGTCCTTTGTCCTTTCTGTTCGATAGCTACTGAATCGTCATCTCGTCTTTTTAAGATGTGTGAGACGGTGATTTCAGTTTGGTATATGAACTTTAGATGTTAGGAGTGGGTTATGATTTTACCTAGAGATTCGGTGATCCTTTATGATATGTTCTTACCTTTTAGTGGTTTGTCTAGTATTAGAGGGTTGTCTATTGATTTGTCATAATGTGATCTGGCCGATTTAAAATTTTTGAAATGATATAGAATTCCTAGGTAAACTTGTGACTTCGAAGGACATGAAAGACTTATACATTTCTTTTGGCATGATTTTCTTATCTCATTAAAATAGATTTTTTTTCTTTCTTTCTTTTTCCGATGTTTTGATACCTTGTTTCATTATAAATATATGACGTATTTGTAATTAGTGTTGATTTTTGTTTTTACATGAAATGTGTTGAGTGTCCCAGATTCATTTGTAGGGCTATTGCAACGTTTTTGACTACATTATTACTCCCTCCGTTCTTTTATAAGTGTCACTTTCTTGCAAAAAAATTTATTTCTTTTTAATTGTCACTTACAAAGCTCAAAGTAGTATTAATTGCAATTTTTTCAAAATTACCCCTAGATAATAATTGCAGAGAGAAAAAGTAAAGTGAATGTAATAAATAATTAAGGGTATTATAGATAAAAGAAAAATTATTGTTTGAAAAATAACACCAATGATTAGCTTCCTTGGTATGTGTAAAAAATCAAAAAATGACAATTATAAAAAAATCAAAAAATGACAATTATAAAGAAAAAGAGGGAGTACTAAATAGCATATCGCAATAATAATTTGTTGACTTATTTAAATATTAATTTGAACTTATTTATTCACATAAGCGCCACTTGTATGATTGTTTGTTTGAGATCATACAAACAACTTATATATTTATAAGTTGTTTTTAACTAATTTCTATAAACAAAAGTTTTTCACGAAAACAAATTATGTAAAATCAATTTGACTTTATTTTATTTTCATTATATTAAACAGGTCTATATGCTATTTGACAATACCGATCATATACATAAAAACTAGGTTTAGCTTTGAAGAATAAGAGACAAATACAAATATAAAAATAGATAGTAGAACTTAGACGAGAATGAATACCTTTAACTGATTATGAGACAAATTAAGAACAACTAAACCTTTCGTCTTCCCAAACGCCTCAGGAAAAATCCTCAACTTCATCCGAGAAAGATCAACCTTCTCAACAACCTCACCCTCTTCAATTTTCCTCAATATCCCAACAACTCCTTCATTCACTTCATCACCTCCTTTCACCGGCTTCTCCACAAACAACTCATAAGCTTCCACCAACTTCTCCTCAGCAACCCTCAACTGCTTCACACACTCCTCGTGCATGTCGTCTACTCTCAACAAAGCCTGATAAACTGCCACGTTGGCATCGGTTTCAGCGATTTTGGCACGTGAAGCGGCGACGGAAGAAGGATCGGGACGTGGACCGAGGGTGATGAGAAAAGAGAGAGTGTGTGTGATGTTGAGATTGGAAACGAGGTTGGTGAGTGAAGGTAAGAGTTTGGGGTTGTTGAAATGAGGGAAACGGGTTAGTAGATTTTGATGAAGGTGTTGTGGAAGAGGGAGATAGGTTTGAGGGTGTAGGTGGTTTAAGAGATAGCAGAGAATAGGGAAATGGTTAGGATCCATTTTTGTGCATGAAAGTAAGGAAGAAGAAAAGTGAAGGTGTTGTTTTGTAAAATGGTTTCCGGTGGCAAACAGAAAATGGCGTTTGGTTTAATTGACTAATGACTAGCAATAGTGGTGGGAAAATTGAAATGGTCATATGTTGCTTCTTGAAGTAGGTAAGGGAGCACTCGTCAACCCTCTCGTAAGACTAATTCAACGGCTGAATAAAACTAGCGGAAACTTCTAGACTCACACAATGGATGATGACCTTGCACCAGTATTTCATTAATATAATAAAAATAGTAAAACATTACTCATTATTCCTTGTGATTCTATTTATAAAAAAAAAATTGATTTTTTAAATTCATTCGATAATCAATAAATTTAGGCCATTATACACTTGATTATATAGTTTAGTTTAGATACATTATTTATTCAATAAATTTTATAAAAAAAATTCTCTTATAAATAAGATTGGAGGTAATATTAATTTTAAAAATATTTTATAATCCTTGAGGACAGATACATAAATTTTGATAAGTGGGAATACCCTATTTAACCCAACAGTTGTAAGAGCATTGTTTGGTTTTTCAATGCCAATGAATAATAGGGAATACCCTTATGGGATACCAACATCGATGATGGGTGGCCTTCACACTAATATGTCAACCTTTAGTGGCAATAAAATGGCCATTGGGTCATCCTATAATTCACATAATGCTTTTGCTTCAACCATAAACAATATGGTTCAACCAGAAGGGATAGACTCGTCTCTCAAATAACGTCATCTTTAAATACGACCCCTATGCTGACCATGGGGCAACAGATGGATGAAAGTAACTTAGAATTGATTAACACTTTAACCGAGTAAATGGGAATCATATTTAATCCTTTGATTACGAATACAAACCAAACCTATGAGTTATTGGTCAATCAAATGGATCAAATAACCGACGTTTTTTGCACGCCTCAAATTCAGGCTAGACCAACTCCTCAAATTTCAAACGTCAAGCAAGTCGAAACGCCTGAAAACGGGATGTCACAAGTAAATTTAGGCAAAAATCAGAATTTTCGACCACTAGAACCCACCCTAAATAGGGAAGACGAGAAATACATAGGTCAACACAATCCTAAGCATGTAGTGGTCTAGAGGAACCAAGATGTTAACCAGGTTCTTCGACATGTCCAACAAAATAACTTTGGGAGACATAACAAGATAGCTAATGTGGTCGGACAGATTTTGGCCCAGAGTGGACTTAATATGGGACTCTATAGACCCAATTTTATATCTCCTTTGTCAGATTACGTTCGAAAAACGGAGCTTCCAAGAGGTTGGAAAGTCCCCAAGTTTACTATGTTCGCTGGTAACATTAGTGAGTCAACAGTTGAACACGTCTCCAGGTATCAAACCGAGGTTGACGACATTGCGAACAATGAGAATTTGAAGATTAAGTATTTTCCAAATTCTCTAACAAAAAATGCTTTTACTTGGTTTACCACACTCCCTCCATACCGTGTTCAAACATGGAGTCAATTAGAGAGATTGTTTCATGAATAATTTTATATGGGTTAGTCGAAGATAAGTCTTAAGGAGTTGGCTAGTATTAGGAGAAAAGTTCTTGAGTTGATTAAAGATTATCTAAATAGGTTTAGACTTCTTAAAGTAAGGTGTTTTACAAAAGTCCATGAACACGAGTTAATCGAAATGATTGCAGGTGACCTGGATTATTCCATTAGAAAGAAACTAGATACTCAATACCTTAGGGACATGGCACAATTGACATATAGGGTTCGCCAGGTCGAACGCTTGAAAGCTGAAAAAGCCAGAAAGAATAAGTATCATAAAAAAGAAAAGGTCTCATATGTATAGACATATGAATATCTCTCAGACCTAGGTGACGAGTATGTCGAAGAGAGTGAGGTCAATGTTACTGAACTTAAGCCAGGACCTTCTTATGTATGTAAATTTCTAAAGCCGTCAAATGGGAAGAATACTGTCGAACCCAACAAGAATGATAAATTCGTCACAAAAACATATACTTTTTATATAAGGTGTGACCGAATATTTGATTTACTAGTCACTGATGTGAAGATTATAGTGCCTCCGGGCCTAAAAACTCCTCCATTAGAACAAAGGAAAACGAGAGTTTTTTGTAAGTACCATAATTTTTTGGGTCATAAAACTTCTCAATGTGTGTTTTTCAAGGATTTGGTAAAAAAGGCATTGAAAGAAGGCATATTGCAATTTTGTGAGAAGTCAAAGGGGTCGATCCAAGTGGGTGCTGACCCACTTTAAACGGAAGATGCTCACTATGTCAAATCGGTCGAGATCCTAATGGTGGAAGTTTTGGATGGCTTCAACATGAAGGTCGAGAACGGTGAGCAAATTTCTACAGTTGTTGTTGCAGAAATGCAACTAGTGTACCCTTAAGCTGGATAGGGGTTGATTGACTTTTTAGAGCGCTGCAAGTTGAGTGACTCCAAAATGATGATATGCCCAAGGTGTAGAATTAGTTTCTATGAGGAGGCAACAAAGAAACTTGAAGACGCCAGGACATAGGATGCCAAGAGAAGCAAAGGAGGAAGTTCAACTGTTAGGTTCACTTTCGACAAGAGAGGTGTTCTTCGCAGAAATGAAGAATACATGAGGAAACTCTGATAACCTCATCAGAGAACTTATCATCCCCCGGAAAATGTACTCAAGGGAAAGTGGGCCAATCCTCTGAATCAAAGGGGGGAGGGGGAATCAGTCAAATTGGAAAGTGGTCGACCCCAAGATAGGGTTAACAAGCCATAAAAATCATAAGGCGTCGAAGGGTCAGTCATACATCCCTCAGAACTATAAGGAAATAACCCTATGACACATATGCAGTGGACGCATCAACAAAGAAATAAGAAGGTTGAGCGAGAAGCCTTTGCAACTAAGCGTAAAGCCTCTACGGCGAAACGTGATATGGTTGTGTTGAACACTCATAAGAAACCTTAAGCAAGGAAATTGAGTGATGAAGACAAGAAAATAGCCAACCAAAGATTGTCCTTGAGGGTTGCACATTTGGGGAAGGATGGTCCTAGGTGTAACACCTCAAAATTTGCCCTCCCTGTTTGGGACTAGCTTAGCATATTGCATTTCATTTTTTAGGACATTAGGCATTTGCATATTGCATATCATGTGAAAACAAGTGAGTCATCCTCCTAAGTCTTTCTCAGAAGATAGAGAGGTTAAGAGATTCATGCCTGAGGGTATTATTGAATTGATGATCAATCATCTAAGGGTTGCTCTTCAATTAGGGTTTTATTGGTTCCTCAAGGAGGTTGAGCATTATCTTATTGGCAAGGGTACATCATCATCATCATGGTTATGTCCTTATCAAGGGGCTCATTGTTCATGCTCAGATTCTTTGGGATTAGGGTTTTGACCTCTGGTCAACCCTAATCAATGACTTCTATTCCAACCAGGGTTTCTCAAGGAGATGGGGTTTATTTATTGGATGAAGATCATATGGTCATTATCTTGGGTTTATTAGAGCTAGGGGTTCATTTTGGAGCCAATTCCTCAAGTGGTTGAGGCTCAGGCTGATCAGAGCACTTCTAAGTCATCTATCAACCAGAAAGTCCATAGAAAGTCAACTGAGGGCTAGGAGGTGGAGAAATGAGTTTCAACATCTCATTCATGTTCAAAAGAGGTTCATTTGTCATTACAAACACATATCTTGAAGAATTTGAGGCCAGATCAAAACTTTCCAAAAATGGAAAGTGACCTGTAATTGAAAGTTTCCAAAAATGGAAAGTTTTTGGTTCAAATTCAACTTAATCTTACATCATCAAAGAAGCTTCAAATGAATTTTTGCCCAACATGAAAGTTGAAGATCTCTCTCTCCCATTTCCAAAAAGTCCAAGATCATGAACTTATGATGAATGGTTGAGGAGATATGATCAAATCATTGCCAAGTGTGCTTGAAACTTCAAAAGGCCATATCTTTTGACTCATAACTCCAAATTGAGTGCTCCTTTTTGCCAAATTCTTCTCATGACATGAACTTTACATATCATTCATCACATTGCTTGAAATTGCATCATATGATCATTTGCATATTCATGCTTATTTTGGAGGGAAAATGGTAAATTTGAAATTGGTGCATCATGGGAACAAATCACCATTGCCATTGTGTTAATTGGAAGATTTTAAGTGAAATTAATCATTCATTTGGTACTGTTCACGTCCATTTGCTCCATGCACCATGCAAAATGTCATTTTTGGCCAAACACCTTATTTTCACTTAATCTCAAATAAACATGTTTAATTTTGATTAAGAGTGGATTAACACAGGGTATATATTCATAATCATAACAGAATTTGAGAGGATTCTAGATCTAGATCTCAAAATTCTCTTTCCCTCCAATTTTTTCTCTCAATCATAATTCAAATTTTCATCACATAACCTTCCAATTTTCTTGCATATTCTTGTTCCCTGGTGTGGATTTAGTACAAATCAAGCCTTGGATCATCAAGATTGGACCAGAATCGTGCATGTGAAGCTCAAGAACATAGCCATGGCAGTTGAGATTTAAGCAAGATCTACACAGTTCCAAGCCTCAAATTCTTTATCAATCTTCATAACAAGTATTCTGGAGTAGATTTGAAGCTTGCCAAGCCTTGGATCGTGCATTTCTAGAAGTTGATCTTCAAGAGGTCACATTTTCGATCCTCTTAATTATCTGTTTTATGTGTATAATCTTGTAGAACATTGAATGCTGATTAATCTGAGCTAAAATTCATGTGATTTGGTGCATTATTGAGTGAGATACGTGTGATTAAAGTTTTGTGCATCAAATTTATTTTGCTCGATTCTCTCTGTTCATGATGAATTAATGAGAAATGATGATGGATTTGGAATGTACGTAGCATAAGGATTCGAATGATGTATGATTTTCAAAATTCTGCAAAAAATTTATGTTGATGTTGCTGTACAACCGCCGTCTCCACGAAGGAGACGGTTGTTTCCTCCCATGCTCGGCCGCGCGCTACAGTACCAGCTGCCTCTAGTTTTCCTAGGGCTTCGTCCACGCGAGCATCCTCGTGGCCAATTGATTGGCTATTAGTCCGCTTGATTGCTTCCACATTGGCGTTTGACCGTGACTGGACACGCCACATCATAAGCGAAACGCCTGCGTTTTGCCTTGCAACGCGGTTCGATTCTCCGCTCAACCATTTTTTCAAATTAATCCAACATTTCACCATTTCCCTCCATTTTCATGTATATGCTTCATTTTAATTCAAAATTTTTTATCCAACTTTGAAAATTCATATTAAATTGAAAAATGATCCAAATAATTCCATTCGTTTTGCTACTTGATCCTTGGAATGTCCTTTATTTTTTGGGTTTGATTTTATGATTTTACCATTTCTAGATTTTGAATTGTGGATGATTGATTGAACATGTATGCTTTTGGACCTTGCTTCATTCTTTCTATCATGAAATGCTCAATATTGATCCAAATGCCATGAAATTTTGCATGATGATTCTTAACATGTTGATGGATTTGTGTGATTTTATTTGGCGTTTTTTGCTATTGTTTTCACTGTTTGGGACACATTTACTTTAGGTGTGACAATTTGTGTCACACAATTTGATGTCCAACTTGTGCATTTTCATTTCCATATCAAATGAGCTTCTCTGTTTATGATTTTTGGTATGTTGATCCTATTGGACATGCTGTATGCTCACAAAAAATTTCATAATTGTTTGAATCATTTCTGTTTTGATTTGGAATTTTCATTCTCAATGTCCACATGTATGCTTTGAATTTGTCTTTGACTTCTCTTGCTTATTACATGCCCTTGCTTGTTGATTTTGATTTGGTCCTTTTTAGGATGTGTTCATGATTGATTAAGGATGATTCATGTTTAGTTTTAGCTTCTGTTTTGGCTTTTTACTTCACTTTTGACCCTAGGCTTTGCCTTAGGGGTTTGTTCTCACAATTTGAGTTGTGCATTTCAGGTTTCAAGCAATTAGTCACATTGGTTGATATGATCTCATCACTTGAGATACAAGCTATTTTGGTTGACTAACCTTGCTTGTTTTGAAGGTCTTGTGGATGGTGAATCAATTTAGTTTGCTTGCATCTTATGCCTTGCACCATTGTTGTCTGATGATTGGTTGTCTGACTGTTGCTGATTGTTTGATTTGTCTGAATGTAAATATTGACTGGTTTAGCTTTTCTTACAGGTACTTTAGCCGCTTTAACTCATTATTTGAGTTGCTTTGCTTTGCTTGTGGTTGGCATACCACTTAGGTATTTTCCTTGATCTCCATGTAGTCTGGAAGACCTGCTGTTATTGGTAGGCACCTGTCTGAAGCCCTCCTTAAGAGGCCATGTTTTTGCTTATTTACCTTTGTGCCATGTACATTTAAAGACCTCCTAAGTGAAGAGGCATTGGCAGATAAAAGGGATGTGTAATCCATCCC
Source organism: Lathyrus oleraceus (assembly GCF_024323335.1). Taxonomy (NCBI): domain Eukaryota; kingdom Viridiplantae; phylum Streptophyta; class Magnoliopsida; order Fabales; family Fabaceae; genus Lathyrus; species Lathyrus oleraceus. The sequence goes on from NC_066580.1 coordinate 310,231,820, forward strand.
CTGCTATTCGAGTACGACGGACGTGAGGGGTGCTAATACCTTCCCCTTGCGTAACCGACTCCCGTACCTTGTAATCTCCGATCGTAAGACCATTTCCTTTCCAGGTTTACTTCGAGCGTTTCCTTTCCCTCCTTTGGGATAAATAATGCACGGTGGCGGCTCTGTTTGTTTGTTTTTCCCCCGGTTGTTTTTCGCGTTGCGACAGCTGGCGACTCTGCTGGGGAAAATAGAAGTTGACCTCTTGCTGGTCCATCTTCCCTAAGCGAGTCACTCATAGCGCTCTCTAGGGTAGTTTGGGTTGCTTTTGCTGCTTATTTATTGCATTGATAATTATGCTGTGATTGTATACATTTGCATATATGTTTGCATGCATCATATTATCATTGTGCTAATTCTGTACAGGTTGGTTCCTCTAATTTGGGGTGGGTGTTCTGAGTGGGGCTAAAACCCAGGCCCGAGTATACACCTAGGATTAGTGTGGTCTCACGTTTCCTCACATGTTGGATCAACATGTTGTTGCGACGTGACATACCACAAGCCGGACGAGGTTCTTTTGAGAGAGCTCTTCCTTTGTGGGGTATTCCACTTTGGTTGGGTTATCTCATCTGAGCTGTTGACTTCGGTGACCGATCTTTCCCGGATCTCTGGTTTAGACGATCTTATGAGAGCTGCAGCAGCACACCCGAAAGGGCAAACCCGTTGAGTATCTTGTCCGATTGTCGAGACCATTATCCGTCTTAGGATGACCTGGTTAGAATTCACCTGTGAGGGGAGGGTTGATTCTTACAGATGCATGTTCCGAGGGTGACTTTGATGGTGACTAATGGTTCAGTTATTGATCAGAGTCCTATTTATAAGTCGGATTTACGGATTTATTTCTGGGACGCCGGAGTTCTGTCCGTGGTATTTATCAGTGGGGATCCGTTTATTTCTGGACTCCCTGGGCTGGTTCAGAGGATCTTGTGGTTATCTGTTCAGAGGACTTTCTGGTGATGATGGTGATGTATCCTTAGGTTCCGTTTATTTCGGAACTCTTGAGTGGATTTATGGTTACTCAGTACCTCAGATGGTTGTGATCAGTTCAGAGGCCGTAACCCAGTGTAGCAGATGTTCAGATGACTTGGAGGATGGCACAGTGCATTACATTCATGCATCAGCATCATTCACATTTTGCATTTATCTGCATCTAACTCATGTTTATCCATATGCAGGGGACATTCTTGATTGAGATCCTGGTTGAGAGACACCTTTGCTCCAGATATGAGGCCCGGCTTGAAGGACGATGTTGTCTACAGTTTCTTCAATCCAGAGATTGATGTGTTGAAGGATATGATAGCATTGATTACACCTGACCATGTGGGGATGTTCCGTGAGGATTATGGTGGTATTCTGAAGGTGGTTTTCAGGCTTACTGATACAGATAAGAGTTCCCTTCACACTTTTCTCCAGTTTTATGACCCGGGCTTGAGGTGCTTTGTGTTCCCGGATTACTTGTTAGGGCCTTTGATGGAAGATTATGTCAGCATCCTGGGTATTCAGATCAAAGATCAGATTCCGTTCTATGTCACTAAGGAAGAACCAGATGTTGCTGAGATTTCTCGTGCTCTTTATTTGAGCCCAGAGGTGACCAAGGGGGGTTTGAAGGAGAAGGGAAAGTTGCCCGGTTTTCATCTGAGTTTCTTGGAGGCTAAAGCCAAGGAGCATGTTGTTGTGGGTAATTGGAGGGCCGTTTGTGCTTTGATCGCTGTGAGCATCTATGGGATCATCCTGTTTCCTAATCAGAAGAACTTTGTGGACATTAATGCCATCCGGGTGTTTATGCAGAGGAATCCTGTTCCTACCTTGGTTGGGGATGTTTATTACTCGGATATCTGCCTTCCAGAGGTGCTTTTGTTTCTCTTGATCCCACGGTTAATTGGGCGACCAAGTTGATGGGTTTGCGAGCCAATGACATAGCTTGGACTCACAATGGTATGGCTGGACGAGATTTCATTTACAGTTGTGGGAGCTTTCCCAATGTGCCTCTTATCGGAGTTCAAGGTTGCATTAATTACAACCCGACGCTTCTTAGGAGACAAATGGGGTTTGCTATGGAGGTTCCTCCTCTCGAGTGTGAGATTCAGGAGTCTTTCTACTTCCCGACTGAGGGTAATCTGTCCCAGTTAAGGAAAGTGTCCAGGGCATGGTGTAACATTCAGAGGAAGGGCAAGGTTCCTTTTGGTAAGGTCAATAGCAGGTCTTTTCCTCCATTTGATGATTGGCTTAGGAAGAGGATTGAGCTCACACATCTACCATTTCCTGGGGGTGATTCTTGGTGTCCATTGATTGAGGGGCCATGTTCTTCTGTCAGCATGGAAGAGTTCCTTGAGATGAAGAAAGCCAAAGATCAGTTGCAAGCAGAGAAGACTGAGTTAGAGATGAGTGTTGCTAGAATCCAGATGGCTAATCAGGAAATCAAAGGGAGGATAGAAGATCAGGATAAGAGACATGCCATGGAAGTGAAGCGCTTTGAGATTGACACCGCTTATTACCGCAAGATCAGTCAAGCGTTGGAGTCGTCTACAAAGGAGCATGACATTACCAAGGAGAAGTTAGCTAGAGCTTTGAGCGTCATTGAAGATGAGAAGAGGGGACAGATCCTTGTGAAGAATCAGAGAGATGTCAGAGCTAAAGTCCTTACCTCAGAATGGGAAGCGAAGAAAGCAAATATTATTGCTGAGAGAGATCACTATCTTGCTGAGAGGGATCATTACTTCAGACAGATGAAGATTCACCAGAAGGAGATAGGGAGACTGCAGCAGGAGAACACTGAGCTCAGGTTCGCCGTGAAGTTTACCAAGATGGTTGATGATGCAGAGCCATATGTGGGACCTTCTTCAGTGTAGTCTTTTGTTATCATGTGTTGGATTACCGTCAGGCATGTTGGCGGAATTCGCTTGTTTGTATTTTCTTTCTGATTCTGGAGAATTGTATTTGATTTGTATCAGCCTGATGTATGACTTTTGCACTTGCAGTGCACTTTTGATATACAGTGATTATCATTCAGTGATTGATCTTCAAGCTTTATTTGCTTCCTGTGCACACTCACACACACATGGTCGGGTGATATCTTTGCTAAATCATAATTCTCTGCTCTGTATGGCAAAACCAGACGATTGATGTCGGAATGTTGCTGTCAAATCATTATCTGTCTCGATGAAACCAGGATCGAAAGACAAAGTGTTCCTCATATGGGTGACATTGCATTCATGCATGAATCATAATGACTTGTCTTCTATTTTGCAGGTGTCCGTTTCTAACGTGCTTGATTGTTTCAGGAATCATTGCTCGCGCACGTAGAATCATTCCCTTGCACGTAGCACGTCCGCACAGATACCCTACCAGGCGCAACAAATCCAAGCTGATGGATCTACCCAACGCAGATATTCTCGAGCTGAAGGAGAAGATGGGTGAGCTGATAAATGTCATGCAAAGGTTGGCATTGGGACAGAAAGCACTTGCTGATAAAGTAGAGAAGCTCGAGCGGGCTTCAGCTGCTAACAGTGGTAATAATCAGGAGGGCGTGTCCAACAATGGTCTCGGTGGTTCAAGAGATGGAGGAGATCTCAGAAAGAAGACTATTGCTGGGGTGGTGATCAATAATGGTGGTGGTTTTGGTGCTGCTACAGGCGGTGGACCGGGTCTGGTGAATAATAATCTGAAGGATAGTCTGTTTCCTCCTTTCTTTGGGGCTGAGGAGGATAGAGAGAAAGACAAAGAAGCGGATCAGTTCTCCATGCTGAATGAACAGTTTGGTCAGTGGGGTGTTCAACCACCAAACAAGGAGATTCAGGTGCTGGCGGAGAAAATCAGGGCTCTAGAGAGTTATGCTACTCCGGGGGTTGTGAACATGTCGAACATGGGGCTGGTTGAGGGGATTGTGATCCCACAAAAGTTTAAAGCGCCTGCGTTTGACAAGTACAATGGGAGTTCTTGCCCGGAAACTCATCTCCAGGCTTTTGTCCGAAAGATTTCTGCTTATACAATGGACCAGAAGCTTTGGATGTATTTCTTCCAGGACAGTCTGTCTGGGGGGTCTTTGGAATGGTACACCAAATTGAGGTCATCTGATGTCAAGAGCTGGCAGGATCTTGGTGATGCGTTCTTTAAACAATACCAATTTAACGCTGACATGGCTCCTAGCCGTACCCAATTGCAGGGTATGTCTCAGAAGCCTAATGAGGGGTTTAAAGAATATGCACAGAGGTGGAGGGAGCTGGCTGCCAGAGTCCAACCTCCGTTGGTAGATCGGGAAATGTATGATATGTTTATGGGTACCCTTCAGGGGACGTTTGCAGAGAGGATGGTTGGATGCCCGGTTACCAATTTTGCTGACATAGTGGTGGCCGGGAAGAGAATTGAGAGCTGGTTGAAGCTGGGAAAGATACAGGGTAACGCTTCGTCGTCTGGATCGAAGAAACCCTTTGGGAATGGTCAGAGAAAGAAGAAGGGTGATACAAGTGCTGTGTATACCCAAAGAGGACAAGGTAGGGATCTTTACTACCAGCACACTGTTGCGGTAACTATTCCTGCTGATAATTAACAACAGCAATAACAACAACCACAACAGCAAAGACATCCATTTCAACAGAGACCGCAGAGGGCTGGGTATCAGGTAAGAGGACGAATGGTTGATCGTCAATTTGATAGGCCACCTGTGACATATTCCTTCTTGTTGAAAAAGTTGAAGGACTTAGGGTTGGTTCAGTTGAGGACTTTGGCTCCGGTGAGACCCGATCAAAGGCCTGCTAGCTATGATGAAAACGCCAAGTGCGAATTCCACTCAGGTGCCCCTGGACACAACGTGGAAAATTGTAAAGCTTTTAAGCATGTTGTCCAGGACCTGGTGGATTCTAAAGCTATCAACTTTGCACCATCACCAAATGTGAATGCTAATCCCATGCCTGCGCATGGTCAAATGGGGGTGAATGCAATTTCTGAAGATGGTAGAACCGTTGGACTGATAAATGTGGACCAGTTGAAGACTCCATTGGCTGAGGTCAAGAGACAATTGTTGAAGAATGGGGTCTTCCCGGGTTGTGATGACTGTTGTGCTGCGTGCACTGTTGCTCCTAATGGGTGTGTTTTGTTGAGGGAAGTTGTTCAGAGCATGATGGATGAGGGAAGCCTCAGATTTGAGAAGATTGATTCGGGGAAAGAAGATGTCTCCACCATAACTATTTACTTTGACCCGGTTGATTTGTCAACGCTGGCAGATGCGGCTCCAGTTACTATCACCGTACCTGGGCCTATTCCTTATGACAATGATGACGCGGTGCCGTGGCATTGTGATGGAGAGGTCTGTTGCAATGGGGAGAAGTTAGATGATCAGACTGCAGGTGAAACCACCATTTCAAAGGTGGATAATGCCGGACCTAGTGGTTTCACTCGCAGTGGAAGGTTGTTTGCACCTGATGCTTTGAGAAGTGGAGAGGGAGAAAAAGAAAAGAAAGATAAGGTCGAGGCTTTAGCCAGGGCAAGAGGGAAGCAGATGGTAAATGAGGGTACTCCTGTGGTGACACCGGCGCCTGGTGGGTCGGAAAGAGAACTTGATGATGAAGCTGAAGAATTTTTGAGAATCATCAAGAAGTCAGAGTATAAGCTTGTTGACCACTTGCAGCAGACCCCATCCAAGATTTCAATCTTGTCGTTGTTGTTGAGCTCTGAGGGGCATAGGGAGGCTTTGCTGAAAATACTGAAGAGAGCCTATGTTCCTCAAGAGATAACAATTAATCAGTTGGAGACAGTGGTGTCAAATGTCAATGCCAGCCATGGGCTGGGTTTCACTGATCTGGATCTGACGGTGGATGGGCGTAATCATAATAGGGCATTACACATTGCGATGGAGTGTAAAGGAGCCGTGCTCTCGCACGTGTTGGTGGATACTGGCTCATCGCTCAATATGTTGCCAAAGAAGGCTTTGGCGAAGCTGGACTGTGAAGGGTTGATCTTGACGCCCACGGACCTGATAGTTAGAGCTTTTGATGGTTCTAAAAGGGCTGTGTTTGGGGAAGTGGAGCTCCCCGTGAAGATCGGGCCCGAGGTGTTCAAGTCCGTATTTTATGTCATGGATATTCAGCCGGCATACAGTTGCCTGTTGGGTCGACCATGGATCCATGCTGCGGGAGCAGTGACTTCGACTTTGCACCAGAAATTGAAGTATATCTGGGAAGGGCAGGTCGTCACGGTTTGTGGGGAAGATGACATCTTCGTCAGCCACCTATCATCGTTCAAATATGTTGAAATGGACGGTGAAATTGTTGAAACGCCAAGTCAGGCATTTGAAACCGTCAAGGTGGAGAATGCTATTTTTGCTAAAGAGGAGAAGCCGTCCATTTCTTCGTACAAGCAGGCTGCTGAGGTGGTGAAGAATGGGGAAGCTCCTGGTTGGGGGAAGATGATGGATATCGCCGCCAAGAAAGACAGATTTGGGGTTGGTTATCAGCCGGGCCGAGGCTCGTCTGGGCAGAGCAGAGGACGCCGTCAGCCATTCACGTTCACCAGTGCTGGAATGCTGGATCTAGATCACATTTGTATGGTGGGTGAAGAGGTCGACAGTGACTGTGAGCTAGATCAATGGATAAAACCGTGCGTACCAGGGATGGAGATCCAGAACTGGAAGGCCGAAAAGATCATCACTGTCACTCTACGTGAAGAGTAATATTTCCTGTTTTCAATTATGTCTGCATGAAAGCCATACGTTTTGCCCGAAACGTAATGGTTCATTGTAAGGGCCACCTCATGTGTTTCATTTTGCAATATTTGCATCATAAATAAAAGGATGTTTTTCATTAAAAGCGGTGTTACTTGTTTTTCATTTATTTTTGCAATTTAAAACGAAAATAAAAAAATGACAATGTTTTCTTTTCCTTTTAATTTGCTTTGCTCCGGTTCTAAAGCAATGCATGAATCAACATTCATGCAGATGCGATCTTTCTCCGGATCTCATTGATAACAATCCTATTACACCCTCATATGACTTCGACAATCCGATCTATCATGCTGAAGAAGAAGGCGAAGAAGATTGTGAACTGCCGGAGGAATTAGCCAGGTTGTTGAAACAAGAGGAGAAGGTGATTCAGCCGCACGAGGAGCAAGTTGAGATTGTGAATCTGGGTACCGACGAGGTCAGAAAAGAAGTGAAGGTCGGGGCCGCTTTGGAGGCAAATGTTAAGAGCAGAATGGTAGCCTTGTTGAAAGAGTATATCGATATCTTCGCCTGGTCTTATCAAGATATGCCAGGGTTGGATACCGATATCGTGGTGCACAAGTTACCATTGAGAGCAGATTGTCCTCCAGTGAAGCAGAAGTTGCGCAGAACTCGACTTGAGATGGCCATGAAAATTAAAGAAGAGGTTCAGAAGCAGTTGGATGTTGGTTTCCTCGCTGTTACTAATTATCCGCCATGGGTCGCAAATATTGTACCGGTGCCAAAGAAGGATGGGAAGGTGAGAATGTGTGTGGACTACCGAGATTTGAACAGAGCTATCCCGAAAGACGATTTTCCATTACCTCACATCGATGTGTTGGTAGATAATACAGCTCAATTCTCGGTGTTTTCCTTCATGGATGGTTTTTCTGGCTATAATCAGATCAAAATGTCGCCAAAAGATATGGAGAAAACAACGTTCATCACACCGTGGGGCACTTTATTCTATAAGGTGATGCCATTCGGTCTCAAGAACGTCGGTGCTACCTATTAGAGGGCCATGGTGACTTTGTTTCATGATATGATTCATCATGAAATTGAATGCTATGTTGATGACATGATAGCAAAGTCCCAGACAGAAGAGGGGCATTTGATGGATCTAGCCAAGCTGTTTGACCGGTTGAGACAATTCAGACTGAGGTTGAATCCGAATAAGTGAACTTTCGGAGTGCGGTCCGGTAAGTTGCTGGGGTTTATTGTAAGCGAAAGAGGAATCGAGGTTGATCCTGCTAAAGTAAAAGCAATACAAGAAATGCCTGAACCGAGAACAGAGAAAGAGGTTCGTGGTTTCTTAGGTAGATTGAACTACATTTCACGGTTCATATCTCATCTAACAGCCACGTGTGAACCTATATTCAAATTATTGAGAAAAGATCAAACGGTCAGGTGGAATAATGATTGCCAAGTGGAATTTGAAAAGATAAAAGAATATTTGCAGGAGCCTCCGATTCTGATGCCTCCTGTGGAGGGACGACCGTTAATTCTGTACTTGACGGTCCTCGAGGGGTCTATGGGGTGTGTATTGGGGTAGCATGACGAGTCTGGTCGAAAAGAGCATGCAATTTACAACCTTAGCAAAAAGTTTACTGACTGTGAAACAAGATATTCACTGCTCGAGAAAACTTGCTATGCTTTGGTATGGCCTGCTTGCCGACTGAGATAGTATATGCTGGTTCATACCACTTTGTTGATTTCCAAGATGGATCCAATCAAGTATATTTTTGAGAAGCCAGCATTGACCGGACGGGTTGCAAGATGGCAGATGATTTTGACTGAATATGATATCCAATATACATCTCAGAAAGCAATCAAGGGGAGTGTATTGTCTGATTACCTCGCCCAGCAACCCATTGAGGATTATCAACCAATGAAGTTTGAATTCCCTGATGAGGACATCATGTTTCTCAAATCGAAAGATTGTGAGGAACCTATCTAGGAGGAGGGGCCTGACCTTGAATCCGAATGGATTCTGATGTTTGATGGGGCCGTTAACGTGAATGGTAGCGGTGTTGGTGCTGTTTTGGTTACGCCGAAAGGATCCCACATTCCTTTTGCTGCCCGGCTAACATTTTAGTGCACCAACAACGTGGCTGAATACGAAGCTTGTATCTTGGGGATTGAAGAGGCGATTGATTTGCGGATCAAAAACCTTGTTATTTATGGAGATTCAGCTTTGGTTGTGAATCAGGTTAACGGAAAATGGTATACGCATCAATCTCATTTAATTCCATACCGGGATTATACGAGGATATTGTTGACATTTTTCACCAAGGTGGTATTACATCATGTGCCTAAAGAAGAGAATCCTTTGGCAGATGCTTTGGCTAATTTGGCCGCCTTGATTAAGGTGCAGTGGTGGAATCAGTTTCCCAGTGTTGAGGTGGGACGTCTGGATAGACTGGCTTATGTGTTTGCTGTTGACACAGCGCCTGATGATGAGAAGCCGTGGTACTATGATATCAAGCGCTATTTAGAAACCCAAGAGTATCCTGAGGGAGCATCCAAGAAGGACCGAAAGACTCTGAGGAGGTTGGCCATGGTGTTCTATTTGAACAAGGATGGGGTTCTGTACAAGCAGAATTTTGATTGGGTCTTGCTCAGATGTGTTGATGATAAAGAAGCGAGCCAATTGATGAAAGAGGTGCATGAGGGGTCGTTCGGTACCCATGCCAGTGGGAATGCGATGGTGAAAAAGTTGTTAAGAGCTGGATATTATTGGATGACGATGGAGGCTCAGTGTTTCAACTTCGTGCGAAAATGTCATAAATGCCAGATTTATGCTGACAAGGTGCACGTGCCTCCAAATCTGTTGAGTTTGATGTCATCCCCATGGCCGTTTGCTATGTGGGGCATTGATATGATCGGGAAGATTGAGCCTACGGCTTCGAATGGGCACCGGTTCATATTAGTGGCTATTGATTACTTCACCAAGTGGGTGGAAGCAGCCTCTTATGCAAATGTGACGAAGCAGGTCGTTGCCAGATTTCTCAAGAGAGACATCATTTGCAGATATGGGGTTCCCGAAAGAATCATTACTGATAATGGTTCTAATCTCAATAATAAGATGATGGTAGAACTGTGTCGGGAATTCAAGATTGAGCATCACAATTCTTCTCCTTATCGTCCGAAGATGAATGGGGCGGTTGAGGCAGCCAATAAGAATATTAAGAAGATTGTGCAGAAGATGGTCGTGACCTATAAGGATTGGCACGAGATGTTGCCGTTTGCATTGCATGGGTATCGAACCTCGGTGCGTACATCTACTGGGGCAACGCCATTCTCTCTTGTGTATGGGATGGAAGCCGTGCTACCGGTTGAGGTTCAGATTCCATCGTTGAGAGTCCTGATGGACGTGAAATTGCAAGAGGCTGAATGGGTAAGGACTCGGTACGAAGAGTTGAGCCTGATTGAGGAAAAGAGGTTGGCGGCCATCTGTCATGGGCAGTTGTACCAGCAGCGGATGAAGCGTGCTTTTGACCGAAAGGTGCGACCTCGTGTGTATAACGTGGGAGATATGGTACTGAAAAGGATCCTTCCTCCTCAGAACGATCGTAGGGGCAAATGGACGCCCAATTATGAAGGTCCATTCGTGGTCAAGAAGGTTTTCTCTGGTGGAGCCTTGTTGTTGACGACCATGGATGGCGAGGATTTTCCATCCCCTGTGAATGCAGACGCAGTTAAAAAATACTTCGTATAAGAGACCCGCTGGACGAAAAGAATAAAATAGTCCAGGCAAAAAAGGGCATCCCGGAGAACCGAAAAAAATGAAAAAAGGTTCGGGCAAAAATTAGGGATAAAAAAGAAAAACCTGTACACCCGACAAGTCGAAAACCTGAAAAGGCGACTTGGGCAAAAAAGGGGATCCCGGTGGACTGAAAACCCGAAAGGGCGGTGTAACACCTCAAAATTTTCTCTCCTCTTCTTGGGACTAGTTTAGCATTTTGCATTTCATTTTTAGGACATTAGTCATTGCATATTGCATATCATGTGAAAATAAGCAGGTCATCCTCCTAAGTCTTTCTCAGAAGATAGAGAGGTTAAGAGATGCAAGCCTAAGGGTCTCATAAATTGATCATTAGCCATCTGAGGGTTGCTCTTCAATTAGGGTTTCTTGGTTCCTCAAGGAGGTTGAGTATTATCTTGGTTGAAATGGTACATCATCATCATGGTTCATTATTTCTGATCATGTTCTTTGGGATTAGGGTTTTGACCTCTGGTCAACCCTAATCAGTTGCATTCTACCAGTCAGGGTTTTTCAAGGAGATGAGGTATTTATTGAGATGGAGATCATCATATGATTTTATTGAGCTTGTACATGTTAGGGTTTCATTGTGGAGCCATTTCATCAAGTGGTTGAGGCTCAAAGTCATCTGTGCATGTTCAAGTCATTTGTCAACCATAAAAGTCAACAGAAAGTCAAATGAGGGCTAGGAGGTGGAGAAATGAGTTTCAACATCTCATTCATGTTCAAAAGAGGCTTATTAATCATGTCAAATGCATATCTTGAAGAATTTGAGGTCAGATCAAAAGTTTCCCAAAATGGAAAGTGACCTATAATTGAAAGTTTCCAAAAATGGAAAGTTTTTTATTCAAATTCAACTTGATCTTGCATCATCAAAGAAGCTTCAAATGAATTTTTGCCCAACATGAAAGTTGAATATCTCTCTCTCCCATTTCCAAAAAGTCATATATCATGAATTTATGATGAATGGTTGAGGAGATATGATCAAATCATTGCCAAGTGTACATGAAACTTCAAAAGGGCATAACTTTTGATTCATAATTCCAAATTTGGTGGTTCTTTTTGAAAAATGCTTCTCATGACATGAAGTTTCCAAAACATTCATCACATTGCATGAATTTCCATCATATAATCATTTGATTTTTCAAGTCAATTTTGGAGGGAAAATGGCCAATTCAAAAATGGTGCGTCATGAGAACTTTCTACCATTGCCAAGTTGTTTAAAAGATGATTTTGAGTGAAAATGATGAGCCTCTTGGTACTGTTCACGCATGCATTAGCCATGCACCACCAAATTTCCAATTTTTGCCATGCACCCTCATTTTGCTTAATCTCTAATTAACTTTGATTAATTTTAATTAAAATAGGATTAGCACATGGTATATATACTAAATCATAACAGAATTTGAGATTAACTTGATCATTTCACCATTTCTAGATCTAAGATTTTTTTCCCTCCATTTTTTTTCTCAACCAAAACTTGAAAAATCTTCAAAGAACCTTGCATTTTTATTCCATATTCTTGTTCTCTGGTGTGGAATTAGTGCAGATCAAGCTTTAGATTGGTGAATTCGTGTGGAAATCAAGCATTAAAGTTCAAGAACTCAATTATGGAAGTTCAAAATTAAGCTAGATCAACACAGTTTCAAGCCTCCATTCAATCACCAAACATCATTACAAGTATTCTGGAGTGGATTCGGAGCATTCAAGGCCTTGATTCGCACGTTTCAAAGAGCTGCTCTTCAAGAGGTCATATTTTCGAGTTTCTTAATTCTCTGTTTTATACACATAATCTTGTAGATCTTGTTGTGGTGAGAATTCTGATATAAATTTTGTGGAATTTGGATGAAAATTGAGTGAGATATGATGATTTCAAGTTTGTAGATCTAGAAAGTTTTCCTTCGATTCTTGAGATTCATGATGAATTAGTGTGAATTGTTTATGGATTCGTGTTCCTCATTGTGTAAGCTTCATTTTGGTATAAAATTTGTGAAATTCTAGGCACTTTGAAAAAATCTGGAAATTTGTATGAATGTTCATGCCACTGTTCATCTTCTTCATCATGAAGAAGATGAAGATTCATGCGTTCTGGAGATTTACGTCGGTTTCTGGAGAATAGCGTCGGTTTCAAGCGACGTTTTCTGAATATTTCGCATGCAGCTTAGGGTTTAGGGAGAGACGGTGGCGTTTTGGTAATTAGCGCGCATTTCATTCAAAAATTGACTGGCTTCGATCCTCAGCGAGGGCATTATTTCAATTGTTCAGCATTTTTTGCTTTTTCCCTCCAAATCACATGCCATGTACATATTTGAATTTCATTTTTTCTATCAACTTGTAAAAATCATAACAAATTAAAAAATGCTCCAAATCACTCCCAATTTTTTGCAAAATGATCCTTAGAATGTCTAGTTTTTTATGATCATGAATTTGGAAGTTGTGCATGGCTGGAAGTTTATTTTCTCTAGGTTGATTGAACACATGTACATTTGTGACCTTGCCTTGCTCTTTCTATTGTGAAATGCTTGATTTTAATCCAATGGACATGAAATTTTACATGCTGATTGTAGACACATTTATGGATGTTTTAGGCTTGGTTTGGTATTTTTCTCATGTACCAATTCTGTTTTATGCTTGTGTTGGCATGGTGTGACAATTTGTGTCACACATTTGGTTGTTCAATTTGTGCCATTTGATTTCCATGCCAAATGACCTCTAATGCTTCTGATTTTTTGTATGATGGATGTTTTGGATATGCTGATTGCTCATGAATTTTTCCAGAATCATTTGAATCATTTCTGTTTTGATTTGGAATTTTCATTCATGATGATCAAATGTGTGCCTTGAATTGGTCATTGACTTCTCTTGCCTATTACATGAGCTTGCATGATGATTTTGGTTTGGTCCTATTTAGGACTTGTTCTTGACTGATTAAATATGATCTATGTTGAATATCAAGTTCTGTTTTGGATTTTTGATTCTCTTTTGACCCTAGGCTTTGACCTAGTGGTTTGTTACTTACATTTTGAGTTGTGATTTCAGGTTCAAGTGTGCATCTCCTTAGTTGATGTTGCTCCTTCATTTGAGCTTGACCATTTGTTGTTGTTGGCTAACATTTGCTTGTTTTGTAGGCTTTGAGAACAATTCACTTGTGCTTATGGTTTATGTGTTGCATATTGGGTTGTTTGGTTGATATTGACTGTTGACTGCTTGTTTGGATTGTGTACTGATTGGTTTAGCTGTTTCCACAGGTACCTAAGTTGCTTTAAGTTCATTTGAACTTTGCTTTGCTTGCTTGTGGTTGGCATACCACTGAGGTATAATTCCTTGATCTTCATGTAGTCTGGAAGACCTGTCATGTTATGTTGGTAGGCACCTGTCTGAAGCCCTCCTTAAGAGGCAATGTTTGTGAATGTTTGATTTTTGTGCCAAGCAGGTATAGACCTCTTAAGAGGCAATTGGTAGATAAAAGGGATGTGCAATCCATCCCCTGCTATTCAGTTGTGTCATTCGCTTTGCTCACACACCCTGTGTTGATGCATTGTGAATAAGAACCCAAGATCTTGTTGTGTCAGTCATGTGGAGAAGAGTTCCTTCATTCTGAACTCCCACACTTTCATTGTTTCAAGCTCTCCCAGGCCAGGGATAAGAGCTGTGAGGTCTTACCCTCACTTCCCATTTCATCTGCTTCACCCTAACTCTCAATGTTAGGGTTAAGAGCTCAAAACACCTCATTCCAGTTGGCTTGTTTGTCGAGGTTGATGTGACCCCTTGACTAAAGCCTAGCCTTGTGTGAGCCAATTGTTTGCATATAATGTGTGTGCTTGCTCTTGTGCTTGTGTTTGATGATTGTGCTGTGTTTAGGCTAGCTTGCTTCCTGTGCAAGTTAAGATAGAGACCTCAACATAGGGATCGTATGCATGACAACTTCTAGGCTCGAGTCGTAGTCTCCCTAGTAGCTTGTTATCTCCCTGGTCTCTGGTTAGGTTAGAAGTTCTTTCCCTATTAAGGGGAACTACGTCGCCCTGATCCTCATACCAGATGAGGTATGTAGGCAGAAGATCGTGCGAGATCTCTCCGGGCACCCTTTTTATTTTTGTGTGTTTGCTTGACAGCTAGCAGGCTCGAGTACCAGACTCCCTGTTAGTTTGTTTGTTCAACTTCTTTGTTTCTTTTGACGACTCAGCGTCCGGTTAACCTCTTGTTTGCTTGGAGTATGACATAAGTCCAGCGATTGGCAGTCAGTTTCCTGTGTGTGTTTGCTTGGAGTCTGATGTAAGTCCAGCGATTGGCATTCGGTTTCCCGTTTGTTTGTTGTGTGCTTGGAGTCTGATGTAAGTCCAGCGATTGGCATTCGGTTTCCTTGTTTGGGTTTGTTGCTTGGAGTCGGACGTAAGACCAGCCATTGGCAGTCTGTTTCCATTTGTGTGTTTGTTTTGACGTCTCAGCGTCTGTGCGTGTGTTTTGTTTCGGCGTGCATTAGCTGAACTACGGTAGCTCTGATTCTCATTCCAAATGAGATACGTAGGCATAGGATGCGATATCCTAGCGAGCTCGTTCCCCATTTCCCCGAACTACGTCGACTCTGATGTTTGTGTCTGACAAACTACGTAGGCCCAGGATGCGGTATCCTTCCGAGTCACCTTCTTCCGTCTTCTTCCGCCTGTCTTGTTATTCCAGTGTGTGCGCGTGTTTTGAGCAGTTTCTTTCAGCAACCTTATTCTATTCTCTTGAGCGTGGATCCCGTCGAGTACGACGGACGTGAGGGTGTGTTAATACCTTTCCCTTGCGTAACCGACTCCCGATCCTTGCAATCTCCGGTCGTAAGACCATTTCCTTTCCAGGTTTACTTCGAGCGTTTCCTTTCCCTCCTTTGGGATAAATAACGCACGGTGGCGGCTCTGTTTGTTTGTTTTTCCCGCCGGTTGTTTTTCGCGGATGCGACAGGCGGTCCAGGCAAAAGAGGGATTGAAACGAACAACTGCGTCTAGCATGATCGTTTGTGCTTTGGTTAAGGCACCATGGATAATCCCCGGTAGGGATCAGTCGGAATCGTCTTGTTCAGAAGGCAGAAAGCGCGGAGAGTCTGAGGACATAGGGGGTGTAACTGAGTTGGAACTCGATGAGATCACGGGTTCACATTGCCATTAGGATAGATTTTCCTTTTGTGCCCAATTACCTCTTTTCAGGAATTGCTTCCTGTGTATTGCTCAGTTATGAGCCACCTTTTTCAATCAATAAAATGCATATTCAGTCAAATAATTTTTGTTTTTTGTTTTCATTACCGCTTTGATTGCAAAAACATCCGTTTATTTTGATAAAGAATCTTTGCATTTTGAGACATGGAGATCCCTTCCGATGCATGTTTATAAGATTGGAAACTTGAAATCTTATTTGGAAGGTGGAGCGGCCTAGGTGTTGAAACTTTGGCACGCCTGGGGCACGTTTTTATCTAACGGTCTCTTTTGCAGGTGTTGTTAGATATTTTCACTCACTTGCAGGTTGTGATATGAAGTTTTGACAAAAGATCCCCGTGGAGTCCAATCAGGGACAAGGGATTGAAGAATGGTGAAAAGACGACGAAAGACGTACGACGATCCTGGAAGGTTAATCAAGAAGACTCTTCAAAGTCTGAGGACTAGAAAGTTTGTATGAATCCAGGGAGTTCGATCTCCGTGGAGTACGGAGAAGGCGAGAATACAAGGTGATGAATCAGAAAAGTCTAGACGAGTCCGGGAGCTCTCAAAAGTAGAAAGCTGACACTGGATTTAGATGTTGAATACCAGGTGTAGCACCTCAAATTTGCACCTCCAATTTGTATATACATTTCATTTTTAGGTCATTAACATTACATTAACATTGCATTGTCATTGCATAGTCCATTACATCTCATCAGGCAAGATTGGTCAGGAGATTCAACTGTGCAAAGCAACAAGAGCATTTTCCATGGGATCAAAGCCCTAGGGTGATTCCAATGAGTTCACATGACCCAAGGATCATTTTGAAGTGATTTGGCCAAGTGTTGAAGGCTCAGAACTCAGCAGTCCATGTACAAATCATTTGAGACCCATAAAAGTAAACAGAAGTCAACTGCAAAGTCAACTGTGGATTTGGAGGTGGGAAGTGGTTAGAGATGCCTTATTCATATTCAAACAAGTCTCATTTGACATTTCAAACATCAACATTGAAGAATTTGAAGTCAGATCAAGACTTTCCAAAAATAGCAGGTGACCTGTAATTTGAACTTTCCAAAAATGGAAAGATTTTGGACCAACTTCAACTCAAGATTACATCATCAATAAAGCTTCAAATGAGATTTTGTCCAACATGAAAGTTGAAGATCTTTCTCTCCCATTTCCAAAAAGTCCAAGATTATGAATTTCTCATGTGTGGTTGAGGAGATATGGTCCAATCATGGCAAAGTGTGTTTGGAAATTCAAATGGACATAACTTTTGAACCAAAGCTCCAAAATGAGTGGTTCTTTTTGAATTTTGATCCTTATAACATGTACTTTCCAAGAATACCATTACATGGCATGAAATCTCCTTGCATGATCATTGGTTCACTCATAAAGATTTTTGAGGGAAATTTCATAAAACTAGTTTGAATGATCATGGGCATACAATATCACTTCCAAAGCTTGCATGAACTCATTTTAGTGGATTTGGGCCTTGAACTGGTACTAATCACGTGCATGGCATGCATGTGAGGTGAAAACCTATTTTTGCACATACACCACATAAGTGATTAATCACATTGGCATTAAGCTTAAACATGATTAAAACCTCATTAGCATGGCATATATATACTGAATCATAACTGTTTTCCAGGATGAACACACTTTTCAGATCTGAACTTCAAGATTCACAAAATTTTTCTCTCAAATTTTTTGCAAAATTCTTCAAACAAGAACACTTCCTATTGCTTGATTCATGTTCCTGAAACATTTCTGAGCAAATTTGAACGTGGAATTGGAAGAAATCATGGCATATTGAGCTGGATTCAAAGTTTGAAGCATCCATGGAAAGTGCAAATTGAACTGAATTCGTGTGCATTTGAGCTTCAAATTCATCACCAATCACATCAACAAGCATCATAGAAGATTTCTGGACCATCACAAGCCTTGAAACGAGCCAAATCTAGTTTCTGCACTTCAAGAGGTCAGGTTTCGACCTCTTTAATTCTCAAAATCTTTGTGATATTCTTGTAGTTTGTTGATTGGTGATGATGCTGATGTAAATTTTGAATGATTTGGTGCACTGTACACAAAGATATGTTCAATTGAAGTTTTAATGCCATTTTTTCTTTTCTTCGATCTGGAATTGTTATGGTGTTTTTGGTTGATTCGTTGCTTGATCCGTGCTTACCATGAGAAGACCTATCGAATGCTATGCGTATTTGTAATTTCTGGACATTTTTTGTGAAATCTGGAAAATCCAGATTAAGATCTTCATGATCTTCATCTTCCATACATGAACCTATACATTTCCAGATTAGCTAGGATTTTGCTACGGATTTAGCTAGGAAACTCATGCATTTTGCTACGAATTCTGGAGCGCGCCAGGCTTAGGGTTTTAGATTCAAAACGCCAGCGTTTTGGACGCGCGCGTTTGGAATTTCAAATATGCGCCAGGTTCGATCCTGGCTGAGAGACATTTTCCAAACTGCATTGCCTTTCTTCCTTTTCCTCCAATTTTCATACCTTGGCTCCATTTCATTTTTCAAATTCTTTCCAAACTTCAAAAAATCATATAAAAATGAAAAATGCTCCAATTGATCTCCAATTTTTTGCTATGTGTTCCTTATCTTGTCTAGTTTTTTATGAACATAAGATTGCAAGTTGTGCTTGGTTAAAAAAATGATTTGTCCTAGGGAGATTGAACATGTATCCATTCATGATATTGCCTTATTCATTTGATCATAAAATGCTTGTTTCTTATCCAATGCTTCTGAAATTTTGTGTGTGGATTCTAGACATGTTGAATGACATTTTCGCTTTGATTTGAGATTTTTCCCATGATTCATTTCTGTTTTATGCTCATGCTAACTTGGTGTGACAATTTGTGTCACACATGTGATTGTTTGAATTATGCCATGTGATTGCCATGCCTAATGATGTCCAATGCCTCTAATTTTTTGTGTGATGATCATGTTATATGTCCTGTTTACTCATGAATTTTGCCAAGATTATTTGAGTCATTTTTGATTTGATGTGCATTTGTTTCTTCTGATGTATCAATGTGATCACCATGTGCATACCTTGCCATGTTTTGCTCATGAAATGAATATGATTAATGATTTTGATGTGGGACCTTTTGAGACTTGTTCTTGATTGGATAAGGATGATTCATGTTAAATTTGAGGTTCTGTTTTGAATTTTTTTCTCCATCTTTGACCCTAGGCTTGGCCCTAGTGGTTTGTGGCTTACATGTGGGCTTTGATTTCAGGTTTAAACATCCAAGTCCATAGTTGATGATGCTTCCTCATTTGAGCATTGATGTTTGCTCTTGATTACTAACACTTGTGTGTTTTGTAGGTTAATGCTAACTCATTTGAGTTTGCCTTGTGACTTGCACATTGTGAACATTGTCTGTCTGTTTGTTATTGCCTGTTGTTTGTTTGTCTGTATACTTGAACTGATTGGTTTAGATTTTTCACAGGTACATAAGTTGCTTTGAGTTCTTTTGAACTTGCTTTGCTTTGCTTGGTTGCTTAACCACTGAGGTATAGCTCCTTTGACTTCATGTAGTCTGGAAGACCTGTCCTGTTATGTGGGCAGGCACCTGTCTGAAGCCCTCCTTAAGAGGCAATGCTTGTGTTTGTTTATTTTTGTGCCCTGTACATATCAAAGACCTCCTAAGTGAAGAGGCAGGCACCATTGTGTTGATGCACTTTGAATCAAAACCCAAGATCCAGTTGTGTCAGTCATGTGGAGTAGAGTCCCACATTCTGGACTCCCACACTTTCATTTGTCTGAAGCTCTCCCAGGCCAGGGATAAGAGCTGTGAGGTCTTACCCTCACTTCCTATTTCATCTGCTTCACCCTAACTCTCAATGTTAGGGTTAAGAGCTAATCATACCCCATTCTAGTGGCTTGTTTGTTGAGGTTGACATGACCCCTTGACTAAAGCCTAGCCTTGTATGAGCCCAATTGTTTGCATATAGTGTGTGTGCTTGCTTTTTGTGCTTGTATGTATTTGCTTGTGCTGTTTAGGATAGCTTGCTTCCTGTGCAAGTGAGATAGAAACCTTAACATAGGGATCGTATGCATGACAACTTCTAGGCTCGAGTCGTAGTCTCCCTAGTAGTTTGTGTCTCCCTTTGTATCTGGTTAGGCTAGAAGTTCTTTCCCTGTGTAGGGGAACTACGTTGCCCTGATCCTCATACCAGATGAGGTACGTAGGCAGGAGATGAGCTGATCTCTCCGGGCAACCTTTTGCTTTTTCAACCCCTTTGTGTTGTGTTGGAGTCTGACGTAAGTCCAGCGATTGGCAGTTGGGTTCCTGTGTGTGTTTGTTGGTTCGGAGTCTGATGTAAGTCCAGCGATTGGCATTCGGTTTCCGTGTTTGCCTGTTTGTGTGGAGTCTGACGTAAGTCCAGCGATTGGCAGTCGGTTTCCTGTGTGTCTTTGTTTGGCGTGCGTTAGCCGAGCTACGAGTGCTCTGATTCTTCTCTGGTTAGAAAAGATACGTTTGCATAGGATGCGACATCCTAGCGAGCACGTTTCCCCCGTCTCGAACTACGTCGACTCTGATGTCTGTGCTTGACAGACTACGTAGGCCCAGGATGCGATATCCTGCTGAGTTAGTTTCGTTTGTCTTCCCGTGTTTCCTTCCAGCCTTGTGTGTTGTTTGAGCAGTTTTTAGCAACCTTTCTTCTATTCTTTTGTGCGTGGATCCCGTCGAGTACGACGGATGCGTCGGGGTGCTAATACCTTCCTTTCACATAACCGACTCCCGATCCCATCTTTCTCTGGTTGCGAGACCATTCCTTTCCAGGTTTATTTCGAGCGTTTCCTTTCCCTCTTTTGGGATAAATAACGCACGGTGGCGGCTCTGTGTCTTTTCCCGTCGGTTTTTCGCGTAATGCGACAGCTGGCGACTCTGCTGGGGATAGCAGAGAAGTTGACCTCTTGCTGGTCCATCTTCCCTAAGCGAGTCTCTCCTAGCGCTCTTTAGGATTGGGTTTGGTTGCTTTTGCTGTTTCATTTATTGCATTCATTTGTTTATTGTTTGCATTTATGTTTGCATTTATGTTTGCATTCATCATGTTTTCATCTGTGTTGGCTGGTTGTCTGTTTCTCTGTTGGGGGGAGTTACATGAGGTAAAAGGCCCAATACCCAGGCTATGAGTGAATTCTAGGACACCTAGGAATAGAGTGATTCTTGGGAAGCGGGTGGTATTGCGCCACTTAGCGGAACATGATATCACGAGCAGTTCAGATCTTGATGGGGTATTATCGGTACATACATCTGGTGTGTACATGATGATATTCTATGAAAGGGTTGCTTATCCTGCGTTTCTCTTAACCTTACCCTGGCCTAGATTACACCGGTGAGTGGGGAGGGAATGATCATTATTACAGGTACCGTTGGTGACTTGTTGGTGACTCTTGGGTCTCGTTGGTGACTTGGTTCTGCAGTATGGGTCTCAGATGACTTTGGGTCTCAGATGACTTTGTGGTTCCGAATTCAAGCTGAAGCTTTGATCCTGTGCTCCGAGATACACAGCCAGTCAGTCGTGTTTGCATCATTTGCATCATAGAATATTTATTTTCAAAAACAAAAATAATGCAAAGCAAAAAAAAATAAAAAAATAAAAGAAAAAAAGCTAATCTCTTCATGCATATCATTTCTCAGGTTCATTCAGGGGTCTATTCACTGTGAGAGATGACAACCGTTCCAGAGTTGAAGAGGAAGACTTGCTCCTACAGCTTTCACCGTGAGCCATTGACGTCTCTGATAGAGTTGAGCAACTTTGTGACCGACGGTAATCAGAAGGTGTTTGCTGATCAGTATGGGGACTTGTTGACACTATTGAAGATGGTGGTAGACCCAGTGCCGTTGCAGACTCTTCTACAGTTCTATGACCCCGAGCTCCGATGCTTCACTTTCCAGGATTATCAGTTAGCTCCCACTCTTGAAGAGTATTCTATCCTGCTGAGTGTTCCGATCAGATACCAGGTTCCTTTCTGGGATGTTCCTAAGGAGGTTGATTTCAGAGTGGTTGCCAGAGCTCTCCATTTGAGTATCAAGGAAGTGAGTGACAATTGGAAGTCGAGCGGTGATGTGGTAGGGTTGCCTTTGAAGTACCTAGTGAGGATGGCTAAAGAAGAAGCAAAGAAGGGGAATTGGGAGGCTTTTCATGCTCAGTTAGCTATCATTATCTATGGGATTGTCTTGTTCCCGAGTATGCCTAACTTTGTGGACTATGCTGCTATCATCATTTTCATTGGAGGAAACCCAGTTCCTACTTTGTTAGCTGACACTTACTATGCTATTCACAGTAGGCATGGTAAGGGTGGAGCTATCAGATGCTGTCTCCCTTTGTTGCTCAGATGGTTCTTGTCTCTTCTGCCAGTCAGTGGACCTTTTGCGGATGCTCAGAGCACTCATAAGTGGACTCAGAGGATTATGTCTCTTACCTCTTATGATATCAGGTGGCAATCTTACCGGATGGATGTGCGTAATGTCATCATGAGTTATGGAGAGTTTTGTAATGTGCCACTCGTAGGGACTAAGGGTTGCATCAATTACAACCCGGTTCTTTCTCTTCGCCAGTTGGGGTTTGTTATGTGTGGAAGACCACTTGATGCTAAGATAGCTGAAAGTGTGTATTTTGAGAAGCGAAGTGACCCTGCTAGATTGGAGCAAGTGGGAAGAGCTTGGAAGACCATTGGTGTCAAGGATGGAGCTGTCCTGGGGAAGAAGTTTGCCATTGCTATGCCTGATTACATTGATTGGGTCAAGAAGAGAGTTGAGACTTTATTGTTGCCCTATGATAGGATGGAGTCATTGCAAGTGCAACCACCTTTGATCCTTGCTGAGAGTGTGCCTGCTGAGCAGTATAAGCAAGCTTTGATGGAGAATCGTCGGTTGAAAGAGAAAGAACAAGATACCCAGATGGAGCTTTACAAAGCCAAAGCTGATAGGTTGAACTTGGCTCATCAACTCAAGGGCATGCAGGGTGAAGATGTTGCTAGATTGAAGAGCAAGAAGAGGTCCTATGAGGAGATGGAGACCCTATTGAACGCAGAACACCGGGAGTGCTTGAGGTTGCAGAGAGTTGAAGCCAGTTATCAGAAGAAGATAAGAGACCTGGAGAAGCAACTCAGGGACAAAGACATCCAACTGAAGAAAGAGGTAGACTTGAGACATGCATCAGAGAGCCAGCTTGGAGGAGAAGTTGTAGAGCTCAGAAGACAACTGAAGGAGAAGCTCACTCCTTTGCCAGAGTGTTCAGAATGTGACCTGTTGATAGACCAATGTCAGTATCTGAAGACCCTCATTCCTGGAGGACATCTTTCCTAGTTTGTAGCTTTGATGTTTATGTTGAGAATCACCTCCAGGCTTGTTGGATGGGATTCATTGTTGTACTCTGATCATTTGGATCTGTGTTTGAACCTTTGTTGTATGATCTTTGTTGCTCATATCTATAGATGAGGTTATTGATGTTTCACCTTGTGATCACTACTCCTATGAATGTTGTTTCTTTGTTGTTCGTATTGCAGGTTGCCATTTCTTGAAAGATGAATCAGGCTCTTGAATGCCTGAGAAATGAACATATCATGTGCATCATACACATCATAAACATCATACACATATCATTTTGCATTACAGGTGTTCTTGATCGAGACTTCTCACTCTGGTTCCTGTGTCAGGCAGGATTGCTGATCAACGCCCGCACCGCTACTCTACAAGGCTAAATCATCAGAGGAATATGGACCAAGTGCAAGCAGAGTTGGCTGAGATGAGGGCTAACATGGCCCAATTCATGACCATGACGCAAGGAGTTGTTCAAGGGCAAGAGGAGCTGCGTGCCTTAGCCCAGAGACAGGAAGCTGTGCTCCCACCTCCCAGTCGTGCTTCGCCAGTGGGTGTTCTTGTGAATGATGGTGTTGCTACTGCTGCTCCCGTCAATGACTATGCTGTGGGTGATGAGTTGAGGGGAATCAGAATCAATGGACATCCTCTTGCTGCAGAGACTATTAATGCCAAAGCAACCCGTGCTCCAGTTCGCCATCCTGCTCCGTTGGTTGACAGGCAGGAAGACATGTTCACGCTGTTCAGTGAAGATGATGATGTTGGAAGAGTTGAAGAGAGGGATCGGAAGGTTGATGCCCTAGCTGAAAAAATCAGAGCCATGGAGTGTCAGAACTCTCTGGGTTTCGATGTGACGAATATGGGTCTGGTTGATGGGTTGAGGATTCCCTATAAGTTCAAGGCGCCATCTTTTGATAAATACAACGGTACTTCTTGTCCTCGCACCCACGTGCAGGCTTATTACAAGAAGATCTCTGCCTACACAGACGACGAGAAGATGTGGATGTACTTCTTTCAGGATAGCTTGTCTGGAGCTTCCTTAGATTGGTATATGGAGCTGAAAAGAGAATCCATTCGAAGTTGGAGAGATCTGGGTGAAGCCTTCTTGAGGCAATACAAGCATAATATGGACATGGCGCCGAGCCGGACTGAGTTGCAGAGTCTATGTCAGAAGTCTGGAGAGAGTTTCAAGGAGTACGCCCAGAGGTGGCGTGAATTGGCCGCAAGAGTGCAACCTCCTATGCTGGAGAGAGAGTTGACCGATATGTTCATCGGGACATTACAAGGTGTATTCATGGACCGGATGGGGAGCTGCCCGTTTGGTAGTTTTTCAGATGTTGTAATTTGTGGGGAGAGGACAGAGAGCCTTATTAAAGCTGGGAAGATTCAGGATGCTGGTTCCTCATCTTTGAAGAAGCCATTTGCTGGGGCACCTAGAAGGAGGGAGGGTGAGACCAATGCTGTGCAACACAGTCGAAGAAATGTGAACAGAGGTCAGTATCGCCAGGTTGCTGTTGTAACTATCCCAGCACCTCAACCACGACAACAGCAACAACAGAGAGTTCAACAACCACCACCACCACCACAACAACAACAACAACGTCCGTATCAGCCTAGACAGAGGATGCATGATCGTCGTTTTGACCCGTTACCAATGACCTACACTGAATTGCTGCCCGAACTGCTCAGATTGGGGTTCGTTGAGTTGCGTACGATGGCTCCGTTGACAAAAATACCACCTGGGTATGATGCCAATGTTCGTTGTGACTTCCACTCTGGTGCACCGGGGCACCATATTGAAAATTGTCGGGCTTTCCATCATAAGGTCCAGGACTTGATTGACGCTAAAACTATCAATTTTGCTCCTGTGCCTAATGTTGTGAACAATCCTATGCCTCAGCATGGTGCGCATGGGGTAAACAATGTGGAAGGTGGTGAAGCTGAAGACTTGATAGTTGATGTTGAAGATGTTCAGACTTCATTGCTGGTTGTGAAGGATCGTCTGTTGAATGGGGGAGTATTCCCGGGCTGTTATGAAGACTGTTCAGTTTGTGTTCATTCAGAGAAGGGTTGTGTACAGTTGAGGGCTGGTATCCAGAGATTAGTTGATGAGGGCTGTCTGCAGTTTAGTCGGGCCATGAAAGATCGTGGGGTGGTGTCAACAGTCACCATTTATTTCAAGCCGTCCGAGGGACGTGGCCAGAGGACTGTCAATACACCTACAATTGTTGGTACTCCTGTTACCATTTCTGCTCCAGTAACCGTCGGTGCTCCCACTACTACTGCTGTGTCTGGAAGAAGGTCTGTTGAGAATAGTAGGGTCGTGCCGTGGAAGTATGACAATGCTTATCGCAGCAACAGAAGGGATGAAAGTCAGGTCAGGCCAGTTAATCAGGCTCCTGTGACGATTGGTTTGCCGAGTAGAGTTCCTGCAACTGTTGGTCCAGTGGTGGACAATGTCGGAGGACCAGGAGGTTTTACAAGGAGCGGTCGTCTGTTTGCACCGCAACCTTTGAGAGATAACAATGCCGAGGCTCTCGCCAGGGCTAAGGGTAAACAAGTTGTGGTTGATGAAGAATCTGCTCAGAAGGAGGCGCCTGAGGGGTCGTTCGAGAAAGACGTGGAGGAGTTCATGAAGATAATAAAGAAGAGTGACTACAAGATTGTAGATCAGCTGAATCAAACTCCATCCAAAATTTCCATACTCTCATTGCTGTTATGCTCTGAGGCACACCGTAATGCCTTGTTGAAAATGTTGAATTTGGCTTACGTGCCTCAAGAGATCTCTGTCAACCAGTTGGAGGGGGTTATTGCTAATGTGAGCACCAGGCACGGTGTGGGGTTCACAGATTTGGATTTGACGCCTGAAGGTCGCAATCATAACAAGGCCCTGCATATCACTATGGAGTGCAAAAGCGCAGTATTGTCACACGTGTTGGTAGATACTGGCTCGTCTTTGAATGTGCTGCCTAAGAAGATCCTGAGCAAGATAGATGTTGAAGGGGTTGTCCTTACTCCGAGCGATTTGATTGTTCGTGCCTTTGATGGATCCAAACGGTCTGTTTTTGGTGAAGTCACGTTGCCTGTGAAGATTGGCCCGGAGGTATTTGATATTATCTTCTATGTGATGGACATCCAGCCAACATATAGTTGCTTATTGGGGCGTCCCTGGATACATGGGGCTGGAGCAGTGTCGTCAACTCTCCATCGGAAGTTGAAGTATGTCTGGAACGGTCAGATTGTGACTGTGTGCGGTGAGGAGGACATTCTGGTGAGTCATTTATCCTCTTTCAAGTATGTGGAGGTGGATGGCGAGATCCATGAGACTCTATGCCAGGCATTCGAGACCGTTGCTCTTGAGAGGGTGGCTTTTGCTGAGCAGAAGAAGCCAAATGCCTCAATTGCATCCTACAAACAGGCTGTGGAGGTGGTCAACTCGGGCAATGCAGAAGGCTGGGGCAAGATGGTGGACCTGCCCGTCAAGGAAGATAAGTTTGGTATTGGTTATGAGCCTCTGCAGGCAGAGCAGGGTGAGCAGAAAGGGCCGAGTACCTTCACCAGTGCTGGGCTGATGAATCATGGTGACGTCTTTGCAACCGGTGGTGAAGACTGTGACAGTGATTGTGATCTGAACAACTGGGTTCGCCCGTGTGCACCAGGGGAGACGATCAACAACTGGACAACAGAAGAAGTGGTCCAAGTTACTCTTCAAACAGAGTAATTTTCTTTTGTTTTTCATTTTGCACAAAACCCTACGTTCTGCCCAAGGCGTAGTGGTTCATTGTTGGGCCTCATCATGTTTTTTCAATGATATCAGTAATAAAGGACGTTTTGCAAACAATTTTGTGATCCTTGTCTTTCTGTTTTTGTTTTTCATTTTTCAAAAATAAAAATGGCAATGTTTTTATTTTTGTGACTTTCTTGAACTCTTTTTTCTAAAACAAAGCATTAAACATGCAGAGTCGATCTTACGGACTCCACTATAAACAGTTCTGTTATGGCTCAGTATGATTTCAATAATCCCATCTACCAAGCTGAAGAGGAAAGTGAGGAAGACTGTGAACTCCCTAAAGAATTGGTCAGATTGTTGAAGCAGGAGGAGAGGGTCATCCAACCTCATCAGGAGGAGTTAGAAATCATTAATCTGGGTACTGAGGACGCCAGAAAAGAGATCAAGACCGGGGCTGCTTTGAAGGAAGATGTCAAGAGCAGGTTGATTGAAATGCTGAGAGAGTATGTGGAGATATTCGCCTGGTCGTATCAAGATATGCCTGGGTTGGATACCGATATTGTGGTACATAGGCTACCTCTCAGAGAAGATTGTCCTTCAGTCAAGCAGAAGCTTCGGAGAACTAGTCCTGATATGGCTGTTAAGATCAAGGAAGAGGTTCAGAAGCAGTTGGATGCGGGTTTTCTGTCGGTTACCACTTATCCCCCGTGGGTGGCCAACATCGTTCCCGTGCCGAAGAAGGACGGCAAAGTCAGAATGTGTGTCGATTACCGGGATTTGAACAGAGCAAGTCCGAAAGATGACTTCCCATTACCTCACATCGATGTATTGGTGGATAATACGGCTCAATCCTCGGTTTTCTCTTTCATTGATGGATTCTCTGGATATAATCAGATTAAGATGGCGCCAGAGGACATGGAAAAGACAACATTCATTACACCTTAGGGTACGTTCTGCTATAAGGTGATGCCATTTGGGCTGAAGAATGCCGGTGCTACCTATCAGAGGGCTATGACGACTCTCTTTCATGACATGATGCACAAAGAGATTGAAGTGTACGTGGATGATATGATTGCGAAGTCGCAGACAGAAGACGAGCACCTGGTCAACTTGCAGAAGTTGTTTGACCGGCTGAGAAAATTCAGACTGAGGCTGAATCCAAACAAGTGTACGTTTGGAGTGAGATCCGGTAAGCTATTAGGCTTCATTGTCAGTGAGAAAGGGATTGAGGTTGATCCAGCAAAGGTGAAAGCTATATAAGAGATGCCTGAACCGAAAACAGAAAAGCAGGTTCGTGGGTTTTTAGGGAGATTGAACTACATTGCACGGTTCGTGTCTCACCTAACTGCCACGTGTGAACCGATATTCAAATTGCTAAGGAAGAATCAGGCAATCAGGTGGAATGATGACTGTCAGAAAGCTTTTGACAAGATAAAAGAGTATTTGCAGAAACCTCCAATCCTTATACCTCTAGTTCCTGGGAGACCTCTGATAATGTACCTGTCAGTGACTGAGAACTCGATGGGGTGTGTATTGGGACAGCATGACGAGTCTGGTCGAAAAGAGCATGCCATATACTACCTTAGCAAAAAGTTTACCGACTGTGAAATCAAATATTCACAGCTTGAGAAAACTTGTTGTGCTTTGGCCTGGGCTGCTCGCCGACTGAGACAGTATATGTTGAACCATACTACCTTGTTGATTTCTAAGATGGATCCAGTGACGTACATCTTCGAGAAGTCGGCTCTCACCGGACGTGTTGCCCGTTGGCAGATGATCTTAACAGAGTATGATATCCAGTACACATCGCAGAAGGCCATTAAGGGTAGTATTCTGTCGGACTACCTCGCCGAGCAACCTATTGATGATTATCAGCCGATGATGTTTGAATTCCCTGATGAAGACATCATGTACCTGAAGATGAAAGATTGTGAAGAGCCTCTTGTCAAGGAAGGACCAGATCCTGATGACAAGTGGACACTGATGTTTGATGGGGCTGTGAATATGAATGGCAACGATGTTGGGGCAGTGCTTATCAATCCAAAAGGGGCTCATATACCTTTTTCTGCCAGACTGACTTTTGATGTAACCAACAACGAGGCTGAGTATGAGGCTTGTATCATGGGGATAGAAGAAGCCATTGATCTAAGGATCAAAACTCTTGACATTTATGGAGATTCCTCTCTAGTGATTAACCAGGTCAATGGGGATTGGAATACTAATCAGCCGCATTTGATTCCTTACAGAGATTACACCAGAAGGATCCTGACTTTCTTCAAAAAGGTGAAGTTGTATCATGTCCCCCGAGATGAGAATCAGATGGCTGATGCCTTGGCTACTTTGTCTTCTATGATCAAAGTTCATTGGTGGAATCATGTGCCACATGTTGCGGTGAATCGACTTGAGAGGCCTGCGTATATGTTTGCAGCCGAGTCTGTTGTGGATGAGAAACCGTGGTATTATGATATCAAGAACTTCCTCAAGAGCCAGGAATATCCTGAAGGTGCGTCAAAGAATGATAAGAAAACCCTGAGAAGGCTAGCTGGAAGCTTTTATTTGAATCAGGATGACGTGTTGTACAAGAGGAACTTTGACATGGTGCTGCTCAGATGCGTGGATAGACACGAAGCAGACATGTTGATGCAGGAAGTGCACGAAGGATCTTTTGGTACCCATGCTGGTGGTCATGCAATGTCCAAGAAATTATTGAGAGCCGGTTATTACTGGATGACTATGTAATCCGATTGTTTCAAGTACGCTCGGAAATGCCATAAATGTCAGATCTATGCGGATAAGGTGCATGTGCCACCAAGCCCTCTGAATGTCATGAATTCGCCTTGGCCATTCGCGATGTGGGGCATTGATATGATTGGGAAGATTGAGCCTACTGCTTCTAATGGACATCGCTTCATCCTGGTTGCGATTGATTACTTCACCAAGTGGGTGGAAGCAGCTTCCTATGCTAATGTTACCAAACAAGTGGTTGCCTGGTTCATTAAGAAGGAAATCATCTGTCGTTATGGGGTTCCTGAGAGAATCATCACTGACAATGGTTCGAATCTCAATAACAAGATGATGAAAGAGCTTTGTAAAGATTTCAAGATTGAACATCACAATTCTTCTCCTTATAGACCGAAGATGAATGGTGCTGTAGAGGCGACAAACAAGAATATCAAGAAGAATGTGCAGAAGATGGTCTTGACGTACAAGGATTGGCATGAGATGCTGCCTTTCGCTTTGCATGGGTACCGTACCTCAGTACGTACGTCGACCGGGGCAACCCCTTACTCCCTTGTGTATGGTATGGAAGCAGTCCTACCTGTTGAAGTGGAGATCCCTTCTCTGAGAGTCTTGCTGGATGTCAAGCTTGACGAAGCCGAGTGGATTCGAACAAGGTTTAATGAGTTGAGCCTTATCGAAGAGAGACGGTTAGCAGCTGTGTGCCATGGGCAGTTGTATCAGAGAAGGATGAAGAGAGCCTTTGATCAGAAAGTGCGTCCTCGAAGCTATCAGACTGGTGATCTAGTTTTGAAGAGGATCCTTCCTCCCGGTACAGATAACATGGGCAAATGGACTCCGAATTACGAAGGTCCAAATGTTGTTAAAAAGGTTTTCTCTGGTGGAGCCTTGATGCTTATAACTATGGATGGTGAAGATTTTCCGTCCCCTGTTAACTCAGATGTAGTCAAAAAATACTTCGCATAAATTGACCCGCTGGACAAAAAGAATAAAAGAGTCCAAGAAAAAAAGGGCATCCCGGCGAACCAAAAAAAAGAAGAAAAGGTTCGGGCAAAAGTTAGGGATAAAGAATGAAAAGAATTTGTACACCCGGTAAGTCGAAAACCCGCAAGGGCGGCTTAGGCAAAAATGGGTATCCCGGTGGATTGAAGACCCGTAAGGGAGATCCAGGCAAAAGAGGGATTAAAGCGAAGACTACAGTCTGAGTTATCTGTACTTCATCGCGCTTCATCGTCTACCGTCTCGAAGGATAGGATCGGTCCAGTCATTCTTCTCAGAACGCAAGGAATTTGGGGAGAAATTGATGATCTGTGAGTCATAACAGAATTGGGAAATAGTGGATGCCGTGTTCACATTGCCATTAGGATAGTTTATTTTCCTTTTGTGCGCAATTACCTCTTCCTAGGAATTGCTTCCTGATGTATTCGCCTTTCAGGCCCATTTTCAATCAATAAAAGTCGTTATTCAGATAAATAACTCACTTGTTTTTATTTTACTGTTTTGTTTGCAAAAACGTCCGAATTTTTGATAAACATTGCATATAAAAACATGAAGGCTAGACAATAACATGCAGAAAGATAAAACATTTGAAACTCATTTTGAATGTTGAGGACACTTGAGCGTATCTTGTCCATGCAATCCCCTGGGGCATGTATGTCTTGCTGTTTTGCAGGTCATCGACTTTGATTCCTGGCTGAAGCAGATAAGCCACGGTTTGTTCAAGGATGTTGTCAACACTGTCCGGTAGTGCGAGAGGATGGGGATCTTTCCCAGCAGTTGAAGCAAGTTCAAGACTTGTTTCCCCAGCATATTCAAGACCAGGAATTCCTCAGCAGGAGTGAGGTTGTTCCCCCCAAGCAAGTCTGAAAGCTATCAGAACTATTTTCCCCTGCAGAGGCGTCTGTGGATAGTGTGTCCCTCAGTAACAGGATCAAAGGCTATTCTATCCCCAGCAGGCCTAAGGATTTTTAACTCCCCAGCAGGCCTAGAAGTGGGTTTGTCCCCAGCTAGTCTGAAGATCGTTAATCCCCACCGAGTCGGGAGGATGTTGTATCCCCAGCGGAGGAGTCAGTGGAGTAGTTTATTCCCCAGCAGTCGGGTATGAAGTACTGTATCCCCAGCATGGTCGGGTCTATTATTTCCCTAACAGAGTTATGCCTTTCCCCAGCAGGGTTGTGGATGTGTTTCCCCATCAGGGTTGTGATCGTTTTCCCCTAGCAGATCTCCCCAGCAGAGGGTTGTGTTGATGATTCTCCCCAGCAAAGTCCCCAAGTGGATCAGGTTCGGTGAAAATTATCCCCAGTAGATTTTATCCTACCTATGGATTGGTCGCTATCCTCAGCAGAGGTGAGCCTTGGTTGTTTCCCTAGCGGAGTCCCCGAGTGGATTGGATTTGGTGTAGGTGGTCCCCAGTGGGATCTATTCTTTCTCCAGCAGCAACGCTATTCCCTAGCATGAGTGAGAAGTTGGTGCTTTTCCCCCGCAGAGTATTCCTCAGACAGAGTCTCCCCACAGAGTTGGAAAATTCATCAGAGTCGTGTGCTCAGCAGAGAAATCCGCTTGCTCCCTAGCAGGAGTTTTCATCATTCTGCATCTTGCATGTAGTAATCATTGCATCCTCAAATAGCGTAGCATTTCCATTCAACATGGAGAATTACGCCATAGAAAAATTCAAACATATGCATTCATGTGTTAAACCTAATCAGACCATATCCCCGGCAGAGGCGGATCGTTGTTCAACGTCTGTACGACACATTTGCTACAATTGCTCCTGACAGCACTCAGGATTGATAACTCCCCAGAGAGGTTTATTTCCTCACTCGTCCGTGAAAGGAAAGCTTGATTCTCCCCAGTGAGATCCCCAACAAGTGTTTAGCCTTGCCTTGACGTGTTGAAGATGTCATTCCTGTGATACCGGTAAGTGTCATGTCTGCACCCATGTGTGTTCTTTCCCTGGTGTCGGTAAACACCATTGTTTCGGTGTCGGTAAACATCGAGTTTTTCCCAGTCATCGGTAAATCTCTGGTCATCCCTTGTTGATGTCGGTAAACATCATCTTTCGATGTTGGTAACATCTTTCCATTCCCAGGTCATCCGTTGATGTCTGGTCACCTCTCCGTTGGTGTCGATAAACGTTGAGTTTTTCCCAGTTGTCCGTTGACATCTGGTTGCATATCTTTTCCCAGTCATCGGTAAATGTCTGGTCGTCCCTTTTTGATGTCGGTAAACATCATCTTTTGATGTTCGTAACATCTCTCTCCCATTCATTCGTTGATGTCGGGTCACCTCTCTGTTGGTGTCGATAAACGTCGAGCTTCTCCCGTTCGTCCGTTGACGTCTGGTCGAGTCTCCCATTCATCCGTTGATGTCTGGTCACCTCTCCGTTGGTGTCGATAAACGTCGAGCTTCTCCCGTTCGTCCGTTGACGTCTGGTCGAGTCTTCCCATTCATCCGTTGATGTCTGGTCACCTCTCCGTTGGTGTCGATAAACATTGGGTTTTTCCTAGTCGTCCGTTGACGTCTGGCTGTATCTTTCCATTGATAAAAATCAAACTCCCCAGTAGAGTCGTCAGTAAACGTCTTGTCTGGTTACTGTTGCAAATATCCTGTTCATTCCCCGCAGAGTGCAAATTTCTACGGTTCTTTGGTATTCAATCCCTGTTTACCTTGAAGGTCTGACAGCCGTTGCTCTCATCCGTTCAGGTTCCCAGTTGATTGAATATGGGCAGCTGTAGCACCTCAAATTTGCACCTCCCATTTGTATATACATTTCATTTTTAGGTCATTAACATTACATTAACATTGCATTGTCATTGCATAGTCCAATACATCTCATCAGGCAAGACTGGTCAAGAGATTCAACTGTGCAAAGCAACAAGAGCATTTTCCATGGGATCAAAGCCCTAGGGTGATTCCAATGAGTTCACATGACCCAAGTATCATTTTGAAGTGATTTGGCCAAGTGTTGAAGGTTCAGAACTCAGCAGTCCATGTACAAATCATCTGAGACCCACAAAAGTCAACAGAAGTCAACTGCAAAGTCAACTGTGGATTTGGAGGTGGGAAGTGGTTAGAGATGCCTTATTCATGTTCAAACAAGTCTCATTTGACATTTCAAACATCAACATTGAAGAATTTGAAGTCAGATCAAGACTTTCCAAAAATAGCAGGTGACCTGTAATTTGAACTTTCCAAAAATGGAAAGATTTTGGACCAACTTCAACTCAAGATTACATCATCAAGAAAGCTTCAAATGAGATTTTGTCCAACATGAAAGTTTAATATCTTTCTCTCCCATTTCCAAAAAGTCCAAGATTATGAATTTCTCATGTGTGGTTGAGGAGATATGGTCCAATAATGGCAAAGTGTGTTTGGAAATTCAAATGGACATAACTTTTGAACCAAAGCTCCAAAATGAGTGGTTCTTTTTGCATTTTGATCCTTATAACATGTACTTTCCAAGCATACCATTACATGGCATGAAATCTCCTTGCATGATCATTGGTTCACTCATGAAGATTTTTGAGGGAAATTTCATAAAACTAGTTTGAATGATCATGGGCATACAATATCACTTCCAAAGCTTGCATGAACTCATTTTTAGTGGATTTGGGCCTTGAACTGGTACTGTTCACGTGCATGGCATGCATGTGAGGTGAAAACCTATTTTTGCACATACACCACATAAGTGATTAATCACATTTGCATTAAGCTTAAACATGATTAAAACCTCATTAGCATGGCATATATATACTGAATCATAACTGTTTTCCAGGATGAACACACTTTTCAGATCTGAACTTCAAGATTCACAAAATTTTTCTCTCAAATTTTTTGCAAAATTCTTCAAACAAGAACACTTCCTATTGCTTTATTCATGTTCCTGAAACATTTCTGAGCAAATTTGAACGTGGAATTGGAAGAAATCGTGGCATATTGAGCTGGATTCAAAGTTTGAAGCATCCATGGAAAGTGCAAATTGAACTGAATTCGTGTGCATTTGAGCTTCAAATTCATCACCAATCACATCAACAAGCATCATAGAAGATTTCTGGACCATCACAAGCCTTGAAATGAGCCAAATCTAGTTTCTGCACTTCAAGAGGTCAGGTTTCGACCTCTTTAATTCTCAAAATCTTTGTGATATTCTTGTAGTTCGTTAATTGGTGATGATACTGATGTAAATTTTGAATGATTTGGTGCACTATACACAAAGATATGTTCAATTGAAGTTTTGATGCCATTTTTTCTTTTCTTCGATCTGGAATTGTTATGGTGTTTTTGGTTGATTCGTTGCTTGATCTGTGCTTACCATGAGAAGACCTATCGAATGCTATGCGTATTTGTAATTTCTGGACATTTTTTGTGAAATCTAGAAAATCCAGATGAAGATCTTCATGATCTTCATCTTCCATACATGAACCTATACATTTCCAGATTAGCTAGGATTTTGCTACGGATTTAGCTAGGAAACTCATGCATTTTGCTACGAATTCTGGAGCGCGCCAGGCTTAGGGTTTTAGATTCAAAACGCCAGCGTTTTGGACGCGCGCGTTTGGAATTTCAAATATGCGCCAGGTTCGATCCTGGCTGAGAGACATTTTTCAAACTGCATTGCCTTTCTTCTTTTCCCTCCAATTTTCATACCTTGGCTCCATTTCATTTTTCAAATTCTTTCCAAACTTCAAAAAATCATATAAAAATGAAAAATGCTCCAATTGATCTCCAATTTTTTGCTATGTGTTCCTTATCTTGTCTAGTTTTTTATGAACATAAGATTGCAAGTTGTGCTTGGTTAAAAAAATGATTTGTCCTAGGGAGATTGAACATGTATCCATTTATGATATTGCCTTATTCATTTGATCCTAAAATGCTTGTTTCTTATCCAATGCTTCTGAAATTTTGTGTGTGGATTCTAGGCATGTTGAGTGACATTTTGGCTTTGATTTGAGATTTTTCCCATGATTCATTTCTGTTTTATGCTCATGCTAACTTGGTGTGACAATTTGTGTCACACATGTGATTATTTGAATTACGCCATGTGATTGCCATGCCTAATGATGTCCAATGCCTCTAATTTTTTGTGTGATGATCATGTTATATGTCCTGTTTACTCATGAATTTTGCCAAGATTATTTGAGTCATTTTTGATTTGATGTGCATTTGTTTCTTCTGATGTATCAATGTGATCACCATGTGCATACCTTGCCATGTTTTGCTCATGAAATGAATATGATTAATGATTTTGATGTGGGACCTTTTGAGACTTGTTCTTGATTGGATAAGGATGATTCATGTTAAATTTGAGGTTATGTTTTGAATTTTTTCTCCATCTTTGACCCTAGGCTTGGCCCTAGTGGTTTGTGGCTTACATGTGGGCTTTGATTTCAGGTTTAAACATCCAAGTCCATAGTTGATGATGCTTCCTCATTTGAGCATTGATGTTTGCTCTTGATTACTAACACTTGTGTGTTTTGTAGGTTAATGCTAACTCATTTGAGTTTGCCTTGTGACTTGCACATTGTGAACATTGTCTGTCTGTTTGTTATTGCCTGTTGTTTGTTTGTCTGTATACTTGAACTGATTGGTTTAGATTTTTCACAGGTACATAAGTTGCTTTGAGTTCTTTTGAACTTGCTTTGCTTTGCTTGGTTGCTTAACCACTGAGGTATAGCTCCTTTGACTTCATGTAGTCTGGAAGACCTGTCCTGTTATGTGGGTAGGCACCTGTCTGAAGCCCTCCTTAAGAGGCAATGCTTGTGTTTGTTTATTTTTGTACCCTGTACATATCAAAGACCTCCTAAGTGAAGAGGCATTGGCAGATACAAGGGATGTGCAATCCATCCCCTGCTATTCAGTTGTGTCATTCATCCTGCTCACACCATTGTGTTGATGCACTTTGAATCAAAACCCAAGATCCAGTTGTGTCAGTCATGTGGAGTAGAGTCCCACATTCTGGACTCCCACACTTTCATTTGTCTGAAGCTCTCCCAGGCCAGGGATAAGAGCTGTGAGGTCTTACCCTCACTTCCTGTTTCATCTGCTTCACCCTAACTCTCAATGTTAGGGTTAAGAGCTAATCATACCCCATTCTAGTGGCTTGTTTGTTGAGGTTGACATGACCCCTTGACTAAAGCCTAGCCTTGTATGAGCCCAATTGTTTGCATATAGTATGTGTGCTTGCTTTTTGTCCTTGTATATATTTGCTTGTGCTGTTTAGGATAGCTTGCTTCCTGTGCAAGTTAGATAGAAACCTTAACATAGGGATCGTATGCATGACAACTTCTAGGCTCGAGTCGTAGTCTCCCTAGTAGTTTGTGTCTCCCTTTGTATCTGGTTAGGCTAGAAGTTCTTCCCCTGTGTAGGGGAACTACGTCGCCCTGATCCTCATACCAGATGAGGTACGTAGGCAGGAGATGAGCTGATCTCTCCGGGCAACCTTTTGCTTTTTCAACCCCTTTGTGTTGTGTTGGAGTCTGACGTAAGTCCAGCGATTGGCAATTGGGTTTCTGTGTGTGTTTGTTGGTTCGGAGTCTGATGTAAGTCCAGCGATTGGCATTCGGTTTCCGTGTTTGCCTGTTTGTGTGGAGTCTGACGTAAGTCCAGCAATTGGCAGTCGGTTTCCTGTGTGTCTTTGTTTGGCGTGCGTTAGCCGAGCTACGAGTGCTTTGATTCTTCTCTAGTTAGAGAAGATACGTATGCATAGGATGCGACATCCTAGCGAGCACGTTTCCCCCGTCTCGAACTACGTCGACTCTGATGTCTGTGCCTGACAGACTACGTAGGCCCAGGATGCGATATCCTGCCGAGTTAGTTTCGTTTGTCTTCCTGTGTTTCCTTCCAGCCTTGTGTGTTGTTTGAGCAATTTTTAGTAACCTTTCTTCTATTCTTTTGTGCGTGGATCCCGTCGAGTACGACGGATGCGTCGGGGTGCTAATACCTTCCCTTCGCATAACCGACTCCCGATCCCATCTTTCTCTGGTCGCGAGACCATTCCTTTCCAGGTTTACTTCGAGTGTTTCCTTTCCCTCTTTTGGGATAAATAACGCACGGTGGCGGCTCTGTGTCTTTTCCCGCCGGTTTTTCGCGTAATGTGACACCAGGGTTCGACGAGTCGACGGGTGTTCTGTGACAGACTTTCCTTATTTCCCCAAGCAGAGTTGGAATTGTTACCTTCCCAGCAGATTTAAGGTCTGTGTCTTCCCTAGCAGGGTCAGGATGGTTATCTCCCCAGCAGGTTTGAGATCGGTGTTCCTCAGCAGCCAGGCCTGAAGGTTGCTATTTCCCCAGCGGAGGTGTCTATTGGTAGTTGTTTCCCCCAAGCGGACTCGGAATTGTTATATCCCCAGCAAGTCGAAGATTGTCGTTTGAGAGGTGGTTTAGCCGGTTGACGAAGATGTTACTCTGAGGAGTTTGGCATCGTGATTTTGAATCATC
Organism: Lathyrus oleraceus; assembly: GCF_024323335.1. Classification (NCBI taxonomy): domain Eukaryota; kingdom Viridiplantae; phylum Streptophyta; class Magnoliopsida; order Fabales; family Fabaceae; genus Lathyrus; species Lathyrus oleraceus. Next base: position 310,269,755 of record NC_066580.1, read on the forward strand.
AGTATTCCCCAGTAGTGCGATATTGGAGGAAGGATTTCTGTCGGGAGGAGATGGAAATGAAAATCAAGAGAAGTTTCGGGGTCCGAAAAGTAAAGCAAAGAGAGAAAAATCCCCAGCTGAGCGCAAATTGTGCATTTACTAGGGTTGAATAGAGGATAGCATGCTCATGGCTTGTTATCCCCAGCGTAGGTCGTTGGCACGTGTGCCGCCTCATTTATCACTGTCCCTTATTTCTGCCGATGCTGACAGGCATGACAAGTTTTTCGGGTATTCAGACCGATGTGGCGTTCAGGCCAGTTTTCGGGTATCCAGACCGTTGCGGCATTCAGGCCAGGTTTCCGGTGTTCAGGCCGAGGTGGGTATTCAGACCAGATTTTCCGATGTTCAGATCGAAGAAGCTTCTGAAGTTCAGATCGGTGCAGCTTGCGGCATTCAGGCCAGGTTTCCGATGTTCAGATCGAAGAAGCTTCTGAAGTTCAGATCGATGCAGCTTGCGGCATTCAGGCCAAGTTTCCGGTGTTCAGGCCGAGGTGGGAATTCAGACCAGATTTTCCGATGTTCAGATCGAAGAAGCTTTCGAAGTTCAGATCGATGCAACTTGTGGCATTCAGGCCAGGTTTCCGGTGTTCAGGCCGAGGTGGGTATCTAGACCAGGTTTCCGGTGTTCAGGCCGAAGGGGGCATTCAAGCCAGGTTTTAGTATTCAGACTGATGAGCGGCGTTCAGGCCATGGTGGTTCCTGTGTTACCATTTATTTTGGTATCCAGGTCAATATTTCTTTTCGGTACTCAGGCCGATTTTCTCCGTACCAGACGGATTCTTCTTTTGAGATCGCCTCTTTGCCGATTCTGATAGGCACTATAATTATTTTCCCAGTGGAGTGCAAATTGTTCGTCTGTTCTTGGTATTCAATCACTCTTCACCCTGATCATCTGAAAGCCAAGGCTATTCCTATCGACAGGTTCATAGTGGATTGAATAGGGGCAGCTGTAACACCTCAAAATTTGCCCTCCCTTCTTGGGACTAGCTTAGCATATTGCATTTCATTTTTTAGGACATTAGGCATTTGCATATTGCATATCATGTGAAAACAAGTGAGTCATCCTCCTAAGTCTTTCTCAGAAGATAGAGAGGTTAAGAGATTCATGCCTGGGGGTATTATTGAATTAATGATCAATCATCTGAGGGTTGCTCTTCAATTAGGGTTTTATTGGTTCCTCAAGGAGGTTGAGCATTATCTTATTGGCAAGGGTACATCATCATCATCATGGTTATGTCCTTATCAAGGGGCTCATTGTTCATGCTCAGATTCTTTGGGATTAGGGTTTTGACCTCTGGTCAATCCTAATCAGTGACTTCTATTCCAACCAGGGTTTCTCAAGGAGATGGGGTTTATTTCTTGGATGAAGATCATATGGTCATTATCTTGGGTTTATTAGAGCTAGGGGTTCATTTTGGAGCCAATTCCTCAAGTGGTTGAGGCTCAGGCTGATCAGAGCACTTCTAAGTCATCTGTCAACCAGAAAGTCCACAAAAAGTCAATTGAGGGCTAGGAGGTGGAGAAATGAGTTTCAACATCTCATTCATGTTCAAAAGAGGTTCATTTGTCATTACAAACACATATCTTGAAGAATTTGAGGCCAAATCAAAACTTTCTAAAAATGGAAAGTGACCTGTAATTGAAAGTTTCCAAAAATGGAAAGTTTTTGGTTCAAATTCAACTTAATCTTACATCATCAAAGAAGCTTCAAATGAATTTTTGCCCTACATGAAAGTTGAAGATCTCTCTCACCCATTTCCAAAAAGTCCAAGATCATGAACTTATGATGAATGGTTGAGGAGATATGATCAAATCATTGCCAAGTGTGCTTGAAACTTCAAAAGGCCATATCTTTTGACTCATAACTCCAAATTGAGTGCTCCTTTTTGCCAAATTCTTCTCATGACATGAACTTTCCAAATCATTCTTCACATTGCTTGAAATTGCATCATATGATCATTTGCATATTCATGCTTATTTTGGAGGGAAAATGGTAAATTTGAAATTGGTGCATCATGGGAACAAATCACCATTGCCATTGTGTTAATTGGAAGATTTTAAGTGAAATTAATCATTCATTTGGTACTGTTCACGTTCATTTGCTCCATGCACCATGCAAAATGTCATTTTTGGCCAAACACCTTATTTTCACTTAATCTCAACTAAACATGTTTAATTTTGATTAAGAGTGGATTAACACAGGGTATATATTCATAATCACAACAGAATTTGAGAGGATTCTAGATCTAGATCTCAAAATTCTCTTTCCCTCCAATTTTTTCTCTCAATCATAATTCAAATTTTCATCACATAACCTTCCAATTTTCTTGCATATTCTTGTTCCCTGGTGTGGATTTAGTACAGATCAAGCCTTGGATCATCAAGATTGGACCAGAATCGTGCATGTGAAGCTCAAGAACATAGCCATGGCAGTTGAGATTTAAGCAAGATCTACACAGTTCCAAGCCTCAAATTCTTCAACAATCTTCATAACAAGTATTCTGGAGTAGATTTGAAGCTTGCCAAGCCTTGGATCGTGCATTTCCAGAAGTTGATCTTCAAGAGGTCACATTTTCGATCCTCTTAATTATCTGTTTTATGTGTATAATCTTGTAGAACATTGAATGCTGATTAATCTGAGCTAAAATTCATGTGATTTGGTGCATTATTGAGTGAGATACGTGTGATTAAAGTTTTGTGCATCAAATTTATTTTGCTCGATTCTCTCTGTTCATGATGAATTAATGAGAAATGATGATGGATTTGGAATGTACGTAGCATAAGGATTCGAATGATGTATGATTTTCAAAATTCTGCAAAAAATTTATGTTGATGTTGCTGTACAACCGCCGTCTCCACAAAGGAGACGGTTGTTTCCTCCCATGCTCGGCCGCGCGCTACAGTACCAGCTGCCTCTGGTTTTCCTAGGGCTTCGTCCACGCGAGCATCCTCGTGGCCAATTGATTGGCTATTAGTCTGCTTGACCGCTTCCACATTGGCGTTTGACCGTGACTGGACACGCCACATCATAAGCGAAACGCATGCGTTTTGCCTTGCAACGCGGTTCGATTCTCCGCTCAACCATTTTTTCAAATTAATCCAACATTTCACCATTTCCCTCCATTTTCATGTATATGCTTCATTTTAATTCAATTTTTTTTATCCAACTTTGAAAATTCATATTAAATTGAAAAATGATCCAAATAATTCCATTCCTTTTGCTACTTGATCCTTGGAATGTCCTTTATTTTTTGGGTTTGATTTTATGATTTTACCATTTCTGGATTTTGAATTGTGGATGATTGATTGAACATGTATGCTTTTGGACCTTGCTTCATTCTTTCTATCATGAAATGCTCAATATTGATCCAAATGCCATGAAACTTTGCATGATGATTCTTAACATGTTGATGGATTTGTGTGATTTTATTTGGAATTTTTTGCTATTGTTTTCACTGTTTGGGACACATGTACTTTAGGTGTGACAATTTGTGTCACACAATTTGATGTCCAACTTGTGCATTTTCATTTCCATATCAAATGAGCTTCTCTGTTTATGATTTTTGGTATGTCGATTCTATTGGACATGTTGTATGCTCACAAAAAATTTCATATTTGTTTGAATCATTTCTGTTTTGATTTGGAATTTTCATTCTCAATGTCCACATGTATGCTTTGAATTTGTCTTTGACTTCTCTTGCTTATTACATGCCCTTACTTGTTGATTTTGATTTGGTCCTTTTTAGGATATGTTCATGATTGATTAAGGATGATTCATGTTGAGTTTTAGCTTCTGTTTTGGCTTTTTACTTCACTTTTGACCCTAGGCTTTGCCTTAGGGGTTTGTTCTCACAATTTGAGCTGTGCATTTCAGGTTTCAAGCAATTAGTCACATTGGTTGATATGATCTCATCACTTGAGATACAAGCTATTTTGGTTGACTAACCTTGCTTGTTTTGAAGGTCTTGTGGATGGTGAATCAATTTAGTTTGCTTGCATCTTATGCCTTGCACCATTGTTATCTGATGATTGGTTGTCTGACTGTTGCGGATTGTTTGATTTGTCTGAATGTAAATATTGACTGGTTTAGCTTTTCTTACAGGTACTTTAGCCGCTTTAACTCATTATTTGAGTTGCTTTGCTTTGCTTGTGGTTGGAATACCACTTAGGTATTTTCCTTGATCTCCATGTAGTCTGGAAGACCTACTGTTATTGGCAGGCACCTGTCTAAAGCCCTCCTTAAGAGGCCATGTTTTTGCTTATTTACCTTTGTGCCATGTACATTTAAAGACCTCCTAAGTGAAGAGGCATTGGCAGATAAAAGGGATGTGTAATCCATCCCCTGATATTCAGTTGTGTCTTTCATCTTGCTCACACCCTGTGTTGATGCACTTTGAATAAAAACCCAAAATCTTGTTGTGTCAGTCATGTGGAATAGAGTCCCACATTCTGGACTCCCACACATTCTTTGATTCAAGCTCACCCAGGCCTGGGTTAAGAGCTATGAGGCATAACCTTCATCTCCATTTCATCTGCTCACCCTAACTCTCAATGTTAGAGGTTAAGAGCCTGACCACCCATTCCAGTATTTGGCTTGTTTGTCAAGGTCGATATGACCCCTTGACTAAAGCCCAACCTTGCTTGAGCCCCCTTGGTTGTGTATAGTGTGTGCTGATCGCTTTTGATGTTTATCTGTTTTGCTTCTCATCTCCTTTCTGTAGGAGTCGTATGATCAACTTTCAAGGAAGTTGAATGTACGTAGAGATAGACTTGAGCTGACTCACTGCCTGTGTGAGTCAAACTCTTGTTAGAAACCTCAACCTAGGACTATTGTGGATTACATGATAACTATTAGGCTCGAGTCAGTCTCCCTTTTAGTTTGTCATTTCCCAGTCTCTAGTTAGGATAAAAGTTTCTCCCCTGTTAAGGGGAACTACGTTGCCCTGATCCTCATACCAGATGAGGTACGTAGGCAGGAGATCGTGCGAGATCTCTCCGGGCACCCTTTTTCCTTTTTGTGTGTGTTTGCTTGACAGCTTCTAGGCTCGAGTTCCAGACTCCCTATTAGCTTGTCTGTTTGGTAACCTCTTGTGTGTTTGTTTGTTTGGAGTCTGACATAAGTCCATCGATTGGAAGTCGGTTTCCTGTTTGTTTGTTGTGTGCTTGGAGTTTGATGTAAGTCCAGCGATTGGCATTCGGTTTCCTCGTTTGTGTTTGGTGTTTGGAGTCAGACGTAAGACCAGCCATTGGCAGTCTGTTTCCATTTGCGTGTTTGCTTTGACGTCTCAGCGTCTGTGCGTGTGTTTTGTTTCGGCGTGCGTTAGCCGAACTACGGTAGCTCTGATTCTCATTCCAGATGAGATATGTAGGTATATGATGCGATATCCTAGCGAGCCCGTTTCCCATTTCCCCGAACTACGTCGACTCTGATGTTTGTTTCTGACAAACTACGTGTCGCATCCGCGAAAAACAACCGGCGAGCTAAAACAAAAACAAACAGAGCCGCCACCGTGCGTTATTTATCCCAAAAGAGGGAAAGAAAACGCTCGAAGAAAACCTGGAAAAGACATGGTCTCGCGACCAAAGAGATGGGATCGGGAGTCGGTTATGCGAAGGGAAGGTATTAGCACCCCTACGCATCCGTCGTACTCGACGGGATCCACGCTCAAAAAGATAGGAAAAGGTTGCTAAAACTGCTCACAAACATCACACACACACACACACTGAAAACAACACAGGTGGGATAAGAGGGGAACGGGCTCGCTAGGATATCGCATCCTATGCCTACGTATCTCATCTGGAATGAGAATCAGAGCTACCGTAGTTCGGCTCACGCACGCCGAAACAAAACACACACAAACAGGCAAACATGGAAACCGAATGCCAATCGCTGGACTTACATCAGACTCCGAACCAAACAACAGGATACAGAATGCCAATCACTGGGCTTACATCCATCTCCTAACACACACAAGAAGATAACAAACAACAAGTTACTAAGGAGTCTGGCACTCGAGCCTAGCAACTGTCAAGCAAACACACACAAAAAGAAAAAGGGTGCCCGGAGAGATCTCGCGCGACCTCCTGCCTACGTACCTCATCTGGTATGAGGATCAGGGCAACGTAGTTCCCCTTAACAGGGGAGAAACTTTCTCCTAACCAGAGACTGGGAAATGACAAACTAGAAGGGAGACTGACTCGAGCCTAATAGTTATCATGTATTCCACAATGGTCCTAGGTTGAGTTTTCTATCTAACTTGCACAGGCTGCAAGCTATCCTAAACAGGCAAAGCAAAACATGCAAGCATAATCAAAACCAAGCAAACATACACACAATTAGCACACACTATATACAGACAAAGTGGGCTCACACAAGGGTTAGGCTGCAAAAGCAAGCCAACTGTATCAGGGTGATGTTAGCTCTTAACCCTAACATTGAGAGTTAGGGTGAAGCATATGAAATGGGAGTGAGGGGTGTGCCTCACAGTTCTTATCCTTGGCCAGGGAGAGCTTTAGACAAAGGAAGTGTGGGTTCAGAATGTGGGAACCCTTCTACACTTATGACTGACTCAACATGGATCTTGGGTTGATATCCACAATGCATCAACACCAGTTGTGTGAGCAAAAGGATGACTCAACTGAATAGCAGGAGATGGATTGCATATCTCTTGTATCTGCCAATTGCCTTATCAAAGGTCTTTTCCTGCTTGGGGACAAAGATAAACAAACACAAACATTGCCTCTTAAGGAGGACTTCAGACAGGTGCCTGACCAAGTAACAGGCCAGGTCTTCCAGACTACATGAAGTCAGTGGGTTATACCTCAATTGGTTAAGCAACCAAGCAACAGCAAAAGAAAGTTCACAATGAACTATAGCAACTAATGTACCTGAAAACAATCTAACTCAGTCAGTACACAACTCAAAAAGTCAAACAGACAATTACAAGTTAACAGTTAACTGTACACAAGCAAACAGACAAGCAAGCTATGCACCAAAGCAAAGCTCAAGTTCAACTCAAAGGAGATAAACCACCTACAAAACAACTTAATATTAATCAACATCAACCAAATAAGCAACTCAAATGAGCAAGTGAATCAAACTCCTCAAGGCCATATGCTTCTTGTCCTGAAAACACAACTCAAACATGAGAACTAACCACTAGGACAAAGCCTAGGGTCAAAGAGGGAGAAATAATTCAAAACAGAACATGAAAATTGACAAGAATCAATTTAAACCAATTAAGAACAATGTCCAAGTGGTCTCACATTCATATCATACACCAATTTCATTTCACAAAGCATCTAAGGCTAAGTGTACAAGTTCAAAGCTCATTGAAGCAAACAGAATGAATCAATCCAAATCAACTCAAACATAATTCAATAAATCCCAATAAAAATCATGGCTAAACAGCACTCATCACATGATCATCATACCAAAATTCAAGTCATTTGGATAAGTGGAAGCATGTCAAATAAAATCCATAAGGCAAGGTATGCACAAACAAGCTCATACAAGGCACAATTTCATGCATCAACTTCACACAAGCCCAAAACAGAATCTACACATGATAAATGACTCAAACCAAAGCCATAACAAACTTCAATGTGTCTAGAATCACTCCACAAAATTTCAAGTCCATAGGATAAACATCCATCATTTCACAAATCTTAGAAGTTCATGACTCTTAAAATGTCCACAACTGACAAGCCAGAAGATAAAATCTCAAACAAATCCAAATTGCATCCAAAAATTCCACAAGAATTCATGAGAGATCCTAACATCCAGAAGTAGCATCATGCAAAAATTCATATCATTTGGCATTAAATTGTCATGGTAAAGAAAATCCACAAATTGGACAAGCAATGGTGTGACACACATTGTCACACCTACATTCATCACATCATATCTCATCAACCAGGAATGGGAAAAATGCAACCTCTATACCAAAATGTCCATTAAGGTGTCTATTTTAAGCATGAAAATTTCAAGAATTTTGGATAAAATCTCATCATTTCATGAAGGATATGGCAAGATAGGTCCAAAATGCATACACATACCCAATCTCTAAGCCAAAACAGAATCCATCCAGGCACAAATCATGGAAAAATATTCATAAAATTGTAGACATCAAGAGGATCATCATGCAAAAAATCCCAGGCAATTTGGATAATTAATCATTGAGATATGAATTTTGGAATGGAAGAGAAAAATAAAAAATGATGGAGAGGCATGCATGAACATGGTATGGCATAAGGAACAAAAATGCAAATGGCAAAGGTGAAATGTCCCTCGCCCGGAATCGAAGGGAGGTAGCGTTTGAAACTGGCGCGCGCTCACTTAGTGGACCAGGACACGTGGTCCACTGCATGAAGGAATAACACCAAAACGCATGCAGGCGAGGCAAATGAAGATCAAAACGCGTTCTGGAAAAAAACCTAGGGTTTCATACATGTTCATACGCATTCATAGGCTCAAGAACAATCTTGCACAGAAAATCACAAAACCTATACCATTAGCTTCATCTTTCAGTGTACATCACTAATCTGACATCCATTTGCCCTAACTCATCCTAGATTCCAAGATTCGAAGGAAAACATTTTCACTCATGAAACTTAAAATCAACATAACTTCCTTGTTTCTCCATGAAATTCAATGATTCAAATTGCAGTGTACTCTACATCCAAGGATCTATCAAAAGCATGCATTAATTTTAAGAATTATGATGCTCGAAAACTGACCTTCAAGAGATTGCAGTGGTGAAACACGTGGATTCTGGCTTGGAAAAGCTGAAACAGGTCCTCCTCAAAGCTTAGGTGAATGAATGGATGAGAAAGAATGGCTCAACAATGCTTGATTCGTCCAGAAACCTCAACTGCCATGGATGAGCTTCACTTGCAACAGTCCTTAAATCTTGTATTAATCCTCTGAATGCTGCTTCCAATAGCCTCGATTATGCACATGGATGAAGGATTGATCAAGATTGATGCAAGGTTTATGCAGAAAAATGGAGAAAAGTTGAGAGAAGAAGTTGAAGAATTTTTGGATCTAGATCTCAATTTCACAATTCTGTTATGATTAGCAAGAAAACAGTTATGATTATGGTTTTATATGTGTTGTTAATGATGTTCACTAATCATGATTAGCCAAACCAAAGTAATTAGTGAAAATGCAAGTGTTATGCTAAATTGGCCAATTCACCCTTCACATGTATATACCAATGTAACAGTGCAATTTTTGTCTCAATTCACCTGGAAATGATGTTTAGAGGCCATGGCAAGTGCAATCAAGTGAATACAATGAATATTTTTCAAATTGCCTTCTTCCCTCCAATTTTCAAATGGAATTCACATGAAAAGTTCAATATTTTTGTGAGCAAAATGCATGAGTTATGATGTGTAATTTGGATAGTACATGACAAGAGAAGAATGTGGCAAAAAATCCCACTCCATTTGGCCTTTTGGTTCAAAAGTTATGCACTTTTGAAATTCAAATTTTCTTGATCAAGATTGATCCATAACTTGCCAACCACACATGAGAAATTCACGTTCTTAGACTTTTTGGAAAGGTGAGAGCAAGATCTACAACTTTCATGTTGGACAAAATTTCATTTGAAGCATTTTTGGACATGTAATCTTAAGGAGAAACCCTTTCCATTTTTGGCAATTTTGAATTACAAGTCACTTTCTATTTTTGGAAAGTTTTCATCTGACTTTATTTTCTTCATTGTTGATGTTTGAAACGTCAAATGAAACTTGTTTGAACATGAATGAAGTGTTTCTAACCCTCTCCCACCTCCAAATCCATCAGTTGACTTGTGGTTGACTTTTGTTGACTGATAGATGAAATGGCTATGCACAGATGAACTTGAGCCTCAATCTCCTGATTAAATGGCTCAAACATGAAACCCTAGCTTCCATAAGCTCAATGAAACCATATGATGATCCCCCATCTCAATGAAGACCCCATCTCTTGGAGAAGCCCTGATTGCCACAATGCAGATGATTAGGGTTGACCAGAGGTCAAAACCCTAATCTCAAGGCATCTGATCAAGCATAATGAATCTCTTGGTGATGATAAAACCATGATGATGATGATGTACCATTCCAACCAAGATGAAGATCAATCTCCTTGATGAACCAAGAAACCCCAATTGAATCACAAACCCTCAGATGATTAGTGATCAATCCAATGAGACCCTTAGGCTTGAATCTCTTAACCTCTTTATCTTCTGATCAAGACTTAGGAGGATGACTTGCTCAATGTTACCACATGATATGCAAAGATGCAATGAACAATGACCTACAAAATGAAATGCAATATGCTAAGCTAGTCCCAAGAGAGGAGGGCAAATTTTGAGGTGTTACAGCTGCCCCTATTCAATCCACTGTGAACCTGTCGATATGAATAGCCTCGGCTTTCAGATGATCAGGATGAAGAGTGATTGAATATCAAGAACAGACGAACAATTTGCAATCTGATGGGAAATAATTAACAATGCCTGTCAAAATCGGCGAAGAAGCGATCTCGAAAGAAGAATCCGTCTGGTACGGAGAAAGTCGGCCTGATCACCGAAACAGAATGTCGACCTAGATACCAAAATAAATGGTAACACAAGGATAACCGTGGCCTGAACACCATATCCACTGGGGATTATTATCCTCTTTTTTTTGCTTTTCTTGAACCCCGAAACTTTCTGATGATAATCCTTTTTTTGCTTTTCTCTAATTGAACTGTATTTTCGCGCTGATCGCGTAACGTCCTTTGATTTTATTTCCATCTCCGCCCGACGGAAAAGTTTCCTCCAGTATCGTACTACCGGGGAACATTGCTGATCTGTCATCATGATGCTAAACTCCTCAGAGTAACATCTTCACCATCCGGCGAAACCAAGTCTCAAGCGGTAACCACGGCTTGAATCGCGCTGATCGCGTAACATTTCCATCTCTGTCCGACGGAAAAAGTTTCCTCCAGTATCGTACTACTGGGGAACATTGCTGATCTGACATTAGGATGCTAAACTCCTCAGAGTAACATCTTCACCATCCGGCGAAACCAAATCTCAAGCGGTAACCACGGCTCGAGTAACTGATGCTTGCAATGCTGATACCGATCTTGCAACTAGCGAAACCACTTCTCAAACGGTAACCACGGCTTGAGCAGCATCTTCACCTTGGTGAAACCAAATCTCAAACGGTAACCACGGCTTGAGACTAGCCTATGCTTGCAATGATGATGCATGATTTTTTTTAGCGTAATGCTCCATAATCATGGAAATGCTACGCGATTTATTATGCAATATGCTATGATCTCCTAAATGATGCATGCATAAAAGGTATCCCCCTTAAGGGACTCTTCTGGGGATCTCGAGGCACTCTGCTGAGAAACTCGACAACACTCCGATCTCCACCCTGCTGGGGGATAGTAATGCTGCTGGGAAAAGGCAACCCTTGCTGGGGAATAAACATCCACTGCACCCGATCCGCTTGGGGACATCGCTGGGGAAGAATCCACCAACGCACTCTGTGGGGAAACAACGGTCTGACTAGCTGGGGATACAGTAATCCCAACTCTGCTTGGGGAAACCACCACCCACAGATACCTCCGCTGGGAAACAACAACCTCCAGGCCTGGCTGCCGAGGAAACACCAATCTACAACCTGCTGGGGAGATAACCATCCCGACCCTGCTAGGGAAAACACAGACCTTGAATCTGCTGGGGAATCAGTCTTCCCGACTCTGCTTGGGGAGATGAGGAAATTTTGGTACTGCACACCCGTCGACTCGTCGAACCCTGGTATTCATCATCCAAATCCAATGTCATCTTTCCAATTTTGAGAACTCCCAAACTTGTCTGGACTTTTCTGATTCATCACCTTGTATTCCCAACTGCTTCGTACCCGACGGAGAGCGAACTCCTTGGATTGGTACAAACTTTCTTAATCTTCAGACTTTGAAGAGTCTTCTTGATTAATTCCAAGGGTCGTCGTACGTCCCTCGCCGTTGTCTTTTTCACCATTCTTCCATTCATTCGTCCCTGATTGGACTCCATGGGGATTGTTTTGTCAATAGCTTCCACATCACAACCTGCAAGTGAGGGAAAATATCTAACAGTACCTGCAAAAGAGATCGTTAGATAAAACCGTGCCCCCGGCGTGTCAAGATTTCAACACTTGGGTCACTCAACCTTCCGAATCAGATTTCAAGTTTTCAATCTTATAAACATGCATTGGAAGGGACCTGTATGTCTTAAAATGCAAAGATTCTTTATCACAAACAATTGGATGTTTTTGTAATCAAAGCGGTAATGAAAAACAAAAACAAAATTATTTGGCTGAATATGCATTTTATTGATTGAAAAAGTGTGGCTCAAACTGAGCAATACAAAGGAAGCAATTCTTGAAAAGAGGTAATTGCGCACAAAAGGAAAAACCTATCCTAATGGCAATGTGAAACCCATGATCTCATCGAGTTCCAACTCGGTTACACCCCATATGTCCTCAGACTCTCCTTGCTTTCTGCCTTCTGAACAAGACGCTTCCGACCGATCCCCATCGGGTATTATCCATGATGCTTTAATCAAAGCGCAAACAATCATGCTAGACGCAGTTGTTCGTTTCAATCCCTCTTTTGCCTGGACCGCCCTTTCGGGTTTTCAGTCCACCCGGATACCCTTTTTTGCCCAAGTCGCCTTTTCAGGTTTTCGACTTGCCGGGTGTACATTTTTTCCTTCTTTTTATCCCTAATTTTTGCCCGAACCATTTCTATCTGTTTTTTGGTTCGCCGGGATGCCCATTTTTGCCTGGACTATTTTATTCTTTTCGTCCAGCGGGTCTCTTTATACGAAGTATTTTTTAACTGCGTCCGCATTCACAGGGGATGGAAAATCTTCGCCATCCATGGTCGTTAACAACAAGGCTCCGCCAGAGAAAACCTTCTTGACCACGAACGGACCTTCATAATTGGGTGTCCATTTGCCCCTACGATCGTTTTGAGGAGGAAGGATCCTTTTCAGCACCATATCACCTACGTGATACACCCGAAGTCGTACCTTTCGGTCAAAAGCACGCTTCATCCGCTGCTGGTACAACTGCCCATGACAGATGGCTGCCAGCCTCCTTTCTTCAATCAGGCTCAACTCTTTGTACCGGGTCCTTACCCATTCCGCCTCTTGCAACTTTACGTCCATCAGGACTCTCAAAGAGGGAATTTGAACCTCAACCGGTAACACGACTTCCATCCCGTATACAAGTGAGAAAGGCGTTGCCCCAGTAGATGCACGCACCGAGGTTCGATACCCAGGGTACCAGCTTCATACTTAATCACACCGTCGGTGCATTCAAACGTTATCCGGGCAACAAAAGGAACGTGGGATTCCTTTGGCGTAACCAAAATGATACTAACTCATCCACATTAACCCCATCAGACATCAGAATCCGTTCGGATTCAGGGTCAGGCCCCTCCTCCGGGATCGGTTCCTCGCAATCTTTCGATTTGAGAAACATGATATCCTCATCAGGGAACTCAAACTTCATCGGTTGATAATCCTCAATAGGTTGCTGGGTGAGGTAATCAGACAATACACTCCCCTTGATTGCTTTCTGAGAGGTATACTGTATATCACATTCGGTCAGAATCACTTGCCATCTCGCAACCCGTCCGATCAATGCTGACTTCTCAGATATGTACTTGATCAGATCCATCTTGAAATCCACAAAGTGGTATGAACCAGCATATACTGTCTCATTCGGCGAGCAGCCTATGCCAAAGTACATCAAGTTTTCTCGAACAGTGAATATATTGTTTCACAGTCGGTAAACCTTTTGCAAAGGTAAATTGCATGCTCTTTTCGACAAGACTCGTCATGCTGACCCAATACACACCTCATAGACCCCTCGAAGGCCGTCAAGTACAGAATTGATGGTCGTCCCTCCACAGGGAGACGTCAGAATCAGAGGCTCCTGCCACTCATTTTTTATTTCTCAATGCCCCTTGGCAATCATTATTTCACCTGAACGTTTGATCTTTTCTTTACAGCTTGAATATAGGTTCGCACGTGGCTGTTAGGTGAGATATGGACCATGACATGTAGTTCAATCTACCCAGGAGACCACGAACCTCTCTTTCCAGCCTCGGTTCAAGCATTTCTTGTTTTGTTTTTATTTTTTTATTTTTTTTTTAAAGCAGGATCAACCTCGATTCCTCTCTTACAATGAACCCCAATATCTTACTGGACCGCACTCTGATAGTGCACTTATCTGAATTCAACCTCAGTTTGAATTGTCTCAACCAGTTGACCAACTTGGCCAGATCTACCAAATGCCCCTCTTCTGTTTGGGACTTTGCTATCATGTCATCAACATAGCATTCGATTTCATGATGAATCATATCATGAAACAAAGTCACCATGGCTCTCTGATACGTGGCACCAGCGTTCTGCTTCTCTAGAGGACAGTCTTCTCTCCATGGTAGCTTGTGCATAACGACATCTGTATCCGACCCTGGCATATCCTGACACGACCAGGCGAAGGTATCCACATGCTCTTTCAACAGGGATACCATTCTGCTTTCGACTCGCCTCTGAAGCGGCCCCAACTTTCACTTCCTTTCTGACCTCGGCGGTATACAGGTTAACAATCTCAACCCGCTTCACGTGCGGCTGAATCACCTTCTCCTCTTGTTTCAACAACCTGGCTAATCTTCCAGCAGATCACAATCTTCTTCTCCTTCTTCTTCAGCATGATAGATCGGATTGTTGAAGTCATACAGAGGTGTAACCGAATTGTTATCAACGTGATCAGGAGAATTATTTTTTGAAGTCGGAACGAGACAAATCAAAAAGGGAAAAATGAAAACAAACATTGCCATTTTTATTTGTTTTTAAACTGCAAAAATAAATGAAAAACAGGGAACACCGCCTTTAATTGAAAAACATCCATTTATTAATGATGCAAAATGTTGCAAAATGAAACATGAGATGGCCCTTACAACGGACCATTACGTTTCGGGCAAAACGTATGGTTTTCATGCAAATAAAAACTGAAAAACAGAAATATTACTCTTCCAGTAGAATGACAATGATGATTTTTTTTAGGACTTCCAACTTCCTGGTACGCACGATTTTATCCACGACTCCAGCTCGCGGTCACTGTCAATCTCTTCACCCACTGTATAGGCGTGATCTGGATCCAGCACTCCGGCACTGACAAATGCGAACGGTGGACGACGTCCTCTGTTATGCTCAGACGAGTCTTGGCCTTCCTGATAGCCAACCCCAAACATATCCGCCTTTACCACAATGCCTATGATCTTTCCCCAGCCTGGGATCCCTCCATTTCTCACCACTTCCACTGCCTGTTTGTAAGAAGAAATGGATGACTTTTTCTCTTTCTCAACACCAATGGCATTTTCCACCTTGACGGTTTCAGCTGCCAGACTAGGTGCTTTACATCTTACATCGTCCATTTCTACTTTCATCATTCTCTGGATCGTTTCCCCCATCACTACACACCCCTTTGTGGCGACGGCCGCACAACAATTATCAACACGAGGGAAAGCCCCACTCTTCATCAGATGCTTCTGGACCACAGACATTGGAATCTTTAACTGATCCCCGTTCGCCTCATCCATTTTTCTCTTGTCTTTGGACATCACATTCATCCCCATAGGGCCATGCATCGGCATGGGGTTAGTATTAACATCCGACATCAGTGCAAAATTGATGGCTTTAGAATCCACCAAATCTTGAACGACATGCTTAAAAGCTTTACACCCCTCAATGTGATGTCCGGGTGCCCCAGCATGGAACTCGCACCTGACATTCTCATCATAACTTGCAAGCCTCTGCTCCGGTTTCCCTGGAACCAATGCCCTTGGCTGCACCAACCCAAGATCCATCAACCTTTTAAACAGAGAGGCATAAGTCACGGGCGGCTTATTAAAATGACGATCTGTCGTCCTTCTTCTCACTTGGCACCTAGCTTTCTGTGTTCTCGGTGGAGGTGACTGTCGCTGCTGTAGTACAGATGACTTACCAACAGGAATAGTTACCGCAGCAACATACGGGTGATAACGATCTTTACCCCTCTTGGCAGGCACATCCCTTGATTCAACCTCCCTCTTGTGCTGAATACCGCCAGAGGGCTTCTTTACTCCAGACGACAGAGCATCTCCCTGGGTTTCCCCCATTCTCAGCCAGTTTTCAATCCTCTCCACCTTCTCGGAGATCGCTTTCTGCCCCAAGGCGAGCCCCTGCACGACACTGAATAACTCCTTCATCATCTCTCTCAGTTCGAGAATGTCAGCATTGGGTGGATTCCTCATTCCTGTGTCAATCAAACAGGTTAGATACTGACACCTGCAAAATAGAAGACAAGTTATTATGATTCATGCATGAATGCAATGTCTATCCATATGAGGAACATTCTGTCTTTCGATCCTGGTTTCATCGAGATAGATAATAATCCGGCAGCAATATTCTGATATTCATCATTTGGTTTCATCATACAGATCAGAGATATATGATTTAGCAAAATACCACCCAACCATGTGTGTGCTGTGTGAGTGCCTACGGTAAAGCAAATAAAGCTTAAAGATCAACCACTGAATGAAAACAACCATGCATATCAAAATTGCACAATAAGTGCCATAGTCATACATCAGACTGATACAAATCAAATACAATCCTCCAGAATCAGGAAGGAAATACAAGCAAGTGAATTTCGTCAACAGGCCTGACGGTAATCCACACAAATAAGAAAGGTCTAATCTGATGAAGGTCCCACAGAAGGCCCTACATCATCAACCATCTTTGCAAACTCCGCGGCGAACCTGAGCTCGGTGTTCTCCTGCTGTAATCTCCCCACCTCCTTCTGGTGAATCTTCATCTGCCTGAAGTAATGGTCTCTCTCAGCAATGTAATGATCTCTCTCAGCCATGATCTTCGCTTTCTCTGCTTCCCATTCTACTGCAAGGGCTCTGGCTCTGGCATCTCTTTGATCTCTCACAAGGATTTGCCTCCTCTTCTCGTCTTCAATGACACTCAAGGCTCTGGCTAGCTTCTCCTTAGTGATATCATGCTCCTTTGTCGACAACTCTAAAGCTTGGCTGACCTTCCCATAGTAGGCAGTGTCCATCTCAAAGCGCTTTGCTTCCAGGGCATGTTTCTTATCCTGATCCTCCCTCCTCACTCTGATCTCCTGATTAGCCATCTGAATCCGAGCAACACTCATCTCCAACTAAGTTTTCTCTGCAAGCAACTGATCTCTGGCTCTCTTCATCTCGAGGAATTCTTCCATACTGACAGAAGAACACGGACCCTCAATCATAGGACACCAAGAATCACCTCCAGGAAACGGTAGATGTGTGATCTTTATCCTCTTCCGAAGCCAATCATCAAATGGAGGAAAAGACCGGCTATTAACCTTGCCATAAGGAACCTTTCCTTTTCTTTTAATGTTGCGCCATGCCCCAGACACTTGCCTCAACTGTAACAAGTTACCCTCAGCCGGGAAATAGAAAGACTCCTGAATCTCGCGCTCGAGAGGAGGAACCTCCATAGCAAACCCCATTTGTCTCCTAAGAAGCGTCAGGTTATGATTAATACAACCCTGAACTCCTATGAGAGGCACATTGGGAAAACTCCCACAACTGTAGATGAAATCTCGTCCAGCCATACCGTTATGAGTCCAAGCTATATCAGTGGCTCGCAAACCCATCAACCTGACTGACCACTTGACCGTAGGATCAAGAGAAGAAAAAGCACCTCGGGAAGGCAAATACCCCATAAACCACTTGTATAGCAACTGGGCACAACACCTGATCAAACCCCCACGCCGCTTCTCGTTCCTGTTATGAACCGAATAATAGACATCTCCAATCAGAGTACGAATGGGATTCCTTTGTATAAACAATCTGATGGCATTATGGTCCACAAAGCTCTTCTGATTAGGAAACAGGATGGTCCCATAAATGCTCACAGCAATCAAGGCACAGACCGTCTTCCAATTACCCAAAGCAGCATGTTCCTTGGCCTTAGCCTCCAAGAAACTCAAATGAAAACCAGGTAACTTTCCCTTCTCTTTCAAACCCTCTTTGGTCACCTCCGGGCTCAAACAAAGAGCACGAGAAATCTCCACAATATCAGGCTCCCCCTTAATGACAAAGAAAGGAATCTGATCTCGGATCTGAATACCCAGGATGCTAGCATAGTCCTCCATCAAGGGTCCCAACAAGTAATCCGGGAAGACGAAACATCTCAAACCCGGGTCATAGAACTGGAGAAAAGTATGAATGGCGCTCTTGTCACTATCGGTGAGCCTGAAAACCATCTTCAGAATACCACCGTATGCCTCACGAAACATCCCCACATGGTCGGGTGTAATCAACGCTACCATATCCTTCATCACACTGATCTCTGGGTTGAAGAAACTGTAGACAACATCGTCCTTCAAACCGGTCCTCATGTCAGAGCAAGAAGTCTCTCAACCAGGATCTCAATCAAAAATGTCCCTGCATATGGATAAACATGTGTTAGATGCAGATAAATGCAAAATGTGAATGATGCTGATGAATGAATGTAATGCATTGTGCCATCCTCCAAGTCATCTGAACATCTGTTGCACTGAGTTACGGCCCCTGGACTGATCACAACCATCTGAAGGAATATGTACCCACAAATCCGACTCAGGATTCCGAAATAAACAAAACTGAAAGATACATCACCATCATCACCAGACAATCTCTGAGCAGACAACCACAAGATCTCTGAATCGGCCCGGGGAATCCTGAAATAAACGGATCCCCACTGATAAATACCACGGACAACATTCCGGCGTCTCGGAAATAAATCCATAAGTCCGACTTATAAATAAGACTCTGATCAACGGAACCATTAGTCACCATCAAAGTCACCATCTGAACATGCATCTGTACGGATCACCCTCCCCTCACAGGTAAATTCTAATCAGGTCATCCTAAGGCGGATAATAGTCTCGACAATCGGGCAAAGATACTCAACGGGTTTGCCCTTTCGGGTGTGCCGGTTTAGCTCCCTTAAGATCATCTAAACCAAAGATCCGGGAATGATCGGTCACCGAAGTCATTAGTTCAAAAGAGGTAACCCAACCAAAGTGGAACCCCACAAAGGAAGAGCACTCTCAAATGAACCTCGTTCGGCTTGTGATATGTCACGTTGCAACAATATGCTGATAAAGCAAATGAGGAACGTGAGACCACACTAATCCTAGGTGTATACTCGGGCCTGGGTTTTAGCCCCACTCAGAACACCCACCCAAACAAATGAACCAACCTGTACAGAGGACAGCAACATGATAGTATGATGCATGCAAATATTTATGCCAATATATACACAACAGAATAATAAATGCAATAAATAGAGCAACACAAGCAACCTACACTATCCTAGAACGCTAGGAGAGACTCGCTTAGGGAAGATGGACCAGCAACAGGTCAACTTCTTATCCCCAGCAGAGTCGCCAGCTGTCGCATCCGAGAAAAACAACCGGCGAGCTAAAACAAAAACAAACAGAGCCGCCACCGTGCGTTATTTATCCCAAAAGAGGGAAAGGAAATGCTCGAAGTAAACCTGGAAAAGACATGGTCTCGCGACCAAAGAGATGGGATCGGGAGTCGGTTATGCGAAGGGAAGGTATTAGCACCCCTACGCATCCGTCGTACTCGACGGGATCCACGCTCAAAAAGATAGGAAAAGGTTGCTAAAACTGCTCACAAACATCACACACACACACACACACTGAAAACAACACAGGTGGGATAAGAGGGGAACGGGCTCGCTAGGATATCGCATCCTATGCCTACGTATCTCATCTGGAATGAGAATCAGAGCTACCGTAGTTCGGCTCACGCACGCCGAAACAAAACACACACAAACAGGCAAACATGGAAACCGAATGCCAATCGCTGGACTTACATCAGACTCCGAACCAAACAACAGGATACGGAATGCCAATCGTTGGGCTTACATCCATCTCCTAACACACACAAGAAGATAACAAACAACAAGTTACTAAGGAGTCTGGCACTCGAGCCTAGCAACTGTCAAGCAAACACACACAAAAAGAAAAAGGGTGCCCGGAGAGATCTCGCGCGACCTCCTGCCTACGTACCTCATCTGGTATGAGGATCAGGGCAACGTAGTTCCCCTTAACAGGGGAGAAACTTTCTCCTAACCAGAGACTGGGAAATGACAAACTAGAAGGGAGACTGACTCGAGCCTAATAGTTATCATGTATTCCACAATGGTCCTAGGTTGAGTTTTCTATCTAACTTGCACAGGCTGCAAGCTATCCTAAACAGGCAAAGCAAAGCATGCAAGCATAATCAAAACCAAGCAAACATACACACAATTAGCACACACTATATACAGATAAAGTGGGCTCACACAAGGGTTAGGCTGCAAAAGCAAGCCAACTGTATCAGGGTGATGTTAGCTCTTAACCCTAACATTGAGAGTTAGGGTGGAGCAGATGAAATGGGAGTGAGGGGTGTGCCTCATAGCTCTTATCCCTGGCCAGGGAGAGCTTTAGACAAAGGAAGTGTGGGTTCAGAATGTGGAAACCCTTCTACACTTATGACTGACTCAACATGGATCTTGGGTTGATATCCACAATGCATCAACACCAGTTGTGTGAGCAAAGGGATGACTCAACTGAATAGTAGGAGATGGATTGCACATCTCTTGTATCTGCCAATTGCCTTATGAAAGGTCTTTTCCTGCTTGGGGACAAAGATAAACAAACACAAACATTGCCTCTTAAGGAGGACTTCAGACAGGTGCCTGACCAAGTAACAGGCCAGGTCTTCCAGACTACATGAAGTCAGTGGGTTATACCTCAATTGGTTAAGCAACCAAGCAACAGCAAAAGCAAGTTCACAATGAACTATAGCAACTAATGTACCTGAAAACAATCTAACTCAGTCAGTACACAACTCAAAAAGTCAAACAGACAATTACAAGTTAATAGTTAACTGTACACAAGCAAACAGACAAGCAAGCTATGCACCAAAGCAAAGCTCAAGTTCAACTCAAAGGAGCTAAACCACCTACAAAACAACTTAATGTTAATCAACATCAACCAAATAAGCAACTCAAATGAGCAAGTGAATCAAACTCCTCAAGGCCATATGCTTTTTGTCCTAAAAACACAACTCAAACATGAGAACTAACCACTAGGACAAAGCCTAGGGTTAAAGAGGGAGAAATAATTCAAAACAGAACATGAAAATTGACAAGAATCAAGTTAAACCAATTAAGAACAATGTCCAAGTGGTCTCACATTCATATCATACACCAATTTCATTTCACAAAGCATCTAAGGCAAAGTGTACAAGTTCAAAGCTCATTGAAGCAAACAGAATGAATCAATCCAAATCAACTCAAACATAATTCAATAAATCCCAAGAAAAATCATGGCTAAACAGCACTCATCACATGATCATCATACCAAAATTCAAGTCATTTGGATAAGTGGAAGCATGTCAAATAAAATCCATAAGGCAAGGTATGCACAAATAAGCTCATACAAGGCA
This sequence comes from Lathyrus oleraceus, assembly GCF_024323335.1. NCBI lineage: Eukaryota > Viridiplantae > Streptophyta > Magnoliopsida > Fabales > Fabaceae > Lathyrus > Lathyrus oleraceus. The sequence continues at coordinate 310,291,362 of NC_066580.1, forward strand.
CAATTTCATGCATCAACTTCACACAAGCCCAAAACAGAATCTACACATGATAAATGACTCAAACCAAAGCCATGACCAACTTCAATGTGTCTAGAATCACTCCACAAAATTTCAAGTCCATAGGATAAACATCCATCATTTCACAAATCTTAGAAGTTCATGACTCTCAAAAAGTCCACAAATGACAAGCCAGAAGAGAAAATCTCAAACAAATCCAAATTGCATCCAAAATTTCCACAAGAATTCATGCGTGATCCTAACATTCAGAAGTAGCATCATGCAAAAATTCATATCATTTGGCATTAAATTGGCATGGTAAAGAAAATCCACAAATTGGACAAGCAATGGTGTGACACACATTGTCACACCTACATTCATCACATCATATCTCATCAACCAGAAATGGAAAAAATGCAAACTCTATACCAAAATGTCCATTAAGGTGTCTATTTTAAGCATGCAAAGTTTCAAGAATTTTGGATAAAATCTCATCATTTCATGAAGGATATGGCAAGATAGGTCCAAAATGCATACACATACACAATCTCTAAGCCAAAACAGAATCCATCCAGGCACAAATCATGGAAGAATATTCATAAAATTGTAGACATCAAGAGGATCATCATGCAAAAAATCCCAGGCAATTTGGATAATTAATCATTGAGATATGGATTTTGGAATGGAAGAGAAAAATAAAAAATTATGGAGAGGCATGCATGAACATGGTATGGCATAAGGAACAAAAATGCAAATGGCAAAGGTGAAATGTCCCTCGCCCGGAATCGAAGGGAGGTAGCGTTTGAAACTGGCGCGCGCTCACTTAGTGGACCAGGACGCGTGGTCCACTGCATGAAGGAATAACACCAAAACGCATGCAGGCGAGGCAAATGAAGATCAAAACGCGTTCTAGAAAAAAACCTAGGGTTTCATACATGTTCATACGCATTCATAGGCTCAAGAACAATCTTGCACAGAAAATCACAAAACCTATACCATTAGCTTCGTCTTTCAGTGTACATCACTAATCTAACATCCATTTGCCCTAACTCATCCTAGATTCCAAGATTCGAAGGAAAACATTTTCACTCATGAAACTTAAAATCAACATAACTTCCTTGTTTCTCCATGAAATTCAATGATTCAAATTGCAGTGTACTCTACATCCAAGGATCTATCAAAAGCATGCATTAATTTCAAGAATTATGATGCTCGAAAACTGACCTTCAAGAGATTACAGTGGTGAAACACGTGGATTCTGGCTTGGAAAAGCTGAAACAGGTCCTCCTCAAAGCTTAGGTGAATGAATGGATGAGAAAGAATGGCTCAACAATGCTTGATTCGTCCAGAAACCTCAACTGCCATGGATGAGCTTCACTTGCAACAGTCCTTAAATCTTGTGTTAATCCTCTGAATGCTGCTTCCAATAGCCTCGATTATGCACATGGATGAAGGATTGATCAAGATTGATGCAAGGTTCATGCAGAAAAATGGAGAAAAGTTGAGAGAAGAAGTTGAAGAATTTTTGGATCTAGATCTCAATTTCACAATTCTATTATGATTAGCAAGAAAACAGTTATGATTATGATTTTATATGTGTTGTTAATGATGTTCACTAATCATGATTAGCCAAACCAAAGTAATTAGTGAAAATGCAAGTGTTATGCTAAATTGGCTAATTCACCCTTCACATGTATATACCAATGTAACAGTGTAATTTTTGTCTCAATTCACCTGGAAATGATGTTTAGAGGCCAAGGCAAGTGCAATCAAGTGAACACAATGAATATTTTTCAAATTGCCTTCTTCCCTCCAATTTTCAAATGGAATTCACATGAAAAGTTCAATATTTTTGTGAGCAAAATGCATGAGTTGATGTGTAATTTGGATAGTACATGACAAGAGAAGAATGTGGCAAAAAATCCCACTCCATTTGGCCTTTTGGTTCAAAAGTTATGCACTTTTGAAATTCAAATTTTCTTGATCAAGATTAATCCATAACTTGACAACCACACATGAGAAATTCATGTTCTTAGACTTTTTGGAAAGGTGAGATCAATATATACAACTTTCATGTTGGACAAAATTTCATTTGAAGCATTTTTTGACATGTAATCTTAAGGAGAAACCCTTTCCATTTTTGGCAATTTTGAATTACAAGTCACTTTCTATTTTTGGAAAGTTTTCATCTGACTTTATTTTCTTCATTGTTGATGTTTGAAACGTCAAATGAAACTTGTTTGAACATGAATGAAGTGTTTCTAACCCTCTCCCACCTCCAAATCCATCAGTTGACTTGTGGTTGACTTTTGTTGACTGATAGATGAAATGGCTATGCACAGATGAACTTGAGCCTCAATCTCCTGATTAAATGGCTCAAACATGAAACCCTAGCTTCCATAAGCTCAATGAAACCATATGATGATCCCCCATCTCAATGAAGACCCCATCTCTTGGAGAAGCCCTGATTGGCACAATGCAGATGATTAGGGTTGACCAGAGGTCAAAACCCTAATCTCAAGGCATCTGATCAAGCATAATGAATCTCTTGGTGATGATAAAACCATGATGATGATGATGTACCATTACAACCAAGATGAAGATCAATCTCCTTGATGAACCAAGAAACCCCAATTGAATCACAAACCCTCAGATGATTAGTGATCAATCCAATGAGACCCTTAGGCTTGAATCTCTTAACCTCTTTATCTTCTGATCAAGACTTAGGAGGATGACTTGCTCAATGTTACCACATGATATGCAAAGATGCAATGACTAATGACCTACAAAATGAAATGCAATATGCTAAGCTAGTCCCAAGAGAGGAGGGCAAATTTTGAGGTGTTACACTACGTAGGCCCAGGATGCGACATCCTGCCGAGTCCCCTTCCTCCGTCTTCTTCCATCTGTTGTTTTATTCCAGTGTGCGTGCATTCTTTTTGAGCATTTATTTAGCAACCTTATTCTATTCTTTTGAGCGTGGATCCCGTCGAGTACGACGGACGTGAGGGGTGCTAATACCTTCCCCTTGCTTATCCGACTCCCGTACCTTGTAATCTCCGGTCGTAAGACCATTTCCTTTCCAGGTTTACTTCGAGCGTTTCCTTTCCCTCCTTTGGGATAAATAATGCATGGTGGCGGCTCTGTTTGTTTGTTTTTCCCGCCGGTTGTTTTTCGCGTTACGACACTAGGGCAAGGACTAAGACCCTTTAATATACCCCTTAAATAGAGGAGGAAGTCCTTGATCACACTCCTCAACCTTAGGAAAGAAAATCCTGAATATACTCCTCAACCAGATGATGAGATGGTCGAGGACAACTTCGACATGAAGTTTGAAGATGACCTTCAAATCAATTGTGGCATAGTTTTCATACTTCATGCAAAGCATGATAAAGTGTCGTAAGTTTCGGAGATGGAGGAGGATTACATAAAAGATGAGGCGGAAAATCAAAAGCCTTTATTTTATTACGTTATGAACAATGGTGTTGTCGAAGAACAACCAATCCGTTTTTGAGAAATCAGACATTGGGATGTAATATCATCTCAAACCTTTGTCCATAAGGGAGAATATGGAAAATATGGATGTCAACAAGGTTTTCATTGACGGGGGAGAGACTGTCAATTTGATGTTGCATTCATTGTTTAAAAAGATGGGGAAGATAGATATTGATCTTCGAACTTAAAAAATGGTTTTGTCAAATTATGAAGGCAAGACCAGTCACATCTTAGGGGTGATTCAGGTAGAACTCTCAGTTGGCTCTAAAACTAGGCCAACATTATGTATGGTAATTACGTCCAATGCAAATTACAACTTGTTACTTGGGCATGAAAGGATCCATGGCATAGGTGCAGTCCCTTCGTCTCTGCACCAAAGGGTTTCCATATGGCATGAAGGTGGCATAGCAGAAAAAATTTGAGGTCGACCATAGCTATTACATGACTGAACTTAGTAAGGTTAGCAAGAAAAACTTTGATAGAAGCTTGGTAAAGATCCCGCCATATTATGCAGCAGGGGTGGTTTATACTCCTCAGAAAGATGCTACATATTTCCTGAACCTCCATACCAATCATGGTTTCATCTGGGATAAAGACGATGTAGGGGAGCATGTTATCGTAGAAGGAAGTATGCCACCCATAGGGTGGACCATGGTCGATGAAAATGACTGCTGAGTGAAACTCATTGGCTTGGATTTTGGCTTACATGGTCGAAAATAGTTTAAAGTCGGCCCTTGAGGCTGAAGAATTGCAGGATATGGCTCTTGAAGCCATTGTCGAAAACTCTGATAAATTTGGAGATGGCCTTTATGGCTAGACAACAGCTTCAGAAAGCCGAAAGCTTGATTGTATCTATGACAATGAGCCTTTGGGGTTTGAAAAAGACCGCTTGATTCTACTAAAATGATGCAAGCCCAAGATCCCTTAGAGGAAATAGACCTGGGCGATGGAGTAGTGAAAATACCAACCTACATTAGTGTTAAAGTCGGACCATGCATGAAGAAAAAGGTGGTTGAATTACTTAATAAAATCAAAGATTGTTTCACCTGGGGCTACAACGAGATGACAGGGTTGAGTCTAAATATGGTGGAGTTAAAGCTACCAATTTGACCTGATAAGAAGCCGGTGAAACAACTGTAAGAAGCCCAATTTTGACCCTAAGATCCCTCATATTATCTCATCATTTGCATTGGCTTTGGGATCACACCTTGGTATCCTCCTTACCCCTCATTCATTGGGTTTGCATTGGGAGAGGTCACCAAGTACATTTGATTGTATCATACTTTGTTTGTCATTATTTACTAACCAAAATGCCAAAAATATGTCAATGTATAGTTTGTTGCTTTTGTAGGTAGTGTGTGTGTGCACCCATGCTCCATCAAGCTCATATCTAGGGTTTAAGACCCTCAATGCAAGGATATCAATCAAGAGATGGTTTAAATTGAATCTAGACATAATATATGGATCCCCATGGTCTTCACATATCATTTTGATCAAGAGTTCATCAAGAGTTTGAAGCTTGTTTGCCTTGGAAGCCCTAATTCATCTAGGTATCTTGTGTGACGTCCTCAGCAAGTTTCTTCACCATTTAATCAAATATATCAAGGGATAATTCATATTACATCATATTATGCATATATGAACCTCCATGAGTCCCAAATATCAAGAGAATGTCAAGTTTGCAAGTTGGTTCATGGTGGTTGACCAGAGGAAGTCAACTAGTCAAAACTAGGGTTCCCTAGACCCTATCTCCTATTATTTTTGTCATATGAAAATTATTCCAAGAGAAACATTACTCCTTATGAAATTCCAAACAACTTTAATGTTTAAGTAAAGATCTAGTTTTACTTGAAAAGTCATTATTTATGATGAACGATTATAGGTCATTTTGTCTTAACCCTGGTTAGGATGTCAACTTCCAAGGACCATAACTTTCTCAATTTTTATGAGATGAAATCCATTCAAATTCCATGATCAAATTAAAGATGTACTTTTCAACGTTTATGTTTGGAATAAGTTTAAATTCAACTTGAAAATGCATGTGCTAAGAGGAAAGATTATAGGTCATTTTGGGCCATTACCATTGAACAAGTGATTTTCCTCAACTTCTAAAATGCATAACGCCTTCATGCCAAATCCAAATGAGGTCAAATTTGTTACCAAGTTTAAGAGGTTTGAAATAACTACAACTTTTATGAAGGAATTGTTTACATTTTAAGTCCATAGAAAAAGTTATTCAAGGTGGAAGAAGTGAACATTTGACTTGGTACTTAGAATTTTTTTTGAATATGTTTGATTTTCCAAACTTTCACCTCAAAATTCATCATGATCCAAGCTTCAAATGGAAACGTATTCAACATGAAAGTTGTTCCCCTTGATCTCACCTTTCCAAAAAGTCCAAGATCACCTCATTTGGCCAAAGAATGAAGGACTTGTGCATGGGTTCTTTTCAAGGGACCAATTGGATGAATTTCACCTTCACATTCCAAATTCAAATGCATGGACACATGACATGATTTCAGCATGATACACAAGCATTTTTGGACCTGAATACATCACTTGATGGGGCTCTCACATGCCCATGCAAGCATGCAATGAAAATTGCTAAATTTGGAAAAATTTGGAAGTGTGTGGAAATGAATCAAATTGGCTATAAATACAACCCTCATGGCTCAGAATTGAGGACCTCATGCCCAAGCTTTGAACCTGTAATCCAAACCCTCACCATTAAAGGATAATCTTGAAGGTTTTCATTTGAAAATTGAGCTTCAAATCTCATTCTGTTTTGAGATTGAAACTCCAAGAGTCCAAGCCTCTCTTTGATCTTAATCACCTCCTACAAGCTCCTGAAGTCAAGCCAAGCACAATTGGGATCAAGATCAAGCAAGGTTGAAGCTCCTTCGAAGGTAATTTTTCATAATTTTCATCTCTTCGATTTTCCCACAATTTTTCATAATTCTTTGTGATTTTTGGTTGGCTGAAGTCCTACCAATGTAGGCAACAAGATTGAGTTGCTTTGAGATCAAATCAAAGCAACTCAATTTATGATCCTCAAAATTCAAATCCCTGTATCTTTTTATATACTTGGAATTGGAGCAAATTGAGGTCAGATTCGAGCTCCTGAGAATTTTTTCTTTAAATCAATGTCCTTGTTTTTCATTTTGGTGGTGGGTGGTGGTGGACCAGTTTGGTGTGGTCCACCTGAGAAGACAATCGAAGCCCTAACTCCGGTGGTGTGGTGGCATGCTCCTATCCATAAGATCTTCTCCCCATCTTCTAATCATGGCCTTCACTTCTGATTACCACGCGTGTACACACATTGACTGTGGTACATGATGGAGCGCGCGTTTTAGCCATCAGATCTGCCACCTCAATTAATGAGGGAGATCTGATGGCCCTTGTTTTTTTGTATTTTCTGATTTTTCATTTAATTGCTTTATTTTGTTTAATTCATAATAATTTCATTTTTAATCCAAAAAATATGGGACTTTCACCAAAAATCTTTAAATATTTTTCTCTTTCATTTTCTGAATTAAAATTATTTTTTGGATTAATTTTGATATTTTTTATGAATTAAATGTTTTTGTGTATATTTTTAATTGTTTAAAAATACTTCTGACTTTTCAAAAATAATGAAATTTTTTGTCTAAGTTCCTTTGACCTTATTTGACCTAGGATAAATCTATTGGACATTTATTTGGTGTTTTAAAGAGGTTTTAGATTTTGACCAAACTAATTTGTATTTTAATGCATTTTTAAATTGATTTTTAATTGATTAATTATGTAAAAATTATGTTGAGCCATTTTTATGGTCTTGTGATGTTTGACTATTTGTTTGGGCCTTGGTCAAGGTTGATTTGACATTTGTTGGATTAAAATCGTTGGATTTAGTGGATTGATGAAATGTACATTTCATCTCCCAAAATGAATGAATGATTTTAATTTGATAAAATTCCTCCTATGACCAATTTGTGTTACTCTCATTCCCCCCCCCCCCCCCCCCCCCCCTCTTCATCTTCATCCCTATTATTTCTCATTCCTTTCATTGACCAATGAAATCTCCAATATCCTAAGGCTAATTGGTTCATCAATGACCTTGTGTCAGATGAACCAGTACAAGTATGGATGAGATAGGTCCATCCCTCTTAATCTTTTCTTTTAGTGTGTGTTATGTTTTAGGAGTTTGGTTCATTATACCAAATCTCTAACATGCATTAACACCTAAAATTTTATTGCACGACCTCAGATAGTTGTGACTTCTACATAAGTCCAATTACGATTGTTTAACATAGAGCTAAATTTGACCCCCAAAGGCATATCATTCTAGTAAGTGAGATTGTAAGTCTCCTATCTTTCATGGTATTGTGTGGAAACTTGACCTTTTTTCCTTCCTATGGAAGAGGTCTTGGTTCAAGGATCCATGCTTATGAATAGATGGTTGAGTGCTCTCCAAAGAATGACTTAATCAATTAAAAAGCAAAACACTACTAACATTCAATTAATCTTGACTACCATTTGACTAATTCTTATTAATATTGCTTTACTTTCAAGTCATTTACTTTATGTAATTTAATTTCTATTCATTTATCATTCATTGTCATTTACATTTCATTTAACTTGTTTACGTTTATGTCATTTTCACTTTGCAAATTTGAGTCATATCTTGTATATATTTTGTTTGTGCATTTTGATTTTTGTTTGTGGTCTTAGGACCTTAAAACACCTAATAAACAAAAAAAACCCTAAAAAATGTTTGGTGGACTATTGATCTTGTTCTGAACTTCTAGACTTAGAACCAGGCAACATCCCCTATGCAAAAAGGACTTGGCCAATGCCAACATTATGAAATCAAGTTATTGTGAGTTGAGCCTTTATCTGATGCAAGTGTTGGGATATGTTTGAGTTCATATGCTACATTGTCTTGGTGCAAACTATTATTTTGATCTTGTGTCTAATGCTTTATTCTGAGTTGATCAAGGAGTATTTCATCTGGTACATGAGAAGACAAAGAAGACTGCTAGTTATGGGATTGGCTTACTTGGATGTGGCTATCTTGATTCGATGCCTTGATCTTCATGATGTCTGATATTGCTAATTTTCTGATTGATTATTGCTCGATTCAAAGTCCAAAAGGAAAATCGGTTTCTATATGACATTCTTGTCTGTTGGATTGCATCCCATTGGTCAGATCTTTTCAACTCTTAACTTTTAATTTTATGCTTAGGATTAGTCTCTTCATCTCCTCCCACTTCTTAAATTTCAAAATCTTTCCCCTTTTTCAAAAACTTTATTTGCTTGTGATTTCAAACTTAGACCTTATTTCAAGTAGAAACTTTGGCCTTATGCCATTGAATTTTTGAACTTCTTTTTTTAAATCAAACTTATAAATAAATCTAATCATATTGACTTAAAATTTCAAAAGACAAAAAGAACTAACAACTCCATTCAAATCTTTGGCTGATAACATGAAATAATATCACATTCTAGGACTCGATTTAATTAAATTATATTATTATTCACTTCAATTTATTTCATTTTATTCGATACTACTTGGTATTTTTTTTTCTATTTATCTCAGGTAGTTTATTTGAAGCACAAGTGAAAAAGGAAGAAAAGGAGGCGCAAAAAGAAATGAAAAGAAGCAAATTCCACCAAGCCAAAGTCCAGCCCAAAAGCACAGGCGCTGCGCCTGTGACGAGCGCCACACAAGGTGTGACGAGCGTCACGCCCTGCCTACTTGTGTTATGAGCGTAACACATGGTGTGACAGACGTCACACCATTCTCCTATATTTTTGGCTTCAGAAGCGCAACAGAGGCACGTTGAAGCCTATTGTTACGCTTGACTATTGGAACGTGAGGATTTTTACACGGAAGGCCTTTGGAAACCGTTACAAAAAGTGACCAATATAAATAGTGGCTTTTGGCAAACCCTGCAGCTCCTCTCCTCGCCCGTCTCTCTGCTTCGTTCAATTTTTCTCTTCCAGCCGTGCAAGCATACCTTACAGTATTATTTTTACAATTTTTGCTTTATTTGCAATTTTTTATTTTCTTTTCCAGCAATTCCTTTAAGCACTTAATTAATTTTTCACACAATAGTTTCTACACCGGAAACTATTGTGTATCTTTTACCGGATCTAACCTTACGTTAGACCCTAGGTTTTTATTCCTTCACTTTTTATTTTCCTGTCCGATTGAAGAATTCAAGAACAAATCCAACCGGTCTGTGGTGGAGTGTTCAAGACTGCTATTAATTACTCAGGTTCTTTAATTATTGTTTGAATTTATATATGCCCTGCTTTATTGTTTATTTATATTATTTGCCTGAGATGGATTTATTTATGCATTGTTTAGGTCCGTTTAACATGTCCGGCTAATTTATTTAGGTATCGGTATGTAAAGTAAGCGGAATGAAGGAATCAAAACTAAGTTGGTTAAATTACGTTTAAAAATAAAGTCACTCTTTTTATGGTCTCAATTTACAAGTTTAATAACAAAGTTTTTGTACGAGAGTAAAAGACATAAAGAAGTTAAATTCAATAGAACGAGAGTTTGAGTTTTTAACTGGACATAGTAAATTGAGCATTAATTCTAGATCAGGGCGAAAGCAATTTTTAGAGTTAATTAAACTCTGATCTTTTTCAAAAAGTATTTTTAAAAGTTAAATGTGAGGACGAGAGTTAAGCATTTGAATTTAATTATATAATCTAAGTCAACAGAGCGAGAGTTTGAGACGAGGGTGTTTAAACGATTAGTGTTTTCTTAAAAAGAGTTTCTATAGATTCTGTTGTTTTCAAAAAGTGATTTTGGACCTAACCAATAAGTGACAACTGCGTTAATATAAAGTCATAGTCTATTCAACAGAGCGAGAGTTTGAGAAAAGACTTTTACTCAATAGTATTTACTGAAAAGATTTATTTTAAAAAACCAAGAAACCAACGAAGATTTGATTCCCTAATTACGACGAACTACATACCGATATCCGCTTAATTGATATTTAATCTATATCTTATTTTAGTTTTAACTTTTCCCCCGAACAATCAAAGTATCATCCGCCTTAGCTTTACGAAGTAACCTTAGAAAACGGTATATCGATTCATAAGTCCCTGTGGGATCGATATCTTTTAAAACTACGCGATAGAACTGTGCACTTGCAGTTTGTACCCCAAATTCTACTCATAAAGTCTCTATCAAGTTTTTGGCGCCGTTGCCGGGGACTTTTATTTAGTCGATATCGTAACTCTTCTGTTACGCTGTAGAGACTAAGGCTTATTTTTATTTTTATTTCTTTTGTTGATTTGTATGCCACACACTCGCTCACAAGGCGAGCCGTTCTACTTACGAATCAACGACATCGAACTATATCTCCGAGTCTTACGACGAATTCGGGAATATCGTGCTGCAAACAATCTCCCTCCTATTGAAATTCCTGATCTCAAAAATCTTCTTCCTTCACCGATACCCGAGATGGCAGAACCAGCTCGTGCTCTTCGAGATTACGCAGCTCCATCGCAAGATGAGCCACATTCGAGTATTGCTCCACCCGCAATCGAAGCAAACAACTTCGAACTTAAACCTTCACTGTTGCAGGCAGTGCAACAGAACCAATTCTCTGGAAATCCTACCGAGGATCCAAACCTTCATTTATCAGTATTTGTCCAATACGCTGATACTGTTAAAGCTAATGGTGTCACTTCAGAGGCAATTAGACTTCGTCTCTTTCCTTTCTCGTTAAGAGATAGCGCTAGAAGATGGCTTCAGTCTCTTCCTTCCAACTCAGTCACCACATGGAACGAGTTGAAGAAAGTCTTCCTTGCCCGATATTTTCCGCCGAGCAAAACAGCAATGTTAAGAGCCCAGATAAATGGATTTAAACAGAAAGAGAACGAGTCTCTTTTCGAAGCATGGGAAAGATACAAAGACATGATGAGACTTTGTCCACACCATGGTTTAGAGGACTGGTTAGTGATTCATACCTTCTATAATGGTCTCTTGTACAACACGAGGTTAACAATAGACGCCGCCGCAGGTGGTGCACTTATGAACAAACCTTACGCTGATGCTTATCAACTTATCGAGAGCATGGCCCAAAACCACTATCAGTGGGGAAGCGAAAGAACAATGGTAGAAAAACCTCAGGCGAAAAGTGGCATGTACGAGATAAGTAACCTTGATCATGTTAATGCAAAAGTGGATGCTCTGGTCTAGAAAATTGAAAGTTTAAATGTATCACCTCCAGCCACCGTGGTTGCCATAACTCAGAATTGCGAAGTCTGTGGAATCCAAGGTCACACTCCTGCAGATTGTCAGCTCCTAACAGGAATCCAAGCAGAGCAAGTAAACTATGCTCAAGGAAATTCCTACTCGCATACCTATAACTCCAACTGGAAGAATCATCCTAATTTTTCATATAAGAATAATAATGCCTTATACGCGCCTGGACAAGCTCCAAATCAAGCCCCAGCTATACCTCCTGGATATCAAAAGCCGATCCCATCTACACCTAACAATAACGTTCCTAGGAAATCCAACTTGGAAATCATGATGGAGAACTTCATAGCTTCTCAACAGCAAACCAATAAAGATTTCTTAAACCAGAATGTACACACTGGCGAACAAATTAAACAACTAGCAAGTAAAGTAGATGCCCTGGCTACCCATAACAAAATGCTGGAAACACAAATATCACAAGTAGCTCAACAACAAGCGCCTACTTCTGCCCCAACTGGTACATTTCCTGGACAGCCCCAACCTAACCCGAGAAGCCACGCTCATGCAATCATACTAAGAAGTGGAACGGAAGTGGAAGGACCGTCTGATCCAAGAACTGAGAACCAAAACTCTAAAAAGTCAACTGAGGAAGAAAATAAACCTAAGGAAAAGGAAGAGAGTAATAAGGAAACCGTAGAAAAGAAAGAACCTTATGTACCTCCACCGCCTTATAAACCACCTATCCCTTACCCTCAAAGGCTTATTAAAACCAAAGATGCGGGCCAATTTAAAAAATTTGTTGACCTACTGAAACAATTAAACGTCACAATTCATTTTATAGAAGCTATTACGCAGATGCCCTCATATGCTAAGTTCTTAAAAGAAATTCTTTCTAATAAAAGGAAACTTGAAGATAGCGAAACCGTTACACTCACTGCTGAATGTAGCGCTATAATCCAGAATATGCCTCCTAAACTTAAAGATCCAGGTAGCTTCTCTATACCCTGTCACATAGGAAAATTTGTCATAGATAAAGCCTTATGCGATTTAGGAGCCGGTATTAGTGTTATGCCTTTATCCATATGCAAGAAACTAGAACTGGGAGAATTAAGACCAACTAAAGTGTCTGTGCAACTAGCGGATCGTTCTGTTAGATATCCTATAGGAATTCTTGAAAACATTCCCGTGCGCATAGGTCAATTCTACATTCCAACCGATTTTATAATTATGGACATAAGAGAAGATGAAGTTACACCCATTATATTGGGAAGACCATTCTTAGCAACCGCCGGTGCGATCATAGACGTAAAACGAGGACGACTCACTTTCGAAGTAGGAGAAGAGAAAATTGAGTTCATTCTTTCCCAATTTTTGAAAGCACCTGCAATAGAAGACACATGTTACTTCATGGATATTATCGATGAATGCATAAAAGAAACAGAGTTAGAAAATGACAAATCATCTGACTATCTTGTAGAAGACAAACTTAACCAATGTTTAGCAATAACACCGGATCCTACGCAATGCCTTAAGAAACCAACCCTAGACCTGAAAACACTTCCCAAAAATCTGAGATATGAATTCCTAGACTTAGAACTTGAACGACCAGTGATAGTTAATGCAGACCTAGGAAAACTCGAAACGGAAAAACTCCTGCATATCTTAAGAAAATATCCAACCGCACTAGGATACAACATCACCGACCTTAAAGGAATAAGTCCTTCTATTTGTATGCACCGCATCATGCTAGAAGAAGATTGTAAAACTTCTAGGGAACATCAGAGGAGACTAAACCCGATCCTGAGTGAGGTAGTGAAGAAGGAAATAACCAAGTTATTAGAGGCAGGTATCATATATCCTATATCTGATAGCAAATGGGTTAGTCCTGTACACGTAGTACCGAAGAAAGGAGGTATAACAGTTATTGAAAATGAAAAAGGAGAAACTATAACCAAACAAATCGAATCGGGATGGAGAATGTGCATTGACTATAGGAAACTAAACAAAGCAACCCGAAAAGATCATTTCCCTTTACCATTCATTGACCAGATGTTAGAACGATTAGCAAAACATTCTCATTTCTGCTATCTAGACGGTTACTCAGGCTTCTTTCAAATACCAATTCATCCTGATGACCAAGAAAAGACAACGTTCACGTGTCCTTTTGGTACCTTCGCTTATCGACGAATGCCGTTCGGCTTGTGCAATGCTCCTGCAACCTTCCAAAGGTGCATGATGGCGATATTCGCCGATTTTCTCGAAAACATCATGGAGGTATTTATGGACGATTTCTCCGTATGCGGACAAAGCTTTGAAGAATGTCTTGAAAACCTAGAAAGAGTTCTAGAACGATGTGTAAAAGTAAACCTAGTACTTAATTGGGAAAAATGTCACTTTATGGTACAAGAAGGAATTGTTTTAGGACACATCATCTCAAACAGAGGGATTGAAGTAGACAAAGCCAAAATAGAGGTAATCGAAAACCTTCAACCTCCGAAAACTGTGAGAGAAGTACGAAGCTTCTTAGGACATGCCGGTTTTTACCGACGATTCATTAAAGACTTCTCTAAAATAACTAAACCTTTGACCGGACTATTGATGAAAGATGCTGAATTCATCTTCGACAACAAATGTTTAGAAGCATTCCAAACGCTTAAACAAGCATTGATCTCCGCACCCATAATGCAGACACCAGATTGGAATGAACCATTCGAAATAATGTGTGATGCCAGTGATTACGCTGTGGGTGCTGTTTTAGGACAACGAAAGGATAAAAAGCTTCACGTCATATACTACGCAAGTAGAACTCTAGATGAAGCACAAATGAATTACGCCACAACCAAGAAAGAACTTTTAGCAGTAGTATTTGCGCTAGATAAATTTCGTTCTTACTTGGTCGGAGCCAAAATAATCATTTACACTGACCACGCCGCCATTAAGTACCTCTTAACAAAAAAAGATGCTAAACCTAGACTCCTAAGGTGGATCTTGTTGCTACAAGAGTTCGATTTGGAAATCAAAGATAAAAAAGGAACTGAAAACATAGTAGCAGATCACCTCTCTAGACTCGAAAACCTGGAACCAGAAAGAACATCGATCAACGATGATTTCTCGTACGATAAACTTATAGCTACTTTGGAAGAAAATAAAGCTGATAAACAGGTAGAAACCACCTTTGCTATATCTGTTACACCATGGTACGCTGATCTCGTCAATTATTTAGCTACCGGAATAGTTCCACCTACTTTATCCTACCAGCAAAAGAAACGATTCTTCTATGACATAAAACACTATTACTGGGATGACCCTTTACTTTTCAAAAGAGGCCCCGACGGTATTTTCCGTCGGTGTATACCCGAAGAAGAGGTAGAAAATATAATCCAACACTGTCACTCCGCTCCTTATGGTGGACATGCAAGTACATCCAAGACCTGCTCCAAAATCCTACAAGCCGGTTTTTATTGGCCGAATATATGGAAGGATGTGCATGCGGCTATCAAGAAATGTGATAGATGTCAACGCACAGGAAACATATCTAGACGTGACGAGATGCCACAAAAAGGCATTTTGGAAGTAGAGATTTTCGACGTGTGGGGAATAAACTTCATGGGACCTTTCCCACCTTCTTTCGGTAACAAGTACATACTCGTAGCGGTTGACTACGTATCAAAATGGATTGAAGCTATAGCTTCTCCAACAAACGACACGCGAGTAGTAACTAGACTCTTTAAGAATATAATATTTCCAAGATTTGGTGTCCTGAGAATAGTAGTCAGTGATGGTGGATCGCATTTCATATCTAAGATACTCGAAAAACTACTGTTTAAGTATGGTGTGAGACATAGAGTAGTAACACCTTACCACCCTCAAACCAGTGGACAAGTGGAAGTGTCTAACAGAGAAATCAAACAAATATTGGAAAAAACAGTCGCCACCTCAAGGAAAGACTGGTCATTGAAATTACCAGAAGCTTTATGGGCGTATCGAACTGCTTACAAAACTCCCATAGGGACAACCCCATTTAAGCTTATTTATGGAAAATCCTGCCACCTCCCGGTAGAATTAGAACATAAGGCCTACTGGGCTATTAAAAATCTAAATTTAAACTATAAGGCCGCCAGTGAAAAGCGAATCCTTGATATAAACGAATTAGAGGAACTCAGACGAGACGCTTACGAGAATGCCAGAATCTACAAAGAAAGAACAAAACAATGGCATGACAAGCGCATATCAAGGAAAATCTTCAAACAAGGCGATACAGTCCTGTTATTTAACTCTAGGCTAAAGTTATTCCCGGGAAAACTACGATCTAGATGGTCAGGTCCTTTCCAAATCACCAATGTCTTTCCCAGTGGAGCGGTAGAAATTAAAGGCAAATCTATGGAACCATTTACCGTAAACGGACAACGTCTAAAACATTATCACTATGCAGAAAACAATGAAGATTCGCAAGTCTTGCACTTAGACGTAATGCCTCCAGACTTTATAGATTATATTTGATAGTTTTTATGTCGAGCTTGCGACATTAAACAAAGCGCTTAGTGGGAGACAACCCACAAATTTTTATTTTATTTTTATTTCTTCTTTAATTATTCTTATTATTTTAAATTTTATTTAGTATTCATTCTTAATTTATTTTAATTTATAAAAAAAAAACTTTTCTCTTCTTCTTTCGGCATTTGGCCAAATCCTGACTAAAACTCTTGTTTTTCTTTTCTCTAGCTAACACTAACCTGATGGGACAAATTGATCGTATGGGTATCAAATTCAGAGGGAAAGCTCAGAAACAAAAGTATGAGGAACTAGCAGAGAGAGAGATGCTACCTAGTTTGTATGCTGATGACTGGGCAATGACTGCCCTTGGACTAAGAGAGAGTGTCCTGTATTTGCTGAGTCAGATAGGGTGGGAAACCTCTCCTATCCGTAGACAATTCGTCACCTACCGGAGACTGACACTAGAATTCCTTAGCTCCCTGATCTATCTACCCAGCCATGGAAAAGGAATAAGCAGAGGTTTCATCCAGTTCAGAATGTTCAACATGGAGTATCAATTTAACATTCGAGACTTTACCAACCTTTTAGGTTTCCCTACCTCCCTTGATACATTCACAGTGAGCCAAGAAGAACTTTTTGAATATAGAGAACTTGAATATTTTTGGGGAAGCTTGACTGAAAATGACGATCCCGAGGAACATGAGTTTCTCTCTGGAAACATACATAACCTGGCCTTTCGTTATTTCCATAAGATCCTGGCCCACACCCTTTTCAGGAAGAAGTCAAACAGTACCTCAGTTTCACGTGATGAACTCTTCATCATATTTTGTGCTTCCCAGAACCGTCCAGTAAATGGTGCCACTTTTATGTTGGCGAATTTTGACCACCTTATCCAAGATGAACGAGCACCAATTTGAATAGGCGGTTTAATAACCATGATTGGTAATGCTATCAGATTACGTCAGCCTATGCTTGACTTAAGCCCTTTTTGTGGCATTGAGACTATGAGTATACCTTTCCTCTTCAACACTATGTTTATAGCGAACCTAGGGCCTGAAGAGTTTGAGCTTATAATTAACAACCAAGTTCTTTGCCTATTCACCTTGCCTAGTCCGAGGACTAGTGTTCATAACCGCAGTAACTGGCTCTACAACCTGAACAGAACACCTTCTCCTGCTAGATCTACTGAATCCATCCAGGACTATGAGATTTGTGATGACCAGATCCCTTATGCTGAATCTGACCCTCAGACACCATCTGGTTATTATGATATTGACCCTCCTCCTCAGTCTGTCCCGACCGAAGAGTCGGCAATACCTGATCCTAGACATCATATGCCCGGAGATAATTATAACACCAACATTCAAGCTTTGATGTCAGAACAGGACTCCCTCAGAGAAGAGCTAGCTAATATGGGACCAGAATTTCTGGGATACATGAGCACTATGACAAATCAATTCCACAAGTTGCTAAACCGTGTTAACTCCTTTGCTCCTCCGGCCAGAGATCCCGCAAGTGGCTAGAAGTTGTTTTTCTTAGTTACTTAGTTTTAGTTTAGGCTATTCATTAGTTTTTACATTATTTTTAATATTAGTATTTGTTTCTCTTTCGCATTTTTGTTTTTTGTCTTCCAATGTTACATTATGATTATTTTATGAAGCTATTGATTTATTTTACTTTATTATGACTTATGCAAATCTCTATCAATAATGCTCTCTACTGTTGCTACCTACATGACTTATTAAAAATATATATCTTATGGAAAGTAGAATAGCATGCAAGGCAATTTAAAAGTATCACAATAGCAAAATAAAATAAAACATATGCATAACAAAATAACAACAATAAAATATAATGGTAAAAACAAAGTACGTTGCCAGAATGACTGTGTGACGAGCGTCACACAATCCATGACGGGCGGCACGCCGAGTGCCTGTCACGCCCGTAACACCCCTGTCACGAGCGTGACACCGTCTGGCTATGTGAACGTTACTAACCGTTGGGACACGACCGTTACACCATCCCACCTTTTTACCTTCCCCATTTATTCACATTTACCCACATTTAATTACTTTTCAACCACTCCCTTTCCAACTTCCAAATCCTTTCCTATAAATACCCACCATACCTTTCTTCATACACCACAAACCATTCTATAAAATACATTTCATCTTCTTACCTTCTACTTCTTTCAAACCACTTATCGATATGGCGGGCAACCAAGCTTTCGGAAATATCATCTTCCGATCCAAAGATGATAATTATCAAAGGGAGCAATTCGAGCGTTTCCAACAGCGAGGCGTCCAATCCACCAGGTACCCTGATTTAACTTGTTTACAACAATTAGGATTACTTCAAGGTATAGAATGGATGCTCCGCCTTGCTGGTTTAACCTTTCTGTGCACTCACAATCAACCTACCTATCCATTCCTAACCTTAGAATTTTTAAGTTCCTATTCGTACAACACTCCCGCCGGTGAAGACGAGTACTTAACCGGTACCGCAACCTTCCTTTTGTTCAACACCGAGTACTCCCTATCCCAAAACCAATTGAGTACCATGCTACAGTTCCCCGTAGAAGGACAAGTCCACCCGAGAATCCCTCTGAATTCCCAGTGGCACATACACGCCTTCGACCTCTTTAGGAAAATATCCGGTGTAGAAACCAACAACTGGGATGTGCTCCTTGCTTCCCATATACATAACCCAACCATCCGGTACTTTATCCGCATCCTGCAAAACACAGTTTTTGGAAGACCGAACAACAGCAAAGTAAACGCCAAGGAATTATTCTTCCTCCAATGCGTCTTTGAAAGCGATACTCAGGTAAACGCTGCCTCCTTCCTATTTCATCACATCCGCACCCTATGTGCTAGAGGCCGTCAACCTTTTGTAATAGGTGGATTAATAACCACAATAGCACTTGGCTTAAGCCTAGGGGACCGACTCCAAAATTTAGAATCTTTACCTCCCCTATCTATGGACATAAGTTACTGTCGGTCCAGCCGTCTAATCAAAAACAGAGTAGGCGGAGGGTATTACCTTATGGTGAACAACCAGGAAGTCCCAAGTGTTGTTCTACCCAACATTGCCCTAACAGATGTCACCAATCCCAACCGCCACATCTATGATCTGAATGCTCCCGAAGCCACCGAGCCTACACAAGCAAACCCGCCTTCAGACGAGTTCGCCGAAATGGAGCAGGGTGATCAAGTTCCTGCACAACAATCAGTCCCGCTCAACCCTTCCGATAATGCAGCTGGTCCATCCTCACGACGTCGTCGACGAAGAAGGCCAGCAACCAACGACGACATCATGGATGCTATCGATGGTATGCAAGCGCAGAATCTCGAAGTGATGCAGATGATGCGCCAGATGCAACAATAACAGGAAGCGAGGAATGCAATAACCGATCAGCGGTTCGCTCAGGAGGTTTGATGATTTGGAAGTACGTCAAAGATCACCAGGTCCAAGAACACGCGGCGGAAGGCAACATTGACTCTAGTTTCTTTTTTCTTTTTGTATTTCTTTTGTTTTCTTTGAAACATTGGGGACAATGTTTCATTTAAGTGTGGGGGGGGGGGGGGGAAACCTTGTTCTTTAAACTTTCCCTTTTCAAGTACGTTATCTTTCCTTTCAATGTTATTTCCCTTTTTATTATTTATGAAAAAAAAATTATAATATATATTTATTCTAAATTAAGTCCCTAGTGTGAGAAATTTCTATTATCTATTCCCTCAAATTTTCATGAGCCATAACAAAAATTCAACACACTCAGTAAGTATAAAGGTTGCCTATTTCATCAAACTTGAGAAAAATTAAGACAAAAAATTATTACCGCCCCAACACTCTAAACAAACCTCAACATGTTAGATCAGAAAGGTACCTGTTATACAAGTCCCTGGACTTTTAACTTTATGGTAACCCCGAGTAGTTTATACAAGAAGTCAGCACCATCTTAATAGCAAACTACGTGGAGGGCCGATGAATATAAGTGAATGATTCCCAAAATAAAAAAATAAAAATAAAAATAAAAATAGAAATAAAAAAAATAATATATATCAGGAAATGCACTAACTAAGTTAGGTGATCCTTACCAGATCATTTAATCTAAAGGTTGCATATCATATGAAAGCATAATACGAAAGATCCATTATGAGTTGGTTCAGCAGGTATCTGGTGCTGAACTTGGTAGGGCGGACTACGGTCCGATCCCCCGCAATTTGCAATGGACCAAATAACAAAGTTATCCGACTAATGTACCAGAGCTTCAAGCTAAAAAGGGGATCAGAATCACTAACCGGTCACTCCACTATGTGCGTGAAACAATAAAGGGCTTAATGTGATTTCGCTAGAATGAAAACGGGTGAATTAAGAGTAAAAGAACTAGGCTAGCTATAATGGCATGACTCGAACTGGTTTGCATAAGGTGAGGTTACCTGAGGTTGTAACGGTAGTTGTTGATGTCAAGATTAAACTCAAGTTACTCCTAAACAAAATCTACTTGCAACCTAGTACAAATTGATGTGTGTTTTGAAATTTCATCTGACTAAATTTTTAAACAATTTCTATACTGTATCTTGCTTGAGGACAAGCAAAGGTCTAAGTATGGGGGAGTTTGATAACATGAAATAGTATCATATTCTAGGACTCGATTTAATTGAATTATATTATTATTCACTTCAATTTATTTCATTTTATTCGATACTACTTGGTATTTTTCTTTCTATTTATCTCAGGTAGTTTATTTGAAGCACAAGTGAAAAAGGAAGAAAAGGAGGCGCAAAAAGAAATGAAAAGAAACAAATTCCACCAAGCCAAAGCCCAGCCCAAAAGCACAGGCGCTGCGCCTGTGACGAGCGCCACACAAGGTGTGACGAGCGTCACGCCCTGCCTACTTGTGTTACAAGCGTAACACATGGTGTGACGGACGTCACACCATTCTCCTATATTTTTGGCTTCAGAAGCGCAACAGAGGCACGTTGAAGTCTATTGTTACGCTTGACTATTGGAACGTGAGGATTTTTACACGGAAGGCCTTTTGAAACCGTTACAAAAAGTGACCAATATATATAGTGGCTTTTGGCAAACCCTGCAGCTCCTCTCCTCGCCCGTCTCTCTGCTTCGTTCAATTTTTCTCTTCCAGCCGTGCAAGCATACCTTACAACATTATTTTTATAGTTTTTGCTTTATTTGCAATTTTTTATTTTCTTTTCCAGCAATTCCTTTAAGCACTTAATTAATTTTTCACACAATAGTTTCTACACCGGAAACTATTGTGTATCTTTTACCGGATCTAACCTTACGTTAGACCCTAGGTTTTTATTCCTTCACTTTTTATTTTCCTGTCCGATTGAAGAATTCAAGAACAAATCCAACCGGTCTGTGGTGGAGTGTTCAAGACTGCTATTAATTACTCAGGTTCTTTAATTATTGTTTGAATTTATATATGCCCTGCTTTATTGTTTATTTATATTATTTGCTTGAGATGGATTATTTATGCATTGTTTAGGTCCGTTTAACATGTCCGGCTAATTTATTTAGGTATCGGTATGTAAAGTAAGCGGAATGAAGGAATCAAAACTAAGTTGGTTAAATTACGTTTAAAAATAAAGTCACTCTTTTTATGGTCTCAATTTACAGGTTTAATAACAAAGTTTTTGTACGAGAGTAAAAGACATAAAGAAGTTAAATTCAATAGAACGAGAGTTTGAGTTTTTAACTGGATATAGTAAATTGAGCATTAATTCTAGATCAGGGCGAAAACAATTTTTAGAGTTAATTAAATTCTGATCTTTTTCAAAAAGTATTTTTAAAAGTTAAATGTGAGGACGAGAGTTAAGCATTTGAATTTAATTATATAATCTAAGTCAACAGAGCGAGAGTTTGAGACGAGGGTGTTTAAACGATTAGTGTTTTCTTAAAAAGAGTTTCTATAGATTCTGTTGTTTTCAAAAAGTGATTTTGGACCTAACCAATAAGTGACAGCTGCGTTAATATAAAGTCATAGTCTATTCAACAGAGCGAGAGTTTGAGAAAAGACTTTTAATCAATAGTATTTACTGAAAAGATTTATTTTAAAAAACCAAGAAACCAACGAAGATTTGATTCCCTAATTACGACGAACTACATACCGATATCCGCTTAATTGATATTTAATCTATATCTTATTTTAGTTTTAACTTTTCCCTCGAACAATCAAAGTATCATCCGCCTTAGCTTTACGAAGTAACCTTAGAAAACGGTATATCGATTCATAAGTCCCTGTGGGATCAATATCTTTTAAAACTACGCGATAGAACTGTGTACTTGCAGTTTGTACCCCAAATTCGACTCATAAAGTCGCGATCATTGGCCGTCTGTGACCTTCTCAATTAAATTTTTGTTAAAAAGCAATTCACCAAATTTGAAATTTTTACCACGAACTACGAGGTTTTGATCCCTCATTTTTATGTTCGTAGGCACAAGTCCGAAGGTCTTGTTAAACACAAAAATATAATCAATGAATTCTTTTCTCATCCCCACACTTTATTTTTCTCAAACATCATTTTATACCAAAAACACATACACACATAAAAAAGGGTTCCCTAGGAGTACCTAGGACCCTTTGGATGCTAACACCTTCCCTCTGTGTAACCAACCCCTTACCTGTAATCTCTGCCATTTTATTAGTTTTGATTTGAAAACTTCTTATCTTTGGGTTTTGTTCGTACTTTTCCCTTTTCCTTTTGAAACAATAAAAGTGTGGTGGCGACTCTGGTTTTATCGATGTTAAGTTTATCCATAGCTTGATGGTCATGAATTTACCGCTACAGAAATTAAGTGGCGACTCTGCTGGAGAGTAGTCCTTAGTGGGTTTAGCCTACTTTTTTATGTGTATATATAATTGTATATTTTATGTTTGTATATTTGTTTGTATGATATAATTTGTCTGTTGTGCTTGGTGATCTCTGAGTGGTTAGATCAGTTCTAACCCGAACTTGAGTGCAATTAAGATAGGAGGATGGTATATTCATGTTCGACTTGTGTGGAGTAGTCCTTAACAAGTTGGCTTGAGACTCATCTACTCAATGGAGAACCTTTTGGAGCTACTAATGTCACACAAGTTATTTGTGGTTAGACATTACTTTCTCTAATTTGGGGTCCGAGAAGCTGAAGACCGTAGAACATTTAGCCTAACTTGGCCTATTTAGGACGTATTGTGGAGACTGTTTAGGTGTAGACCTGATAACAGTTGTTACGCGATACTACACTCAGACGAGTTTCTCTTGAGAATATTATGGGTTGATGAGTCAGACATCCTAACTTGTAATATACGATAGATGTGATTAAGACTCTGGGAATTTTTTAGAACTTGATCTACAGATTTTTGTCCTTAGTAAACTCCTTTGGGATGGTTCTTAATTTGACTCCATGTTCGTGACTCACAACAAACCCTTTGATTCTCGTTTGATCCGATCAAGTCTTGTCAATATCAATGGAACTTAGGTGTTAATAAGGTGAAAACCATAATCCACCAAAATGGATGATTGATCTTGATGATGACTTGATCCATCCCTTGACCTTTGTTTGTGTTTACCTTGTGTGTGATCCTTTGTTTGTGATTGTTGCATTCATGCATACATGTGCATCATAACATTCATCACACAAAAATAAATTTCAAGGGACTGAGGTCTTATTTGCAAATATTTTCAGACCATGGATTATGGACGAAGGAACACTAAGAAGTACAGTTTCAGATGTCCTGATTTAAAAGAGCTAAGGAAGTTGTCATCCTTTGTATTAGATCCCTTGGACTTCAAGCAACATCATGGGAAGCTTTTGTCTGTGTCATCTGCTGATGTGGTTGAAGGACTTCTGAGTGTTTTGGTTCAGTTCTATGACCTTCTTTACCGATGCTTCACTTTTCCTAATTATCAGCTTGTGCCTATGTTAGAGGAGTATGCCCATCTCTTGGGAATACTCGTATCTGACAAAGTACCCTTAAGTGGATTAGAGGAGATTCCCATATCTCATATCATAGTTGAAGCTCTTCATCTGAAGAAATCTGAGATTGATGCTCATTTGGTGAAGAAAGAAGGTATTATGGGGTTGACTTCTGAGTTCCTCATTGGTAAAGCTATTGTCTTTGCTCAAGCCGGTAGTATGGATGCTTTTGAAGCCATCTTTGTATTGCTCATCTATGGTCTAGCTTTGTTCCCTAACATTGACGATTTTGTTGATGTTAACGGCATTAGAATCTTCTTGATTAGGAATCATGTTCCTACTCTGTTGGGTGACATATATTTCTCTTTGCGTTTAAGGAATTCTAAAGGTGGTGGGACTATTGTATGTTGTGTTCCTCTTCTGTACAAGTGGTTTATTTCACACTTGCCTCAGACGCCTACTTTCTTGGGGAACAAACAATGTATACAATGGTCTCAAAGACTTATTCTCTCACTAATGATGATATTGCTTGGTATGACTCTGCATTGGGTAGCTTGGATATTATTGATAGTTGTGGTGATTTTTCTAATGTGCCCCTCATTGGTACACAAAGAGGAATCAACTACAACCCTACTTTGGCTCGTCGTCAACTTGGGTTCCCCTTGAGAGATAAACCTAATAACACTCAGTTAGAAGGTATTTTCTATCAAGAGGGTAAAGATCCCCAACATTTGAAGAAGAAGATGATACATGCCTGGCTTAATATGCATAGGAAAGGAAGATCTGAGCTTGGTCCGTGCAACTTTGTAGCTTTGGAAGCTTACACTATTTGGGTGAAGAAGAGAGCTTTGGAGTTGAAGATGTCGTATGCTTGTGAAGGACCTATGTCTTTGATTATGGATGAGCCATCAACTCTCCCTAACCAAGATGTAGAGGAGTTGGAAGACGCACTCACCAAGATGAAGCAAGAGAGAGACTTATGGGAAGAGCGGTTTCATGCTTTAAGCTGAAAGCATGAGGAGTTGTAACTTGAGTCGAAAGACAAAGACGCAGTTAATGAACTTCTCGAAGACCGAGCAGTGAAAAGACAGAGAGAGCCACAGGGTTTACCTTCCTCTAGTATGCCTCAGCCTTCCGGTGCTTAGAAGAAGATTGTTGATCAGCTTGTCCTTGAAAAGGCTCAGATGAAGACATCATTTGAGCCTGAGATTCGACGCATCCGAAGGAAGTACGCACCCGCGGCCAGATTATCTGATATCGTTGCTAGGGGATCCTTAGGATGATTAGTTTCATTTTCTCCTGTATTTGTATTTTGGTTTCTGAAATTGTACTTAGTGTAATCCTTCCAAAATTTATGAATAAAAAGAGATTTTATGGTCAGTCAAATTTTTACTATTTAAATATGTGTATTTGCAAATAGAACTTCATATGTTCCTTAAAATTAAACAAACAAAAACATTGCATTTCATGCATCATTTGCATAGTAGGTTTTCTTCTTCCAGATGTCTTATCGGTTATTCTTTTGTGCTTCAACCAAGATGACTCACCGATACCACACTCTCGCTAATCAACTGAAGATCATGGAAGACTTAAAGCAAGATAACAAGGAGATGAAGGATGAAATTGATAGGTTAACGACATTGATGGAGTCTGTCATTACTGCTCAAAATCAATCTTCACAAACTCCTGCAACTCCTCACTAAAGGATTGTCATTTCTGAGGCTGCTACCTCGACTGTTCCAGTTGCTGCCAGCCAATATGGTCCTTCTATGCTTGATGGATTCCCTTGGGGGATGCCATAAAATTTTATGCCTAAAGGGTATGAACCCACCTTTGTTTCTCTGTCGGCATCTAGCCCGGTCATGTTAGTGCCTCCTCCAGTTGTTCATACTTTGCCTCGTGTTGAGGATACCATCTACCACTCTGAGCCATCTGAGGGTCCAGACGTATATAAGAAAATGGACGAAATGAAGGATCAGTTCCTCGAGCTGCGTAAAGAGTTGAAGACTCTGAGAGGAAATAACTTGTTTGGGAAGAGTGCTACTGAGCTCTGCCTAGTGCCTAATGTGAAAATCCCGATGAAGTTCAAAGTCCCCGACTTTGAAAAGTATAAGGGAAATACTTGTCCGCTAAGCCACCTTGTGATGTACGCTAGAAAGATGTCAACTCAAACTGATAATGATCAGTTGCTGATTCACTACTTCCAAGACAGTTTGACTGGTGCTTCTTTGAGATGGTATATGGGGTTAGACAGTGCAAGTGTTTGTACTTTCAATGACTTAGGCGAGGCCTTTATCAAATAATACAAGTATAATATGGACATGGCGCTTGATAGAGACCAGCTGAGGTCTATGTCTCAGAAAGATAAGGAGACGTTCAAAGAGTATCCCCAAGGTGGAGAGAGCTTGCTGCCCAAATAAGTCCATCATTGGAAGAGAAAGAGATGACGAAGATCTTCTTGAAGACGCTGAGCTCGTTTTATTACGAATGTATGATTGCCAGTGCACCCAATGACTTTACCGAAATGGTAAACATGGGGATGAGGTTAGAAGAAGGAGCCCGTGAGGGACGTTTGTCTAAAGAAGAAGCATCGTCTAGCAAGAAGTATGGAGGTAGTTTCTCCAAGAGGAAGGAGGGAGAAACTAATTCAGTAACTATGGGGAGGCAGAGGAGGCCTAATGTCAGGAAGAGTTCTCAACCTCATCAACATCAACATCAAGTTTCATATGTGATTCCTGTATTTTCCAACAATTCTAACAATCAATCAGTTTTGATTCAACAACAACGTCAACAACAATCGCAACAAAGAACCAACTACAACAAAAATAATTAAAAACAAAACTTTGAGAGGAAGAAGGTCTCCTTTGACCCTATTCCTATGTCGTATGCAGAATTAACCTCATTCAATCCAGAAATCCTCCACAGATTCCTGAGCCACTTCCATGGTGGCTCAAACCTGAACTTCGTTGTGCTTTTCATTAGGGAGCCCCTGGCCACGATATAGAGAACTTCTATCCGTTGAATTATGAAGTGAAAAAACTTGTGAAGAGTGGGATGGTGTCCTTTGAGGACCGAGCGCCTATGTGAAATATAATATGTTGCCTGCTCATGGTACTGCTTCTGTTAACATGGTAGATGGTTGTCCTGGTGAGTACAAGGTTTATGATGTTCGCCATATCAGATAATCTTTGGTGGCAATTCATAAGGATATCTGTTTGGTCAGTAACTGTGAGCATGACCATGATGGTTGTGTGATATGCAGTGTGAGCCCTCGTGGATGTGTTATTGTCAAGAGGGATATTCATAGGTTGATGGATGAAGGACTTATTCAGATTTGCCAGTCAAGAGATATTGATGATGTAAATGTAATTGTGCCAGTATTCAAGACCCCTGAGCGGGTAGTTATTCAGTTTGATATTAGCAACAACAACAATAGCAATAGATCGGTATCATCGTTGGTAATATAGTTAGTAGGCCCTGTTCCGTATGCATCCGATAAAGTTGTGCCTTATCAGTATAACGCCATGATGATTGAGAATGGTCGAGAGGTTCCTTTACCAGTTGCAGACTCTGTGGTAAATATTGCTGATATTGCAAAGGTGACCCGTAGTGGTCGTGTGTTTGGTCAAGTTTTCCCAAAAGTAGTAGAAGATGTTACAATAAGTAAGAAAGCAGGGATTCCAATGGAGAATCCGGTTAGTGCTCCAGCGTTTCAGTCTGGTGAGTCCAGCAAATTGAAGACAAATGATGATGATGAAATGCTAAAATTGATAAAGAGAAGTGAGTTCAATGTGGTGGAGCAGCTGCTTCAAACCCCGTAAAAGATCTATGTGTTGTCGCTACTAATGAATTCTGAAGCACATAGGGAGGCATTGCAGAAAGTGCTTGAGCATGCTTACGTTAAACATGATGTAACTGTGGATCAGTTTGACCACATTGTTGCCAACATCATTTCTTACAAGAATTTGAGTTTTTGTGATGAAGAGCTTTCTGAGGAAGGTAGAAATCACAATTTGGCACTCAATATTTCAATGAACTGCAAAGAGGACGCTCTGTCCAATGTTTTGGTCGATATTGGGTCATCACTGAACGTGCTTCCAAAGTCAACTTTTTCCTGGATTTCTTATCAAGGCGTCCTAATGAGATACAACAACGTGATTATTAAAGCGTTTGATTGTTCCCGTAAAACTATCATTCGTGAAGTGGACCTTCCAATTAAGATAGGTCCGAGTGATTTCCAAATTATTTTCCAGGTAATGGATATTCACCCAACCTACAGTTGTTTATTGGGAAGGTCATGGATTCATGAAGCAGGAGCAGTGACGTCTACTCTACACCAGAAATTGAAATTTGTGAAGAACGGCAAACTTGTCGTTGTTGGTGGAGAAAAGGCACTTCTGGTGAGCCATTTGTTATCCTTTTCTTATGTTGAAGTTGATGAGGAGGTTGGAATTCTGTTCCAAGCCTTGTCTATTGCTGAAGAGAAGAAAATTGGAGCACCTATGTCCTCTCTAAGGGATGCACAAAAGGCTATTGAGGCTGGCAACATTGATCAATTGAGCCGTATAATAGAGATTGGTGAGAACAAGAATAGGGCTCGATTGGGATTTCAATCAGGGTCGGTCAATGTCAAAATTGAATATGTGCAACCGAGTTTTCGCAGTTGAGGGTTCGTTCATGGGAATGATCAACACTCAGTTGTTGTGACTGAGGATGGTGACGATGAAGACGAAACTTGCGCCAACTTTGTGACACATGGCCAGACTTGAAACAATTGGGTTGCTGTTGATGTTCCTACTATTGTTCATCGTTCTAAGTAACTTGTTTTTCATTTTTTAGAAAAATCCTTCTCCTATGCCTAAGGGAGAAGTGAACATTGTCGGGCATTTCTACTATCATCAATAAAATGCAATTTTATTCATCCACATATTTGATCTTTTATTTTTACTTTTTGCTTTTCTAAAAATGGTAATCACAAAAAACATAAATAAATAATAATAATATCCCATCTGCATAATATTTGGTCACAATTCACTTCTCTAAAATCAAAATATCAAATCATTATGCAGGTTGGTTCTCAAACCCATTAAATACAATGATCCTACTCCCTCTTCAAACTTTGATTTCCCTGTGTTTGAGGCTGAGGAAGAAACTGATAATGAAGTATCTGATGAATTATCTCATTTGCTTTAGCATGAGGAAAAAACCATTCAACCATTTGAAGAGCAAATTGAATTAGTCAACTTGGGTTCTGAGGATGACGTGAAGGAAGTCAAGATTGGGTCTCAACTGTGTTCAGAGGCTAAGAAGGGGTTGATTGATCTTCTTCGAGAATATTCTGATATGTTTGCCTGGTCCTATCAAGACATGCCTGGTTTGGATGATCATGGAGCATAGATTGTCGTTGAAGCCAGAATGCCCGCCGGTCAAATAGAAATTGAGAAGGACTCATCCCGATATGGCAGTAAAGATCAAAGAGGAAGTGCAGAAGCAGATTGATGCAATTTTCCTTGTTACCTCTGAATATCCGCAGTGGGTGGCCAACATTGTGCCTGTTCCTAAGAAAGATGGAAAAGTCTGCATGTGTGTTGATTATAGATATTTGAACAAAGCTAGTCTGAAAGATGATTTCCCTCTGCCACACATTGATATGTTGGTAGACAATACAACTAAATTCAAAGTCTTTTCGTTTATTGACGTATTTTCCAATTATAATCAGATCAAGATGGCACCTGAAGATATGGAGAAGACCACATTCATTACACCCTAGGGAACATTCTGTTATAAAGTGATGCCTTTCGGTTTAAAGAATGTCGGTGCAACATACCAGAGAGCTATGACCACTCTTTTTCATGATATGATGCATAAAGAGATTTAAGTTTATGTTGATGATATGATTACCAAATCAAGTGATGAAAAAGAACATGTTGAGCATTTGTTGAAGTACAAACTCCGCTTGAATCCCCATAAGTGTACTTTTGGTGTTTGTTCTGGTAAGTTGTTGGGCTTTATTGTCAGCGAAAAAGGTATTAAGGTTGATCTTGCCAAGGTCAAAGCAATACAAGAATTGCCTACGCCCAAAACTAAGAAGCAAGTCAGAGATTTTCTCGGCCGCTTAAACAATATCTCAAGATTTATATCGCATATGACTACCACATGTGCACCTATATTCAAGCCTCTTCTGAAAGATCAGTCTTATGATTGGACCAAAGATTGCCAGAAATATTTTGAAACTATCAATGAGTATCTACTTGAGTCTCCGATTCTGTCTCCGTCTGTTGAAGGAAGACCCTTGATCATGTATTTGAATGTGCTTGAAGAGAGCGTAGGTTGTGTTCTTGGTTAGCAAGATGAATCTGGAAAGAAAGAGTATGCAATTTACTACCTCAGTAAGAAGTTCACCGACTGTAAGACTCACTATTCTATGCTTAAAAAGACTTGTTGCACATTGGCTTGGGCTGCTAAGCGTCTGCGCCAGTATATGTTAAATCACACTACTTGGTTGATATCTAAAATGGATCTAATCAAGTACATTTTTGAGACGCCTGCTTTAATTGGGAGGATTGGCAGATGTTGTTATTCGAGTATGATATTGAATACCGATCTCAAAAAGCAATTAAGGATATCATCTTGGCTGACCATTTGGCTCACTAACCTATTGAAGATTATCAGTCAGTGCAGTATGATTTTCCTGACGAAGAGATTTTGTACTTGAAGATGAAAGATTGTGATGAACCATTGCTTGAAGAAGGGCCAGAACCCGGTTTCCATTGGGGCATGGTATTTGATGGAGATGTTAATTCGTATGGTAATGGCATTGGGGCAGTGATTATTACTCCTCAAGGAACTCATTTTCTGTTTACAGCAAGATTGACCTTCAAGTGTACAAACAATATGGCTGAGTATGAAGCTTGCATTATGGGGTTGAAGAGGCCATTGATCTCAGAATCAAGTATCTTGACGTCTATGGATATTCATCTTTTGTTGTGAATTAGATCAAAGGTGAATGGGAGACGAATCAACCCAGTTTGATACCATATAGAGACTATGCGAGGAGGATTTCAACTTTCTTTACAAAGGTTGAGTTTCATCATATCCCTCGAGATGAGAACCGGATGGCAGATGCTCTTGCAATGTTGGCTTCAATTATTGTAATGAAATTTTGGAATGAAGTTCCTAATTTGACTGTGATGCATCTTGATAGGCCAACTCATGTGTTTGTGGTTGAAGAGGTCAAAGATGAAAAGCCATGGTATTTTGATATTAAGTGTTTCCTCTAAAGTCAGATTTTACCCGCCTGAGGCATATTTTAAAGATAATAATACTTTGAGAAGATTAGCTGATAACTTCTACCTGAATGGTAATGTGCTTTACAAGAGAAACTTCGATATGGTCTTGCTCAGATGTGTGGATAGACACGAAGCAGACTTATTGATGACTTAAGTCCATGAAGGTTCCTTTGGTACTCATTCCAGTGGACATGCTATGTCAAAAAAGATGTTAAGAGCAGGTTACTATTGGCTGACAATGGAATCTGAGTGTTGCAAGTTTGTGAAGAAATGCCATAAGTTTCAAATTTATGCAGATAAGATTCATGTTCCTCTGACACTATTGAATGTTATTTCCTCTCCATGGCCCTTCTCCATGTGAGGAATTGATATGATTGGTATGATTAAGCCCAAACCTTTGAACGGCCATCGTTTTATTCTGGTGGCTATTGACCACTTCACAAAGTTGGTTGAAGCGGCATCGTATGCAAATGTAACAAAGTAAGTTGTTATGTGGTTTATCAAGAATCAGATTATATGTCGTTATGGTATGCCGAGTAAGATCATTACTTATAATGGATCTAACTTGAACAACAACATGGTGGAAGCTCTTTGCAAAGACTTCAAGATTGCACATCATAATTCTTCACCTTACAGACCCAAGATGAATGGGGTTGTTGAAGCTGAAAACAAGAACATAAAGAAGATCATTCAGAAGATGGTGGTAACCTACAAAGATTGGCATGAGATGCTCCCATTTGTTTGCATGGGTACCGTACATTCGTCCACACTTCAATAGGGAAACCTCTTTCTCTCTTATTTATGGTATGGAATTTGTGCTCCCCGTGGAGGTTGAGATCCCATCACTGTGTGTCTTGATGGAAGCCAAGTTGACTGAAGCTGGATGGTGCCAAACCAGATATGATCAATTGAATTTAATTGAAGAGAAAAGATTGACTACCATGTGTCATGGTCAGTTATATCAGCAAAGAATGAAGAAGGCATTTGATAAGAAGGTCAGGCCTCGTATGTTCAGAGAAGGTGACCTTATGCTCAAGAGTATTCTATCTTTCAAACCAGGTGCTAGGGGAAAATGGACTCCTAATTATGAAAGCCCATATGTTGTTAAAAGATCCTTTTTAGGTGGTGCTTTGATTCTTACAACTATGGATGGTGAAGAGTTAACTCGTCTTATGAATGTCGATGTAGTCAAGAAATACTTCGTCTAAAAAGGAAAAGAACAACTCGCCAAGTTGAAAACCCGAAAGGGCGACTTAGGCAAAAATGAGCGTCTCGGTGGATTGAAAACCCGCATGGGCGATCCAGGCAAAAGTTAGAGACATAAAATAGAAAATTTATCCCGCTAGATTGAGTACCCCACCTTGGGGAAATCTAGGCAAAAGTTAGGGATTATGTCAAGTAACTTCATTCGGTTGGTCCTAATCATTGAAGCAGTTTTGAGCAAGTCGTTTGGTGCTGATTCGTCACTCTCAACCAAAGCCAAGAGCATAATGGATATTGAAGTGGGTAGGGAGAGTAGTGATCATTGTATTCAATGTATCCCTTTTCCATGTAAATTACCATTTTTCAACTTTTGTAAAGATCTATGAAGTCTTGTTATTTACACACTACCATTCTATTAAATAAAGTTGAGCTTTTTATCCAATTGTTTATACTCTTATTTATTTCAGCTAAATAAAATTGAATTTTAATGATGATAATTTTGAAAGGAATTAATGAATTAAAATCATTTTTTTCTTAAGAATATAAAAGCAATTACTTTAAAAGCAATCGATCTCAGCAAAGAATATCAACGGCAGTCTGAAAACAGGTAAGTCTTGACATGTGAAGCCTTGTTGGTTTTCCACAAGCAGTTGGTTTGGTGATAATTCCCAAACGATTTATCATTTATTCCCTAGTAGAGTGGAGTTGGTAATCGGTCCCTTTTGCAAATTTTTCCAAAGGAGTTTAAGGCTCACATCCTCAGCAGTTTGTCTAGATCCTCTGTGCAGAGTTTCCCCCCCGGTGGAATTCATCCTCAGATGCAACAATATTGGTTCTGAGCAGTATTTGATTTGGTCCCCTGCGAGGTTGTCTCTCATTTGATATGGTGTTAACCTAAAATTCTCGCAGAGTTGAATCCTCAGCAAATTTTCTCTCTCTCCCCAGCTAGGGTTGAGTTATTCAGAACCATATTATTTGTGTTCAACCTTAGCATCTTTTCTCCAATCAGTGTTTCCATCTTGTTGAGATTGGCCGAGTGTCGTAGTGGTGATTCAAATCTGTGATATTTATATCCTTTGTGATTGTTTTGTCAGCATAATCATCAATCATATACATACACATTCATACATCAGATATTTCATTATGCATTTTATTGCATTTGATTCCTTATTTCTGATCCCCTTCTATGGTGATATTATTTCCCTATGCAGATTTGGTGTGTCTGTCCTCCTATATTAGTAGAGTGTCAGCCCCTTAAGCAGAAAGAGTTTAACCTTTCTCATTCCCCGCTGAGTTATTTCCTCGTGGATGTTTATTATTTCAATTTCCTCCCCGGTTAATTATCTGGATGGAACCGCTTCCCTTGAGTTACATCCTCATTTGGGTTGAGTCCTTGTTTGACTGTTTCTTTCTAGCTCTTACCTAGATAGATACTTTTGGTCCCTTAAGAGTCTATTACCCAGTAACTGGTAATATTCTTCTCAATTTTTTAGTACGTTACTTTTACCCAATACCCGGTAGAATGTAATCTATTCCCTTTGTTTTCCCCAACAGATTCGTTTTCACGTTTCCCTCGCTGAGTCTATCCTTGATATGTTCATCTTAACTGATGACGAATATTCTCTCTTTGTGGTTTTCTACCCAGTAAAAGGGTAGTTGTAATCCTTATTTCCTTCGCCAGAGAGTTAATCCTTGATATGTTCATCTTAACCGATGACGGATTTTCTCCTCTTTTTGGTATTCTATCCAGTAACTAATAGATATAAATCCTACTTCTCCCCTTCATAGTTAATCCTTGATGTGTTCATCCTAACCGATGACGAATTTTCTCCCTTTGTGGTTTTCTACCCAGTAACAAGTAGTTATAAATCCTGCTTTCCCCTGCTGCGTCTATCCTTGATATGTTCACCCTAACTGGTGACATATATTCTCTTTTTGGTATTCTATCCAGTAACTGATAGATGTAATTCCTATTTTTCCCCGGCAGTTTATCCTTGATATGTTCATCCTAATCGATGATTGGTATTCTTCCTTTTGATTTTATCCTTGATAGGTTCACTTTAACCAGTGACGGATATTCTCTCTTTGGTCTCCTGCCAAGTAACAGGTAGTTATAAATCCTATTTTTCCCATCAGGTCATTCTTACTCAGTAACCGGTAACAAATACACCTCCTTTTTCTCAACGAGTCATCCTTGATATGTTTACCCTAACCGATAACGGATGTCCCTATATCAAGGTATATTATCTTCCTATCCAGTAACTGGTAATAGATATTATACTTCTGGTACTCCTATGTTAAAGTTCATTCTTCCCCAGTTGGGTTTGAGCGCGTATTTCCTTACTGAAGTCGCCAATCCCTTGTTTGGTTCAGGTATTTCAGTTTTGTTCTGATCTACCCGTTTCTCCTGCAGATTTTCCTTATCCATAACCGAGTCCTTCCATTGATTTATTTTCATGGAATTCCTCTTATGTATTCAGCAGTTTTTAAATCGTAGCTTGGCCTACGCACAACTGTTTATCCCCAGAGTCTCTGTCGCCCCAGTGAGTGTTCCTTATGGAATGCATTATGCTCCTGTGGACTTTCAGTCTCTCCGAATTCTTTTCCTTTGTGGCAATATTTTCCCCATAGAGATTATTTTCAACATTCATATCTTATGCATCATGAGTTTATACGAATATTTTAACCTTCATATCCTCATTCAGAATTTCCTTAAATAGGGGCAGTTGTAAGACCCCAATTTTGACCTTAAGATCTCTCATGCTATCTCACCATTTGCATTGGCTTTGGGATCACTCCTTGGTATCCTCCTTACCCCTCATTCATTGGGTTTGCTTTGGGAGAGGTCACCAAGAACATTTTATTGTATCATACTTTGTTTGTCATTATTTACTAACCAGAATGACAAAAATATGTCAATGTATAGTTTGTTGCTTTTGTAGGTAGTGTATGTGTGCACCCATGCTCCATCAAGCTCATATCTAGGGTTTAAGACCCTAAATGCAAGGAGATAAATAAAGAGATGGTTTACATTGAATCTAGACATCATATATGGATCCCTATGGTCTTCATATATCATTTTGATCAAGAGTTCATCAAGAGTTTGAAGCTTGTTTGCCTTGGAAGCCCTAATTCATCTAGGTATCTTGTGTGACTTCCTCAGCAAGTTTCTTCACCATTTGATCAAATATATCAAGGTGTAATTCATATTACATAATATTATGCATATATTATCCTCCATGAGTCCCAAATATCAAGATAATGTCAAGTTTCCAAGTTGGTTCATGGTGGTTGACCAGAGGAAGACAACTGGTCAAAACTGGGGTTCCCTAGACCCTATCTCCTGTAATGTTTGTCATATGAAAATGATTCCAAGAGAAACGT
Source organism: Lathyrus oleraceus (assembly GCF_024323335.1). Taxonomy (NCBI): domain Eukaryota; kingdom Viridiplantae; phylum Streptophyta; class Magnoliopsida; order Fabales; family Fabaceae; genus Lathyrus; species Lathyrus oleraceus. Next base: position 310,327,359 of record NC_066580.1, read on the forward strand.
TACTCCTTATGACACTCCAAACAACTTTCATGTTGACGTCAAGATCTAGTTTTTCATGGAAAGTCATTTTTATGGTGAAAGATTATCGGTCATTTTGTCTGAACCCTAGTTAGGAAGTCAACTTCCAAGGACCATAACTTCCTCAATTTTTATGAGATGAAAGCCATTCAAATTCCATAATCAAATTAAATATTTCCTTTTCAAATTTTAGGTTTTTAATAAGTTCAAATTCAACTTGAAAATGCATGTTCCAAGAGGAAATATTATAGGTCATTTTAGGTCATTACCATTGAACAAGTGATATTCCTCAACTTCTAAAATGCATAACTCCTTCATGAAAAATCCAAATGAGGTCATATTTATGACCAAATTTAATAGGTTTGAAAGATCTACAACTTTTATGAAGGAATGTTTTCCATTTTAAGTCCATAGAAAAAGTTATTCAAGGTGGAATAAGTGAACATTTGGTTTGGTACTTAGAAAATTTTCAAATATGTTTGATTTTCCAAAGTTCCGCCTCAAACTTCATTATGATCCAAGCTTCAAATGGAAAAGTGTTCGACATGAAAGTTGTTCCCCTTGATCTCACATTTCCGAAAAGTCTAAGATCACCTCATTTGGCCAAAGAATGAAGGACTTGCGCATGGGTTCTTTTCAAGGGACCAATTGGATGAATTTCACCTTCACATTTCAAATTCAAATGCATGGCCACATGACATGATTTCAGCATGATACACAAGCATTTTTGGACCTGAATACATCACTTGATAGGCCTCCCACACGCCCATGCAAGCATGCAATGAAAATTGCTAAATTTGGAAAAATTTGGAAGTGTGTGGAAATGAATCACATTGGCTATAAATCCAACCCTCATGGCTCAGAATTAAGGACCTCATGCCCAAGCTTTAAACCTGCAATCCAAACCCTCACCATTAAAGGATAGTCTTGAAGGTTTTCATTTGAAAATCAGGCTTCAAATCTCATTCTGTTTTGAGATTGAAACTCCAAGAGTCCAAGCCTCTCTTTGATCTTAATCACCTCCTACAAGCTTGTGAAGCCAAGCTAAGCACAATTGGGATTAAGATCAAGCAAGGTTTAAGCTCCTTCGAAGGTAATTTTTCAGAATTTTCATCTCTTCGATTCTTCCTCAATTCTTCACTATTCTTTGTGATTTTTGGTTTGCTGAAGTCCTACCAATGTAGGCAACAAGATTGAGTTACTTTGAGGTCAAATCGAAGCAACTGAGTTCATGATCCTCAAAATTCAAATCCCTGTATCTTTTTATATACTTGGAATTGAAGCAAATTGAGGCCAGATTCGAGCTCTTGTTCATTTTTTCTTTAAATCCACGTCCTTGTTTTTCATTTTGGTGGTGGTTGGTGGTGGACCAGTCCGGTGAGGTCCACCGGAGAAGACAACCGAAGCCCTAGCTTCGGTGGTGTGGTGGCATGCTCTTATCCATCAGATCTTCTCCCCATCTTCTAATCCTGGCCATCGCTTCTGATTACCACGCGTATACACGCATTGACTGTGGTACATGATGGAGCGTGCGTTTTGGCCATCAGATCTGCCACCTCAATTAATGAGGGAGATCTGATGGCCCTTGTTTTTTTTTTGTATTTTCTGATTTTTCATTTAATTGCTTTATATTGTTTAATTCATAATAATTTCATTTTTAATCCAAAAAATATGGGACTTTCACCAAAAATCTTTAAATATTTTATCTTTAATTTTCTGAATTAAAATTATTTTTTGGATTAATTTTGATATTTTTCATGAATTAAATGTTTTTCTGTATATTTTTAATTGTTTAAGAATACTTTTGACTTTTCAAAAATAATGAATTTTTTTGTCTATGGTCCTTTGACCTTTTTTGACTTAGGATAAATCTCTTAGCCATTTATTTGGTGTTTTGAAGAGGTTTTAGGTTTTGACCAAACTAATTTGTATATTAATGCATTTTTAAATTGATTTTTAATTGATTAATTGTGTAAAAATTATGTTGAGTCATTTTTGATGGTCTTGTGATGTTTGACTATTTGTTTTGGCCTTGGTCAAGGTTGATTTGACTTTTGTTGGATTAAAATCATTGAATTTAGGGGATTGATGAAATGTACATTTCATTTCCCAAAATGAATGAATGATTTTAATTTGATAAAATTCCTCCCATGACCAATTTGTGTTACTCTCATCCCCCCCCCCCCCCCCCCCTTCATCTTCATTCCTATTCTTTCCCATTACTTTCATTGACCAATGAAATCTCAAATATCCTAAGACTAATTGGTTCATCAATGACCTTGTGTCAGATAAACCAGTACAAGTATGGATGAGATAGGTTCATCCCTCTTGATCTTTTCTTTTAGTGTGTGGTATGTTTTAGGAGGTTGGTTCATTATACCAAATCTCTAACATGCATTAACACCTAAATTTTTATTGGCCGGCCTCAGATAGTTGTGACGTCTACATAAGTCCAATTACGATTTCTTAACATAGAGCTAAATTTGACCCCCAAAGGCATATCATTCTAGTAAGTGAGATTGTAAGTCTCCCATCTTTCATGGTATTGTGTGGAAACTTGTCCTTTTTTCCTTCCTATGGAAGATGTATTGGTTGAAGGATCCATGCTTGTGAATAGATGGTTGTGTGTTCTCCAAAGAATGACTTAATCAATTAAAAAGAAAAACACTACTAACATTCAATTAATCTTGACTAACATTTGAATAACTCTTATTAATACTGCTTTACTTTCAAGTTATTTACTTTATGCAATTTAATTTCTAGTCATTTATCATTCATTTCCATTTACATTTCATTTAACTTATTTATGTTTATGTCATTTTCACTTTGCTCATTTGAGCCATATCTTGTATATATTTTGTTTGTGCATTTTGATTTTTGTTTGTGGTCTTAGGACCTTAAAACACCTAATAAACAACAAAAAGCCTAAAAAATGTTTGGTGAGCTATTGATCTTGATTTGAACTTCTGGACTTAGAACTAGGAAACATCCCCTATGCAAAAAGGACTTGGTCAATGCCAACATTATGAAATCAAGTTATTGTGAATTGAGCCTTCATTTGATGCAAGTCTTGGGATATGTTTGAGTTCATCTGCTACATTGTCTTGGTGCAAACTATTATTTTGATCTTGTGTCTAATGCTTTATTCTGAGTTGATCAATGAGTATTTCATCTGGTACATGAGAAGACAAATAAGACTGCTAGCTATGGGATTGGCTTACTTGGACCTGGCTATCTTGATTCGATGCCTTGATCTTCATGATGTCTGATATTGATAATTTCATGATTGATTATTGCTTGATTCAAAGTCCAAAGGGAAAATGGGTTTCTATATGACATTCTTGTCTGTTGGATTGCATCTCATTGATCATATCTTTTCAACTCTTAACTTTTAATTTTATGCTTAGGATTAGTCTCTTCATCTCCTCTCACTTCTTAAATTTCAAAATCTATCCCCTTTTTCAAAAACTTTATTTGCTTGTAATTTCAAACTTATACCTTATTTCAAGTAGAAACTTTGGCCTTATGCCATTGAATTTTTGAACTTTTTTTTTTAAATCAAACTTGTAAATAAATCTAATCATATTGACTTAAAATTTCAAAAGACGAAAAGAACTAACAACTCCATTCAAACCTTTCGCCCTCTGTGACCTTCTCAATTAAATTTTTGTTAAAAAGCAATTCACCAACTTTGAAATTTTTACCACGAACTACGAGGTTTTGATCCCTCATTTTTATGTTCGTAGGCACAAGTCTGGAGGTCTTGTAAGACACAAAAATTTAATCAATGAATTCTTTTCTCATCCCCACACTCTATTTTTCTCAAACATCATTTTATACCAAAAACACATATACACATAAAAAGGGCTCCCTAGGAGTACCTAGGATACTTTGGGTGCTAACACCTTCCCTCTGTGTAACCAACCCCCTTACCTATAATCTCTGGCATTTTATTAGTTTTGATTTGAAAACTTCTTATCTTTGGGTTTTGTTCGTACTTTTCCCTTTTCTTTTGGAAACAATAAAAGTGTGGTGGCGACTCTGGTTTTATCGATGTTAAGTTTATCCATAGTTCGATGGTCATGAATTTACCGCTACAACAACTACCAAGAAGGTTTGCTCCAGAAATCATGTCGAAGATCAAAGAGGAGATCGAAAGGTTGATCAGGTATAAGTTCATTAGAACGCCCAGGTGTGTCAAGTGGTTAGCAAATATTATGTCTGTTATAAAGAAAAATGGAACTCGTAGAGTATGTATATATTTCAAAGATTTAAATAATGTTACACCTAGGGATGAGTACCCAAATTGTTTTCATAATCAAAGCTTAAGCCAAACTAGTTTTTGTAATAAGTTGGAGGAAAAAGGAGGTGATCAAGATCCTTCTATTCCATTCCCCGACTATTTGGATCTGAGTAGCCTTACTCGGTCATTTAAGTACTTTCCATCCGTCCAAAATACATTAACCTTATCTAAATCCTTTTACAATTAAGTATGAAAAGGTAGATGGTCTAGAGCCTTCTATTTCTCTTTTTGATTACTTGAATACAAGTTGACTTACTCGACCATTCAAGTAATTATCATCGAAACAAAACACTCAACAAATCAAACTTGTTTTCCGTCCTTGCGCACCTTCGAAAACATTTTCATGAACGAGTGTGCTTTATCCATATCCGACGTGAAACAGACAAAGACTTCCACCTCCAAGAGCTAGCAACAAGTAAAGTTTTAGTCACTCAATATGTTTACGGGATCACTCCTTAAAAGCAATTAACCCAGTAGTTATTTGTAAGCAGAACTACGTAGCTTTGAGTTCTCCATAGCACCTAGAGATACGTAGGAGCAGGATTTTGAAATCTTTTCAGGCACCCCTTTAATAAAAAATGATTTCTTTTCTTTCTTTTTCTTTCCCAGTAAGTCGAAGAAAACAATTAACATAGCTAACATTCAATCGCAAATCTAAATAAGAGGTTCCCATTGAGTACAATGGACGTGAGGGGTGTTAATACCTTCTCATTGTCTAACCGACATTCGAACCCAAATTTGGTTGTGACGACCATTTTCTTTTTTTCTTTTAAGTGTTTTATGGATATTTTCCCTTTCCTTAATTGGAATAAATAAAGTCCGATGGTGACTTTATTCGAACATCTTTTCCGCGAGCATGTTAGCGCTTTACGAAGGATCGTGTTTTTTTTAGATGTGACACTGCAACAAGGAAATATCATTTTCCTCTCCCTTTTAGATCAGATGTTGGAGAGGCTCGCCGGTGATGAGTACTATTGTTTTCTGGATGGATACTTGGGGTATAATCAGATTGTTGTAGCCCTGGAGGATCAAAAGAAAACAACATTCACATAACCTTATGGCATTTTTTCCTACCGAAGGATGTCATTTGGGTTGTGCAACGCCCTTGCTACTTTTCAGAGATGTGTGACATCCATATTCGCCGACATGCTTGAAAAGCGCATGGAAGTGTTTATTGATGACTTTTCTATTTTTGGTTCTTCTTTTAATAACTATTTACCTAACTTGTCTCTTTTCTTAGAAAGGTGACAACAACAAAACTTGATCTTGAATTAGGAGAAGTTCTATTTTATGGTACAAGAAGGTATATTTCTAGGTCACAAAATTTCCCACAAGGGAATAGAAGTCGACAAAGCAAAAATGGAGGTGATTGATAATATCCTACCACCTGTGAATGAGAAAGGGATAAGAAGTTTCTTAGGACATGCAGGTTTCTATCGCAGGTTCATAAGATATTTTTTCCAAAATTGCTAAACCTTTAACTAATATGCTTGTAAATCGATAAACCATTCACTTTTGACAAAGAATGTGTGGTTTCATTTGAGATTTTAAAGAGTAAGTTGGTTTCTGCACCTATTGTGATTTCCCTAGATTGGTCTCTCCCTTTTGAGATCACGCGTGATGCAAGTGATATTACAGTAGGGGTTGTGTTAGGACAAAAAAGATAAAATAGTTTTCATGTGATATATTATGCTAATCGTGTTTTGAATCACGCTCATATGAATTATGCAACTACTTAAATGAAGTTGTTAGTTGTTGTTTATGAGTTTGACATGTTCAGGTCTTACTTACTAGAGTGTAAAATAATTTTTTATACCGACCATGCTGCTTTAAAATATTTGTTTGTTAAACAGGAATCAAAGCCAATACTCTTGAGATGGATACTACTGCTTCAAGAGTTTGATCTTGAGATCCGAGATAAAAAGGGGTGTGAGATCACTGTTGCTAATCACTTGTCTCGCATGTCCCCGATTGAGGAAACAAAAGAGAAACACCCCATCTAGGATGCATTTGCTGATGAACGCATCTTGGCAATTATTGGTGTTCCATGGTTTGCAGACTATGCAAACTATTCGGTAGGTAGTGTGATACCTGATTATTTTGATATTAACAGGAAGAAAAAGTTTTTACATGATTGTAGGTTGAATTTGTGGGATGATCCATTCCTTTACAAAAGGGGATAGATGGATTAATCTATAGATGTGTCCTAGAAGGAGAGCATAGGGACATCCTCAAGACTTGTCATAACTCAGAATATAGAGGACATCTTAGTGGAGATAGGACAACAACCAAAGTTCTCCAGTCAGGATTATATTGCCCCAGTTTGTTCAAATACGCTCTCTTCATAGTTCAATAATGTGATAGATGTCAGAGGATAAGTAACATTTCAAAAAGGAACCATATGCCCCAAAATGCTATGTTGGAGGTAGAACTGTTTGATGTTTGGGGTATAGACTTTATGGGACTGTCTCCATCATCGTTTGGTAAGAATTACATTTTGGCGGTGGTTGATTATGTGTCTAAGTGGGTAGAAGATGTGACATTACCCACAAATAATGCTAAAGTGGCAGTAAAGTTTTTGAGAACTAATATCTTCGTAAGGTTCGGAGTTCCAAGGATGCTAATAAGTAATGAAGGTACACATTTCCTTAATCTCCTTATGGAAAACTTGCTTAGAAATTTTAATGCCAAGCACAAGATTGTCACTATATACCATCCACAAACAAGTGGGCAGGTGGAAGTTTCTAATAGGAAAATCAAGCAAGTTCTGGAAAAGACTGTGAGTGCCTCTAGAAAAGATTGGGCGACAAAGTTGGATGATGCATTATGGGCATACCGAACTGCGCTCAAAACACCCATGGGTATGTCTCCTTATTAGTTATTTTATGGAAAAGATTTTTATTTTCCCTTAGAACTAGAACACAAAGCATTATGGGCCTCAAAATTCCGCAATTATGATATCTCAAAAGCGGGTGATTCCATAACTCTTCAACTCCATGAGCTGGAAGAATTTAGGAACTAAGCTTATGAGAATGTCAAGATTTACAAAGTACAAACAAAAAAGTGGCATGAACGAAAGACTCAAAAAATGGAATTTTGGGAAGGACAGATAGTTCTCTTGTTTAATTCTAGGTTGAAGTTATTCCCTAGAAAGCTGAAGTCTAGATGGTCTAGCCCATTCACTGTCAGCAAAGTGTTACCGCATGGAGCAGTTGAGTTGGAGAATAATACCAATGGAGACACCTTCAAGGTTAATGGCCATAGGTTGAAACCCTATCACCAGAGATGGAAGAGTGGCATGGTGGAAGAGGTGCGACTCAGATCACCATAGACTGATCATACGTTTAGCTATGGACGTTAAAAAGTGCTTCTTGGGAGGAAACCAAAGGAAGGTAACAATAGTTTTATTTTCAATTATGTGGTTTACATTATTATTTTTCATTTTTTTAAGAGTTGTGTGTCGTAGAGCAAAGCAAAATGGGGAAATTTATCAAAGATAAGGCAAACCAAATTAAAGAATTTTTTTTTTTTTTTGCATTCTGCCCATACGCATATGACCCACCTCATACGCGCATGGGGATTCCCCGAATCCCCAAATTGCATGGTCCCTGCTCATACACGTATGGAGGTCCCCATATGCGTATGAGGTAGTTCAATGGTCACACAGAATTCTGAAGGTTAGGCCATAAGCATATGGCCAGGTGATTCGCGTATGCAACGGTCACCTGGAACCATACACATATGATATGTGATCCACTTTTTGAACTAGTTTTATCTTTTTCTCATACGCGTATGAGAGGTCTCATACGCGTATGGCCCTGGCAGCGCTCGTATAACACATGTATGAGGCGTAACAGGAACTATATATATATATATATTATATATATATATATATATATATATATATATATATATAAATATATATATATATATATATATATATATATATATATATATATTTTGACATTTTTCTACCATTTTCTACCTTTCCTCGTACGCACCACCCTTTCATCTTACAAATTTTTCTGAGTTCTTGTGTTTTCAAAGTTTTTTTTCTATGCTACAAGACATATCTGCTTAGTCAGATCCAGCCATTGGCTAAGGAGCTGATACTGGAGTTTTATGATAATGGCTACAGACCCCCCCCCCCCCCACTGAGGATATTGCTGCAAAGCCCAATTTAATCTCTTAGGTCAAAGGGAAGCAAATCCATTTTGACTAGAAGAAGGTGAACATGTTGCTAAAGATGAAGTTCGTGGAACCTAATTGTGAGTATTTGATGCAGAAGACAACATCTAAGATTGGATGGACATACCGAGCAATGTTGGAGCAGTTGGCATTATAAGGGAGAGATTGGCAGCCTGTATCCACTCCTATCCCTATGAAGATGGAAGTTGTTGACTTAGATGATTCCCTGAACGCGTGGACATACTTTCTACACCATACATGGGATACTAATCGGGATGAATCATAGCTTATTACTATGAGAGCTCTAGCTTTATATTTGATGTTGAACCGATGACCAGTAAACGTCGGGCGTATAATTTATGCTGACATGGATGAGATGGCCCAGAATACGAATAAGAAGTCTCTAGTACATGCTTCTGTCATCCTATTGTTGTGCAAGAAACTAGGAGTTAAGGAGTTTACAGATGGCCGCATTGTGAACCTGTCGTGGCCATTGGACGCTGGGTGGATTGCTAAGCACTCTAGGAGGGAAGCACAAGCTAAGGAGGTACCAGATACAGAGGAGCGTCCAACAGAGACTGCCAGAACCAGTAAACCTCATCCCCAACATATACTTGAGGGATTTCCTCTTGTTGAAAAGGATTCTTCGGCACACAGGGACTGAATGAGTATGTTCTGCTTTATGCAGGGTTTATGTGCGCACACTGGACTACCCGGGGAATTCTTATACTTTCCCTAAAGTGAGTTCGTCTTAACTTTTGGTTTTAGGATTGTATGTTCTTTATTTGCTTGTTTTCTGTTTATTTAGTTGTTTGTTCATTACTATTATATATATATATATATATATATATATATATATATATATATATATATATATATATATATATATATATATATATATATATATATATATATATATATATATTATATATTTCATTGTATTATTATTATTATTACATATCATGTGGATGAGATTGTTACATGTGTGAAGCCAAAACTCAGGCTTGAGGAAAAAGTAATAAGTTTAAGTAAGGAGTCGTCCTGTCTTGGCCACTAGGGTTCTCATCTCGTGGGGTCTTTGATGACGATTTCGCCTAAAGTAGATCAATTCAAAGAGTTTTCCATAAGAAGGTTGGCACTTCTTCATGATGAAAACTTGAATTTGGTCCATGACTCTAGGGACCTCTTCTAGAACCCCTTTAACTCAGGGTGACCTTATGTTTTCAACTTGTAGGGGTTATTACTAAGGTCTCGCCTAGATGAGACTTATCCCCAAGGATTACCGTAGGAAGGCTTGCTCCTTCTCATGGTAAAATAAGGGTATAGTCCATGACTATAGGGCTATGATCTTACCAAAAAACATTATATCCAACAAGTGGGGGATTAGGTAGTATACACCTATATCTGACATATCATCTACCCTTAACTAGGTCATGCTTACATATTACCTTACATATCCCGAAACCCGTTTTGGTTTCCCATGCCAATAATTTTCCATATCTATAAGGAACCTTCTTAAACAAGGTGTCCTTATATTTGACATTATCCTTAAACCCATATGTGGGTTCTATATTTGTCACAATCCCTGAACCTGTAAGGGTTTCCTTTTGTCAGTCATTATCCTTAAACCCATTTGGGGATTCCTTAGGTCTGTCTTTATCTCGACCCTACGTTATATTACATCCCAATAAAAAAGAATTAGCATACCTAAAAAATGAAGAAAAAATGTTTTTGCATACTCGTGCATTTGTATACATGCACATACATTTGCATAAGCTTTCCGCTTTCACCCTTATCAAACTGTCATCTAGCTAGCATACTTCTTGATACTCACAAACAAACTCGAAAGACGTCTCAAGAAACTATAGAGGGACTCAAGTGGGTCAAGTACCATTGAAGAGATAAGGTAACCCTTTGCTATGCCATCCACAACCTACCTAGAGCCTTAAATACAACCCTGGATGATTACCTCCACAATAAAGTCTACAATAGTATCTACTTCAGCAGAAGCCTCCTGCGCATCATCAATCACAACAAAGAAAGCATGGAAGCAAACTGGATCCAATACTAATGTCTCATGACTTACTCGGAGGCTCCCTAGTGAAGCTGCAATCACTTGATCTTACCGTTGGTCTAGATCCTACAAGTTATGAGCACAAAGCACAAGACCTACAGTTGACTTTAAAATGAGGAGTCTCATTGGTGAACCGTCACCCCTTTATCTTTACAAGTGCAAGAACGTCAAGAAGCATCCCCAAAGAGTAAGTGGATCAATAATGAAGCTCGTTCATAGGATCTAGACTTTATCATTGCTAGTTATAATTTCTTTTTTGCTAAGGGTTATTTGTATTTAAAATTTGTACTCTTTGAAAAATAATTTTCATAAAACGAGCATGCACGTTTTTTGAATCGATCCATTCGTTTTCACTCTTTCTTATGTCGTCATAAAAAAAATCAAAGTTTCCCATTTCGCTTTTACCTCTTAACAAACTTAAAAGGAGAATGATGTAATAAATAACTGAATTTGCTGACTATGCTTTTAATAGTAAGACTTGGATGAAGATGTACGACATTGTTTCACTTCCCAAACACTAGAGAAATAAGGAGTTAATCCATAGTCAACCCCCTTGAGCCTGAAGTTGGTGTTATTTTTATATTCATTAAAACCCTTAATCTTAACCAGGGACAAGGTAGTTGTTTAGTTAAGTCAATGATGCATTCTGACCTTAATTGAATTATTCCATCTAATCACATGAATAAGATGATCAAGCACATCCTCTTCCTCACATACGTCATCAAACATCGAGAAAGCAATGAAAATACAAAATCTTACAATAGCTAACATGGCAGTCACAACTTTCAAAATCAAAAGCAAAATCATAAGATTTGTTTTTAAAAAAAGCCCGCTAAGAAAAAGAAAAAAAACCTGAAAATTTGACTTAGGCAAAAGTTAGGGCATCATGTTTCAAAAAGAGCCCAATAAGTCAAAAACTAAAAAAGAGTTGACTTAGGAAAAAGTTAGGGCATCCCAATGGACCACAAATTCAAAAGAATTGGTCCATGCAAAATAAGGATTAAAAAGAAAAAAAGGAGACAAGCTTTAAGTGAAAGTAGGTGACTACCACCTTAAGAATCTCATCAATGCTTGGACCATTACATCTATCATCATTATCTATCAAAATTATCTTGCAGAAATGCATTTTGTTGAATTAATTGGATTTAGGAATGACGATCATCAAGGGGAAGGGTTGGGCCTTAATCAAAATTTGAGCCTTATAATCTTTTTGTTTCATAAACCATGAACCAGGCCACGTTATAATCTTCAAAAGTCATAATTGAAGCTAGGTTCACTATGAAAGCATACTCAACAAAATTTGCGTTAGACTGACTCCGAATGTTTCTTAAATCATCACTAACCACATATTCATTTGTGCCAACCTCATGGCCAGATATAATGTGTATACACCATATCCGTTTTCCATAACTATTTTCGATTTCAAAGACTTGCATCAGCATGACGTAAGAATTACTTTTCAAAAAGAACATTTGTCTCACAAATCAATACTTAGCACCAAGGAAATATCAACAATGGTCTGATCAGGGGCATACCACTTCGAGACATTACTTACTAGGGGCAAGTCACCTAAGGATCCTTCAATTTAGAGGAAAATTCTTATAATCATGGGCATATCATCTAAAGATCATGCTAACTAGCGGCAAGATGTCCCAAGATTTGACCCACCGATGTTGAATCACCTCTATGACCCTGATGATAAGGGGCGGACCTTTCAAGAGCTCATACTAGTGCAGGCCACCTTAGGAGCATAGTGGAGCAAACCCCTCAGAAAATAGGTTAGTCAGGGGCATACTTTTCAAAAGTTCAAATAATGGGGTAATTCATATGAAAGTCACATCATAGCATTGTGGAACTAAGTCTTTTTTCATGCAACTCTTCAAGGTCATAGTGACATGGGGATAATCATTCTAAGAATTGGTTAAGCACCAGATAATCAGAGGAATACCTTACAAGATTCAGATACCAGGGGAAGTCGGTTTTAGGGTCATATCACAACATGAAAAGATCCAAGTTTCTTTTCAGACAACCCTTCCAAGAATACATATAATAAGAGCAATACCCTCCAAGGTTCTATCGATCTGGGGCACACCACCGCAAGGCTTTATTGAAAGAGACCGCTTCAAAAGAACAGTTTATCAATGGAGAATCATTCCAAGGGTCGATTAGTTAATGAGAAATCTCAACAGTCATCAGGTTTGCAACGAATATCAGGAAGTCATGCTAGCTCAATACCCCACTTCCATTTTTTGACAAATAGCCTTGTAATACAAGTAACCTCTCTAAGCCTTGACAGTCCCTGACTCACCACATGGGCACTTGTTGAAACATTCAAATCATTTTCAGGCATTAATCATGTCGCTATGCTCTAGCATCAAACCATCCATATCATATCATTCTTATAGCATATTCCCATAGCACGAATCTAACATCTACAAAAGCTCAACCTCACTTGGAACCTACATCCAAAAAGCCCAACCTCATTCGATATTCACCATAACAGACCAATTTTGATTTGTATCTCACAAAAGCCCAACCCTACTTGGCACTCAATACCTATAAATGGCCCAATCTTCAGCGACGCAATCCAAGACTAATACATGCGCACACAACATCACATTCATTAATCATATCATGCATAACATATCTTAGAATGTGGAGCATTACGTCATCTAAACTCTAAACATGCATACATGACATAGCATAATATGCATACATAGATACATAACATAGGCTAAGACTCAGAACTCATCATAAGAGTCTAGATCAATCCTTAGCTTAGTCGGTAATAGATCTTTGACCAAGCTTATCCTAAAGCTTTTCTCGCTATACATCCTAGTAAGGCGATCTTAAGGATAATCCCCCAACAAGTATCCTTGGAACTCATTCCCCTAACAAAAAATACTTAGCAACATTATCCCTAACATGATTGAATGATATACAATTCCCTCACCAGATCCTTGCAGGGATTTCTCAGGACTTTCCCCGACACCCGTGCTCCTTAGGGAACCTCTCCTAGAAGCCTATTTCCCAGAAGACATTCATCTTATGTGACACCACTCTTCCCTAGTAGAAACATCGAGTTATTCTATCAATCTCCTTTTTACTCCACTTTTCTCAGAGAACTCCCAACATAAGTTTTTTCTCTAATGAAAGGTTGACTTAAAAGTTCCCACGTGATCCCAATAGAGATCTCTCCTTAATTATAAAAGTACCTTGATACGTTTTTGTTTTTATTCTTACACCATCATTCCCTTTGGTTCTTACACCGTTGTCATCCAGCCACTTTGGTTCTTACAACGTTGTCATCCAGTCACTTCGGTTCTTACACCGTTTTCATTCATTCACTTTGGTGCTTACAATTTTGTTTTTTTATGGTTCTTACACTGTTTGTTTTTTCACTTCAGTTCTTACACCGCTTGTCATATTGTTTTACAGTTCTTTTACCATTGTTATTTCTTTCAATTCTTACATCAATTTTCCTACCAATAATGAGTTATCGGTTCTTACACCGATATTGGATTCTCAATCCCCATTTATACCAGTACAATTCCCCAAGCAGGAAGGCTTATTTTCCTTCCCCAGTAAGTAAACATATCCACAACACCTTATCAATAAAGGATTTCCCCAAGAAGCTCACTCAATGTGAGTCTTCAAGAGAATCTATCCAATACTAGGTCATCTTGAATGATTGTTACCAACCAGTGAGCAGGTTTTCACCTCTCATATCTCCAGCTTAGCAACCTATCCCTCATATGGGATGAGCTCCATCAGAATAATCTAGGATTTTTTATCAAGGGTTTTATCAGGGGTTCCATCAAGGGGTTTCACCAGATGACTAACCATATATTCCTCTTCATCAAAAACAGTAATCACCTTACCACCCACTAGGAACTTCACCTTCTGATGTAGAGTAGACATTTTCGTATCTCGGAGAAACGCGCACACGAAAATAGAGTCGCCACCAATACTATTTATCCCAATAGAGGGAAAGGAAACACTGAGTAAACCTACAAAAGGATGAATCTGATGGTCTCGCAACCAAGAGATGAGTAAGGGAGTCGATTACGCAAGGGGAAGGTATTAGTACCCCTCACGTCTGTAGTACTCTATAGGATCCACTCTTGTTGTTCTAATCAAAGGGTGTTCCAATTCTAAAACTAGGTTGCAAAGGGAATGCATGAAAATGAATTATTAATAGAGAAAAAGAAAATATTTTATTATTGCACTCGCTTAGGTTTTGCAACCCAATGCCTACGTATAAAAAAGAATCAGAGCACCATAGTTCTTCAAAAACTTTGGTGTGTTATTTTTTTTTATGGGTAACAACCCTTATCGAAAATTTTCATAAGAAAAGCCAAGTGGCAAAAGGATTTTTTGATTTGTTGAGTGTTTTCGTTGAGTGTTTTTGTTGAAAGAGGACATCAGATGGTCCCTCAGAAGGTGGGGGTATCAGTGTATTTCTATCTTAATTATGAAAGAGTTTCAATAGTATTATAGTGTTTTGAATTTGATTAATAAAAGGATTTATATTTAGAATGGACGTAAAAGAGAAAAAGGACTAACAAAAGGGGAGTCTCAATCCTACTTATTGTCATGCAATGTGGACCTAAAATTAGGATCAAGGATACCTCTACCTAATGTTGTCATGTATACTAATCCTATGGTCTATTTAGTTCAATCTTGACCAAGAAAGAACTAAAGAGTCATATGGGGAGCATGCAATCAAAAAAGTTAAACAAGGCAAGCAGACATCACATGAACATGTAGTTAGATAAACACCTAGGTAAGTAACAAACCAAGACCATAGATAACATAAAGAGAACTTAAACAAGTAGAATTCATGTCATCAAGGAAAAATAATAGAAGATATGGAAATTAAACAATCACACATCAAATGAGAAGTGAACACATACTCACACATAGGCCCTTAAATAAGATACCTAAAATAATATCTACTTAAACAAGCAAGCATCAAAGATGAAAGAACATGCAATTAAGTGAACACCCAAGAAAGAAACAAGGTAGAAGGAAAGATTCTAATAGAACAATCACACATCAAACCATAGGAATAAAGAGTTAATTCATACAATAGATGAACATATCCTAACCTAAGAACCATCCTACTTGAACAAGTAAGTAGGCAAATCACACAAACAAAGACTAACCAACCAAATGAACATGTTATAAAACAATCATGGGGTAGCAACTTATCATCAAAGTAAGAATTTATACATGTTAATAAAATCCCTAAGGGTCATTCACAAGTGGTTTTGGCATTAAAAAATCCAAAATAAAGCAAACACTCAAACAAGCTAGCATGCAAGGCTACAAGTGTGGAATGCTTAAGTTAGCATGGTATAAGAAATTGAATTTGAAGTTAAGGAGATGAGAAGACATACAAGTCAGAAACTAAGGCACAATAAACTCATTCTCATAAATTAATCATGCTCCGGAAAAGAAGTTTCACAAACATGTACAAAGGTAAGGTCAAAAATAAACCTAATTGGAAACTCGTCCTCTAATCTAGGTGCTAAAAAGCAAAGACAAAAGAGAATGGACATGATGAATAAAAAAGGGACAAACATTAATAATACATCAATTCAAACATGTATCTATGGCATACAAAGATTAAAACAAGAATTTAATTCAAGGCATAAGCATTTAAGTAAGCAAACATTCACTCAAATCAACAAGAGAAGTCAACTGTTCTTAACAAGGAAGGATGGGCACAAGGCACAAAATTAGGAAATCAAACAAGTGAAGTTAATGGTTTATACATGGAATAATCACATATAAAATACCTAAAATCATCACCAAAGTATCATATCAAACCACCTTCAAAGAGGGAAACAAAAGATGAGCATGGTGAAAACTAAACATGCCTCTAAATGGAAACAAACATCATGTTAAGCAAAAGTAAGGATGCAAAGTGAAAATTAGGTATCAAAACCCATAAGTCATAAGAAAATGGCATGCTATATTAAGCAAGTAAGCCAACCAAACATTAAGAAGTCATGGCACAAGGTATGCTTAAGGAAAGATCACAAAGTGGGCAAACAAACATCATGAGTAAAACTCAATTGTAATCACAAACAAAAATGCATGGAATGACCTATCACAAAGAGTAAATGCGATCTACCTCATAATATTTTAATCAAGAACAAGATATAACATTAAATCCTAAATGGTTTCACAAGTGCATTCTCTACTCAAGCAAACAAAGCAAGCAAAGGTCAATCAAATAGGCAAGCATTGTATCACTCATAAGATATATTTAGGAAGCTCCAAAAATAAGTTAAAAGTTAACAAATCAAACAAGAATTTATCAACTCATAAATGTCCTAACATGTGTCTAAGGGTGTGGTCAAGAATCCACTCAAGCAATCAACAATTGTCCACAAGTATCTCAACAAACAGACACGCAATCAAGGCTCATAAAGACACAATAATCATGCATCAAATTGACATCAAAAGTCCTCAAACACTCACTCAAAACCTAAGTATTATAAGTTTACCCAAAAGATTGGCTCAAGAACAAGTTCAACATGGCATCAATCATCAAGCATTATAAACCGTCATTGATCATACAAGTCAAGCATTAAAAATGAATTCAATGTACCAAAATGAATGATTAAATCACCAAAATAAAACTTAAATGTCCTACATACATGTCCTTAAGTGAGTACAAAAACGGGATTAAAAATCAAAAGGAATCATCAAGAATCAACCCCTAAATCAAAAACTAGGTCAAGCTAAACACATTTTATGATATAATTAAAATAAAATATTAAAACAATTAGATAAATAAAATAAAAAATATAGAAAATTGAATAACATGCTGAAATATAATCATGTATTTTTGGAGAATTTTAGGAGCATTGGAAATATTAAAATAAAATAAGAATAGAAAAATAAAATAAAAGAAATAAAATGAAGCTAAAAGGAAAATGGGGGTGCAGGAGCAAATGGTAAATGAACTGAAACCAAGTAAAACACGCAGATGGGTAAAAGACCGAGGGTGGGAAAAGAGAAATTGCAAAGCCCAAGACCCAATTCCAATTATTCAGGTTTTAAGGGGCGTGACATTTTAAGTAAAACAAAATAACCATGTGACCTTGCATCAACCGGTAACAGCCACTTAAGTCAGAAACGCCAAAAATAAAAGTCATCCAATTAAAACACGCCACACATCATCTTCAACCTCGGTCCAAAACTCCAACACGAATTAAACCCTAATCCCATGCAATCCCATACAACAACTTCACACATGCATAACTTCATCCACAAACCATGAAATTAAATGAAATCAAAAGCAAAAATGTAGATCTCATAGAGTAGAAAATAATCATGTCAAGCAAATTTCAAAAGGATGGATTAATCATGGAGAAAGTTAGCACGAAAGTCAATCAAAACACATTGTTCTCAAAAAGTTTCAGCAACTCAAATATCCAATATTCAAACATTCAAGTAGAACCATCATGTTAAACCAATTATATACAACGTAAGCAAGTCATTCATGGCACGTGTAGATCCAAAATGAAGGAAATGAAGAGAGGAGCAGATTACCTAGTGGAGAAGGTCCACTCCCTCTTGTTCTTATTTGAGCTTCAAAAATCCCACCAGCAAGCTCCAATAATGAAGATTCCGATTCTCTTTCCTCAATGGCGTGTTCATGTGAAATCAAGTCATGAAGTTATTATATAGGGTGTATGTAATAAGGTACAGTGTTGGCCAAGGTGAAAATAATTCGTTGACGAGCATTATTGGAAGTTGAGTGCCAAATGAGAGTGAGGTCATAAGCTGCATTTTGTGCTATTTTGATGGCATGCTTGGTTTGTTTTGGCCAAGATAAATGAGGTGGAGAAAGCATGAGAATGTTGGCATGTGAGGGATAGCAAGATCAGCAAGTTTTCACACTTGAAGATTTCTCCTTTTTGCCAAATGCATGGGAACAAAGTTATGCATGAAATTGCTTGGTTTGGGTCATTTGGGGAAAGAAAAAGGGTGGTGCATGTGGTTGGGATAAAGCTTGCTGGGCCATTTGGAGAAAAATGTGTAAAACTTAGTTAATGTATGCTTTCACCTTAAGCTTAAACATGGCCATGCAACAAACTTGGCACGAATACAACTTGATGTGTGCTCAGCCAAAATTCACAAACTCGATACCAATGTAAAGAGGGAGGATCAAGGAGAATTCTTCATGTTGAAAGAAAATTGAAATGAAACCTTTAACACTCCTTAAAATTGCCATGAACTTGCTTGAAAATCCTGGCTTGAAACACTTGAAAAAGTTCTAAGTGTTGGACATTTGATGAATTTGAAACACCAACCTTCCAATGATCACAAATTGAACTATGATGCTCCAAATTCCACAAACTTGGTATCTCTTTAAAGCTTGAAGAAAGGATAACAACTTTCATGTTGAGGCCAACTTGATTTGAAACCTTGGTCATAGGGAAAATTGGCCATGAAGACACTGATTATTAACACCAAACTTGCCAAAAATAGTAAGTTTCCATAAAACCCTAATTCCCAAATTAGGCCACTTTGATAAATCTCTTGATTTTCTTGATTCTTGTGATTCCGCTTGGACAAATCTCAACCATTGGCCATATTTGACTTATGAGACGCAAGTTTGACCTTAAAAAGTCAAGAGTTAACTTTTGTTCTACGCAACCAATTCCTCTTCCCTCTTGATCAATTGAGCTTCTTTTGATTACACCCAATGATCAATGATTCACACATGAATGCTTTGAGACATATATAAGATCATGGAAACAATTTTTTCTCAAAAAGTCTGCCATAAACTGACTTTGACAAAAACCCTAATTGATAGCCAAATGATAGGAGAATGGTGATCATCTTCAAATTCCTTGCTAATCTAAATCATATGAGGATACAATGAGCATGTGGAAATATATTGAGGTATATGGAACCCTTGTGGCTTGAGTGACCCAATAAAGTGAGGACATCCCCTCACCATTGACTTGAATACTTGTCATTCTTCTTTCTTGCTTGAGATAAGCCAATAGAACAAAATACTTTGATCACATAACCATAAAACCAATGATATGCATGAGTATGTATGATAAAGAGACATGAGCCAATTAGGGTTGAAAAGAAGAGGGTAAATTTTGGGGTACAACAGACGTTACAACCCCTGCCCCGTGAACGCGGGGTCGACCAAGCAAACAACAATAAGCATGTTGTATATCCATGACAAAGAAAGTTGTATCGAACACCTGAGGTCCAATTCTGACAGGTAAATCCACCTCACCAAACACTGCTCTTTGGGATCCATCAAAATCCTTGACTATCAAGTCACACGAGTGTAATTCAAAACCCGCATAATCTATTTTCATCAATGCTGACTTGGGTAGCACATTTAGAGATGATCCAGTGTCCACCAGCACACAGGATAAAGTAGTGCCTTTACATTCCATGGAAATGTGAAGATCTCTATTATGGTTTCACCCTTCAGGCAGGAGATCAAATTCTGCGAAACCCAAACCATTATCTGCTAATATATTAGCCATAACCCCTTCTAACTGATTGACTGTAATATCTTGAGGAACAAAAGTATAACTTAACAACTTCACGAGAGCATTCCTATGAGTCTCATAACATAATAGCAAGGACAAAATTTAAATCTTGGACGGCGTATGACTTAACTGATCCACCATTTTATAATCACTCTTTCTGATTATTCTTAACAACTCTTCAACTTACTGAGAGGAGGAAACACTGGGCACTGCACTTTGCTAAGGAACATTAATCTGCACAGGTTCTTGGTTATCCTCCATCACTTGTTTACCTTTAGCTTTCGCCTAGGCATCAACATTATCTTGTGTATTTGGTAAAGGGAAGACCCTACCACTTCTTGTAATTCTTCTTGCGCCAGCCATATTATCAACACTCAAACTATAATCCACACATGGCTTATCTTCGGAAGGTCTCTCCTCTTGATTTACCCCATGATAATAAACATCTGAACCATAATGGCATGGTACAACCTTCTTACTGGAGTAGGGAATAGGACCAGGCAAATTAATAGTCAATGGAGATGGTCTAGCCAGAGCTGGGATATTAATCGAAGTATATGGGATAAAGATCACTACAACACTTGTATCTTCAATCTCTTTATCCTTCACAATTCTGTCAAACTATAAAAACCCTTCAGTAATCAAACTTTGAATTCCTGCTTTTAGATCATTACAACCTTCTGGATGACTCTTACATTTGTAACATTCGGGAACACAACCAGGATAAACATCATTCTTAATCAAATACTCTTTAACAAACAGTAATGAAGTAGTCACCAAATTCACATCCATGATCAAATTCAAACTTTCACCATCTTCAATGGCATTAATAGTTGGTCCATTAAGAGTAGGCATCAGATTCTGGATAACATTGGGTCCATTATCTGGGGTGAACTGGGTGGCTTTTGAATCCAACAAATTTTACACTGCATACTTCAATGCCAAACAGTTTTCCACATCATGACCTACTCCACCGGAATGAAATTCACATCGAGCATTAGGGTTGTAATTTGCAGGAAGCCTTTCAGAAGGAGCTATCATATTCCTCAAATTAACCAACTTGAGTTGAAGTAGATGTAGGAGTACTTGAGAGTAAGACATAGGAATCAGATCAAACACCCTCTCAGATCTGGGTTGTCTCGGCTGATTGTAGTTACGGCGAGGAGCATTCTGATGCTGTTGATACTTGGGTTGTTATTGTGGTTGAGGAGCTACGACAACCGGTATAGTCACAATATTCACTTGTTGTTGTTATTTAATTCTTCCTCGACCCCTCTAAGAGTACACTACACTAGAATCACTTTCCTTCTTCTTAGGATACCCACTGAACGGTTTCTTACCACTTCCGCCTGCAGAACTACCAACATTAGCAGACTGGGTTTTGCCCATCTTCAGACCAACTTCAATTCTTTCTCCCTCCATCACCAACTCAGAAAACCCAACAGAGGTACTTCCCACAATTCTATCATAATATGGCCCTTGTAGAGTTCCCATGAACATATCGACAAGTTCTCTCTCCATCATTGGAGGTTAAACTCGAGTAGCTAATTCACGCCATTTTTGAGTGTACTCCTTGAAAGACTCATTTGGACCCTGGGTCAAGCTTTGCAGTTGGGTCCTATTAGGAGCCATGTCGATGTTGTATTGATAATGCCTCATAAATGCCTCGACCAAATCTCTCCAATTCTGGATATAGGTTCTTTCCAAATGCATATACCACTCCAGGGATTCCCTAGATAGGATGTCCTGGAAGAAATGCATCAACAACCTTTCATCTTCCGAATACACAGACATCTTGTAGTAGTAAGCTTTCTCATGAGTTTTAGGACAAGTTGGGTCGTTGTATTTCTCAAGAATAAGAACTTTGAATTTTGGTGGAACTCTCACTCTTGGTACCAACCCTAGGTCATTAACATCCATCCCCAAAGCTCTTTGGCCTTCTACTTCCTTCAGTCTCTCTTCCAGCATGCGGTACTTCCTATCTTCAGCAGGAAAACCGGATCACTGTTATGCATAAAGTACATGTCTTTATTACGATCCATCTCCAATTCTTATACCTGAGGTATCCCCCTACCATTTGGATGCCTCAACATCTCTCCAGCAATGAGATGTGGTCCATGATTAAATGGTGAAGGTGGTGGAAAATGGCCTCGGTTTCCATGCAGACCTTGATTACGGGTGACATTCTGATAATTATTAGCATGTTGATTAGGGAAGTTCACAGTGGCATTGGGACGAGGCTTCCCCATAGAAATATCTTCAAATATAAACCTAGGATGTTCATTCTCATTCTGAACCACTCGAGGTCTTTCAACCAGAACCCTCAACTCCTCTTGACCACGAGCCAAGTTGGTGATAACCTCCATAAACTGTGCCATTTTGGTATCTACCTGAGTTCTCATTTCTGCAAGATTAGCTTGAATCTGCTCCATTTGGTGATGTTGGTTTCTTCTAGTGGAATACCGGTGGAAAGTTAGATTTTCAATCTCTGTTAAGAAAAGTAGAATCAAGATAAGAATGCCAGCCATAAAACCTGTTATGCATGGGATATGAATGCGTGAATGCATGTCATGTATGCAATGACACGTTCAAATATTTCCAGGGATCTAGAACTTTGATTCAAGTTATTTAAGCAAGAGAAAAGAAGATAAATAATGAAACGGATAAACCAACCATCATACTCATTAAATCGAAATAAAGTGTAATACAAGCAGTTCACACAAAAGAATAACTAGCCAAAGGCAGCAGTACAAAATAAATAGACCATATAAAGAACCCTGATGGTGGTCACCACATGAAAAAGATAACACGAAATCTAATCTTCCTAATCTACATAGGTCAAAGGCTCTCCATTCTTGAAATACTTCAAACTCCACCTCTAGGACTCCTTGAACATCTTCCTTGTTCCTTTTCGATCACGCCTTAGAACAAGACTTTGAATAACCACATCCTTTCATAAAATCATGCCATCCAAGTACTGACACTGCTCAATCAACTTCCCACACTCGTTGCATTCTAGAAGCGGAATCTGTGCAGGATCATCATCTTCTCCCTCCAACTGAACCTTTAGACTTGCCACTTCTTTTACATCTTTTCCCAACTGAATGTTGCTTCCTTTGAGTTGAGTTTCCACCCCTAGCCTCTTAGTGTTCTCCTCTTCAAACTTGATATCTTTAGCTCGGAGTTGCTTCTCTATCTCTTCAATCTTGGCTCTATATCTTTTCTCCATCTTGACTTTAGATTCTTACTTCATAATCCCGGTGCTTTTGCTTGATCTTCTCTTCAGCTTCTTCAAGAACCTTCTTATGATCTACAACATAAATAGATGTGCTTTATCTACCATCTTCAAACCTTGGTATCCTCTTAACTTTCACAACCCCATCTATTTCTCTTTGAACCTTCTTGAGCTTGTAAGAATTAAGCTTTCCCTTGACTGGCCACAAGAAACTTCACCCCTAACTCTTCATTCTTTGCAAGTAGTCAGAGATTCTGAGCTTGAATTTGGTCATAGGATCCCTTGGGCACCGCATCTGGCTGATCAGGCTTTTGTGGATACCAAGTAACCTCTAGAGAGAAAGGCCTGTGACGATCTTTGTTCCTCTCCTCAATCCACTTAACGTAAGGTGAATAGACTGCAAAATCTTTCTTCCCAAAGTATGTCCCTCCTTTCAGATGAATACTTCCCCATGATTTGGCAGCTTTTTCCATCCATCTAGTACTATCAGGCACATCATAAAACAGGGATTCTTGCACATCTTTGTCCTCATGTGGACCTTTGAAAGCATATCCTAATTGTCTTCGAGAAAGAGTTGGGTTGTAATTAATGCCACCCCTCATCCCTATGAAAGGCACATTGGGAAATTCCCCACAGCTAAAGATCACTTCTTTAGTTTCTGGTTTTCTCAAACTATGCATGTACCAATCAATGTCCTTAGAAGTGAGTCCCATCAGCCTTTGGGACCACTTTAAGGTGTCTTGGGTATCAACAAAAGCACCTTGGAAAGGGATATGACCTCTACACCAATGGTATAACAATGTCGTACAATAATGAACGACATCACCCTTCCCTTTGTAATGCCTAGAGTGTATGTAATGGTAAACATCTCCTAGGAGAGTTGGCACCGGATTCCTATGAATGAAGATAGTAACAACATTCTCATCAACAAACTTCACTTTATTAGGAAATAAAATGATCCCATAAATGCAACAAGCTAGAACATCATTGAAATCCTTCCAATCTCCCTTGTCAGCCATGCCACCAGCTTCTTTCAACAGGAAACTCAAATGATAACCACAAACATTTCCCTTCGTCTTAAAGTTAGCCTTCACAACAGATTCGCTCAAATAAAGAGCAGCAGTAACCTGAGTAGCATCAGGTTTCTTCATGGAAGCATGAAAAGGTACTTGGTTCAAGATAGGGATGTCCACGATATTGGAATACTCTTCCAAAGTAGGAGCTAACAGATAATCCGGGAACATGAAACATCTCAAAGTGCGATCATAAAACTGTAGCAAGGTATGAATAACATCCCTCTGGTATTCATTGAGAGAAGCTTCCAGGTAACCCAAAATCCTTCCATAATCCTTTCTAAAGACATCAATATTGTAAGGACGAGACCTCTTATCTAGCTTGAGAAGATCATCCAGAACTAGGGTCGGGAACTTGTAGAAGATGTTGTATCTGTAGTTGACCTTCTTGACAATGTTCATCTTCAAAGATAGCTTAACAACAAGATTCAAAGACTAGAAAACCTGGAAATAAAAGAACATGCATGTTAAGATGATGTCAACAAATGATTATGAATGAATTGGGATCAAGGTTTCCATAAAATCTGAGCAATTGTTGTGCTGACAATAGAGTATGGTCAAATGTAATAGGATCAAAGGTTCGACATAATTTATGATTCTGAGAAAACCAGGTATGATGAAGACTTGTTTTCCTGTAAACCCCACCCCAATTCATAGGTAGGTTCTAGTCTTGGAGAAAAACAGAGGTTCCTAATGGTCACCAGAGTCATGATTCCTCTATGAACAACACTTTGTCTTATGCACAAAGGGTGCAAGACAAAACCATTCTCAAGAAAACCTCATTTGGGTATGGTATCTCATGCCTTCTCATACGTGTCAAGGGCCATGAGAATTGACATGAGTATCCACTCTAGTCTTATATGTACACTGGCCTAGGTAAGAGGCCTTTTATCTCAACGTAACACCCACCCTCCAAAGAAACCACAACACAACAACAACGCAACATAATAAAACTAATAATCCAAATGCAAATGCATGTAAACATATAAGAATAGTAATAACAACAAATCAATAGACAAATAACACCCAATAAAAAAGCAAACAAACAAGAGTTAGGACTAACTTGTTAAGAGTCCCCAGCAGATTCGTCAGCTGTTGCAACTCGAAGAAACACGCACACGAAAAACAGATTCTCCACCAATGTTATTTATCCCAAGAGAGGTAAAGGAAACCCTGAGTAAACCTACAAAGGGGTGAATCTAATGGTCTCGCAACCAAGAGATGGGTAAGGGAGTCGATTACGCAAGGGGAAGGTATTAGCACCCCTCACGTTTGTAGTACTCTACATGATCCACTCTTATTGTTCTAATCAAAGGGTGTGTCAAGTCTAAAGCTAGGTTGCAAAAGGAATGCATGAAAATGAATTATTAACAGAGAAAAATAAAATATTTTTATTGTTGCGCTCGCTTAGGTTTTGCAGCCCAATGACTACGTATCAAAAAGAATCAGAGCACCGCAGTTATTCTCAAAAACTTTGGTGTGTTGGTAATTTTTATGGGTAACAACCCTTATTGAAAATTTTCATAAGAAAAGCCAACTGGAAAAAGGAGTTTTGATAGGTTAAATGTTTTTTGTTGAAAGGATACATCAAATGATCCCTCAGAAGGCGGGGGTATCTGTGTATTTCTCTCTTAAGTATGGAAGAATTTCAATAATATTAGAGTGTTTTTGAATTTGATTAAGAAAAAGGTTTTAATTTTAGACGTAAAAGAGAAAAGACTAACAAAAGGGGAGTCTCAATCCTACTTGTTGTCATGCAATTTGGATCTAAAGTTAGGATCAAGGGAAATCCTACCTAATGTTGTCATACATGGATACCAATCCTAAGGTCGACTTAGTTCCATCTTGACCAAGAAATAACTAAAGAATCCTATAGGGAGAATGCAATCAAACAATTAAACAAGGTAATGAAAGCATACAAACATCACACGAACATGTAGTTAGGTAAACACCTAGGTAAGTAACAAACCAAGACTAAAGATAACACAAAGGTAACTTAAACAAGTAGCATTCATGTAATCAAGGCAACATGAGAGAAGAGATGGAAATTAAACAATCACACATCAAATGATAAGTGAACACTTACTCACACATAGGCACTTAAGCAAGATACCTAAGGCAATACCTGCTTAAACAAGCAAGCATCGAAGATAAAAGAACATGGAATTAGGTGAACACCCAAGCAAGCAACAAGGTGGAAGGAAACATGTTAATTTAACAAGCATACATCAAACCATAGAAATAAATAGAGCTAAGGAATGGAATATGACCATCTCTTATCCTAAGAACTATCCTACTTAAACAAGTAAGGAAGAAATGCACACAAACAAAGGTTAACCAACCAAAAGAACATGTTATCAAACATTCATGGGGAAATAACTTATCATTAAATTAAACACTTAAAAATGTTAATCAAATACCTTAGGGTCATGCTCAAGAGGTTTTGGCATTATAAAACCCAAAAGAAAGCTAACACTTAGACAAGCTAGCATGCAAGGCTACAAGTGTAGAGTTCTTAAGGCATTCATGCTTTGAAAAGAATAAAATTGTATAAGAAGGTGGATTTAAGTGAAGAAGATGAGATGACATACAAGTCAGCAACTAAGGCACAATAAAATTGTTATCATTAATCAATCATGCTTGGAAAAGAAGTGTCACAAACATGCACAAAGATAAGGTTACAAACAAACCTAATTGGAAACTAGTCCTCTAATCTAGGTGCTAACAAGCAAAGACAAAAGAGAAGGGACATGGTGAATAAAGAAGATAAAAAATGAACAAGATAATCAATTTAAACATGTCTCCATGGAATATCAAGAGTTAAAAACAAGAATTGAATTCAAAGGCATAAGAATTCAAGTAAACAATCATCCATTCAAGTCAAAAAGAAAAGTAAACTATTCCTAACAAGGAAAGATGGGCACAAGGCAATTGAACAAGAGAATTTAATAAGTTTTATATGTAATTCACACATTAGATACCTATAATCATCACCAAAGTATCATATCCAAACCCATACTCAAAGATGAGAGCAAAAGATAAACATGGTGAAACTTAAACATGTCTCTCAATGGACACAAACATCATGTTAAGCAAAAGTAAGTATGGAGCATGGAAATTAGGTATCAAAACCCACAAGTCAGAAGAAAATGACATTCTATATTAATCATGTGAGCTAACCAAATATTAAGAAGTCATGGCTCAAGGTATGCTTAAGGAAAGAACACAAAGTGGGCAAACAAACATCATGAGCAAAACTCAATTGTAATCACAAAAAAGGCATGGAATGACCTATTAAAATTAGTAAAGGGTCTCTACCTCATGATATCTTAATCAAGAATAAGAGATAGAAATAAACCCTTAAGCAAGCAAAGCAAGCAAAGCAAGCAAAAGCCAATCAATTAGGCATGCATTGTATCACTCAAAGGAAATATTTAGGAGGCTCCAAAAATAGGTGAAAAATAATTAAAACATCAAGAATTCAGCCACTTATAATTTCCCTAACATGTGCCTAAGAGTGTGATTAAGAAGCAACTTAAGCAACCAACAATTGTCCACAAGTATCTCAACAAATAAGCATGCAATCATGGCTCATAAGGACACAATAAACATGCATCAATTTGATATCAAAAGTCCTCAAATACACACTCAAACCCTAAGCATATAGGTCTTTAAAAATTCCCAAAATATTGGCTCAAGAACAAGTTCAACATGGCATTAATCATCAAGCATTACAATCCATCATTGATCATACAAGTTAAGCAGTAAAAATGAATTCAAACATGGACCAAAATGAATGATTAAAACACCAAATTAACACCCAAATGTCCTACATATGTATGCCTAAGTGTGTAGAAAAACTGGGATTAAAAATCAAAAGGAATCAACAAGAACCAAACTCTAATTCACAAACTAGGTCAAACCAAACACATTTTATGATATAATTAAAATAAAATAGCAAAACAATTAGAAAAAATTTAAGAAAATTAAATAACATCCCAAAATATATTCATGTATTTTTGGAGAATTTTCGGAGCATTGAAAATATTAAAATAAAATTAGAAAATAAACTAGAAAAAAAATAATTAATATAAAATCAAAGGAATAAAGGGTGTGCATGAGTAAAAAAAGAAATGAACTGAAATCAAGTGAAACACGTAGATTGGCCCAAAGTAGGGGGTGGGAAAAGTGAAGGTGCAAGGCCCAAGACCCAATTCCAATTATTCAGGTTTTAAAGGGCGTGACATTTTAAATGAAACAAATAAACCATGTGAACATATATCAATCGGTCACATTCATTTAAGTCAAAAAAGACAAAAACATAAGCCAACCAATCATATAACACCTTGCATCATCTTCAACCTCGGTCCAAAGGCATACACGACACTAACCCTAGATTCATGCAATCTCTACCCAGCAACTTCACATGCATATAACTTCATCCACATTTCATTAAATTAAATGAAATCAAAAGCAAAGATGCAGATCTCATAGAGTAGAACACAACCATGTCAAACAAATCTAAAAAAGATGGATTAATCATAGTGAAAAATAGCATGAAAGTCAAGCAAAACAAATTGTTTTCACAAAGTTTCAGCAACTCAAACATCCAACATCCAAACATTCAAGCATAACCATCATGTTAAACCAACTATATACAATGTAAGCAAGTCATTCATGGAATGTGTATATCCAAAATGAAGAAGATGAAGAGAGGAGAAGTTTACCTAGTGGAGAAGGTCCACTGTCTCTTGTGCTTGTTTGAGCTTCAGAAACCCCACCAACAATGCTTTGAGGTCTTCAAATGAGAGTGATCAATCACCATTTGCATTAACTTTTCATTACTAATCAGACAAAAAACCGAGGATTTTGAAACACTATGCAAGCATTTTTGATACTTTTCAAGGCAATTTTACTTTCGGTATAATATTTAGGCATTTCAGTTCATTGTTACATTTTATTTATATTTTCGTGATTTTATGCGTGGGATAACTGTGTTTTTGTCCGACAGGTTCAGGTAGAAGAACCAGGGAACTCAGAGCAAGACAATGCGAGATTCCGGCAAGCAAATGAGTGGAAAACCCCGGAATAGAAGGCCTGACTCGGCCACCCGTGTCAGTCCAAGCCCAAAATTTCCCTTTTTCTCGGGGTTTTGATCATCGGGTTTTTCAGAGAGATTTTTGGACAGGTCCACCTGCTGCTTGGAATTTTCATTATAAAAAAGAACCTTCTGCCTAAGGAAAAATCATCTTGGAACAAGGCAAAACACAATATTGTGAAGCAATCAAGTATTATAGAGAGCAAGGCGTTCGGAGAGCTGAAGGTTTTCATGAGCGGAAGCGATTGAAGATCAAAGTCATCCAAATACTTGTAATGTGTAATTTTTATCTTGCATTTGTTTTGAACAATATGAGTAGTTAAACCCCCCAATGTTAGGGGGTGTCCCTGATTTAGAATTGTAACGAATTTGAGTTTACATTTACATTTATAATATTATTTTTACGGTAACCTCTTGATGTGTTTAATGTTTTCTCTTTCGGGCCAATCGAGATTGTTTTGTGGTTATCAATTAAGTTGGACCCCCATTGATAAGGTTTTCATAAGGTTACTCTACAATAGATATCACCTAGGACTAGGGATACCCTGTGTGAACCAGAGTATTCTTGATATTATAAAGCTTAACTTCACCTTAATTGCCTATGGACATAGAAATTAGGGTAAATTGATTAAATGTTTTCTCACCAAAGACTTGGGAGAAAATACCCTTGAGAACTGATAGTAAATGATATTTGTTGATGCAATAGTAACTCAGAGTTGTTACAGGGATAAATCATACACCTTCCCTGATATTGTTCCTTTTACCCTGCAAATCCTTACTTTCATTTGCCTTTACCTTTATTTTTATATTTTTACATCTAAAAACCAAATTAATACTTTTTGTTTATTTGAATGATAATTTAAACTCGATATTGACATGCAGTCCTTGAGATCGACATTTGGGGAATTTCCCCATTATTACTATAAAAGGCAAAATAGTACACTTGTTATTTTCCCGATCAAATTTTTGGCGTCGTTGTCGAGGACTGCCAAAATATAGAGTTAAATTTTAATTTCAATTAAAATTGTGTTGCTCTGCAATAAAATTATTTTTCTGTCATTTATAATTTACTAATTTTTGTATGCGAGGAGAACCACCCTCAGCTGAATTTCTTTTTGACGCAGAAATCGAGAGAACCCTTCACCGAAGACGTAGAAATCAAAGAGTGGATTCCAAGAAGAAAGTACCTCTGATCACTCAGAAGTCAAAGAACCAATGCCTGAGATTCCTCCAATTCCACCTCATCCACCTCTGGAAAGACTCCTAGGTGACTATGGAGGTGCAAACGCATCGGGTGGTTGACTGACCATTGTCAACCAACCGGTGAATGTGACTAATTTTAAATTACATCCGAGCATAATCAATCAATTGGAAAGAAAACCTTTCACCAGAAAGGTTAATGAAGGTGCCAACAAACACCTGCAAAGATTTCTGACCATGAGCACCACATTAAAAATTGATGGTCACACTGATGATGCAAAGAAATTAAGAATGTTCCTGTTCACCTTAGCTGAAGATGCGGAAGAGTGGTTCTACTCTCTTCCAGCCGGCAGTATCACATCATGGGAAGAGATGGAAACTGCATTCTTAAATGAGTACTTTCCAGCATCAGTATTCCTGAGAAAAAGGTATAAAATCCTTAATTTCAAAAAGAAGGATGGTGAATCATTGGGAGACGCATACAAAAGATTCAAAAGGGTCTTAGTAGCGTGTCCAACTCATAATATGGATCAGGCCGAAGAAGTGCAGATGTTCTTTAATGGGCTGAAAATAAAAATAAAATAGTTAATTGATACAGCAGTCGGTGGCTCAACAAATTTCTCAACAGCCACTGGTATTAAGAGGATTATTGAGGCAATAGCTGCCAATGAGCATCTAGAATTATACAACAGGTGTGATAGTCAACCAGAGGGGGTGATTAATCTAAAATTAGAGACAAATAAAATCTGTCTGGAAGACACAGTTGCTGCCGAAGTACACAAGAAGTTGAAAGCTATGAATATAGGTACTCAACAGATAGCTCGGGTCCAGCCGGCTCAAGCTAGCACTTGTGAAATCTGTAATGGACCTCATCACACAGTCTATTGCTTTGCTACCCCCCAACAAATTGAAGAGATCAAATTCTTGAAGCAAAATAATCCTTACTCTAACACTTACAACCCAGGTTGGAAGAATCATCCAAATTTCTCCTGGAAAGATCAGAGAGGGAATGTCTCGCAACAAGGTACAGGGCAATATCAGACTCAGTATCAACAACAACATCAACAACAGGCACCTAAAAAGGCTAAATGGGAAATCGCCATTGAAAAACTAGCCGCCCACAGCATGCACTTTCAAGAAGAAACAAGGACTAATCAGAAAAACACCATGACTTCCACAAAAAATCTTGAAGTCCAAATGGGTCAGATAGCACAATAGTTAGCTTCAAATTCTCAAGCCCCGGGTACCCTACCTAGTGGTACGGTAACAAATCCGCGGGAACATAACATTGTTAGCGCTGTCGTAACCCGAAGTGGGAAGTCAACGGAGGAAAACAGTATGGAAAAAGATGGATTGTTAGAAGTGGATTTAGAAATCAAGGAAACCAAGGACCAAGATGAAGAAGTGATACTACCACCTGTCAAGGAGAAAGAGAAGGTTCCAAAACCAATCATCAAACTCCCTTACCCTCCAAGACAGAAAAAGAAAGATCAACATGAAAAAAAAATTGAGAGGTTCCTGGAAATGTTCAAAAAGATTGAAATAAGCATCCCTTTTTATGAGGCATTAGAACAAATGCCAATATATTCCAAGTTCATGAAAGACATCATCTCCAAGAAGCGTTCCACTGATATAGACCCGATCATCCTAACTGAAACATGCAGTGCCATTCTCCAAGGCATGAAAATCCCAGTGAAAAAGAAAGACAGGGGATCGGTTACTATACCATGCACTATTGGTGATAGAAAATTCAAGAAGGCTCTGATTGACTTAGGAGCAAGTGTAAGCTTGATGCCACTATCCATCTATAAAAAATTAGGCATTGGCACTGTTCAAGATACTCGAATGACACTTCAATTTACGAATCGCTCTGTTAGGAGACCTTATGGGATTGTGGAAGACGTTCTTGTAAAAATTGACAAGTTTGTTTTCCCGACTGACTTCGTCATTCTGGAAATGCCTGAAGATGAGGAGATTCCTCTCATATTGGGCAGACCGTTCTTAGAAACAGGACGGTGTATGATAGACATCGAGGAAGGAACAATGACCCTCAAAGTCTATGATGAAGAGTTAAAAATAGATGTGAGGAACACAATACAATACAAAGATGATATTGGCACAAGCCACACTATAGAGATAATAGATCAAGTAATTGCTCAAGAAATTGAAAAGCATAGACCCCAGTCACCACTAGAACGGGTATTAAGTCTATCATTTTTTGAAAGTGATGAAGATGAAGGAGAGTCTGAGGTGCTCGCTATGATGGAAAAATAACGTGAATGGATTAGATATAGACCACACAGGCGGGAAGATTTAAGACCACCACCACCATCAGATGTCACTGAAGAACCAAAAATAGCGGTAAATCTGAAGCAGTTACCAACAAATTTGAAGTATGCATTTATGGACACTGAAAAAAATGCCCAACTATTATCAATGCCAGTCTACAAAGTGTCCAAGAAGCATAACTAATTCAAGTGCTAAAAAAATACAAAGGCGCAATCGGATGGGCAGTTGAGGACTTGAAAGGTAAAAGCTCGACCGTTTGCATGCACAAAATCTTAATGGAATATGATCACAAACCGGTGGTGCAACCACAGCGAATACTTAACCCAGCCATGAAAGAAGTGATACGCAAAAAGGTTGTAAAATTGTTGGATACAGGCTTAATTTATCCTATTTCCGATAGTTCCTGGGTAAGTCCAGTCCATGTGGTACCAAAAAAAGGGGGCACTACGGTGATAAAAAATGAGAATAATGAGTTAATTCCAACTCGAACTGTTACAGGTTGGAGAGTGTGCATAGATTACAGAAGACTAAACGTTGCAACACGAAAGGACCACTTTCTGTTACCATTCATTGATCAAATGCTAGAAAGGTTAGCCGGACACGATTACTATTGTTTCCTATATGGGTACTCGGGGTACAACCAGATTGCGGTTGCCCCTGAAGATCAGGAGAAGACTGCATTCACATGCCCCTATGGTATTTTCGCTTATAGAAGAATGTCATTTGGGTTGTGCAACGCACCGGCCACTTTTCAAAGGTGCATGACATCAATCTTTACTGACATGCTCGAAAAGCATATGGAAGTATTTATGGATGACTTTTCAGTATTCGTCTCTTCTTTTGATAAATGTTTAACTAACTTGTCACTTGTGTTAGAAAGATGCCAGCAAACAAATTTGATCTTGAACTGGGAAAAGTGCCATTTTATGGTACGTGAAGGTATAGTGTTGGGACACAAGATCTCCAACCGAGGTATAGAAGTGGACATAGCAAAAGTGGAGGTAATATCTAATTTACCACCTCTGGTAAATGAAAAAGGCATCTGAAGCTTCTTGGGACATGTGGGGTTCTACCGCAGGTTCATAGGAGATTTCTCCAAGAACGCAAAACCACTAACTAGTCTACTGGGGAAGGATACACCATTCCTATTTGACAAGTGCAGGCAAGCCTTCGAGATCTTGAAGAAGGAACTTGTGTCAGCTGTAACACCCTTCTAAAATACCCCAATAATAATTAAAACAACAAATATAAATCAGAGTAGATATGCAATTTAAGGGTGTCACACTTGACACTTCACACCATTCACCAAAATAGTTTGTCATGCTCATTTATTAATCAAAATAAAACATTGCACAATTCGCAGCGGATAGAGATCTAATCAATCATGCAAACCATGTAACACATTACATGTAAAGTTGTTCAACAACCAAAATGAAAACAAAGTAAAACATCCCGTCCCGATGTTACATCTACCAGAGCATGACCCACTAAGGAACTACACTAGACTCCAAGCACTAGCTTCTACTCAATCACTGCTCGTTACTTGAAACATAGTTGTAAGGGTGAGTTCCTCAATCGATATAATAAGCATTATAAAATATCATGTAATGCTAAGTAATTTAACACATTTCATCACCCAAATCAGATCACACATTCAGCAACGGCAACATCAACTCAAAATCATAATCATACTCAATCCAACACAAAACACACGTATAATATTGGAATACATCCATTCATATTATACGCCATACATACATTATGCAATGAGACTCCATGTATGCGGTACCGACTATTCGTGAACACATAGTTCAACCTCACCGATCAAACCCAGATACGGCTACCAAGCTCACTAGTCCCACTCATTTGAGACCTAGTGACTCACTCACTAGTTCCTCACCATGGGAATTAGCTACCACCCCAAGGGCTATGCTATGCACGCTAAATCACCTAGCAT
Source organism: Lathyrus oleraceus (assembly GCF_024323335.1). Lineage (NCBI taxonomy): Eukaryota > Viridiplantae > Streptophyta > Magnoliopsida > Fabales > Fabaceae > Lathyrus > Lathyrus oleraceus. The sequence continues at coordinate 310,362,339 of NC_066580.1, forward strand.
GCAAACATCAACAACAATCCACAATAACTCACTCACTAATTCCTCACCATGGGAATTAGCTACCACCATAAAGGCCATACTATGCACGCTAAGTCACCTAGCATGCAACCATCAACAACAATCCACAATGGACATATGCTCACACTCTAAGCCATAAACAGTCCATTCACAATTGCATACATAACAGATACATTCACAGTATTATGCATACCATCATACATCATCAGCATATTTATCACAGAATCATATTCATATCATGCCAAATAATAAATCACAGTATTAGCACACTCTACTAATACCTATACTGCTCAAAACAACGGGAAATGATCCCTACTATCTCATACACCAATATAGGCCAATTATCAAATATGTACACAATATTTAAATATCAATTTTCCACTTTTCAAACAGTGTTAACCGGATAACGCCCTGGGTTAACCGGTTAACGCAACACAGAACACGCTTCCTGGCCATTTTAACAGTGTTAACCGGTTAACGCCCTGGGTTAACCGGTTAACGCAAGACAGACAGCAATTTCTCATAATTCATAACAGTGTTAACCGGTTAACACCCTGGGTTAACCGGTTAACGCAAGACAGAAAGCTGTTCCTGCGCTAACACGAACAGAATGCAGAATCCCCCGCATTTTTCGCCGTCGGAGGACTTCCAGACCTCCGATTTCAATTCCGTAAAGAGCTACACGTCCAGAAATTTACGATTCACCCACATATAGATTCAATTACAGTTTTAACATAACTTATTCATCATCATTTACAGCATTCCTCATCCCAATTAGGGTCAATTCAATGGCTTATTACTACCCATTACATGTTAACCCATAATACCCATTAAACGACGATAAACCCCCCTAACCTGAGTTAATCCGGCAAATCCTTTACTTCAAGCTTTTCCCTTATTCAACCCTTGTTCTCTTGCTCTTCCTCTTTGCCCTTTTCTCACTTTCTGTCGCTTCTCTGGTTTTCACGTGAAAAACCCTTTTTACCAAAAGGAACTCTTTATACATATATTCCAACTTTATTATTCCAATAATAATAATCCAATAATATTCTAATTATTTAATTAAATTAATAAATATACTATTAACTTAAATTAAATAATTATCATATTTTATCGGGGTGTTACATCAGCCCCCATAGTTATTTCCCCGATTGGTCTCTCCCTTTCGAGATAATGTGCGATGTTAGTGATAATACAGTAGGGGCCATATTAGGGAAACGAAAGGAGAAGCTCTTGCATGTGATCTATTATGCAAGCCACATATTGAACCCTGCTCAAATGAACTATGCAACCATCGAAAAAGAACTCCTGGCGGTTGTGTATGTGTTTGATAAGTTCAGATCCTATTTGTTAGGATCAAAGGTAATTGTGTATACTGACCATGAAGCTTTAAAATATCTTTTTGCCAAATATGAATCAAAGCCAAGGTTGTTGCGATGGATCCTACTACTACAAGAGTTCGACCTGGAAATCAGAGACAAAAAAGGTAGTGAAAACACTGTTGTTGATCACTTGTCTCGGATGACTCCGATTCAAGGAATATAAGAAACACACCCCATCAGAGATGAGTTCACCGACGAACGTATCCTAGTGTAGCAGGGTATTCCTTACCATTAGAGATATTGACTAAATCCAAGGTAAATCATACAAGTCGAGTCGCCACCACACTTCTATTTATCCAAAGGAATGGTTAGAAAGCGAACAAAAACCTAAAAGTTTTATCGAATCAAAAACTAGTAAAAATGTCAGAGATCTGGGTAAGCGGGTTGGTTATGCAATGGGAAGGTGTTAGGCACCAAAAGCATCCTAGGTACTCCTAGGGAGCCCTTTTCACATTTGTTGTAAAGGTTGTTGTTTTTTTTGAAAATTTATTTGTGCAAACATGATTGAAGGGATGAGAAACAGTCATGCCAGGAATATGGACAAAAATCTTACCCTGTTGGGGATCGTACCATCCTTGGGAGAGCACTGAGGATCTCCTAAGTATCCTTTCGTCATTGTGAATGTTCACTTTGTTTAAAAACAAATTATAAAAAATTTGATCGTTTAAAACAATGATATTTTCTTAATCAAAACATGCAAAACATTTGTTGAATAGAAACAGATAAGAGTGCCAATAATTGGATAAAAGGCTCAAATTTATTTGATAGAATGGTAGTCTGCGAATGGCAAGACTCCATAGATCTTTACAAATTTGAAATTGGTGATATATATTGGAAAAGGGCTACATTGAACATAATGACCATTTCTCCACCAATTCTGAATCTGATGTATTTGAAGCTTTGGCTGATAATGAGCAATGATCTCTGACGGACGACAGTTGTAGAACAAAGTCTTGTCAGGATGCAGTTACTTGCCAAATCCCTAATTTTTGCCTAGATTGTCCCAGGATGAGGTACTCAATCTAGCGGGATACATATATCATTATTATATATTTTTTGTGTCTCTAACTTTTGCCTGGATCGCCCTTTCGGGTTTTCAATCCACCGAGACGCTCATTTTTGCCTAAGCCGCCCTTTCGGGTTTTTAACTTAGCGAGCTAATCAGTTTTTATTTTTTTAGGCGAAGTATTTCTTGACTGCATCTGAATTCACAGGACGAGTGAAATCCTCCCCATCCATAGTTGTAAGTATCAAAGCACCGCCTGAAAAGGCTCTCTTAACAACATACGGACCCTCATAGTTTGGAGTCCACTTGCCCCTGGAATCGGGCACGAAAGACAAAACTTTCTTGAGCACAAGGTCACCTTCTCGAAACACACGAGGCTTGACCTTCTTATCAAAAGCTTTCTTCATTCTCTGCTGATATAACTGACCATGGCACATGGCAGTCAATCTCTTTTCTTTTATCAAGTTCAGCTGGTCATAACGACTCTGAACCCATTCAGCATCAGTCAACTTGGCTTCCATCAAGACTCTCATTGATGGGATCTCCACCTCTACAGGGAGTACAGCCTCCGATCTTGACTAAGCGATCATATCATCAACATATACCTCAATCTCCTTATGCATCATGTCATGGAACAAGGTAGTCATAGCTCGTTGATACGTGGCTCCGACGTTCTTCAAACCGAAGGGCATCACTCGATAACAGAATGTTCCCCAAGGTGTGATGAATGTTGTCTTCTCCATATCCTCGAGTGCCATTTTAATCTGATTATATCCGGAAAATCCATCCATAAACGAGAAGACTTTGAATTTAGCTGTATTATCTACCAACATATCAATATGTGGTAGAGGAAAATCATGTTTTGGACTAGCTTTATTCAAGTCTCTATAGTCCACACACATCCGGACTTTTCCATCTTTCTTAGGCACGGGCACAATATTGGCCATCCATTGAGGATATATAGAAGTCACCAGGAACCCCGCATCAACTTGCTTCTGAACTTCCTCTTTGATCTTCACTGCCATATCAGGATGAGTTCTTCTGAGCTTCTGCTTTACAGGCATGCACTCAGGCTTTAAAGATAGGAAATGTTGCACAATATCAGTATCTAGACCAGGCATGTCTTCATATGACCAGGCAAAGACGTCAACATATTCTCGTAGCAACTTAATCAACCCCTTCTTAACAGATTCTTCCAGAAGTGCCCCAATCTTTCCCTCTCGCACACAATCTTCAGACCCCAAGTTGACTGTTTCTAGATTCTCAAGATGCGGCTGAATGATCTTCTCTTCATGCTCAAGTAGCCGGGTAATCTCGTCAGGGATCCCTTCAACATCATCTTCCTCTGCCCCAAATACAGGGAACTCAAAATTGGGAGATGGCGTTGGGTCATTATGTTCAATGGGTCTAGAAATTAACCTGCATAATGATTTTTGGATATGAAAAGCTTTAGAATTCAAACAAGGCAAATCATTATGCATATGAAAAGATCGATTTTATTTTATTTTTTAGGGTTTTATGTGATCACCAATTTCATGCAAAAACAAAAAGGGAAAATAAATGGGAAAAACAAACATTTAACATGAATTTATTGAATGAAAATATCATTGTACTTATGTGCCATCAATGTCATCACTCCTCCTTTTGGCATGGGAGAAGGGTTTTTAAACAAAGTTATCATTATGTTGACTTATGGACAACTGTTGGAATATCCACAGCGACCCAATTGTTGCAGACCTCTCCAGGGATGATGAAGTTGCCAGAATCCTTTGTATCTTCTTCTAAAACAACAGCAGCCTTCTCGTCCTGACCGGTGTGGATAAAACCTCCACTCTTGAATGAACCCTTGCTTGTTGAAAGTACTAGAAGAAAAACCTATGCCAGCCCAGGACTCGTTGTCTTCTAACTCAATCATTTTTCCTAAACCAGTGGTTGCACCACGCTCAATGGCCAGCTTTGCATCCTTGTAGGAAGTAAATGAAGGAATTCTCTTCTCAATAGGCTCAACAATAGATAACGCTTGGAAAGGAGTTCCAACTTCAACCTCAGCATCTATATAAGAGAAGGAAAACAAATGGCTAACCAGGAGAGCCCTTTCTCCCCCTACCACCACCAGCTTCTTGTTTTTCACGAATTTCAATTTCTGGTGTAGGGTGGACGTCACGACGCCTGCCTCGTGAATCCATGGTCTGCCTAAGAGACAACTATACGATGGGTGAATGTCCATAACCTGGAAGGTAATCTGAAAATCACTTGGTCCGATCTTGATTGGGAGATCAACTTCCCCAATCACAGTTTTGCGAGACCCATCGAAAGCCTTCACAACTACTCCACTCTGCCTCATGAGAGGCCCTTGATATGATAGCTTTGAGAGAGTGGACTTTGGCAATACGTTCAATGATGACCCGGTGTCCACCAGCACATTGGACATGGCGTTGTCTTTGCAATTCACAAATATATGTAATGCCAAGTTGTGGTCTCTTCCCTCCTCAGGGAGATCAGAGTCACAAAAGCTCAGGTTGTTACAAACAGTAATGTTTGCAACAATGCTATCGAATTGCTCCAAAGTGACATCGTGATCCACATATGCCACATCCAACACCTTCTGCAGAGCCTCTCAGTGTGGTTCTAAATTTAAGAGTAAGGATAACACATATATTTTGGATGGTGTTTGTAGAAGTTGGTCTACAACATTGTACTCGCTCCTTTTAATGAGTCTCAGCATCTCATCACCGTCTTCTTTCACATTGCCACTCGGGCCAACAGAAGTAGGAGTTTTCAGTACGGAGGAGGGCTTAACAGCAAGTGCCAGATTCGGAGAATTCACAGCGTTCCCGATCGGGCGTTCAATAAAATCAGCATTAATTTGAGGCTTCGGCGGTGCTGAAAATACACGGCCACTACGGGTCAAACCGCTAACATCGGCAATATTCACAATAGAAGAAGAGGGCAAGGACACCTCTTTCCCATTCTCTACTGCTACGGCGTTGTAGCGATAGGGAACTGCCTTTTCAGAAGAGTAAGGCACATGACCAACAGGCTTAATGATCAGAGCGGGAGAAGCCTTCTGCTTGCTACCATTGTACTTGATGATAACAGGCTCGGGTATCCGGAACACTAGGGAGATCACATTGACCTCAGGCTCATTTTCATCAACATTCCTATTTTGAAGGATCTCAATGACTCCTTCGTCCAGCATTTCCTGAACATCCTTGCGCACCTGGCAACAACCCAATCGATTAACAGAGCAGACTCGACATCTATCATGGTCATGCTCATAATGATTGTAGTCACACAACAAACGATGCATCTGGACTAGAGACTGTTGAATATGACCGACATATTTGACCTTGTATTTTCCAGGGCAACCCTGGACCATATTGACAGATTTCCCATGTTCGGGCAATGGGTTCTTCTTCACATTAGGGCCTACGTCCTCAAAACATAAAATACCACACCTCACAAGGTCTTGAACCTTGGTCTTCAAAGGGTAACAATTCTCCACGTCGTGGCCGGGAGCACCAGAATGGTAAACACAATGTAACTCAGGCTTATACCACCACTGGGGGTTAGGAGGTATAGCTAGTGGGTCTCTCGGAGTAATCAGCTTCCTTTCTATCAAAGAGGGATATAACTCTGCGTACGTCATAGGAATAGGATCAAAAGTGACCTTTTTCTTTTTGTAACTCGTGCTAGTTTGATTATTGTTTCGAGGCTGGTAGGCCTGCAGCTTCGGTCGGTGTTGTTGTTGCTGATATTGCGGATGCGGTTGCTGATTGTTACTATGTTGCTGATACTGTTGATTGTCTCTGAAAACAGGTGCTATATGAGCCACCTGGTGCTGGTTACTGGCGGGACGCACAGTCTTCCTCCTCACAGAGGGTCTTCTTGGTTTCTCATGGGAGATCACAGCATGTGCCTCTCCATCTTTCTTCTTTGCAAACGCCCTATAACGTTTGGCAGAAGAACCTTCTTCTCTGGTTAACCGTCCTTCACGGACCCCTTCTTCTAGACGCATCCCCATATTCACCATCTCGGTGAAGTCAGAAGGAGCGCTAGCAATCATCCGCTCATAATAAAAAGAACTTAACGTCTTCAAAAAGATCTTAGTCATCTCTTTCTCTTCTAGCGGAGGCACGATCTGTGCTGCCACCTCTCGCCACCTCTGGGCGTACTCCTTAAATGTTTCTTTATCCTTCTGGGACATGGCTCTCAATTGATCTCTATCGGGAGCCATATCCACGTTGTACTTGTACTGCTTGACGAAGGCCTCGCCAAGGTCGTTGAAGGATCGGATGTCCGCACTGTCTAAACCCATATACCAACGCAGGGCGGCACCAGACAGACTGTCCTGAAAGTAGTGGATGAGTAGTTGGTCATTATCGGTTTGAGTCGACATCTTCCTGGCATACATGACCAGGTGGATGAGAGGACACGTATTTCCTTTGTACTTTTCAAAATCAGGGACCTTGAATTTTACAGGGATCTTCACATTTGGAACCAAGCAGAGTTCGGCAGCAGACTTGCCGAAAAGATCCTTCCCTCTGAGAGTTTTCAATTCCTTGCGAAGCTCAAGAAATTGATCGTTCATAGCATCCATCTTCTTATAAACATCTGGACCCTCAGACGGCTCAGAATGATAGATGGTGTCGTCTACCCCGGGCAAAGTATGCACGACAGGAGGAGGAACGGCAAGGACCGGGCTAGATGCCAACAAAGAAGCAAAGGTGGGAACAGGACCCTCAGGCATGAAATTGGGAGGCATCCCCCACGGGAACCCGATTGGCATGGCTGTTGGAACAAAGTGTGCACTGGCAGCGGGCACAGTAGAGGAGACAATCTCGGAGATAACTGTCCTCTGGGGAGGAGTTGAAGCTGTCGGAGAAGACTGGCTCTGGGCAGCCATGAATGACTCCATTAGGGCAGTCAATCTGGCCACTTCCTCTTTCAGCTCGCGGTTCTCTTGCTCTAAGTTATCCATCAGTCTTGAAACATTGACTCTAGTGTAGTACCGGTGAGTCAGCTTGTCTTCCAAATAAATGAAGGACACGGAGTTAGACCATAGGGCAAGGGACTGGAAACAAAACCTGCTTATGCATATGATGCATGCAATGTTTGTGCATATGATTTGTTTTTTATTTCAAAGGAACTTTAGAGTTTTATTTGCAAATTCTGGAAATATTAAGCATTTTATCACATATGGAAATATCTCATCAAATAATATCAGGGAAAAGAAGTGCAGCATCGTCAATCATATACAAGAAAAAAGGAAAATAATCGTCTTATGGATCCCTAGAAACAATCATCTAAAGCTCGGGACACAGGAAGATAAGCTGCGCGAAGCCTCTTCACCTCCCTCTCGTAGGCTGCCTCCATATCAGCCTTCTCTTTCGCGAGTCGATCATACCTCCTCTTCCAGAACTTAGAAAACTGAGGAAGTAGATAAGTCCATACATCATCAGGGTCATCAATAACCTGATGCTCAAGAAACTCAATCAACGCATCCTTCTCCTTAATCTGCTGAAGCAACTCTTCACGTTCACGGATCCAGGCACGTGAACGGTCTTCGTCTCTCAACTCCTCTACTCCTTGATTAGGGAGGGTTGAAGGCCTAGCTATAATCATAGGTGTAGGTCTCAGATACTCGTAAGGCATGAGATACTCAGACGCCCTCTTCCTAACCCAAACAGTGTAAGGCTCCAAAGTGATGCAATTCTTAGGACCCAACTCTTTCCTTCCTTTCCTATGAATCTTGCGCCAAGCGCGGACCATCCTAGATTTCAAACCTTGGGGATCTTTACCATCCTGAAAGAATACACCTTCTAACAGAATGTTATTGGGTTTATCCTTTAAGGGGAACCCAAGCTGCCGACGTGCCAAAACAGGATTGTAGGTAATCCCACCACATGTACCAAGAAGAGGTACATTGGAGAATTCGCCACAAGAGTCAATAATCTGCACACCATCATACACACGGTTATACCAAGAGATATCATCATTAGTGAGAGACATAAATCTTGTGGACCACCGTATACATTCCTTGTTCTCCTTGAAAGCGACCGTCTGAGGTAAGTGAGAAATAAACCACTTATACAACAAAGGCAAACAACACACAATGGCGCCACCACCCTTTGCATTCCTCATATTCAAAGAGAAGTAGGTATCGCCCAACAGAGTCGGAACGGGATTAAGAGTAGAGAAAATCCTAATAGCATTCACATCCACAAACTTGTCGATGTTGGGGAATAACACTAGCCCATAGATGAGAAGTACAAATATGGCCTCAAAGGCGTCCTCACTCATGGTCTTCCCATATATAGTAGTTTGAGCAACGAGGAACTCAGAAGGGAGACCTTGAATTCCACCTTTGGTAGTTATATGAGCATTAACCAGAGATTCATCTATGTGTAACATGTCTGCTATCTCTTGAGAAGTGGGAACCCTTTCCAAGCCACTAAACGGTAACTGATCCAGAACAGGTATACCCACAAGATAAGCATACTCATCAAGGGTAGGCAAAAGCTGGAAATCCGGAAACGTGAAGCAACGGTACAAGGGATCGTAAAACTGCACCAATACACTCATCAATCCATCATCCACCTGAGTGGTCAGAAGAGGAAGAAGCTTCCCAAAACGAGCTTTGAAACCCAAGGGATCTAATACATAAGATGTCAAATTCCTTAACTCTTTCAAGTCTGGTTGTCTGAAACTGTACTTCTTTGTATTCCTTCTTTGTCTTTCCATGTCTGAAAATTTTGCAAATAGACCTCTTAAGTTCCTTGAAAATTTTCTTATTATTTTGATGATATGAATGCAAATGGGTGCATGAATGCATGAATGCAACGATCACACTCAAGGATCAAGCAAAGCACACCAAACAAAGGTCATGGGATGGATCATATTATCCTTAATATCGACCATCCATTTTGGTGGATTATGGTTTACACCTTATCAACACCCAAGATCCATTGATATTAAGGATACCTGAACGGATCAACCATGAATCAAGGGTTTGTTGCAAGTCACGAGCATGGAGTTTAGGTTAAGAACCACCCAAAGGGAGTGTACTAAGGTTTAACCTGCCAAACATGTTCTACAAAAGGTTCCCATAGTCATCATCCCATCTTTCGGATATTATCGGAGGAACGACTACTCGTATTCCAAAAATATTCTCAAAAGAGACTCTTATGAGTGTAGTATCGCGTATCAAAAGAGACTTTCGCACTACATCCTACGAATAGGCCAAGATGGGTTTGGTAAACTAAGGTCCTTGGCTTCTAAGGTCTATATTGGAAAGAGTAATGTCTAACCACAACTTACTTGACATTATTGATCCCAACATAACCTCCACCAAGTGAATGGACTTGCAAGTCAACTTGCTAAGGAATAACTCCACACAAGTCAACAAGACTATGCCATTCTCCTATCACAAGTGCACTCGATTTCGGGTATAGAACTCATCTCACAAGAGACCACCAAGCACACAAGCAATTGATATATCAAGCAAATCATTCATTATAAACAATACAGTAATCCCAAATTGCACAAAAATATGTCACAAAAAAAAAATATACAATACAATAAAACAAATATGAAAAGTAGGCAAAACCCACATGGATTGATATTGTTCCCCAGCAGAGTCGCCACTTTTCTATATCGGGGTATTCGTTACCATTAGAGATATTGACTAAATCCAAGGTAAATCATACAAGTCGAGTCGCCACCGCACTTCTATTTATCCAAAGGAATGGTTAGAAAGCGAACAAAAACCTAAAAGTTTTATCGAATCAAAAAGTAGTAAAAATATCAGAGATCTGGATAAGGGGGTTGGTTATGCAATGGGAAGGTGTTAGGCACCCAAAGCATCCTAGGTACTCCTAGGGAGCCCTTTTCACATTTGTTGCAAAGGTTGTTGTTTTTTTTGAAAATTTATTTGTGCAAACATGATTGAAGGGATGAGAAAAACGTGTATGTTTATCTAATGTACTACTTACTAAAAGAAGGGTCAAAAGAAAATGACTCGCACGGACGTCGCATCCACTGCATACGTATCTCATCTGAATCTGAGAATCAGAGTCTTCGTAGCTCGGCTACCTATGGGTTAAAGAGGAGTGTGCTCGCTAAGACATCGCGTCTTATGCCTACGTATCTCATCTGGGATGAAAATTAGAGCAAAACGTAGTTCGACCACCTATGGGGTAAGGGTTGTGTTTTGGGGTGAACGACGTTACTACGCAATCTACCGGAGGCTCGACCTTTGGAGACTTACTCGCCTGTAGTAGAAGGAGATAACGTGTTCTTAGTAGAACAAAAATCAATGAGTTTGGGGTGTTTAGGGATGCTCATGCAAAAAGGCAGTCCTAGATGAAGGAACTGTGCTACCTTAATTGACGTGCAAAAGGGAATACAAAACAAACATGCATAAGGTAAACACGCCAACGGAGGGCAGGTCAGTACAGGTGATCGGAATGAAACTCCAGGTGGTATCCCACAAATAAAGTGGAATACCAAGAAAGCCATCTCTGCAAGAGTCATGTGAGCCCTCACAAAAAAAAACTCAACAAACAGGTTAGAGAAACAAGATAGGGTAATCCAGAGTTGCCCCCAAATCAAAATGTAACCGCATGAATCATGCCATTAAAATTCAAAAAGCTCACAAAAAGAAACCAAGGGTAGGAGGCCTAAACCTCTTGTCAAACACATGCATCAAAAGGGTATCAAATTCACCCATAATACCTCATACATTCAGAGCATTCAAATTAAAAGCATAAAGTAATGGGAATAAGGCAAACCTGACTGGAGAGATCGAATGAAATTGAATTGCCCGGTTGGGTTTGCAAAGCACTCTTAGGGTTTATATGAGAGGGAATTGGTTCTTTGCCGATGAGTTCCCTTCAATCTCTGGAGGTTGCTCTGAACTCTGTTAGCTCTTCTCTCACTATCTTTTTCCCTGCCAGGGTAATAGGAATAGAATTCAATTTTGTTTCACTGAAACTCTGAATTTATAACCTGATTTTTGTGGACCTGTGGGCTCAAATGAGAGAGGCCCAAGTCCAAAATTTTCTGTTATATTTTATTTATTTATTTTTATTTTTTTTTCGTTCTTTTTTTTTTTCGTTTTTCGTTCTTTTTTTTTAACACGTGGGCTTCGCCTAGCGAGCATGACAGTTCAAGAAATTCCTCTGAGCGTAGGTGATTCTGGTGGCTTTTCTTGGGACTCGCTAGGCGACCCATTCTACTCGCCTAGCGAGCATGACATCTCATGAACAAACTTTTGCTCCTTCAAGATTAACGTTTTGACTGACGAATAGACCTCATTTGAACCTGTTGGAAGTATCTCAAGCCATTCCCTTGTGTTGACTGATCATCTAAATAGAACCCACAAAGTGTCTTGGATGATACTCAAGCTTCAAACAAAAGATGTTAGTGACACATTTTTGTGCTTTTGGTTAGTAAACAAAAGTCAGAGAAACAATGATGTATAATTCAAGCATGCTTGGTGATCTCAAACCAATCACAAGGAGTCCCACCCAAAGGCAAAGGGAACCAAGATGCTAAAGATCCTTGAGGCATTTCAAATGCAATGTTATGATGCCATGAGGGATCTTAGGCTCAAAATTTGGGTCTTACACCTAGCCGTTACGCGAACTTTGTGGTAGGTGGACTAATACCTGATGACTTTGACTCTAACAGAAAAAAAAGTTTTTGCATGATTGCAGGTTTTATGTGTGGGACAATCCATTCCTTTATAAAAAGGGATTAGATGGCCTAGTAAGGAGATGTGTTCCGGAGGAAGAGCAAAGGGACATCTTAAAAGCTTGTCACAACTCAGAATATGGAGGAAATTTTAGCGGAGATAGAACCGCAGCAAAAGTCCTCACATCTGGATTGTACTGGCCTACACTGTTCAAAGATGCACAAGAGATGGTAAAAGAGTGCGACAGATGTCAGAGAACAGGAAACATATCCAAGAGAAATCAGATGCCTTAGAATGCCATGTTAGAGGTATAACTGTTCGATGTATGGGGAATAGATTTTATAGGACCCTTCCCATCGTCCTTTGGAAAGCAATACATTCTGGTCACGGTTGACTATGTGTCAAAATGGGTGAAAGCAGTAGCACTACCCACGAATGACGCGAAAGTGGTAATAAATTTCCTCAAGAATTGTATCATTGCACGGTTTGGGGTACCAAGAGCACTAATTAGTGACGAAGGTACCCACTTCCTGAACAAGCTGATGGAGAACCTGCTAAGGAAATACAATGTAAAGCATAGAATCGCCACACCGTACCACCCCCAGACTAGTGGACAGGTTGAGGTGTCAAATCGGTAGATCAAGCAAATCCTAGAAAAGACAGTTAGCACCTCACGAAAAGATTGATCAAACAAGCTAGAGGATGCACTCTGGGCATACCGAATAGCGTTCAAAACCCCAATAGGTATGTCCCCATATCAACTGGTCTATGGTAAAGCTTGTCATCTTCCACTCAAACTAGAGCACATGGAATTATGGGCTACCAAATTTCTCAACTATGATTTGTCCAAAGTGGGTAAATCTCGGATCCTTCAATTACAAGAGCTGGAAGAATTCAGAAATCGAGCATATGAGAATGCCAAGATATACAAAGAACAAACCAAAACATGGCACAACAAGCGCATTCAGAAGAAAGAACTTCAGGAAGGACAACTGGTCTTATTATTTAATTCAAGGTTGAAGTTATTCCCTGGAAAACTAAGGTCAAGATGGTCGGGACCCTTTATGATACAAAGAGTATTTCCGCATGGAGCCATTGAAGTAAGAAATCCTACAAACGGAGACACGTTAAAGGTGAATGGGCAGAGAGTCAAACCGTACCTACAAGACCGGGAGGGTGGTCTAATAGACAAAAGTCGTCTCACCTAAAAAGACGGAGAACCGTCGAGCCATGCGACGTTAAACGCAACGTTTCGTGGGAGGCAACCCATGCATTTTAAATCTAATCAGTTATGTATGTTTGTAGGTTTATACAGGATCTCTACAAGGAGGGAACATCACTTCAACAAAAATCTAAGTCATGAAAAAGGATAATCAACGTGGCCAGAGGTACCGGAGGTTGAACAGGAGAAAAAGCCAAAAAAATGGCCAAAATGGCAGCTTGACACGGCCACCCGTGTCAGATGACACGGTCCGTGTCAGGAGGGTGAAAAATCAGGCCAAAGATATGAAGTAACAGTGGCCTGACACGGCCACCCGTGTCAGGAACACTAAAAGTGGGTGAATTTTTTTGTCAACAGTAGCCTAACACGGGCGGCCGTGTCAGCTGACACGACCCGTGTCAGGAGCACTGAAAGGAAACTTAAAAGCATGGTATGGACAATAGCCTGACACAATCGACCGTGTCAGCTGACACAACCGTGTGAGGCAGACAGGATTTTTGAAATTTCAAATTTTGAAGTAGGCCCCACCTATTTACTCCACCTGAACCACACTTTACCCCAATTACCTTATCATTCTCAGATTTTTTCATTCCACTATCATCATTCTCTCTCATCATTATCATCATTATCACTATCTTTCTCTCTAAACCTCACAAACCCCATTAAAACCCAAACCCCAAAGCTTCTATAACCACCACTTCCCATACCTTATTGCAAAAACAGTCTTCACAAATATTACTCCACTCGTCATGCCCGTTCTAACCACGTGTCATACCCCGATTTTGATCCTGAAATTTTTCCATTTTTTCTTTTATTTTTGCATTTGCATACATTCATCAGTATAAAATGGATTTTAATATCTTGACTCTTCTTTATTTTTAATTCGATTTCAAATTAAGTTTAATTCTAATTGTCAATTTAATCTTAATTGTTTATTTTTACTAATGATTAAAACTCTAATCGATTTTTATTTCCAAATGAACGTTAGAGTTGATATCCAAGTAATTTTAAATGAATTATAGATTAATTTGTTTTTAATTTGGTTTTTTTGCTGATTTGTTATTAGTAATTAAATTGACATTCAAACTAATATTGGATTATTCCTAAAAATCCACATCCATTTTTATAATCAAAATCCAAAATCCAAAATCCATTTTGTATCCATAATGCATCCCAAATCAAAATAGTACATACTCATTTCATAACATTCAATAACATTCAATAACATTCAACTTTCAAGCATTTCCAAACTCATTTTCATACATGCGTTTTCATTTAACATTCGGGCAATAACAATGCATCACATCCATATCCTACCGTTAACTTCTACATTACAACCAATTCCCGAATTTCATCAGAAAGAAAAAAGAAAAAAATCACAACCGAGATATAACCATAATTCACATCTAATCCCTATTCCAATCTAATTCCAAATCCAAGTCCTCCATTGCCGTAATCAACCATCCTCAATTTCCCGGATTTCTATCTAAGAAGAAAAAGCCTCAAAGTCTAGTCCACCTTTGCATTAGAGTTCTTGGAAGACCTTTGGAGAATATTAATGAAGAATCATGGAATACTTAAAACTCCTGGATATCGGTGTTTTTGTAGATTCTGTTGCTCAGAATAATGGACTTCAGGATACAATGCAAAACTCATCCTCGATGGATGTTAAATATAGTGAAGAAAATGGAAGTGACGTTGCTCTTGAATGTGCAAAATGGAATGGTTTCCCAAGATCTAATGAATGTGTCAGAGCATTTTGATGACCAAGATGGAAGTGGCGTCAGTTCAGGCTGGAAGATGGTGATGCATGAAGAAAGCCAACTTTATTACTACTTGGAATGTTGAAACCGAGAAGACTTCAGGGGAAGTGCCCCAGGTTTATTCAAGCTGATCATTTGACTAATGATCCTTTACCTCCTGCTTCTGTCACTCATACCTGCTTCATTTTTCACAAATCCAAACTGTAGCCGCCATTACTCATCGCTGAAGCATCAACCGCCCGCGTTACCGTCCAAGTCATTAAGATTCTGTTTTCCTGCAAATGCAACAACAAAACCGGTAAGTCCAATGATTTACCACGGTACAAAATAACACCAGGACGACACCTCAATCACGGATCCATATGCGTATCGGACGTCGTATTTGATTCTCCATCAGTTATTGCTACTTCCTTATCTATTATACGTAAGGAAGTTCTGGTTTTCTAGTACACTGATGGCTAACTCAAATAGCAGATTTACACCGACAATGTCCGGGGATCCCTTGGAGTAGAAGGGACAAAATATTACTGAATCAAATGCAAGCATAATTTAGTGTTTTTTCAAGCCAACAACACCGTAGCTCTTTAGATGGCTCGGCTTCTATCC
Organism: Lathyrus oleraceus; assembly: GCF_024323335.1. Taxonomy (NCBI): domain Eukaryota; kingdom Viridiplantae; phylum Streptophyta; class Magnoliopsida; order Fabales; family Fabaceae; genus Lathyrus; species Lathyrus oleraceus. The sequence continues at coordinate 310,378,033 of NC_066580.1, forward strand.
TTTGGGATATTGAAAATTACCCTGTTTCGAGTAATGTACACCTAGCCGGAATCCCACTAGGTATCAGAGGGAAGCATTAAAACCTGCATCTGCAAAAAGATCCAAAAAAATGCGCATAAGAATTTTAAAAGTGCAAGACATAATAACAATAGCAACAGCAATAACAGTTGTTTTTGTTCACTAACAATAAAACCCCTGCTATTGTTTGTTTTGGTGAAAAGCAACGGTTTATTGGTATTGCCGGTGCTGCTTCAACTATGATGAACCCTAAGAATTCGATCTCACAGATTAAGAGGCTTATTGGGAAACAGTTTTCGGATCCTGATTTGCAGCGTGATCTTAAGTCTCTGCCTTATACTGTCACTGAAGGACCAAACGGATATCCTTTGATTCAGGCTAGGTACTTGGGGGAAGTGAAGGCATTTACGCCTACGCAAGTGTTTGCTATGATGCTGTCGAATATGAAAGAGATAACTGAGAAGATTCTTAATGCGGCGGTTAATGATTGTTGCATTGGGACTCCGGTTTATTTCACTGATTTTCAGAGAAGAGCTGTTTCGGATGCTGCAACTATTGCTGGTTTGAACCCGCTTCGGTTGCTTCATCAAACTACTGCTACTGGATTGGCGATGGGGTTACGGTTAATACTCAGGCTTTTGAAAGAGCTGTTTCTGTTATATCTAAGTTTGGGGATAAGGGTGGTACTCAGTTGAATGTGCCACCTGGTTTTTGGCTTACTGCACCGTTTAATCTCACTAGTCATATGACTCTTTTTCTTGCTCATGATGCTGTCATTCTTGGAATTCAGGATGAAAAATATTGGCCATTGATGCCGGCATTGCCTTCATGTGGATACGGTAAGGAGGGTCCTGGGTCGCGGTATAGCAGTTTGGTTCATGGTCAAAATCCTAAAGATATTGTGATAACAGAGCATCATTGGTACCAAGTTCCAATTTTGAAATTTGTTGAAAGAATTCCAGTTGAAGCGTTGTTCAAATCATGGATGGACATGATTCAGAAGATCCAAAACAAAGCATCGCTGATATGACTGTGTTTGTGCAAAATCTTCTACAGCAGATGCAAATTTCCAGTTCCAAACCATAACCTGCACTTCCACAAGTCAACGCAGAAAAATCAAATAGCAGGGTTGCAATTTAAAACAACAGAAGTAGTAAAACCAGCATGATCATGAAGATATTGAACCTCAATCTTTCCGGATTTGTAATCAGGTAATCAAATAGAAGCAACGGCTTTCGCAGAAGACACAAAATTTGTGAGAGTAAATGTTGTCAACACACTTGATTCGGTATCAACTTTGAAAAGAAGAGTATTTCTTTTTGTGGTTAATTTGAGCAGCAACATCACCGGAGGAAAGTCCTCTACTCTTCAATGACGTTGAATGCAAATCGATGCCGGAATTGGTGGAGGAGGATATTGCGAACCGTTGATCGGAGTTGTAATCTTTGGTAAGGATATCTCTGGACAATCTTCCGATGTCGGAAAAAATACCGGGGGCCTTTGGAAGACATTGTTGATGATGTTGTTAGGAAGTTTGGTGTGAGCGTACAATTTTGACTATGAGCTACTCTGCACGAAACCACCGAACCTGCGAAAAACAGAACAAGTTTAAGAAAAATGCATTGATGATTGACGCATTGATGATTGACATGCCGTCTTACCGATGGACTTGCTTCTCTGTTCGTTGTCGCATGCTCTGAAGGAATCTACACCGTCACTGGAAATTTTGGATATGGCAGGAAATGACATTACTGCAAAAGCTGCTGTTTCTGTGGCTTGCCCGTATATCTTCAAAGCAGTTCCTCACCAAGTTAAATTTATCTGAGAATGAATTGAAGGATGAAGGTGCAGTTATAATCACTAAGGCATTGGAAGAAGGTCATGGCCAATTAAATGAAGTTGATCTTAGTATAAATTTGATCACATGGTCGGGAGCTAAAGTGGTGGCAGAAGCTGTTGTTCAGAAACGTGGATTTAAGTGGCTAAATATCAATGCTAACTTTATTTCTGAAGAAGGAATTACCCCGTTTTTCTCTTTAAACCGTCAACAGAACCGTGATTGAGCTCCTCAGGTTTTCACCATTTCACTGCAGTAACCAAAAAACACAAAATAATTACCAAGCCAGTAAGTTCCCGAAATTCCCCAAAATGGGATCAAGACAAAGTTCAAGAAAAAAGGTTATGATCAGATTACCTTTCCGAGTCCAATGATCAAACAGGGCAATCATCTCTGAGCATCAAAAAGCAATCCTGGGACTTTCTCCATTGGACCATTGAGCATCAATTTGTAACCCTAATCCGTGAGATAAATAGGAGGGAGCGATTCAGAGAAAAAGAGGAGAAAGCGGCGAAAACTTTCAAAAAAAACCTAATCCCAAAAACGCCACACACAAAAACCGTCGGTCCTTCACAAACTCCCTTCGAACCTTCGGCACGCCGCCGCACATCCTCTGTTCTCGTCTTCCTTCAGTCGGCGACCATCGCGGTTTACCCTCCGTCTACAGTACCACTGAACACCAAACGACCTCAAAATACACCACCACGTACAAAACGCCGTTCGGTTTCGGTAGCTACTTCTTCACCGGAAATCATTTGGAAACACGGTATATCAATCTTAACTTGGATTTGTTTTTCTTATTGTAGAGGATTGAAGAATGTCTCTCTCGTTTTTTTCTTTTTTTAATATTGCTTTTCTTTCTGTGGAAATTAGGTTGAGATATTGTTGAGATATTGTTGAGATATTGTTGAATAAGTGGTAATTAAGTGTTACAGGTTTTTGAAAGTTAATATTTTTTTTCACTGCTAAAAAACAGACACATGGTGGGTTTTAATATCCTATTTCTAACTAATTTGTCTTTAAGCCTAAAAGAAAAAGAAATTATTTAGATAAGATGGTTTTATTTTATTAAAAATTTCTTATCCTTAAAATGTTAATTTGTTTCTAACTATAATAACAAGTGGGTTTCCTTCAACCCGGACCCAGTCAGTCTAAGGGACTGTTGGGCACTTGATTTTGTATTAGCCCAAGCTCCTACGGCCCATTTCACTTTTTTTAGTTTTTGTTATTTCTTTTATTCTGGGCCATATGTCTATTTTGCTATTAGTATAACAGATGACCATTAGTGGCCTGGTGGAGATGGAGATAGCTCTTTGCCTCTTTGGTCCAGGGTTCGATACTTGGGCATGTTGTTTTGGTTTTTCAGCACTTTTTGTGACTTTCTCATATTTTCCTTAATCCTCACATTTAATTACTATTTAACTAATATGTTTCTTTTGTTTATTCATTTTTATTCCTAATATAACTTAGGTGATTATTTTTTCTTTGGGATTTATGTGAATCATTTATTTTTATGTGTGGAGTATGCTCTGATCATGATAAATCATCCCAATTTCATTGATAAAAAGAAAACATAAAAAAAAGTAATAATGATAAGTGTCACTTAATTCTCGATTCAACGTCGAGCCCATTTCCATACCCTTGTAAGTCGATTGCTTTTAAGCATCGCCATCAACCTCTCATGGCTTACTCTTGGGCCTTCTTACAATGAGCTCTTAAGCAACATCAATTTAACTTTCAATAATTTCAAACCTCGGTACTTTAATTGTTTTAATCCAATGATTCAAACCACTTTTCTAAATAAAAGTTGGAAGAAAAAGGTTACCTGGATGGAATGTCCAGTCGTAATCCCGAATATTAGGCTCAAGCTGTAAGAGCTTGTAAGCCGTTAATATTCGTCTTCTCTTTAACACTCCAAGATTCAAAACCATCTTTTTAATAAAGTTGGAAGAAAAAGGTTACCTGGATGGAATGTCCAGTCGTAATCCCGAATATTAGGCTCAAGCTGTAAGAGCTTGTAAGTCATAAATATTCGTCTTCTCGCCAAAATATCCGTAAATACCTCAAATCACCTTCTAAATAAAGCGTGAAGAAAAAGGTTACCTGGATGGAATGTCCAGTCGTAATCCCGAATATTAGGCTCAAGCTGTAAGAGCTTGCAAGCCATAAATATTCGTCTTCTCTTTAACAGTCCAATATTTCAAAACCTCTTCTTAATAAAGTTGGAAGAAAAAGATTACCTGGAGGGAATATCCAGTCGTAATCCCGAATATTAGGCTCAAGCTGTAAGAGCTTGCAAGCCATAAATATTCGTCTTCCCTCCAAAACATTTATAAAATATTCAAATATTGGAAAGAAACAGACTGCCTGGGTGGAATGTCCAGACGTAGTCCCGAGTATTAGACCCAAGCTGTAAGAGCTTGTAGGTCATAAGTACTCGTCTTTCAAACTTCAAAATACCTAATTCCTACCTTAATGCTTTTTCAATAAAGATGGAAATGGAACATGGTGTATACCATGCACTCCTGAGGCTAGGATTCGAGATGTATATCTCGCTCATCCAAGTTCTCGCCATCACTCAAAATACATCCAACCAATCAAATTCTTTTCTCGCCGCCGTGCGACTAATCAAAGAGCCTTTTTTCATAAACGAAAGATATATTGTCTTAAGTGATATAAAACAATGTTTCAGCCACGATTGTTGAGTAGAGATAAATGACGCTTTTCCGAATGTAGATTTATAAATCCGTTCGATGTGTGGTACGCGTCCACTCCTCATCTGTTTTGGGTAAAACGATGTTTTTGTCGATTAATACAACATAGCTCTCGCTAAAATCGACCAACAAACAAACATTTTTCTACCCAGAACTACGTAAGCCTTGATTTCTCTGTTGAGATACGTAGGAGCAGGATTTTTAAATCTTGTCAGGCCCACTAATAAAAAACTTAGGTTTAGTCCTTCGTTAAAAAATCCAAAAACATTTCTTTTGATTCTATTCTTTCTTTCCCACCTAATAATTCGAAAAGCCTAATATTTTAACTAACATTAACGCACACAACTGACCTAATGGTTCCCGTTGAGTACAACGGACGTGAGGGGTGCTAATACCTTCCCCTTGCGTAATCGACTCCCGAACCCTGATATTGGTTGCGATGACCATATCTTATCCTTTCTTTCTTTTAGGGGTTTAATCGATATTTTCCCTTTCCCATTTTGGGAATAAATAAAGTTCGGTGGCGACTCTGTTCAGTCCATCATTGCGAGCGTGCGATCGCGCTTCGCTTTGAAGTCGTATCCCCATTTTTCGAGGTGCGACACCACGGTTTCAGAATTTTCTAACTCCCTATTTCAAATAATTTCTATTTTTCCAAGTCCAAAATGCCCCCGAGGAGAATTCTCACCAGAAAGCAACAGCTTGCGGAGATGTCGAGGTCACGAAAGCGACCGAGCTGGAACCCAAATCCACACAACATCGTGTCTGACAATCCGGAAAAAGAAAAGCGGTATCAAATCCACCGGAAACGGAAACTCACACCTACCAGGTACATGTGTGAGCACACTCTGAACGCTCTAGGGCTCAAAATTGAGGTATACCGGATGTTCCACGTTTAAGGAATGCTGGAGTTCATGAGCCTGGAAGCGCCGACATACGAGCGCATCACACTTGAATTCCTCAGCACGTTGGAATTCCAACTCGAAAAGAGATGGATAGACACTACCAGGTATTATTTCGGCACTTTGCGTTTCCGCTTGTTTAATAATTATCATGAATTATCGATAGAGGAATTGGCAAGGATACTCCGACTCCCACTATACGAACCAGGAGCGGTCCCAGATGGATTCTCACCTAAGGATTTCTGGATTGCCATCACCGGGAGGACGGATTACACCTGCAAAGGTGCTAAGGCCGCCGGCATCCAGAATCCATGTTTTCGGTATGCTCAGAAGGGTTTGGCCTACACCCTGTTTGGAAGAGGCGATAGCATAGGGGTAGCTACTCAAAGAGAGCTATTTTTTATGTACACGATGGTACAAAACAAAGCCATCAATGTAGCTGCCTTTGCAGCTGACTATCTTGGCAGAGTTGGCCGAGCAGACTCCGGAGGCATCTTTGTAGGTGGCATGATCACCCAAATCGCTGAACATTTTGGGTATCAAGTTGTTTTACTCGAAGACACGCCAATTGCAGGTAAGACCAAAATTGACATGTCCGCTCTAATTCAACAAGGTATGATTCTTGTTGCCCCCACTTACTATTCTGTTCTTATCCATAAGAGGTTTATTATAGCTTTGTTGGGTCCGGACAAAGTTGCTATTACTGACTATGCCAACTGGTTATATGTGAGCGCTGACCCTGACACGGAGGAAGGCCACGACACTCATCATTTTGCTGTAGGTGAGCAGATTTTGGATGACCAGGTGGATGCCATCAAGGCAGAAGAAGAGGAACCTCAAGCACCTCAGGAATAGTTTGTACCCCCACATTAGGAAACTACCCAGTAGGAGGCAGGTTCCTCTTCCTGGTCCACTGACCAATGGACCTTGGTACAAACCAAAATATGTGACTTAAGGACGGAACAACAACGGCAAGGCATTGAAAACTAACAAGGAAAAAAGCAGGACTTATGGAAGAAAGAGGGAAGATGTTAGCGAATGATCTCAGTAGTGTTAGGAAACATAAAGAATCATGGGGAATGACACGCGGTGTTATCTGAAACATTACTTGAGGACAAGCAATGAGCTAAGTTTGGGGTTGTGATCAGTCACCATTTACATTAAGTTTTCATTACTGATCCGACAAGAAACCGAGGATTTTGAAATACTGTGCAAGCATTTTTTATACTTTTCAAGGCCATTTTACTTCTGGTATAATATTTAAGCATTTCCATTCATTGTTACATTTTATTTATACTTTCGTGATTTTATGTGTGGGATAGCTGTGTTTTTGTCCGACAGGTCCAGGTAGAAGAACCAGGGAACTCATAGCAAGACAATGCGAGATTCTGACAAGCAAAGAAATGGAAAACCCCGGCACAGGAGGCCTGACACAGCCGCCTGTGTCACCTGACATGGGCCGTGTCAAGCAAATGGGGGTGTGGCAAGGAAGACAGTGGCCTGACACGGCCACCCGTGTCAGCTGACACGGGCCGTGTCAGCCCATGCCCAAAATTCCCCTTTTTCTCGGGCTTTTGATCATCGGGTTTTTCAGAGAGATTTTTGGACAGGTCCACCTGCTTCTTGGAATTTTCATTATAAAAGAGAACCTTTTGCCTAAGGAAAAATCATCTTGGAACAAGGCAAAACACAGTATTGTGAAGGAATAAAGTATTATAGAGAGCAAGGCGTTCTGAGAGCTGAAGGTTTTCATGAGCGGAAGCGATTGAAGATCAAAGTCATCCAAATACTTTTAATGTGTAATTTTTATCTTGCATTTGTTTTGAACAATATGAGTAGCTAAACCCCCCAATGCTAGGGGGTGTCCTTGATTTAGAATTGTAACGAATTTGAGTTTACATTTGCATTTATAATATTATTTTTACGGTAACCTCTTGATGTGTTTAATGCTTTCTCTTTTGGACCAATCGAGATTGTTTTGTGGTTATCAATTAGGTTGGACCGCCATTGATAAGGTTTTCATAAGGTTACTCTACAATAGATATCACCTAGGACTAGGGATACCCTGTGTGAACCAGAGTATTCTTGATATTATAAAGCTTAACTTCACCTTAATTGCCTGTGGACATAGAAATTAGGGTAGATTGATTAAAGGTTTTCTCACCAAGGACTTGGGAGAAAATACCCTTGAGAACTGATAGTAATTGATATTTGTTGATGCAATTGTGACTCAGAGTTGTTACAGGGATAAATCATACACCTTCCCTGGTATTGTTCCTTTTACCCTACAAACCCTTATTTTCATTTGCCTTTACCTTTATTTTTATATTTTTACATCTAAAAACCAAATTAATAATTTTTGTTTAATTGAATGATAATTTAAACTCGATATTGACGTGCAGTCCTTGAGATCGACATTCAGGGAATTTCCCCATTATTACTATAAAAGGCAAAATAGTACACTTGTTATTTTCTCGATCAGAGAGTAAAGGAGAAGGAGAAATGAAGAGGGAAGAGCTTCAAATGGAGAAAAATTCTTGTAAGCTCTAATATGTAGATCCAAATTCTCTCTCCTCAATGCAGTGCTGCCCAAGGTTGGAAATCCGTTGAGGGGCATGTTTGGAAATCTGAGTGCAAAATGAGAGTGAGGTGGTAAGTTGCATTTCATGTTAGTTCAATGGTATGTTTGGTGTGTTTTGGCCATGAGAAATGAGGTAGAAAACACAAGTGTAAGCTGGCACGTGAGGGAGAGCATAATCAACAAGTTTGCTGATTCAAACATTCCTTGTTTTTGCCAAATGCATGGGAACAAGAGTGTGCATGGAATGCCTCTTATTTGGGAGATTTAGGGAAAGAAAAAGGGTGGTGCGTATGGTTGGGATGAAGCTTGCTGGGTCATTTGGAGCAAAGAATGTTCAAAATTTGGTTAATACATGTTTTCACCTCAAGCTTAAACATGGCCATGCAACCAACTTGGCACGAATACAACTTGATGTGTGCTCAACCAAAACTCACAAACTTGACACCAATGGAAAGATGGAGGATCAAGGAACACTTTTCATGTTAAATTGAAATGAAGCCTCTAACACTCCTTAAAAATTTCATGAACTTTCTTGCAAATTCTGACTTGAAACACTTAGAGTTATTTTTAAGTGTTGAGCTTTTAATGACTTTGAAACACCAATCTTCCAATGATCATAACTTGAACCATGATACTCCAAATGCCACAAACTTTGTGTATACTTAAATATTTAAGAAAGGAGAACAACTTTCATGTTAAGGCCAATTTTATTTGAAACATTGGTCACAGGGAAAATTGGCCATGAAGACAGCTTATCATTAACACCAAACTTGCCAAAAATAGTAAGTTTCCATAAAACCCCAATTCCCAAATTAAGCAATTTGGACAAAACTCTTGATTTTCTTGATTGTTGTTATTCCAATTAGATAAATCTCAACCATTGGCCATATTTGACTTATGAGACACAAGTTTGACCTTAAAAAGTTAAAAGTTGACATTTTGGTTGCACAATTGACTTTTGTTCTACATAATCAATTCCTCTTCCCTCTTGATCAATTGAGCTTCTTCTGATTACATCTAATGACCAATACTTCACATTGAATGCTTCGAGACACATATAAGATAATGGAAGAATTTTTTTCTCAAAAAGCCAGTCACAAATTGTCTTTGACCAAAACCCTAGTTGATAACTAAATGATAGGAAAATGATGATCATCTTCAAATCCCTTGCCAATCTCAATCATTTGAGGATATATTGAACTTGTTGAAACTTATTAAGGCATATGGAAACCTTGTGGCTGAGTGAACCAAAATTTTGAGGACATCTCCTCTTCATTGACTTGAATACATGTCCTTCTTCTTTCTTGCTTGAGATAAGCCAATAGAACAAGATACCTTGATGCCATAACCATAGAACCAATGATATGAATTAGTATGTATGATAGTGAGACATAATCCAGTTAGGGTTGAAGAGAATAGGGTAAATTTTGGGGTACAACACCCAAGCAGAAAATACTTAGCAACATTGTCCCCAACATGCTCGAACGATATACAATTCCCTCACCAGATCCTTGCAAGGATTTTCTCAAGACTTTCCCCGACACTCGTGCTCCTTAGGGAACCTCCTTTGGAAGCCTATTACCCATAAGACAATCATCTTACGTGACACCAGTCTCCCCTAGTAGAAACATCGAGTTATTCTATCAATCTTCTTTTTACTCCATTTTTCTCAAAGAACTCCCCAACAGAAGTTCTTGCTCTAGTGAGAGGTTGACTTAAGAGTTCCCACATAATCCCAATAAGGATATCTCCTTAATTATAAAAGTACCTTGATACATTGTTGTTTTTATTCTTACACCATTAGTCACTTCGGTTCTTACACCGTTGTCATCCAGCCACTTTGGTTCTTACACCATTGTCATCCAGTCACTTTGGTTCTTACACCGTTTTCATTCATTCACTTTGGTGCTTACACCATTGTTTTTTATGGTTCTTACACCGTTTGTTTTTTCACTTTGGTTCTTACACCGCTTGTCATATTGTTTTACAGATCTTATATCGCTGTTATTTCTTTCAGATCTATCGTGTCTTACATCAATTTTCTTGCCAATAACGAGTTATCGGTTCTTATACCGATGACGGTTGGATTCTAAATCCCCATTTATACCAGTACAATTCCCCAAGCATGAAGGCTTATTATCCTTCCCTAGTGTAAGACCCCAATTTTGTCCCTAAGATCCCTCATGGCATCATATCATATCATCACATTGCCTCAAGGATCATTGGACACCTTGCTTCCTTCCTTGTGGGTGGGTTATCTTTTTGAGAGTGATTCTTGATCACCAAGCATGTTTGCAATTATATGTCATTGCTTTCTTTTCATCACTAACCAAAAGTACAACAATATGTCATCTAACCTTTGTCTTGCAGATGAAGCATTAACAGTCAAGGCAATTCAAGGCATTCATTGAGCAATAGATGGTGGTCATTCTTGAGATTTGGACAGCACAATCATTCACAAGAGTTCATATGAGCTATGATGTCATTTTGAAGCAAGATCCCAAGTGGTAGAGGCTTGAATTTCATCAGGACATTCTCAGGTCATCTGAAGACCAAGAAAGTCAACTGCAAAGTCAAATGTGGATTTGGAGGTGGGAAGTGATTAGAGATACTTCATTCATGTTCAAACAAGTCTCATTTGACATTTCAAACACTCACATTGAAGAATTTGGAGTCAGGTCAAGAATTTCCAAAAATAGAAAGTGACCTATAATTTGAACTTTCCAAAAATGGAAAGATTTTGGACCAACTTCAACGCAATATTACATCATCAAGAAAGCTTCAAATGAAATTTTGTTGAACATGAAAGTTGTAGATATTTCTCTCCCATTTCCAAAATGTCCAAGATCATGAATTTCTAATGTGTGGTTGAGGAGATATGATCAAATCATGGCAAAGTGTGCATGGGACTTCAAATGAGCATAACTTTTCAACCAAAGCTCCAAAATGAGTGGTTCTTTTTGCAATATTCTCCTCTTGAACTCTATTTTCCAAATCATACATCACATTACATGAATTGTCATCACATTATCACTTGTTAATTCATTGGCTTTTTGGAGGGAAATTACAAAGTTTAAAATTGGTGCATGGTTTGAACTTTTTGCCATTACCATTGGTTTTAAAATTTGGTTTTAAGTGGAAATGAATGAAATTCGTGTACTGTTCACACATGCATTTCATGCATGGGGGTGAAAATCCAATTTTTGCACATACACTCCACAACTTGCTAATCACCTTTTGCTTTGGCTTAAACATGATCTAAACATGATTAGTAGGAGGTATATAAGGATAAGCATAACTGTTTTCAGCATTAACAACCATTTTTCAGATCTAGATCCAAAATTCTCAAAACTTTTCTCTCAATTTTTTTTGCAATTTCTTCAAACAAAAGCATATTCTATTGGTTGATTCTTGCTTCTGAAGTGTTTTTGAGGAGATCTGGACGTGAAATCAAAGGAAACCGTGCCATATTGAAGCATACTCGAAGCTTGAAGCATCCATGGTGATTTCAAATTCTGTTGAATTCAAGTGTGTTTGAGCTTCAATCACTCCTCCAATCATCTGTACAAGCATCATAGAGAAGCTTTTGATCATTTCAAGTCCTGGATAGCACGAATTCCAGCTTCTGCACTTCAAGAGGTTACAATTCGAACCTCTTATTTTTGAAATCCATGGCCATATTATTGTAGATCTAAGTATGCTGATGAATTTGAGCTTTGAATCGTGTGATTTGGTGCTGTTTTGAGCTAGATATGCATGATTGAAAGTTTGATGTTGATTTTTATTTTCTTCGATTTGGCTTTGTTATGATGAATTATGTTGAAATGATTGTGGATCTTTTATGTATGTTGAATGTACTACGTGATGTTGTGCTTGATTTTGATTTTTGGACGTGTTTTGGAAAATCTGGAAAATCCAGATGAAGATCATGATGATCTTCATCTTCAACCTTGAACTTTTTTCATTTCCAGAATCTGCTACGAATTGGCTTCAAATTTGCTACGAAAATTCAAAATTAGCTACGACTTTTGGCGCGCTAGGGTTTAGGTGCTAAGTGACGTCGTTTTGTTTGAGGCGCGCACATTTGAATCTGGCAATGGTTCGATCCTGGCCGAGTGAATATTTTCAAATGCCATGCCATTTCACATTTTCCCTCCCAATTTTTATGCTATGCTCATTTTTCATTTTCAATCTTTCCATCAACTTAGAAAAATCATATAAAATTGAAAACTCATCCAAATTGACTCAAATTTTTTGCATTGTGATCCTTGTTCTGTCTACTTTTTTATCATCATAATTTCCAAAATTGTGCTTGGCTGGATTTTATTTGGTGCTAGGATAATTGATCACATGTCTTATTTTGACCTTGCCTTGTTCAAACTATTGTGAAATGCTTGTTTCTTATCCAATGGCTTTGAAATTTTGCATGATGAAACTAGACACATTGCTTGACATTTTGGTTTTGGTTTGGTATTTTTCTCAATTACCATTTCTGTTTTATGATTGTGCTAACTTGGTGTAACAATTTGTGTCACACCTTTTGCTTGTTCAACTTGTGCCATGTGATTTCCATGCCAAATGATGTCCAATGCTTCTGATTTTTTGTATGTTGATCATGTTAGATGTCTTGAATGTGCATGAGTTTTTCCAGATTTATTTGAATCATTTCTGTTTTGATTTGAATTTTCCATTCATGATGATCACATATGAGCTTTAAAATTGCCTTGAACTTCAATTGATCATGAAATGCATTTGGTGATTGATTTTGATGTGAGACCTTTTGGAATCTGTTAAGATGTGATTGAAGTTGATTCATGTTAAATTTCAGCTCCTGTTTTGAATTTTTTCTCCATCTTTGACCCTAGGCTTTGACCTAGTGGTTTGTGGCTTACATTTGAGCTTTGATTTCAGGTTGAACATCCAAGTTCCATAGTTGATGATGCTTCATCATTTGAGTATTGATGTTTCCTTTTGATTACTAACATTTGTGTGTTTTGTAGGTTGATGTCAACTCATTTGAGTTTGCCTTTTGGCTTACACATTTTGTACATTGGGATTGTCTGTTGCTTATTGACTATTGTCTGTTTGTCTGAGTATTGTACTGATTTGTTTGGTGTTTCCACAGGTACTTAAGTTGCTTTAAGTTCATTGTGAACTTTGATTTGCTTGGTTGCTTAACCACGTAGGTAATCCCTAATCTTCATGTAGTCTGGAAGACCTACTGTTATTGGTAGGCACCTTGTCGCATTACGCGAAAAACCAACGGGAAAACGAAACAACAGAGCCGCTACCGTGCGTTATTTATCCCAAAAGAGGGAAAGGAAACGATCGAAGTAAACCTGGAAAAGACATAGTCTCGCGACCAGAGAGAGATGGGATCGGGAGTCGGTTATGCGAAGGGAAGGTATTAGCACCCCTACGCATCCGTCGTACTCGACGGGATCCACGCACAAAAGAAAGGAAAAGGTTGCTAAAAACTGCTCACAAAATGCACACACACACTGGAAGGAAACACGGAAAGACGGAAGAAACGGGACTCGGCAGGATATCGCATCCTGGGCCTACGTAGTCTGTCAAGCACAGACATCAGAGTCGACGTAGTTCGGGACGGGGGAAACGTGCTCGCTAGGATGTCGCATCCTATGCATACGTATCTTCTCTGACTGGAGAAGAATCAGAGCACTCCTAGCTCGGCTAACGCACGCCAAACAAAACACAAACAGGAAACTGACTGCCAATCGCTGGACTTACGTCAGTCTCCACACAAACAGGCAAACATGGAAACCGAATGCCAATCGCTGGACTTACATCAGACTCCGAACCAACAAACAAACACACACAGGAAACCGACTCCCAATCGCTGGACTTATTTCAGACTCCTAACACACACAAAGGGGTTGAAAAAGAAAAAGAGCGCCCGGAGAGATCAGCTCATCTCCTGCCTACGTACCTCATCTGGTATGAGGATCAGGGCGACGTAGTTCCCCTACACAGGGAAAAAGGACTAGCCTAACCAGATACAAAGGGAGACACAAACTACTAGGGAGACTACAACTCGAGCCTAGAAGTTATCATGCATACGATCCCTATGTTAAGGTTTCTATCTAACTTGCACAGGGAGCAAGCTATCCTAAACAGCACAGGCAAAGTCATACAAGCACAAAAAGCAATCACACACACTATATGCAAACAATTGGGCTCATACAAGGTTAGGCTGTGAAACACAAGCCAACTAGAATCGGGTGTGATTAGCTCTTAACCCTAACATTGAGAGTTAGGGTGAAGCAGATGAAATGGGAAGTGAGGGTAAGACCTCACTGCTCTTATCCCTGGCCTGGGAGAGCTTCAGACAAATGAAAGTATGGGAGTTCAGAAAGTTGGAACTCTTCTCCACATATGACTGACACAACAAAGATCTTGGGTTAATATCCACAATGCATCAACACATGGTGTGTGAGCAAAGTGGATGACACACTGAATAGCAGGAGATGGATTACGCATCTCTTTTATCAGCCAATTGCCTCATAAGAGGACTTTCCCTGCTTGGCACAAAGATACACATTCACAAGCATTGCCTCTTAAGGAAGGCTTCAGACAGGTGCCTGCCCACATAACAGGACAGGTCTTCCAGACTACATGAAGTCAGAGAGTTATACCTCAATGGTTAAGCAACCAAGCAAAGCAAAAGCAAGTTCAAAAGAACTCAGAGCAACTTAGGTACCTGAAAAAATCTAACCCAATCAGTACACAGTTCAATTAATCAAACAGACAACAGTCAATCACACAGACAAATAGTCAAAGCATTAGGCAACAAGGAGCAAGGCACAAGCTCAAACACAAATGAATTGGTAACAACCTACAAAACAACACAAGGTTAGCCAATCATCAACCAATTAATCAACTCAAATAAGTGAGCCACTCCAATCATGGCAATGTGCTTCTTAACCTGAAATCCACAATCCAAACAGTGAGTTCAAACCACTAGGTCAAAGCCTAGGGTCAAAAGAGGGTCAAACATTCAAAACAGAACATGAATTTTAACATGAATCAACTTCAATCACAACTTGACACATTCCAAAAGGTCTCATATCAATATCATTAACCAAAAGCATTTCATGCACCAAACATGGCAAGGTATGCAAATTGTGACCACATTGTAACATCAGAAGAAATAAATGCACATTAAATCAAAAATGTTTCAAATAATCTTGGCAAAATTCATGAGTAAATAGGACATACAACATGATCATCACACAAAAAATTAGGAGCATTGGACATCATTAAGCATGGCAATCACATAGCATAAGTCAAGACAAGCACAACAAGCACATGTGTGACACAAATTGTCACACCAAGTTAGCATAGGCATAAAACAGAAATGTATTATGGTAAAAACCTCAAACCAAAGCCAAAACAACACTCAACATGTCTAGAAATAATGTGCAAAAATTCAGAAGCATTGGATAAGAAACAAGCATTTTGTGATCAAATGAAGTTCAAAGCCATTTTAAAGCTCAAATGTGACCAACCAGAATGAAAAATCTCAATTAAATCAGAAATGATCCCAAAAATTCCAACAAAAATCATAAGTAATCACAACATCTATAACATGCATCATACAAAAAATCAAGGCAATTAGAGATCATTTGGCATGGCAAACACATCATATAAGTTGAACATCAAAAGGTGTGACACAAATTGTCACACCAACTTAACATGATCATAAAACAGAAATGACAATTGATAAAAGTACCAAATCAACACCAAAATGTCAAGCAATGTGTCTAGTTTCATCATGCAAATTTTCAGAATCATTAGATCAAAGACCAGCATTTCACAAAGGTATAAGCATGGCAAGGTCAAGTAAGCATATGCATTCAATCATTCTAGCACAAAAAATAATCCAGTCAGGCACAACTTGTAAAATCATGATGATAAAAAACTAGAGAAAATAAGGATCACAATGCAAAAAACCTGGTAATTTTTGGATTAATTTTCAAATTGTTGTGATTTTTTGAAGATTGATGAAAAAATGAAATGAAATGTGACATGAAATAATGGATTTAAAATGAAATGTTTATTTAAATTGGAAAATGGCGCCAGAAGCTGCAAAACGCAGCGTTTCATTTAAACGCTGGCAGTCAAAGGCACGGTCAACACAGCTGGACCAATGAAACGTGTGCATGGCAAATGAAGTGGACCAATCACGTTTAAACCCTAAGAAACACATCCTGCAACGGATTTTCGTGGCAAATGAGATCAAAACCGTGGCCTAAGCTCAGACTTCATCTTCTTCCTCGTGAAGAAGATGAACAGTAACTATTCATCAATGTTCAAGAACAAAATCTCCAGAATTCATGATTACACACATCATCATGTAGGATATTCAACATAGATCACGAATCAACTAGCAATTAAGCATGGATCATCACATATTCATAGAATCGAGCAAATGAAAATTCAACCATGGAACTTTAACTAACCCTAACTCATTCAATATTGCATGAAAAATCACGATTCAAAGCTCAAATTAACCAGCACATCAAGATCTACAATAATATCATGATAAATTTGAGAAATAAGAGATTCAATTTGTAACCTCTTGAAGAGCAGATCTGGATTTCGTGTTGTCCCGACCTTGCAATGCTCAAAAGCTTCTTTGTGATGCTTGTACAGATGATTGGAAGAGAGATTGAGGTTCAATTGCACACGAATCCACCAGAAATTGAATTCACCATTAATGCTCCAAGCTTCTAGTATGTTCAAACATGGCTCTGTTTTCTTCGAATCCACGTCCAAACCTACTCCAATGTGCTTCAGGATGATGAATTGATCAATAGAAATGCTTCTTGTGTGAAAAATTGCAAGAAGAATTTGAGAGAAAAGTTTTGGTGATTTTGTGATTCAGATCTGAAATGTTGCTAAAAAATGGGGAAAACAGTTAGGGTTAAGTATATATACTCCATGCTAATCCTCTTTTAATCATGCTTAACTCAAATGCAAAGTGGATTAGTCATTTTGGAGTGTAAGTGCAAATTGGCCTTTTCACCCTATGCATGAAGTGCATGCATGAATAGTGCACGAATTTCCATTTAATTTCACTTAAAAAATCAGTTTGGAGCCAATGGCAATGGTGAAATATTCAAATGGTGCACAAAATTTGAATTTCATATTTTCCCTCCAAAAATCCAATGATTTACCAAATGCTCATGTGAATATAATTTGTGCAATGCAAGGCATGGTTTGGAAACTAGAGGTCAAAAAGAGAAGAATGCAAAAAGAGCCATCCAATTTGGAGCTTTGGTTTGAAAGTTATGCTCATTTGAAGTCTAAACCACACTTTGCCATGATTGAACCATATCTCCTCAACCACACATGAGAAATCCATGATCTTGGACTTTTTGGAAATGGGAGAGAAAGATATTCAACTTTCATGTTGGACTTTCTTGATGATGTAATCTCGTGTTGAAGTTGGTCCAAAACCTTTCCATTTTTGGAAAGTTCAAATTACAGGTCACTTGCTATTTTTGGAAAGTCTTGATCTGACTTCAAATTCTTCAATGTTGATGTTTGAGATGTCAAATGAGACTTGTTTACACATGAATGAGGCATCTCTAACCATTTCCCATCTCCAAATCCATAGTTGAACTGACAGTTGACTTCTGTTGACTTTTTAGGGTTTCAGATGAATTGCACATAGACTGATGAGCTCTGAGCCTTCAATTCTTGGCCAAACCACTTCAAAATGATCCTTGGGTCACATGAACTCATTGTACCAACCCTAGGGCTTTGATCTCATGGAGAATGCTCTTGTAGCCTTACACAACTGAATCTCCTGACCAGTCTTGCATGATGACTTGATGGACTATGCAATGAACAATGCAATGTTAATGACCTAAAATGAAAATGTATATACAAATGGGAGGTGCAAATTTGAGGTGCTACAGCTGCCCCTATTCAATCAGCTGGGAACCTGAACGGATGAGAGAAACGACTGTCAGACCTTCAGGGTAGACAGGGATTGAATACCAAAGAACCGTAGAAATTTGCACTCTGCGGGATGTGATACAGGATATTTACAACAATGACCAGACAAGACGTTTACCGACGAATCTACTGGGGGAGTTTGATTTTTATCAAAGGAAAAGTACAACCAGACGTCAACGGACGAATGGGAAAAACTCAATGTTTATCGACACCAACGAAGAGGTGACCAGACATTAACGAATGCCTGGGAAAGAAAGCGATACAACCAAACGTCAACGGACGAATGGGAAAAACTTCAACGTTTATCGACACCAACGGAGAGGTGACCACTTCACTGGGGAAGGAAATCAAATACTTGCAAATGGAAACCAGATAGGACGTTTACCGACGACTCTACTGGGGATCTCTGGTTGGGGAACAACCAGACATTTACCGATGACTGGGATAAAGACTCGACGTTTACCGACATCGAAAGATGATGTTTACCGACATCAAAACAACGACGACCAGACATTTACCAATGACTGGGATGAGACTTGATGTTTACCGACATCGAAAGATGATGTTTACCGACATCAAACAAAGACGACCAGACATTAACGAATGACTGGGGAAAGGATATACAACCAGACGTCAACGGACGTATGGAAAAAACTCAACGTTTATCGACACCAACGGAGAGGTGACTAGACATCAACAGATGACCTGTGGGGAAGAGATACAACTAGACGTCAACGGACGAATAGGAAAAACTCAACGTTTATCGACACCAACGGAGAGGTGAATCCTGGGGAAAGGTACAACTATACGCCAACGAACAAATAGGAAAAACTCAACGTTTATCGACACCAACAGAGAGGTGACCAGACATTAACGAATGAATGGGAAGACTCGACCAGACGTCAACGGACGAACGGGAGAAGCTCGACGTTTATCGACACCAACGGAGAGGTGACCAGACATCAACGGATGAATGGGAAGGGACTCGACCAGACGTCAACGGACGAACGGGAGAAGCTCAACGTTTATCGACACCAACGGAGAGGTGACCAGACATCAACGGATGACCTGGGAAAAAGATAGATGTTACGCACATCGAAAGATGATATTTACCGACATCAAAAGGAAGACCAGACATTTATCGATGACTGGAATGGGACTCGATGTTTACCGACACCGAAACAATGGTGTTTACCGACACCAAAGAAAGGGACACACACGGGTGCAAACATGACACTTACCGGTATCACAAGAGGATGACATCTGCATATGTCGAAGCAAGGCTAAACACTTGCTGGGGGTCTCACGGGGAGAATCAAGCTTCCTTTCACGGACGGGTGAGGAAATTAACCTCTCTGGGGACTTATCAATCTTGAATGCTATCAGGAGCAACTGTAGCAAATGTGTCGTACAGATGTTGAACAACTATCCGCTTCTGTCGGGGATATGGTCTGATTAGGTTTAACACATGAATGCATATGTTTGAGTTTTTCTATGGCGTAATGCTCCATATCAAATGGAAATGCTACGCGATTTGAGGATGCAATGATCACTACATGCAAGATGCAAATGATGAAAACTCCTGCTGGGGAGCAACTGACTAGATACTCCAACTCTGTGGGGAGACTCTGTCTGAGGAATACTCTGCGAGGAGTAGCACCGACTTCTCACTCATGCTGAGGAATAACATTGTTGCTGGAGAAAGGATAGATCCCCCCGGGGACGAACTTCACCGGATCCAATCCACTCGGGGACTCTGCTAGAGAAACAAACAATGCGACTTACTGGGGACGACCCATCCACAGGTAGAATAAACTCTGCTGGAGATAATTCTCAACGAACATGATCCACCCGGGGAACCTACTGGGGAAAACCATCAATACGAACCCTCTGCTAGGGAAATCCACTAGGGGAAAACGTTCACAACCCTGATGGGGAAAAGCAATACTCTTTTGGATAATAATAGATCAGACCATGTTGGGGGAATAGACATCCACAACCCTGCCAGGGAAAAGCGTTCACGACCACGCTGGGGATAGCAGTACTTCAAACCAGACTGCCGAGGAATAAGACTATTCACTGACTCCGCTGGGGATACAGCAACCCTCCGACTCAGTGGGGAACTGCCAACTTTCAGACTAGCTGGGGACAAACCAACTCCAGGCCTGCTGGGGAATAAAACTCCACAGGCGTCTCTGCAGTGGAAAACATAGTTCTGATAGCTTTCAGCCTTGCTTGGGGAATCCTTCTCAATCCGGCTGAGGAATTCCTAATCTTGAATATGCTGGCGAGACAAGTCCCGAACTTGCTTCAACTGCTGGGGAATATCCCCATCCTCTCGCACTGCTGAGGAATCAACCGTGGCTTAACTGCTTCAGCCAGGAATCAAAAGGTACCAATCTGCAAAACAGCACGACAAACATGCACCAGGGAATTGCATGGACAAGATACACTCAAGTGTCCTCAACATTCAAAATGATTTTCAAATGTTTTATCTTCCTGCACGTTATTGTTTAGCCTTCATGTTTTTATAGGCAATGTTTATCAAAAATTCGGACATTTTTGCAAACAAAACAGTAAAAATAAAAACAAGAGAGCTATTTATCTGAATAACGACTTTCATTGATTGAAAATGGGCCTGACAGTTGACTTCTGTTGACTTTTTAGGGTTTCAGATGAATTGCACATAGACTGATGAGCTCTGAGCCTTCAATTCTTGGCCAAACCACTTTAAAATGATCCTTGGGTCACATGAACTCATTGTACCAACCCTAGGGCTTTGATCTCATGGAGAATGCTCTTGTAGCCTTGCACAACTGAATCTCCTGACCAGTCTTGCCTGATGACTTGATGGACTATGCAATGAACAATGCAATGTTAATGACCTAAAATGAAAATGTATATACAAATGGGAGGTGCAAATTTGAGGTGCTGCACACCTGTCTGAAGTCCTCCTTAAGAGGCAATGTTTGTGCTTGTTTATCTTTTGTGCCAAGCAGGAAAAGTCCTCTTATGAGACAATTGGCAGATAAAAGAGATGTGTAATCCATCTCCTGCTACTCAGTGTGTCATTCACCTTGATCACACCATGTGTTGATGCATTGTGAATAAAAACCCAAGATCTTTTAGAGTCCATTTGTGGAGAAGAGTTCCAACTTTCTGAACTCCCACACTTTCCATTGATTAAAGCTCTCCCTGACCAGGGATAAGAGCTATGAGGCACACCCCTCATCTCCATTTCATCTGCTTCACCCTAACTCTCAGTGTTAGGGTTAAGAGCACAAAATACCCCATTCTAGTTGGCTGAAAAGCTTAACCTTGCTTGAGCCTAATTGATTGTATATAGTGTGTGCTAATTGACTTGTTTGATTGCTTACTTGATTCAGCTGTGCATATTTGCTTATGTGTGCCTCTGTGCATTTATCATCATTACTTGTATATCATTTCATAATCATTCTTCATTGCTTTGTGACATTTTGCTTTGACCATTGAGGAGTCAATTGTAAGTCCAGTTATTGGCAGTTGTTTCCTATGATCTTGAGGGATTTGGAACTAAGACCATTCATTGGCGTTCCTTTCCTTGGAGTAGAGTGTAAGACCATTTATTGGCAACTTGTTTCCTCTCGCTTATTGCATTCGTTGTTTGTTTCTTGTGAGGAGTCAATGGTAAGTCCATTTATTGGCAGTTGTTTCCTATGATCATTCCTGTGAGACTAGTATAAGTCCATTGATTAGCATCTGGTATCATTGTTTCTTTTTGTTTTAGGAGATTGGTGTAAGCCCATTGATTGGCATCTGGTATCCCTGTTTTCTTTGTTTTGTGAGATTGGTGTAAGTCCATTGATTGGCATCCGGTACCCATTTTGTTTTGTGAGATTGGTGTAAGTCCATTGATTGGCATCCGGTATCCATTTACTTTTGTTCATTTGTTATTTGCTTATTGCCTATTCCAAAGGAATCACTTGAATCATCTACATATGATTTCAAGAGGTGAACATCTAAGAAGTTTTACTTCCTCACCCTCCCACCTTTTGTTTCTTTAAACCTCCATTTGCATGTTAACCCAAAACTTGAAAACTATTGTGCAAACATTTTTCACTTCTTTTCAATTTAGAAACCTAGGCCTTAAGCCTCTGATTTTTTCAAACTTCATTTTCATGATACTTCTTTTGAATTGAATTCTAATCATACCTTGACCACTTTTGTGAATAATCCCAATTGGTTAATTTCACTCACTCAATTGTTTTGTGGCTTTGTCCATTCTTGTTAAGTTTTCATACATTAGCCATAGGTTTGATTTATCCTAGTTGGTTGATGTAAATCTCACCTTTTGTCCTTAGTGATTGAATTGTAAGACTTCCTTGCTTATTATAGGGTTAACCCCTCACTAGCAAGTTGAAGCTTTTCTCACATGGTGGACTTGTTGTTTGTATAAGGTTGAGTTTTCTCCCGTGGATAACGAAAGACCTTAGGGCTTTTGTTTTAAAATGAATCCACTCATATTTTGGAAATCTTTTAGCCGAACTACGGCGTTTTGATCCTTATCTTCCATGGAAAGGTACGTAGGCAACGGGTTCATCCGTTCAAACACAAGAATAATAAATTGTATATTCTTTTCTCATCCTTTCAATCCATGTTTGCACAATAAATATTTCATAAACAAATAACATTTCGTACAACAAGTTGTGAAAAGGGCTCCCTAGGAGTACCTAGGACGTTTTGGGTGCCTAACACCTTCCCATTGCGTAATTAACCCCTTACCCAGATCTCTGATCTTTTCATTAATTTTCTATGTGTAAAACTTCTTAGGCTTTTGTTCGCTTTTTAGCCATTCCTTTGGATAAATAAAAGTGCGGTGGCGACTCTATCTTTGTATGCTTTGCTTTTGATTTAGTCAATAAATCATAAAGTGACGAATACACCGCTACAGAAAAGTGGCGACTCTATTGGGGACTTTCCTTGGTGGTTTTGCCTACTTTTCACCCTTTTGTATGATATTTGTTTATTTGTTATATGACATATTTTTGTACAATTTGGGATTACTGTATTGTTTGTAATGATTGAATTGCTTGATATACAATTGATGTTTGCTTGGTGATCTCTGTGAGATGAGTTCTATACCCGAACTCGAGTGCACCTTAGGATAGGAGAATGGCATAGTCTTGTCGACTTGTGTGGAGTATTCCTTAGCAAGTTGACTTGCGAGTCCATTCACTTGGTGGAGGTCATGTTGGACTAATAATGTCACACAAGTCATTTGTGGTTAGGCATTATTCTTTCAATCATGTGCCTTAGAAGCCAAGGACCTTAGTTTACCAAGCCCATCTTGGCCTATTTTTAGGACGTAGTGCGGAGGTCGTTCAGATGTAAGATCTGATGCGATTGTTACGCGATACTACACTCATAAGAGTCTCTATTGAGAATATTTTTGGAATACGAGTATTCGTTCCTCCGATAATATTCGAAAGATGGGATGATGACTATGGGAACCTCTGGTAGAACATGTTCGGCAGGTTTAAACCCTAGTACACTCCCTTTGGGTGGTTCTTAACCGAGACTCCATGTTCGTGATTCTCAACAAACCCGTGATTCATGGTTGAGTCGTTCAGACATCCTTAATATCAATGGAACTTGGGTATCGATAAGGTGTAAACCGTAATCCACCAAAATGGATGATTGATATTAAGGATGATTGAGCTGGTTCATGTATTGTTAATATCAATGGAACTTGGGTGTTGATAAGGTGAAAACCATAATCCACCAAAATAGATGATTGATATTAAGGATACTATGAGCTTTCCCATGACCTTTGTCTGGTGTGATTTGCTTGATCCTTGAGTGTGATTGCCGCATTCATACATTCATGCATTCATCTGCATTCATGTCATCAGAAAAAATCAGAAAAATTTCAAGGAACTTAAAAGGTTTATTTGCAAAATTTTCAGACATGGAAAGACCAAAAAGGCATACAAAGAAGTACAGCTTTTGACAACCCGATGTGAAAGAGTTAAGGAATCTGACATCTTATGTATTAGATCCCTTGGGTTTCAAAGCTTGTTATGGGAAGTTTCTGCCTCTGTTGACTACTCAGGTTGATGAAGGGTTGATGAGTACTTTAGCGCAGTTCTATGATCCTCTGTATCACTGCTTCTCCTTTCCGGACTTTCAGCTGTTGCCTACGCTTGAGGAGTATTCTCATCTTGTGGGTATTCCCATTCTGGATCAGGTGTCGTTCAGTGGCTTAGAGAGTATTCCGACTTCTCGAGAGATTGCAGACTTGTTGCACATAGATGAATCCCTTATTGAAGCGCATATGACCACCAAAGGTGGAATTCAGGGTCTTCCTTTTGAGTTCCTCATTGCTCAAGCTACCGTTTATGGGAAGGCCATGAGTGAGGATGCCTTTGAGGCCATATTCGTGCTACTCATCTATGGTTTGGTATTGTTCCCCAACCTCGACAAATTTGTGGATGTGAACGCCATTAGGATCTTTTCTGTTCTTAATCCCGTTCCTACTCTGTTGGGTGATACCTATTTCTCTTTGCACCTGAGGAATGCAAAGGGTGGAGGAGCTATCGTGTGATGTTTGCCTCTGTTGTATAAGTGGTTTATTTCTCACTTACCGCAGACGGTTGCTTTCAAGGAGAACAAGGGATGTTTACGGTGGTCTACGAGACTCATGTCTCTCACTAATGACGATATTTCTTGGTATGATCGCGTGTATGATACTGTTCAGATCATTGATTATTGTGGTGAATTCCCTAATGTGCCTCTTCTTGGTACATGTGGTGGGATCAGCTACAATCCTATCTTAGCACGCCGTCAGCTTGGGTTCCCCCTAAAGGATAAACCTCATAACATTCTGTTAGAAGGTGTGTTCTTCCAGGAGGGTAAAGATCCCCAAGGTCTGAAAACCAGGATGGTTCGTGCTTGGCGCAAGATTCATAAGAAGGGTAGAAATGAGTTGGGTCCGAAGAACTGCATTGCTTTGGAGCCGTATACTTCTTGGGTCAGACAGAGAGCATCAGAGTATCTTATGCCATATGATTATCCGAGACCTACACCTTTGGATGTGGCTGGGCCTTCAACCCTCCCTAACCAAGGCGTAGAGGAGTTGAGAGAAGAAGACCTTTCACGTGCTTGGATCCGTGAAAGAGAAGAGTTGCTTCAACAAATTAAGGAGAAGGATGCTCTGATCGAATTCCTCGAGCATCAGGTGATAGATGATCCGAATGATACCTGGACTTCTCTGCTTCCTCAGTCTTCCAAGTTCTGGAAGAGGAAGTATGATCGACTTGCTAAGGAGAAAGCGGATATGGAAGCAGCATATGAGAGAGAGA
This sequence comes from Lathyrus oleraceus, assembly GCF_024323335.1. Taxonomy (NCBI): domain Eukaryota; kingdom Viridiplantae; phylum Streptophyta; class Magnoliopsida; order Fabales; family Fabaceae; genus Lathyrus; species Lathyrus oleraceus. Next base: position 310,403,412 of record NC_066580.1, read on the forward strand.
TCAAGAGGATTTGTGCATCTCGTCTTCCGGCATCTCGAGCCTCTAGGGATCCATAGGATGTTCATTTTCCTTTTCCCTTGTAATATAATCAACAATGCTGTAATTCTTTGTCTCAAATATATTTGATGAGATATTTTTCCATATGCGATTAAATGCTTTAAATTTCAAAAATTGCAAATAGAACCCTAAAAGTTCCTTGAAATAAAAAATAGAGCATATGCAAGAGCATTGCATGCATCATTTCGCATAAGCAGGTGTTGTTCTGGTCTTCTTGTCTGTGGCCTAACTTTGTGCTCTTCATTTATTTTGAAGACAAGTTGACTCATCGGTACTACACCCGAGCTAATTCTGCAAGAGTGATGGATCAGTTAGAACAAGAGAACCGTGAGCTGAAGGAAGAGGTTGCCAGACTGAGTGCTCTGATGGAGCAATTCTTAGCTGCACAGAATCAACCATCTCCACCGCCTGCAACTCCTCCCCAGAGGACTGTTATATCTGAAGTAGTTGCTTCTACTGTGCCAGCTGCCAGTGCCCACTTCGTGCCAGCCATGCCAGCCGGGTTTCCGTGGGGTATGCCTCCTGGTTTTATGCCAGATATTCCAGCTCCTACATTTGCTTCCATGCCGGCATCTAGCCCGGTCCTTGCAATGCCTCCTCCTGTCGTGCATACCACTCCCAGGGTAGACGACACCATCTATCATTCTGAGCCGTCTGAGGGCCCGGATGTTAATGAAAAGATGGATGCGATGAACGACCAATTTCTTGAACTCCGCAAGGAATTGAAGACCCTTAGAGGGAAAGATTTGTTCGGCAAGTCTGCTGCTGAATTATGTTTGGTTCCCGGTGTTAAGATACCCGTCAAATTCAAAGTCCCTGACTTTGAGAAGTATAAGGGGAACACCTGCCCGCTCAGTCACCTGGTTATGTATGCCAGGAAAATGTCTACTCAGACAGATAATGATCAGTTACTGATTCATTATTTTCAGGATAGTTTGTTTGGTGCAGCTCTTCGTTGGTATATGAGCCTTGATAGTGCAAACATCCGTTCCTTCAACGATCTTGGCGAGGCCTTCGTCAAGCAATACAAATATAATGTTGATATGGCTCCTGACCGTGATCAACTCAGAGCTATGTCCCAGAAGGACAAAGAGACATTTAAGGAATACGCCCAGAGGTGGCGAGAGCTGGCAGCTCAGATCACTCCTCCGCTGGAAGAGAAGGAGATGACTAAGATCTTTTTGAAGACTCTTAGTTCATTTTACTATGAGCGGATGGTCGCTAGTGCTCCCTCTGATTTCACCGAGATGGTGAACATGGGGATGAGTTTCCTGATGAAGATGTCATGTTCCTAAAATCCAGAGATTGTAAAGAGCCACTTCCTGAAGAAGGACCTGAACCAGATTCTCAATGGGGTTTAGTATTTGATGGAGCTTCCAACGTTTATGGACATGGAGTAGGTGCAGTCATTATCACTCCAGAAGGTTCTCATATTCCTTTCACGGCAAGAATTTGCTTTGAATGTACAAACAACATTGATGAATATGAAGCCTGTATCATGGGTCTTGAAGAAGCCATTGACCTCTGCATCAAAAATCTTACTGTTTATGGTGACTCAGCGTTAGTTATCAATCAGATCAAAGGAGAATGGGAAACACGCCACCCTGGCTTGATCCCATACAAAGACTATGCAAGAAGATTGTTGACTTTCTTCACCAAGGTTGAATTGCATCACATTCCTCGGGATGAGAATCATATGGCGGATGCTCTAGCTACGTTGTCTTCAATGTATCAAGTGGGTTTTCCAAACGAAGTACCCAAAATTGTGATCAAGCGACTTGATAGACCAGCACATGTGTTTACAGCTGAGGCCAGTTTTGATGATAAACCATGGTACCACGATATCAAGCATTTCCTTCAGACTCAGGAGTATCCTCTTGGAGCAACAGAAAAAGATAAAAAGACTTTGAGAAGATTGTCAGGCAGTTTCTTCCTTAATCAGAATGTGCTCTATAAGAGGAATTATGACATGGTCTTACTCAGATGTGTTGACAAAAAGGAAGCAGAAATGTTGATGAAAGAAGTTCACGAAGGGTCCTTTGGTACTCATGCAAACGGCCACTCTATGTCAAGAAAGATGTTGAGAGCTGGTTACTACTGGTTGACCATGGAATCAGATTGCTGCAAATTTGTAAAGAAGTGTCACAAATGTCAGATCTACGCTGATTAGGTTCATGTACCACCAACCTTTTTGAATGTGATTTCTGCTCCTTGGCCATTCTCAATGTGGGGCATTGACATGATCGGCATGATTGGAGGAAGGAGTCCGGGAAGGACGTTTGACTAAGGATGAAGGCTCTTCTAAACGATATGGGGCGTTTAAGAAGAAAGATGGGGAGGCACATGCTGTGCAATCCCATGTTAAACCCAGAAGACCCTCTGCCAAGAGGAAGCCTGTGCATCATGCCAGCAACCAGCATTAAGTGGCTCATATAGCACCTGTCTTCAGAGACAACAATCAGCATAATCAGCAACAACCTCAGCATCAACAGCAACATCGCCCACAGCAACAGGCTTACCAGCCTCGTGGCAACAGTAATCAGGCTAACTTGAATTATGAGAGGAAGAAGATCACTTTCGATCCTATTCCTATGTCATACGCTGAGCTATATCCCTCTTTAATAGAGCGGAAACTGATTACCCCGAGGGATCCTCCGGTTGTGCCTGCCAACCCGCAGTGGTGGTACAAGCCCGACCAACATTGTGTTTATCATTCCGGTGCTCCGGGTCACAACATAGAAAACTCCTATCCGTTGAAGACTAAGGTTCAAGACCTTATGAGATGCGGCATTCTAAGCTTTGAGGACTCAGGCCCCAATGTTACGAAGAACCCATTGCCCGAGCATGGGAAGTCGGTTAGCATGGTCCGGGGTTGCCCTGGCAAATATAAGGTCAAATATGTAAGCCATATTCGACAGTCATTGGTTGAGTTGCATCGTCTACTGTGTGATTACAGTCATATGGAGCACGAACATGACAAATGCCGTATCTGCTCCGTCAACAGATTGGGTTGCCGCCAAGTGCGCAGAGAGCTTCAAGAGCTGTTGGATGAGGGGACTATTGAGATTCTTCAAAATAGAAATGTTGATGAAGACGAACCTGAGGTGAATGTGATTTCTCCTGTGTTCAAGATTCCTGAGCCTGTTATCATCCGTTATGATGGTAGCAAGCCGAAGGTCTCTCCTTCTTTGGTGATCAAGCCTGCAGGCCCTGTGCCTTATTCTTCAGATAGAGCAGTTCCCTTCCGCTATAATCCAGTTGTTGTGGAAGATAGGAAAGAAGTGTCGTTGCCTTCAACCTCTGTGGTAAATATTGCTCATGTGAGCGGGTTGACCCGTAGTGGTCGTGTGTTTTCTGCACCCTCGAAGCCTCGCGTTGTTTCTGATTCTGCTGAGCGTCCGGTTGGGACTGCAGTGAAAGTTCCGAATCCGGCACCTGTTGCCAAACCCTCCTCTGTACAAAAGACTCATGTTTCTTCTGTTGGCCTGAGTGCTATTGTGAATGAAGAATGCGATGAGATGCTAAGGCTCATCAAGAAGAGTGAGTACAACGTTGTAGACCAACTTCTACAAACGCCGTCCAAGATCTCTGTGCTATCTTTGCTTCTGAATTCAGAACCCCATAGGGAGGCTCTGCAGAAAGTGTTGGACCTGGCTTATGTTGATCATGATGTCACGATTGAACAGTTTGACAGTATTGTTGCAAACATCACTGCTTGCAACACTTTAAGTTTCTGTGACGCTGATCTCCCTGAGGAGGGAAGAGACCACAACATGGCTTTACATATTTCCATGAACTGCAAGACTGATGCCATGTCCAATATGCTGGTGGACACTGGGTCATCTTTGAATGTATTGCCGAAGACCACTCTTTCGAGATTGTCATATCAAGGGCCTCCCATGAGGCAGAGTGGTGTTGTTGTGAAAGCTTTCGATGGGTCACGTAAGACCGTGATTGGGGAAGTTGATCTCCCAATCAAGATTGGACCAAGTGATTTCCAAGTTACCTTTCAGGTTATGGATATCCACCCATCTTATAGATGTCTCCTTGGTAGACCATGGATTCACGAGGCTGGCGCCGTGACATCCACCCTACACCAGAAGCTGAAATTCGTCAAGAATAAGAAACTAGTTGTGGTAGGGGGAGAAAAGGCTCTCCTGGTTAGCCACTTGTCTTCTTTCTCATATATTGATGTTGAGGATGAAGTTGGAACTCCTTTCCAAGCTTTGTCTATTGCTGAGCCGATTGAGAAGAAGTCTCCTTCATTTGCTTCCATCGTGATGCGAAACTGGCCATTGAATATGGTGCAATTGCTGGTTTAGGGAAGATGATTGAGCTTGAAGACAACAAATCCCGGGCTGGCATTGGCTATTCTTCTAGGGCATTCAATAAGCAAGGGTTGTTCAAGAGTGGAGGTTTCATCCATGTTGATCAAGCTGAGGAAGTTGCTGCTATTCTGGAAGAGGATGCAGAGGATTTGAGCAACTTTATTATCCCTGGCGGGATCTGCCATAATTGGGTCGCTGTGGATGTTCCTACGGTCATTCATAAGTCAGCGTAATTTGTTCACTTTGTTCAAAAACCCTTCTCCCATGCCAAAAGGAGAAGTGATGACATTGTCGGCAACATTTATACAATGATATTTCATTCAATTAATGCATTGTTAAACATTTGTTTTTCCATTTGTTTTCACTTTTTGCTTTTGCATTGAAATCAGTGATCACAAAAAACCCTAAAAACAAGAATAAAAGCAATCTTTTTTCATCTGCATAATGATTTGCTTGTTTAAATTCTAAAGTTTCTATTATCCGAAATCATTATGCAGGTTGATTCTAAAACCCGTTGAACATAATGATCCAACGCCATCTCCCAATTTTGAATTCCCTGTATTCGAGGCAGAGGAAGATGATGTTGAAGGGATTCCTGATGAGATTACCCGTCTCCTTGAGCACGAGAGAAGATCATTCAGCCGCATCTCGAAGATTTGGAAACAATCAATTTGGGGTCTGAAGATTGTGTTCGTATGGTGAAGATTGGGGCACTCCTTGAAGAGTCTGTCAAGAAGGGGTTGATCAGTTTGCTACGAGAATATTCAGATATCTTTGCTTGGTCGTATGAAGACATGCCAGGTCTAGATACAGATATTGTGCAACATTTCCTGCCTTTGAAGCCTGAGTGCGTGCCTATGAAGCAGAAGCTCAGAAGAACTCATCCAGACATGGCAGTAAAGATCAAAGAGGAAGTTCAGAAGCAAATTGATGCGGGGTTTCTAGGGACTTCTACATATCCTCAATGGATGGCCAATATTGTGCCTGTGCCTAAGAAAGACGGAAAAGTCCGTATGTGTGTTGATTACAGAGATTTGAATAAGGCTAGTCCTAAAGATGATTTCCCTCTACCACACATTGATATGTTGGTAGACAATACAGCTAAATTCAAAGTCTTTTCCTGTATGGACGGATTTTCCGGTTATAATCAAATCAAGATGGCACCCGAGGATATGGAGAAGACAACATTCATCAAACCTTGGGGAACATTCTGTTATCGAGTGATGCCCTTCGGTTTGAAGAACGCCGGAGCCACGTATCAACGAGCTATGACTACCTTGTTTCATGATATGATGCACAAGGAGATAGAGGTCTATGTTGATGATATGATTGCTAAGTCCTGAACGGAAGTTGAACATGTTGAGCATTTGTTGAAGCTTTTTCAGCGTTTAAGGAAGTTTAGACTTCGTCTGAATCCGAACAAATGTACATTTGGAGTCCGTTCTGGAAAGTTGTTGGGTTTTGTTGTCAGCGAGAGAGGTATTGAGGTTGATCCTGCAAAGGTCAAAGCAATACAAGAGATGCCTGCGCCCAAAACTGAGAAGCAAGTCCGAGGTTTTCTTGGCCGCTTGAATTATATTTCCAGATTTATATCCCACATGACTGCCACATGTGCGCCGATATTCAAGCTCCTCCGGAAAGATCAATCTCATGATTGGACCGAAGATTGCCAGAAAGCTTTCGACAGTATCAAAGGATATTTGTCTGAACCTCCGATCTTGTCTCCGCCTGTAGAAGGAAGACCTCTGATCATGTATTTGACTGTTCTTGAAGACTCCATGGGTTGTGTCCTCGGTCAACAAGATGAATCAGGGAAGAAAGAATCTGCTATCTACTACCTCAGTAAGAAGTTTACTGATTGTGAGTCTCGATACTCTATGCTTGAGAAGACGTGTTGTGCTTTGGCTTGGGCTACTAAGCGTTTACGCCAGTACATGATAAATCATACAACTTGGTTGATATCCCGAATGGATCCAATCAAGTATATTTTCGAGAAGCCTGCTTTAATTGGGAGGATTGCCCGTTGGCAGATGTTGCTGTCTGAATATGATATCGAGTATCGAGCTCAGAAAGCTATTAAAGGTAGTATCTTGGCTGACCATTTGGCCCACCAGCCGATTAAAGATCGTCAGTCTGTTGAGTACGACTTCCCAGATGAGGAGATTCTGTATTTGAAAATGAAAGATTGTGATGAGCCTACACTTGATGAATGTCCGGAACCTGGTTCTAGATGGACGATGGTGTTTGATGGCACTGTGAATCAGTATGGAAATGGAATTGGGGTAGTAATCATTACTCCTCATGGTACACATATTCCGTTTACAGCAAGGCTAACTTTCAAATGCACGAATAATATGGCTGAGTATGAGGCCTGTATTATGGGATTAGAAGAATGCATTGATTTAAGGATCAAGCACCTTGATGTGTATGGTGATTCGGCCTTAGTTGTCAATCAGATCAAGGGAGAATGGGAGACGAATCAGCCTGGTCTCATTCCATATAGAGATTATGCGAGGAGGATTTCAACGTTCTTTACAGAAGTTGACTTTCATCATATCCCTCGAGAGGATAATCGGATGGCAGATGCGCTTGCTACGATTGCTTCTATGATTGTAGTCAAGTATTGGAATGAAGTTCCCAACATTACCGTGATGCGCTTGGACAGACCAGCTCACGTGTTTGCAGTTGAAGAAGTACATGATGACAAACCTTGGTATTTTGATATCAAGAATTTTCTCCAAAACCAGGTCTACCCGCCTGGGGCATCTGCGAAAGACAGGAAAACTTTAAGAAGGTTGTCAGGCAGTTTCTACCTCAGTAGTGAAATGCTGTATAAGAGGAATTTTGATATGGTTTTGCTCAGATGCGTGGATAGACACGAGGCAAACCTATTGATGACTGAGGTCCATGAGGGTTCATTTGGTACTCATTCCAATGAACATGTCATGGCTAGAAAGATGTTAAGAGCAGGCTACTATTGGCTGACAATGGAGTCTGACTACTGCAAATATGTGAAGAAATGCCACAAGTGTCAGATTTATGCGGACAAGATTCATATTCCTCCGACACTTCTGAATGTGATTTCATCACCATGGCCTTTCTCTATGTGGGGAATCGACATGATCGGCATGATTGAACCGAAAGCGTCCAATGGACACAGGTTTATTCTCGTAGCAATTGACTACTTCACCAAGTGGGTTGAAGCCGCTGCGTATGCGAATGTGACCAGGCAGGTGGTCGTGAAGTTTATCAAGAACCAGTTGATTTGCCGTTATGGTGTGCTAGATAAGATTATTACTGATAATGGATCTAATCTGAATAATAAGATGATGGAAGAGTTGTGCGCTGAATTCAAGATTGCACACCATAATTCCTCTCCTTACAGACCTAAGATGAATGGGGCTGTTGAAGCTGCTAATAAGAATATCAAGAAGATTATCCAGAAGATGACAGTTACGTACAAAGATTGGCATGAGATGCTGTCATTTGCTTTGCATGGGTATCGTACATCTGTCCGCACTTCAACAGGGGCAACCCCTTTCTCTCTTGTTTACGGCATGGAGGTTGTTCTCCCAGTAGAGGTGGAGATCCCATCAATGAGAGTCTTGATGGAAGCCAAGTTGACTGATGCTGAATGGATTCAGAGTCGTTACGACCAACTGAATTTGATTACATAGAAGCGATTAACTGCCATGTGCCATGGTCAGTTATATCAGCAGAGAATGAAGAAAGCATTCGATAAGAAGGTCAAGCCTCGTGTGTTCCGAGAAGGCGACCTTGTGCTCAAGAAAGTCTTGTCTTTTGCGCCCGATTCCAGGGGCAAGTGGACTCCAAACTATGAAGGTCCATATGTTGTTAAGAGAGCCTTTTCAGGCGGAGCTTTGATGCTTACAACAATGGATGGGGAGGATTTCACTCGTCATGTGAATTCAGATGCAGTCAAGAAATACTTTGCCTAAAAAAAAGTATATAAAAGAAAAACAGAATAGCTCGCTAAGTTGAAAACCCGAAAGGGCGGCTTAGGCAAAAATGAGCGTCTCGGTGGAGAACCCAAAAGGGCAATCCAGGCAAAAGTTAGAGACATGAAAAAAAGAGAATATTTGCATCCCGCTAGATTGAGTACCTCACCCTGGGGCAATCTAGGCAAAAATTAGGGATTTGGCAAGTAACTGCATCCTGACAAGACTTTCTGTTCCACAGTTGTCCTTTCATCAGAGATTCTCGATTCGTCGTCGACTGAAGCTTCGAATACATCGAAATTCAAATTGGTAGAGAAAGGATCATTATGTTCAATGTAGCCCTCTTCCATTATATATCACTGATTTCAAATTTGTACAGATCTATGGAGTCTTGCCATTTGCAGGCTACCATTCCATCAAATCAATTTGAGCTTTTATCCAATTATTTGCGTTCTTATTTGTTTCAATTCAACAAATGTTTTGCATGTTTTAATTGATAAAATGTCATTGTTTAAACAAATAAAATTTTTCAAAATTGTTTTAAAAACAAAGTGAACATTCACAATGATGAAATGATACTTAAGAATTTCTCAATGCTCTCCCAAGGGTGGCATGATTTCCAACAGGGTAAGACATTGGTTCATATTCCTGGCATGGTTGTATCCTCTTTCTCCAAATGGTTGTTAGGGTTGTTCCCTAAGCAGAGCTTCTGTGGAGATTTTGTTCCCTAAGCAGAGTATTTGTTGAGAACTTCACAATCCTCTCCAACAATATTTTCTCCCCAGCATGGGTGTTTTCCTTTTGGAAGATTCGGTAGTTGGTGGGTTGACATCCCGGTACTTCGTTTGTTTCCTCAGTACGGTCGCCAACGGAGTTGATGGCATGATATACTTCATTTATGCTATATCTCCCCATCAGAGTGCTTGTTGAGGTTTTCACCTCCTATCCCTCCAGCAGAGCAATGATTATTTCCTTCTCAGCAGTGGGTAGTTTCTTCTCTGAAGGTTCAGCATTTGGTGGTTGATCACTCGTTCTCCTTTTCTTCCTCAGACAATCCCCAGTAGATTTATGGTATGGTGGATTGTGTCTGAGATGTTTCCCTGCAGAAGTTTTGTGATTTCCCTGCAGTATCTCCAACGGAGTTGGTATCCTCAACAGAGTTGCTTTTGTGGCAGTTTCTGCCCGTTGAAAATCTTTGTTTCCCTAGTGGGGCTGGTTGGTGATCTATCATCATTAGATTTGGTTGATTTCCTGATACTTTTGATCCCCAGTAGAGTGGCTTGTGGAAAAATCTACTTGTGTGATCTATATTTTTCCCTCAGTGGGTTTATCCCCGATGGAGTGGCTGACAGTATCCCCAGTAGAGTTGCTTGTGCGGCTAGATTCTACTTGTGTGTTCTGTTCTCTTCAGCAGTTCTTGCTTGTGCAGTGAACTCTTGTTTCCCAGTTGATACTGAGGATCCCCCTGTAGAAATCTCGGGATTTCTCCAGTTCCCCAATAGAGTTGCTTTTGTGGCAGTTTCTGCCTGTTGTAGACTTCTGTTCCCTAGTTGGGTTGATTGATGATCCATCACTCAGAGATTGTGTGATTTCTTTGACATCTCTGATCTTCTGCTTTCCTGCAGATCTTTGCTTTTTTTTAGCATAAAGATCTCCAGCAGATTGGCCTTCCAGTTGGATTTCTTTGGATTTTTCCTCTGGAAGTGTACCGGGCGTTTGATTCCTGGGCCTGTTTGTGTTAGATATGTCTGTTTTGTCAGCATTCATCAAACATAAATTACGCATATTCATGCATACTTTCAACATTCAGATATTCATGATTGCATTTTTTCCATATATCTTTTGTTTGTTGTCTCTTGCTAATGGTGATATAGATCTCTCCAGTAGATCTTCCCAAGCAGATGTCGGGTGTCTAATCTCTCAATATAGAGTCAGCCCCATAAGCAGAAAGTGTCTGTCTTTCCTTCTGCAATTCCCCACTGAGATATATCCTCGTGGATGACGGTTTTTTCCGTTTCCTCCCAACACATATATTGGGATGGATCCTCCTATTGAGTTATATCCTCATTAGGACGAGTCTTGATTCAGTTTGCCCTTTTGGTTTGATCCTGAATTGGCATTTTTCAACTGTCTCTTGTACTTCCCTGTGGAATAAATGAATGAATTGCCCAGTAACCGGCAATAATTCTTTTTATCCCCAGTGGAGTTTGGGCCTCTACCCAATAACCGGTAGTTGTAAGTCCTATGTTCCTTTTTTTCCCTTTTTGTGGAATTTGTGGTTATATACCTTTTATTCCTCAGCAAGGGTCGTTTGGTTTTCTACCCGGTATTCGGTAGTCGTAAATCCTATGTTTCTTGCTCCTCAACAGTTGGTGGTTTGTTATAAACCCTACTTTGTTTCCCCGTGCGGAGTTGTGATTCTTTCATTCCCCACGCAGGAGAGTTGTTGGTTTTCTACCACGTTTTCGGTAGTTACAAACCCTACTTTTATCCCCTAGCAGAGGTAACCTTTGTGGTTCATTCTGGTTGATGGTGGGTTTTGTGGTCTTCTACCCCATATTCGGTAGTTGTAAATCCTATGTTGTTGTCGTATCCCTAGCGGAGTCTGTGCTTTCTTGTGGATAATTGTCGTATGCTAGCAATTTTATCCTCAGCCTGAGTTTGGTCTTCTACCCCGTATTCGATAGTTGTAAATCCTAATTTTCTCTCCTTTGCAGAGTTAACCTTGTTGTTCATCCTAACCGATGATGGTTACTCTTTGTGGTTATCTTCATCCAGTATTCGATGTTGATATTTCCTCTTTCTTCTGGGTAATTGCCGTATGCTAGCAAATTTGTATCCCCAGCAGATCTTTCCTTGTGGATAATTGTCGGATGCTAGCAATTTTATCCTCAGCGGGTCTTTTCACCGTTTGCAAGTGATTTGTTCCCCGGATCATTAATGTTTATCAATACATCCCCGGTGAGTTCTCTTTCATTTACCCTTTTGCTTGGTAAAGATTGTTGCTCCCTTTGATCGGTCATCTTTATATACCTGGTTTTGGTATCCCGATGCCTTTCTTTTCAGTTGATTTATCCTTTATTAACCTAGTAACCGGTTATGGATAATCTTCCATGCGAGTATGTTATCCACGTTCTGACGGTAATGGATAATATATCTCATGCACTCTTCAGTCGAAGCCTGTTGTGTTTCCCCAGTCGAGTAAGATTCGTATTCCTTTGTGGAATCGAATGTTTGATATGTCTCTTGGATAATTGCCGGATGCTTGCAATTTATCCCTTGTGAGTTATCTTTCGTTTACCCTGTTGGTGTTGGTATCGATTGTCTCTCTTTTCGGTTGGTCACCTATTATATACCCAGTAACCGGTATCCCTGGTGTTCCCTCCATGCGAGTATATTATCTACGTTCTGACGGTAATAGATAATATATCTCATGCGAGTATACTATCCACGTTCTGACGGTAATGGATATTATATCTCATGCACTCTTTGGGTTTTTTCCCTAGCTGAGTAAGATTCGTTTTCCCGTTGCGGAGTCGAATGTCCATCCTGTAAGTCGATTTGCGTTTTTCAAGCCTCCTTTCTGATGATGAGTGTTTTGGCATATATACCAATTCACGCTTTGGTCGGTCACCTATTATATACCCAGTAACCGGTATCCTTGGTGTTTCTTCCGTTCTGCTCCCTATTATGACCTTGGTCCCCTGTGGAGTCAGATTTTCCTGAGTTGATGTACCTTTTTCAGGTCTTTCTCAGATGTTTGGTTGATTGATATCTCTCACCCTTATACCGGTCTTAGATATTCATTCTTCCTGAGCTTGTTGTTCTTTTACCCAGTAACCGGTGTTTAGATCACATGTCTCTTTGAGTTTGTTACCCAATAACCGATAACACCTCATTTTGCAGTTTTTCTCCAGGAGAGTCTCTTTGTTAGACATTCCCCAGTGGAGTTTCCGTTGTGATTTTGCCCTTTTGCTGTATTGGCGTTTTCCCCAATATATGCAGTTTTTCCCGACAGGGAGGTTCTGTGAATCTTTTTCCCCAGTCTGAGTCCGGATTTTCATCTGAAGTATCCTTCGTGGATAGTTTGAGTCAGCTTGAGTCTTTCCAATGGATGTGTCTTCCTTTGGAACTCTTTTCCCCAGTTTGAGTCTTTCACTCCCCAGTGAGGTCTCTAGTCCAGTCGTGTCCTGTTCACGCCGCGTCAGTTTCCCCTAATTCAGAGTCGTGTCCTGCTCACGCAGTGTCAGTTTCCCCTAATTCAGAGTCGTGTCCTGCTCACGCTTTCTTTTTCTTTTCCCCATGAGAGTCCTGTTAGAGTCTCTGTTCCTGGTGAGTGTATTACTCCGATGGATCATCTTTTCTTTGTGGACCGGTATTCCCCACAGAGTTTTGTTTCTGTTGCATTCATACATTTGCATCATGAGGTCTCTTAGGGACCAAAATTTGTCTCATTACTGTTATTTAAGCCTATTCTACCACGTCGAGATGAAGATTTTAACCTTCACTTCTCCGGCTAGAATGACCTTAAAAAGGGGCATCTGTAAGACCCCAATTTTGTCCCTAAGATCCCTCATGGCATCATATCATATCATCACATTGCCTCAAGGATCATTGGACACCTTGCTTCCTTCCTTGTGGGTGGGTTATCTTTTTGAGAGTGATTCTTGATCACCAAGCATGTTTGCAATTGTATGTCATTGCTTTCTTTTCATCACTAACCAAAAGTACAAAAATATGTCATCTAACCTTTGTCTTGCAGATGAAGCATTAACAGTCAAGGCAATTCAAGGCATTCATTGAGCAATAGATGGTGGTCATTCTTGAGATTTGGACCCCACAATCATTCACAAGAGTTCATATGAGCTATGATGTCATTTTGAAGCAAGATCCCAAGTGGTAGAGGCTTGAATTTCATCAGGACATTCTCAGGTCATCTGAAGACCAAGAAAGTCAACTGCAAAGTCAACTATGGATTTGGAGGTGGGAAGTGATTAGAGATACTTCATTCATGTTCAAACAAGTCTCATTTGACATTTCAAACACTCACATTGAAGAATTTGGAGTCAGGTCAAGAATTTCCAAAAATAGAACGTGACCTATAATTTGAACTTTCCAAAAATGGAAAGATTTTGGACCAACTTCAACACAATATTACATCATCAAGAAAGCTTCAAATGAAATTTTGTTGAACATGAAAGTTGTAGATCTTTCTCTCCCATTTCCAAAATGTCCAAGATCATGAATTTCTAATGTGTGGTTGAGGAGATATGATCAAATCATGGCAAAGTGTGCATGGGACTTCAAATGAGCATAACTTTTCAACCAAAGCTCCAAAATGAGTGGTTCTTTTTGCAATATTCTCCTCTTGACCTCTATTTTCCAAATCATGCATCACATTACATGAATTGTCATCACATGATCACTTGTTAATTCATTGGCTTTTTGGAGGGAAATTACAAAGTTTAAAATTGGTGCATGGTTTGAACTTTTTGCCATTACCATTGGTTTTAAAATTTGATTTTAAGTGGAAATGAATGAAATTCGTGTACTGTTCACACATGCATTTCATGCATGGGGGTGAAAATCCAATTTTTGCACATACACTCCACAACTTGCTAATCACCTTTTGCTTTGGCTTAAACATGATCTAAACATGATTAGTAGGAGGTATATAAGGATAAGCATAACTGTTTTCAGCATTAACAACCATTTTTCAGATCTAGATCCAAAATTCTCAAAACTTTTCTCTCAATTTTTTTGCAATTTCTTCAAACAAAAGCATATTCTATTGGTTGATTCTTGCTTCTGAAGTGTTTTTGAGGAGATCTGGACGTGAAATCAAAGGAAACCGTGCCATATTGAAGCATACTCGAAGCTTGAAGCATCCATGGTGATTTCAAATTCTGTTGAATTCAAGTGTGTTTGAGCTTCAATCACTCCTCCAATCATCTGTACAAGCATCATAGAGAAGCTTTTGATCATTTCAAGTCCTGGATAGCACGAATTCCAGCTTCTGCACTTCAAGAGGTTACAATTCGAACCTCTTATTTTTGAAATCCATGGCCATATTATTGTAGATCTAAGTATGCTGATGAATTTGAGCTTTGAATCGTGTGATTTGGTGCTGTTTTGAGCTAGATATGCATGATTGAAAGTTTGATGTTGATTTTTATTTTCTTCGATTTGGCTTTGTTATGATGAATTATGTTGAAATGATTGTGGATATTTGATGTATGTTGAATGTACTACGTGATGCTGTGCTTGATTTTGATTTTTGGACGTGTTTTGGAAAATCTGGAAAATCCAGATGAAGATCATGATGATCTTCATCTTCAACCTTGAACTTTTTTCATTTCCAGAATCTGCTACGAATTGGCTTCAAATTTGCTACGAAAATTCAAAATTAGCTACGACTTTGGGCGCGCTAGGGTTTAGGTGCTAAGTGACGTCGTTTTGTTTGAGGCGCGCACATTTGAATCTGGCAATGGTTCGATCCTGGCCGAGTGAATATTTTCAAATGCCATACCATTTCACATTTTCCCTCCCATTTTTTATGCTATGCTCATTTTTCATTTTCAATCTTTCCATCAACTTAGAAAAATCATATAAAATTGAAAACTCATCCAAATTGACTCCAATTTTTTGCATTGTGATCCTTGTTCTGTCTACTTATTTATCATCATAATTTCCAAAATTGTGCTTGGTTGAATTTTATTTGGTGCTAGGATGATTGATCACATGTCTTATTTTGACCTTGCCTTGTTCAAACTATTGTGAAATGCTTGTTTCTTATCCAATGGCTTTGAAATTTTGCATGATGAAACTAGACATATTGCTTGACATTTTGGTTTTGGTTTGGTATGTTTCTCAATTACCATTTCTGTTTTATGATTGTGCTAACTTGGTGTGACAATTTGTGTCACACCTTTTGCTTGTTCAACTTGTGCCATGTGATTTCCATGCCAAATGATGTCCAATGCTTCTGATTTTTTGTATGTTGATCATGTTAGATGTCTTGAATGTGCATGAGTTTTTCCAAATTTATTTGAATCATTTCTGTTTTGATTTGAATTTTCCATTCATGATGATCACATATGAGCTTTAAAATTGCCTTGAACTTCAATTGATCATGAAATGCATTTGGTGATTGATTTTGATGTGAGACATTTTGGAATGTGTTAAGATGTGATTGAAGTTGATTCATGTTAAATTTCAGCTCCTATTTTGAATTTTTTCTCCATCTTTGACCCTAGGCTTTGACCTAGTGGTTTGTGGCTTACATTTGAGCTTTGATTTCAGGTTGAACATCCAAGTTCCATAGTTGATGATGCTTCATCATTTGAGTATTGATGTTTGCTTTTGATTACTAACATTTGTGTGTTTTGTAGGTTGATGTCAACTCATTTGAGTTTGCCTTTTGGCTTACACATTTTGTACATTGGGATTGTCTGTTGCTTATTGACTGTTGTCTGTTTGTCTGAGTATTGTACTGATTTGTTTGGTGTTTCCACAGGTACTTAAGTTGCTTTAAGTTCATTGTGAACTTTGATTTTCTTGGTTGCTTAACCACTTAGGTAATCCCTAATCTTCATGTAGTCTGGAAGACCTACTGTTATTGGTAGGCACCTGTCTGAAGTCCTCCTTAAGAGGCAATGTTTGTGCTTGTTTATCTTTTGTGCCAAGCAGGAAAAGTCCTCTTATGAGGCAATTGGCAGATAAAAGAGATGTGTAATCCATCTCCTGCTACTCAGTGTCATTCACCTTGCTCACACCATGTGTTGATGCATTGTGAATAAAAACCCAAGATCTTTTAGAGTCCATTTATGGAGAAGAGTTCCAACTTTCTGAACTCCCACACTTTCCATTGATTAAAGCTCTCCCTGACCAGGGATAAGAGCTATGAGGCACACCCCTCATCTCCATTTCATCTGCTTCACCCTAACTCTCAGTGTTAGGGTTAAGAGCACAAAATACCCCATTCCAGTTGGCTGAAAAGCTTAACCTTGCTTGAGCCTAATTGATTGTATATAGTGTGTGCTAATTGACTTGTTTGATTGCTTACTTGATTCATCTGTGCATATTTGCTTATGTGTGCCTCTGTGCATTTATCATCATTACTTGTATATCATATCATAATCATTGTTCATTGCTTTGTGACATTTTGCTTTGACCATTAAGGAGTCAATTGTAAGTCCAGTTATTGGCAGTTGTTTCCTATGATCTGGAGGGATTTGGAACTAAGACCATTCATTGGCGTTCCTTTCCTTGGAGTCGAGTGTAAGACCATTTATTGGCAACTTGTTTCCTCTCGCTTATTGCATTCGTTGTTTGTTTCTTGTGAGGAGTCAATGGTAAGTCCATTTATTGGCAATTGTTTCCTATGATCATTCCTGTGAGACTAGTATAAGTCCATTGATTGGCATCTGGTATCATTGTTTCTTTTTGTTTTAGGAGATTGGTGTAAGCCCATTGATTGGCATCTGGTATCCCTGTTTTCTTTGTTTTGTGAGATTGGTGTAAGTCCATTGATTGGCATCCGGTACCCATTTTGTTTTGTGAGATTGGTGTAAGTCCATTGATTGTCATCCGGTATCCATTTACTTTTGTTCATTTGTTATTTGCTTGTTGCCTATTCCAAAGGAATCACTTGAATCATCTACATATGATTTCAAGAGGTGAACATCTAAGAAGTTTTACTTCCTCACCCTCCCACCTTTTGTTTCTTTAAACCTCCATTTGCATGTTAACCCAAAACTTGAAAACTATTGTGCAAACATTTTTCACTTCTTTTCAATTTAGAAACCTAGGCCTTAAGCCTCTGATTTTTTCAAACTTCATTTTCATGATACTTCTTTTGAATTGAATTCTAATCATACCTTGACCACTTTTGTGAATAATCCTAATTGGTTAATTTCACTCACTCAATTATTTTGTGGCTTTGTCCATTCTTGTTAAGTTTTCATACATTAGCCATAGGTTTGATTTATCCTAGTTGGTTGATGTAAATCTCACCTTTTGTCCTTAGTGATTGAATTGTAAGACTTCCTTGCTTATTATAGGGTTAACCCCTCACTAGCAAGTTGAAGCTTTTCTCACATGGTGGGCTTGTTGTTTGTATAAGGTTGAGTTTTCTCCTGTGGATAACGAAAGACCTTAGGGCTTTTGTTTTAAAATGAATCCACTCATATTTTGGAAATCTTTTAGCCGAACTACGGCGTTTTGATCCTTATCTTCCATGGAAAGGTACGTAGGCAACGGGTTCATCCGTTCAAACACAAGAATAATAAATTGTATATTCTTTTCTCATCCTTTCAATCCATGTTTGCACAATAAATATTTCATAAACAAATAACATTTCGTACAACAAGTTGTGAAAAGGGCTCCCTAGGAGTACCTAGGACGTTTTGGGTGCCTAACACCTTCCCATTGCGTAATTAACCCCTTACCTAGATCTCTGATCTTTTCATTAGTTTTCTATGTGTAAAACTTCTTAGGCTTTTGTTCGCTTTTTAGCCATTCCTTTGGATAAATAAAAGTGCGGTGGCGACTCTATCTTTGTATGCTTTGCTTTTGATTTAGTCAATAAATCATAAAGTGACGAATACACCGCTACACCTAGTAATTAAACATCTCCACAACACTTTTTCAATAAAGGATTTCCCCAGGAAGCTCACTCACCGTGAGTCTTCAAGAGAATCTATCCAGTAGCAAGTCATCCTGAATGATTGTTACCAACCAGTGAGCATGTTTTCACCTCTCAAATCCCCAGCTTAGCATCTTATCCCTCATACGGGTTGAGTTCCATCAGAGTAATCTAGGATTTTTTATCAAGGGTTTTATCAGGGGTTCTATCAAGGGGTTTCACCAGAGTTTCATCATGGGGTTTCATCAAGGGGTTCCATCAAGAGTGATCGGGTTATCAAAAGAGTCCTACCAAGATTCTAAATGATCGGATGATCGTAGGAATCACAACAACCGGAGTATCGTCAGAGTCCTACCCGATTTCCGTAAAATGATTGGATGATCATGGGAATCATATGCAAGTTTCACCCAAATGAGATGAAATTAATCAACAAGGTGTCATCAAAATTCCGTAAAAGGTTGGTTTGGATATCGATAAAACGTCAAGGGTTATTCAATCCTTACTAATCGCCAAAGTCTATTAACTTTGTGGTCAAAATTAGGATCCCTCTCTATATTTAATCATCTCCTCCTCGAGAAGATGAAGACCCACCGTCATCATCATCTTAGTTTAAAGCTGATTAAATAGGGGCAGTTGGCGTACCCCGAATTTTGACCACCTTTTTCATCTAACTTATAACTTAGATCACTAACATGTCTAGTGTTTGTATAAGTCCTTTGGTCAATCTCAATGACCTAAAAAGTCAAAGGAGGACCCCTTTTTGACTTTTTATTTTCCCTTAAGGAGTTTGAACCTACATTAAGGTCCAACTGATATAAATAATTTGTCAAAACTAACATATAGTTTTCATTAGGAAAGTTTGAGATTAATTTACTAGAAAAATATATTATAGAGGTATAATTGTTATTATTTTTTGGACTAGTATTAACCTTTTAGAATTTGAGGTTGAATAAAAAAATTTATTGTGATTAGATATTATATTTGTATTGGTCATTAAAGTTAAACTATTCGCTAAGTATTAAAATTATATTATTGTTAGTGGCATTTTGTTTCAAATGATTGAATTGGCCTATTTGGGTAAGGACTTGAGTGTAAGGAGTTACATGTGCATTATGTCTTGAGTTGGAATCTTACCTTTTGGTTTTTTTTTCTCGAGATTTTGTTCAGACTTCTAAATATTGCATTTTACGGTAGTGAGTATATGGTTTTATGAAAGAATTAATTTGATTGATTAAAATAGGCATAAATCAAAAATCAAACAAATTTGGTTTTGATTAACAGTGATTAGATTTAATTTTGTGTACTTTTAAAGTTTTTTCTTCTTTTTATATTTTTTACCTTAAGTTATATTATTTTAAAATTAAACTTTGTAATTTTTTATTTTTTTTATTTAATTTTAGAATTTCTTATTAAATTATTTTTAGTTATTAGTATATTATATATTTTTAATGTATTTTAGTTTCAAAATCAAGGAAAAGTCAAAATAAAATTAAAAAATCAAAATCAAAATCTTTCTTCTTATTATTATTAAGTATATTTCCATTATTATTTAAAATATTTTTTATTCACAAAGTCATGAATCCATCCAGATTCATTGACTTGGCTTTAAGAAATAGGTAGAATCAGGTTAAATAAAATCTTTCCTAAACAATTCAATTTCATTTAATTTTTTAATCTAATTTTATCTATAAATAGTACATATGTTTACACTTTTCATTCATCCATAATTTACATATTCTTACCCTAAGGTTGTTACTCTTCACATAGAAGAACAACAATACACTCCAACATCAAGTTGATTAGGAAATATCGAAAGAAAAAGGAAGAGTGCGGGGAATATGAGGGAGGAAGCAGCAGCATACGTGGGTCACGACACCCCAGGTTGGTATCTTCAAACTATTGAATGCAGATGGTATATATTTACTCTTGAATTCTTATTTGGATTGCGATTTGGGGTCTGAATAAATTTTTGTGTGTTTTGTTCTTAAACAATCGTGTATTTGGATATATAATTAATTTGGTGTTGTATATATTTAATTTTATTTTTTTGTGTACGATTAACTTTAATTAATATTTTATATAATCAAGTTTAATTATCATCATAAAATAAAATAACCTAACTTTACAAAATTCTATTCCCAGTAAAAATTTATTTATACAATTTTCACAATTTTCCTTTACACCTAATTAACCTATTATCTTGCCAAAACTCATAAATATAATTCTGATAACCTAAAATAAAAACTCACGAAGTCTAATAAAACAAACCTGCGTCTTTTTTATTTATTTTAACAGAGTTTACAAACTTTTTTACAATTTAGCATAAATCAAACTATTCCATTCTAATTTTCTAACACAAATAAACCTGTAAAAATCTAACATTAAACCATTAGTAAACCATTAGTGTAATTACCAATGGATATAATTCAACTAATTGACAATATTAACATTAATATTTAGAAAAGTAATAGTCTCACACTAGCACAATTCCAAACACATCTTAAAAATAGAGGTATGTTGTTAACATTGAACCTTCCATATCTTTCCAGTAAAAAAACTCAATATATAGTACACTCCCCCGTCTGTTTTAGTTTATAATAAAAAATTAATTAATTGGTAAATAATTCTTCTTCTTGATTTATAATATTTTTGTTATTTTGTAAATAATTATATTGGTTATAGATATTACATTAGTAGATCATTTAATAATTTAGAATTAAATTAGGATAATTAGGGTTAATTATTATTTGTACAATAATTATTAATTAGGGTTATAACTTAAAATTAATTAAATTAATTTAGGGTTTAATATAATACTGGGATTAATACAAAAAATAATTAGATAATTATTTAGATAATATTTAATTATGGATTTAAATTGGGATTAGAGTTAGTTTATAATAAAGTATAATTGGATTAATAATCAATTATAACAATTAATATTTCCCCTTAATAAAAATGATAACAATGAACAAAATAAAATATTAATTAATCGTGGGATATTAATTAATTAGGGAATTAGGGTTAACTTATGGATAACTTTATGATAATTTTTGGATAGTGGGATCACTTCTTAGGATATATTTAGGATTTTGATTATCTAATTAATGATAATAATTAAGGGATACGGGATATAAAATAAACTATTAACCTTTATAATTAACTTGTTTTTATTTAACATAAAATAAGTATACATCTATTATGGGTTTATTTTCTAAATCAAACTTGTAAAGACAAAGTCTCATACACACACGATGTCAAGTTTCGATGATGACAAAAGACCATCATGCAAGTCTACGAACAAATGCATCACATTACTCACCATATCCTTTTCACGTTATCCTAAAGCTATTATAATCATTAAAGACATACAAACAAAGCGTGATCATGACCATATATATAAAATTCACTAACCACAGTTTTTCTGCAGATTTCATGGCTTTGAGTCGACCATAGGGGTCAGCTCAAAGCCCACGGGTCGGCGCAAGGGCTCTGCCCAAACTGGTGGGAGTCAGCGCAAGAACCCTATGCGTCGACGCATAAGGTCGACGCTTAACTCACGGGTCGGCGCAAAAATCCCTTGCGTCGACGCATGCAGTCAGCGCGTGCCCCACGGGTCAGCGTGCGCTGACCCTATGGTCGACCGTTCGCGCGCAAACTCAATTTTCTGAGTTATTTCAAAGTTTAAATTTCTGTTCTGTCTGTTTGGTTTTGTCTGTTACTATAAATAGAAGCAAAAACACTTCTATTAACTAACATTTGAATTTTTGAGTACAAGTGTTCAAGGAAACAAGAAAGAGTGAAATAGTTGTCAAAGATTCATCATCTTCATCTTCAACAGTCCAAAAATTCATCAACTGCACACAATAACTTTTGATGCAAATTTGTGACAGTTTGAAGGTGATAAGGTTCGAGGTAGCGATTGAAGAATCGGGTTCGAGTTGAAGTCTTGACAGGTTCTTTCTTAAATAAAACCATTAGGGTTTTATCCTCCAATACCGGTTTGCGTTTGGGGGTTTTTGGACGGGTTGCTTCATTATCATTCAGCTGAGCGAAGGTAACTGATAAGAGAAAGTCTTCATCGGTTTAGTAGCGGAGTCGGTGATTGAGCAGTGAAGAATCCGGGTTTGATTGTTCTTGTTCGTGATCAGCCGGGCCAAGGGATTGAAGAACGGAAGGTTCATCAACGAGCGGCAGGAAACGGAAGTCAAACATCAACAATCAAAGGTCTTGATTCATCTTGAATCAAGGGGAAAGGAGAAGAAGTATCATTCAACATATTGCGAAATTCTGTTGTTTACATACTCTGCACTCCTTGTAAAAACGATTAAACATCACAGGTTATATCTATTGATCATCTCAATTCTAATTTTAGAATTGAGGGCAGACGTACCCCGAAGCGAGGACGGCGGGGGAACTGCCTCATCAAATCTCTGTCTTCTTTAAATTTTCTGCACAAGTTAATTTTCAGCTTAAAATTTAAGTGATTTTAGTTTAAGCAATTTTCTGACAAACATTGATTTAAGTTGAGAAAGTGGTGCAAACTGTTGTTGGAATACTAAGTACAATAACATATTGTACTAGGAAAAATCGTATCACTTACTTAACTCAAAAATCACTTAGAGTGCTTGTGCACACCAAGTGTTTGTAATATTGCCTAAGCTAAAATTACCTTAAGTTTTCTCTTTGGTATTTTGACTCATTGGAACTAGGCTTGCAAATAAGTGATCTAGATAATTGATTGTGCTTTGTGTGTAGTGAATTGTATCTCTTCTAATCAAATAATCCATTCGCTTAACGCATATCCGGTTTTCCAATAACGGTTCGTTTTAGACTAATTTTCCTCGGCAGCTTCCGCACCTAAAAACATTTTTAAACCAATTTTTCTTTTAAATTGGTAGCGCCGACTAAAGTTTTAATTGGGATCTATTCAACCCCCCCTTCTAGATCCGTGCCATAGTCTAACAAAACTAATGATTATATATTTTGCAAATTAACAAACAATTAAAATCAACTTCACACACCTAAACTTCAAGTCCTCTGCCCTTGTGTATTGATGCATTTTCAAATCAAACATTTTCTCTCCCCTGTTTTTTTATTTATTTAAGTTAATTAATATGTAGTTTTATTTATTTAATTGTTAAGGTTGGTTTATCAAATTAATTAACATTAGATTAGTGTAATTAATTTAATAATTAGGGTTTTCAATATTTTATTTATTTTTATAGTTTGATTTGTTTATTTTCTATTATTCAAATAATTAAGAGAAACATATTTAATTGATTAGGGATTAATATAATGACAAATTATGGTTAATTGATTGAGATTTTTTGGGATGATTATGGGATAAAATAATTGAGGATAAATATGAGATAAAATCTCAGGGTTTTAAGGATAAAAACAAGGGATAAAAACAAGGGATAAATCAAGGGATATAAATCGGAGATAGAAATCGGGATAAGGGATATGTCATATAAATATATAATATTTATTTTCATAAATAAATTAAGTATTATATTTTTTGTAATAAATAATAGGGATAATCATGGAAAAAATCTATAAGGAAATTTTACGGTTTCAGGGATAATGAATATGATACTTGGGTTTATACAATTAACCTTTGAATATTTTTATTAAATAAATATATAATATCATTATTAATTTATTTTCTTAAATAAATTAATTATTCTATTTTTGCAATCAATCAAATGGGATAAAATCAATCTAACACACCGCATATCATAAGTTCTCTCCGCCCCTGATGCGTGAGAACTTTTCAAGGGATAAAAACAACAAATAAACCAACATTTTTACAAGAACTACGACGCTTTGATCCTTCATCCAACATGGAGGTACGTAGACATAGAGTTGTAAACTCTAGCGAGTATAATAATCAAAAAACTTTTTGGGTCTTTTCCTCTTAATAAGTTTTCTTTTGTTAACAATAAAACATTTTTTTGTAAATAAATAAATAATTAAACAATTAATAAATATTAAAGAAAACATTCCTTAGAAACACACTAACCCTAGAATTAAATGATGGTCACATTGAGTACAATGGAGGTAATGGGTGCCTAACACTTTCCCCTTACTTAACCGACTCTCAAACCTAGCATCTTACCCTTAGTTTATAGGTTTTATCTTTATTTCCCTATTCCTTATGAACGAATAAAAGATGGTGTTGACTCTGCCATTTTTCCAGCCGCGACATAGTCCATGATTTTAACCCTAAAAGGAAAATACCAGAAAAATTCCAGTAGTGATACTTTGGGATGAACATTGTGAAGATAATGATCGTAGGTACTATGAACCACTAACTTACTTATCCATATAATATCCCACATCTCCCAAGCCCTATTGCAACATAAAAGATCTAAAAAATGTGTGTATGGTGCATCTGGTTATTGAAAGAGAGCTTATGCAAGCCTATGATATGATAATTCATAGTGTAAATTATGAGTATTTATGCATTAACACCTGAGAGAAATGGTGAGAGTGTGAATAGGGCTAACAGGAGAAATAGTGCCATCAATTGTTGGTGTGGAAGATCATTAAATCTCGATTATGAAGCCAAACAGAAAGTAGAAACAAAAGAGAATCATGGAAGATCTCAGAGGTATGTGTTTATTATTTTGTTGGTGATCGGTCACCAACAAGCTAAGTTGCTTGAGGGAAAGCAACAAGCTAAGTTTGGGGTTATGATCAATCATCATTTGTGTTGGTTTTATCGTCATTTGAATGGAAAAAACAGGTGAATTGTTGCGAGTTTGGGTAGTAGTTTAGGCCTATTTTAGTAGATTTTTATCATGTCTTGATCTGATGAGGTTTTATTGTTTCTGAGCTATTTTACGCGCTTGAGGTAGTGTTTCATGTGTTTACATGTCTGAAGAATAAAGAGGAAACTGATCAGAGAAGAATCCAGATAAAAATGCATGAGTATGAGAAAAAGAGAAGAATTTGAGCATCTCCTGCCCATACGTGTAAGAGGGGTCTCACACGCGTATGACTAACCAGTTCCACCAACCAACATATGCATATCACTAGGGAGAGAGTAAAAAGAATGCCTCTTCTCATACATGTATGGGATGGTCCATACACGTATGAGACTGATCGCTAACTGCAAGTGCACAGTCTATCGTGTAGTTTTAAAAGATTATTGAACCCATAGAGACTAATAGTCAAGCTAATGTTATCTATTGTTGCAGTCTAAAGCTAAGGATGAAGGTTATAAGGTTATGAACGGGAATGAAAATACTAATTTCTAACGGTTTAAAAGTTATGATAAAAATGAGTCAGAAATATGGATTCCGTATTCCTAAGGGCTTAGGTAGAATTTGGGCACTAAATATGATTCTATTGCGTTATGTAGAAAATATCGACTTAAAGGTCCCGTCTCACACTGTCGCGCTACCGACAAAAATCACACCTCCTAACCATAGGATTTCTCTCTCGCTCGCTTGTCCTAATTAGAAAGCATATTTTTAAAGTAAATGAGATCCTAAATTATGCCTAAAACGCTCTCGCTGTTTTTAGGATCGATGCCTAGTTTCCAATATCCGATTCCTTCCTCACACTCTCGCGCCATCGAACTGAACCTTGGTTTGTCCCACACTCTCTTGCCAAAACAGTAAAACATGCATTTGGAAACTAAATCCAAAACATAGTTAAATCATATATTCGCGCCTATCATTTCTACTGAGTCCCGTCGTTAACGACGGTCCTCATACGCCAAACTCAAGGGTAATTTAGCAAGGCATGGTATTAATTGAGAGAAACATGATTAAGGCATTCATAACTAAGAATAGCATGGCATGCAAGTAATAAAAACAGTAAAACATACAAATATTGAAAGCGGTAAAAAAAACCTGAAATTGCTTAATATAAAACTTGAATTAATTTGAACTTGAAAATAACGACAAGCTTGTTCTTGATTCAAAGTATAAACGGTGCGGAAAATAAAAAGGTGTGGCGATCCCTCGATGTGAGTTATTGCCATTTTACAGGTAATGTTTTTCCTAAAACTAAGACGGAATTTTGAAAGAGCTTTCGTGCGGGTTCAATTCGATGCCTCGCACTTCAAAAATGGATCTATATATATAGTTCATAGGCTTGGTAACTATCTTGAACATGTAAACTTAATGGAGGGAGAAATGGTTGAAAAATTGCTAAGAAACTGCCCCACTAGCGCAGTTCTGTTAGTGCTTGATAATGGTGAACGCCATTCCTTCCATACTTAAGTGACGTGGTCAAAACCAACTCCTTTTCTCCTTTTTAGCTCCTTTTCGCGAGGCTTCCAAATCTCCAATGAAATTGGCTAACAATGGCAAAACAAATAAAATGGAAGTAAAAGGCGATAAAATGCATAAAAACGAAGACGAATGACATGTAAAATAAGCCTAAAAATACGATACGATTCCTTGTTATCAAATTCCCCCATACCCAGACTGTTGCTTGTCCTCAAACAATCACCCAACTCACATGAAAAACAATTAAGTACAATGTCTTAAACATAGGTACGACGACACTCTAAGTAGTACGAGACTGCTAGGCTAAATGCTAGATAAATAGGTAGTAGATAACAATAACAAGGATATCATAGTGACACACATCCGCATTTCACTAACAAAAACTCCCCCCTATGGAAAACCAGTTCAAATCATGCCATTATAACTCAACCTACATTATTTGTTCTTTTTCATTCTAGCGCAATCACATTAAGCCCGTTATCCATACACATTTAAGGCAGGTGAACCTATCAGTGACTATGATCTTATTTTCAACTTTTTCGCACTTACTTAGCAAATTTTTGCTTAAGCATCACCTGAATTTTTAAGAGTTCGTACCGTTGGGCTAAGTGATCGAGTGAGGAGCACCTAACTTAGAAGGGACAAGTCTTATCACATATTATGTTCATTATATATATATGTATATATATATATGTATATATATATATATATATATATATATATATATATATATATATATATATATGTATGTATATGTATATACACTTATTTGCATCGGCTTCCTTATTCATGTGAGTTTTAGGATGGTGTTGACTGCTAGTATAAACTACTCAAGGGGTTACTTAAAGGAACTTAAAACTAAGGTCTTGGCATAATGGTTATTCAGATCAATGTCGCATACTTAGGGAGTTTAGGATGTTAGGACGATACTGATATTATCGACACTTTCCCAAGTCTATCTAACAAAGCCTAAAAATGAGAAACAAACTATAATATAGGTGTGTCATGCCATTGAATCAGAATCAAAAAAATTATCATTGGGGTCAAATCTAAGGTAATTTTCAAACAAAAGAAAAATATCACGCAATAAGACTCGACAACACATGTATGACTCGACCAAAAACTAAAAATAACTAAGTAGGAAACTAATGAAATTAAAACAGTAAATAATAGAAAAGCGGTAAAGATCCTCCCCCACACTTGAATAAAACATTATCCTCAATGTTTTAGTGCAAGACGGAGAAAGGAGTAGTGAAACTTGGTAGGGGGCTCAGTGATGTCGGTTGCGGCCTCCGTGTCAAGCAAAACCTCCTCTACCGAATGCAGGATTGGGCATATGTTGCATGTACTCCCTCATACCTGCCACCTCGAAGTGCACTTCGGTCATCTGCTTGATGAGGCCACCCATGTTAAGCTCGGTCCACTCAACAAAGTCAAGTTGAGTCTCTCTGATCTGATCAATGGTGACCCTCATATTCTCCTGTTGCCTATGAATATGCCTAAGTAGCACATCACAATTTTCATCGGCATCATTCCAATGTCTAAGCTCACTTAGGACGTCATAAAGAGTTGTCCTCATGACAATGTAGTCAAACTCCTCGTAGGGCTAATATCCGGATGAGGTACCTGCAAAAGAGTCAGGAAAAGTAGGTGTGGTGTGTGCATGGGTGTCAGTGTATGAAGCATCTTGCTCCATATGATCGGGCTCAGGGGTGTTAAGATCAAAAATCCAATTAGCGCTCATTCGCACGTCGATGCGTGCAGTGCAAGATAAAGTAACTCCCCTAACCTCTCGGTTACTAATTATCAGAAAGTATTTATCGCCAGGTTTATTCTTAATAAGGCGCATGCTACAATAATAATCAAGGTCGGAAAAAGGAGTCTCTAACGGCTCAAGCGTAGCCAACTCTGTGCCTAAGTTTAACGTAAGTGCTATAGATGTAATCAGCCCTGCAACACAAATAGGCCCTCTTGTCTGAACACTGGTGGACTGGAAGTGTGATAGTATGAACGGTGTCGGGTTAACTTGTGTTTCAGATAAGGCATAATAAATAAGGAAAAGGTCTCTAGAATTTACGTTTCTAGTATTCTCTCAACCAATTATAGTGATGGCTAAAATGCGGTGCAAATACTGAATGGCTAAGTTTTGAATAGCGGTGGCTTTAAGGCCTTCCCAGTCGGTGGTAGTTTTGCCGTTAGTTGCTGCCAAAAGTCGAGAGCGCTGGATTCCCATTTGCTCTCTAAAGGGTGTTGGCAAGCAAACTTGTCTCCATGAGGGAATGAAAGTAAATTGGCCAGTTGGTCTTTGTTAATACTGTAATTTCTATTGATCATCCTAAAATATGCAGTGTCGGTGGTACGGATCCTCCTATAGGGGTGGTGTATCGAGAAGAGCTTAAGAACTCTTAGGTAAGTCGGATGTAGGTTGGACTAGTCAAAGAGCAAAAGTGAGACATACCTAGGTTGTTAAGCATCCAACGAACACTGTCGAATAAACCCAAAGCACGAAGGGCAGCATCATCGGGGTACCTCGTCGCTAAGAAGTCCCTTTTGAAAAGTTTATGGTATCTTCTCCTTTGATTTTCTCCATCAATTCCCTCGGCGAACTCGATTCCCAGATAGTTAATATCTATTCTTGGTCTAACTGCTCTTGGAGGCATGTTAAACAAAGGGAAAGAGAAATTTGAAAAAGAGGTTATGGGTGTTGTAAAGATAGAAACGTAAGAGGAGAGGCTTTGTGGAGTTGGGAGTGGATGTTTGGGATTTTATAATGATTTGGAAGAAGTGGAGTGGTTGGGAGTTGAAGGGTTGGAGTTATAAATGTTTAGAATTTGAACGACATTAGGCATATGGCGAACGACATTTGCCTAAATTACTGGGTTTTAAATTTGAAGCTAATGGCGGACACCATTAACCTGAAATAAAAAACTTTTTCAGCTTTCTATTAATATTACTACAGGTAAGTGCTCCTAAGGCCATATAACAGTAAATGAAATAATTAAAACTAGTAGCATAATTATGAAACATAAAATTTGCAAGAACTAAAATAACAAGCGATTAAATAAAATAATTGACTGAAATGGAAATTACATTAATTAAACATAGTAGTAACACATGTTCACGTTGATATATCAACGGTTAAGTAAACACAAACTGAAAATTAACAACAAAGGGAAATAACTGATGACAATTAAAATACTAAACTAGAAAACAGGGAAACTCTAGTACAATCAATCAACATTAGCCATCACTTCGGTCCAAAAGAGCATTGCAAGGAATCAACTTGCTGGAAAACATGGTCGAACTGCTCATTAACAACATCCATAAATCCGAGGAGATCCACTCGAAGAGAATTGACTTCTCCTCTGATGAAATCAACTTCAGATTGCAGAGCATGTATAGCCGTGCCGAAATCAACAGAGGGGACGATATGATCTGCATCAGAGGCGTGTGAATTAGCATCAGGGAAAATGGCTTATGGGTTCTCATAATGTTGAAGGCTATCAGGAGGTGTCGGAGACTCATCTTGGCTCTCTAAGTTGTAAAACCAGTTATCATTGTGGACATTAGTTTTCTCATGGTTTGGAAGTGTAAAATTTCGGACTACTTCGTTATCAATTAACAGCTCAAAATCCGTCAGTCCTAAATTGGCAATGATGCCTCGGTTGAAATAGAAGTTTAGGTGCATGGGACGGATACCTCCAAAAGCATGTTGACAGTTAAGCGGGTATCTCAGGCCTAAAGCATCAACGATCATGGTTACTAACCCACCAATGATAATAGTATCGTGGGTTTCTTGGGCGATCTTGTCTAGGTTTTCTAACATAAAGGCATCAAGATTCACTAGTCTCCCTTGGGAAGCACAGTACAGGATGAAAAGTTTGTCCCTAGAAACAACGGTGATGTTCCCTTCCTTACCGAACATGGTATGGGCCAGGATTTTATGAAAGTAGCGGATGGCAGGGTTGTGTATGTTTATGGAAAACATGGTGTAAGGTTTAGGATGATAATTTCTAGTTATGGTTCCCCAGAAAAAGTCAAGGTCAAGGTCTGTAAAGGCCTCATCAGGGGTAATGGTGTATGCAGCAGGGCTACTAGGAAATCCTAGTAACTCAACCATCTCACGGTGGGTGAAACAATACTTGGTTCCGAAAAGCCTAAATGTAGCCAGGCCTCTACCAAATCCTATTCCTCTGTCAGGGTCATAATAAAGGGAACTCAGGAATTCAAGGGTGAGCCTACGGTATTGCCTATACCTCTTCCTCACAGCAAAACTATCCCAACCTACTTGGTTGATAAGATACATAACAGTGTCTCTTAATCCTAAGGTAGTCAGGGTCAATCCATCAGGATATATAGAAAGTTCCATTTCCCTCTGAGCTAACATGTCAAAACAGCGTCTCTGATTTTCTCTCCTAAATACAACCTCCATATTGTCAACAGACTTCATACTCCTAAGTTAGTGATAAGCTATCCTAAGCTATGTTAGCCTGAAAGTAAACAAAGGTTATACTATTAGTAAAAGGTACTGCATAGAAGTGTTAGAATAGGTACTAATAATAATAATAGTAGTAATAATAATAATAATAGAAAAGAGAAAGAAATTAAAAACAAACATAGAATAAAAATAATAAAAATGAAAACAACTAAAAAGAAAAGATAAAAATTAAAGGTCGTGGATTTCCTTCCACGTAGCACTTCGTTTAATGTCAGGAGCTCAACGTCGATTGGAAGGGTGCTAATCTTTTGAAAGAGCAGGCGGCTCTTATAATTTGTAGCTCATGCAGAAATCCTTATTTTCTACATTGTGGTAGTGCTTAAGTCTCTTCCCGTTTATAATGAATGGCTGATTAGTTTTATCCCTTATTTCGACAGCTCCACTTTGGAAAATTCTCGTGACCTCAAAAGGGTCAGACCATCTAGAACGAAGTTTGCTTGGAAATAATTTGAGTCGAGAATTAAAGAGAAAGACTATGTGACCCTCATTTAATTCTCGCTTTGTAATTTGTTTGTCATGCCATTGTTTGGTTCTTTCCTTATAAATACGGGCATTCTCATAGGCATCTAATCTAAGTTCTTCTAGTTTGTAGATATCCAAAATTCTTCTCTCGTCTGCAACTGTGTAATTCATGTTAAGGGTCTTAATGGCCCAATAAGCTTTATGCTCGAGTTCCACAGGCAGGTGACATGATTTACCATAAACCAGTTTGCATGATGTTATTCCTATCGGGGTTTTGTAAGTTGTCTTATAACCCCATAAAGCTTCATAAAGTTTTGTAGACCAATCTTTCCTAGAGGTTGCAATGGTTTTCTCTAAAATTTGTTTGATTTCTCTATTGGAAACTTCAACTTTCCCACTTGTTTGAGGGTGATATGGCGTTGCTACACGGTGTCAGACTCCATATTTCAGCAACAATCTTTTAATTTACTATTTATTTGACATTTTTTAAGTTGACTTGACTTTTTGGTTGACTTTTCTATGATTGATGTTTCACTTAGGGATTGCTTATAGAAATTGAAGAGATCTTTTGATCCTCCCTTGTTCATCTCATATGCCACATATTAGAGGCATCTCACCTTGATTTTATTTGATCCTTGCATCATTTCCCAATTAAATTATTCATTGATTCTTTATGTGCATAGTTTCATCTATCTGATTCATCTGATATTTTTTATACTTGTTTCTTTCATCCATGCTTCTATTGTTTGATTGCTTAACATGTTTATACATCCCATACATTGTCTAATGCTTCATTACTTCATTCTTTGATTATTTGATTTGATCATATACCTGTTTATATCTTATCTGTTTGATTAACTATGGCCTACTTGTATGTTGTATGAGGCATATATTTTTATTGTGTGATTGCCATGAACAACCCCCATTCATAACAAATGTACCCCTCTCCCATGAAGTGTATAATGTTTATTCTTTCATTCTTTATTCATCTGTTAATACAAGAAATAAAATGAACATCCGATAACCATTTCAAAACAAGATCAAAACCTCGATCCAACGTCGAGTAATCATTTTCAAAACTTAACAGAACCAGCACGTGTTCATCCACCCTTTTGTAATTCGATTGCTTCATGCATCGCCATTTCTCTTGTAAGTCGATTGCTTCAGGCATCGCCATCTATCACCTGTAAGTCGATTGCTTCATGCATCGCCACCTACCCTTATCCCTGGTTCCTCTCCTTGCTCCATCCGTCGATTCTTGATCCGTTTAGTTAGCACCCATTAGGTAGAACCCTTTGTATGATAACATAGGTAGAACTCCCTCATTCTTTTGTATGATAACATAGGTAGAATTCCCATATTCTTTTGTATGATAACGTAGGTAGAATTCCCTCATTCTTTGCATGCTAACATTAGGTAGATGTCCCCATTTGTAAATCCTAACACATAGGTCCACATTGCATGACAACTCTAGGGCGGAGCTTCCCCATTTTTTTAGACCTTCCGTGTGTCTCCGATCCTGTGGCATGTCACTCTGTTCTATTGCAAAGAGGTAACTGCCTAAGACTCGATTCAACGAGTTGCGACACCCACTGCTAGGACGTGAACACATTGCCCACCCTCCTTTGACACAACCGGTGTCCTCCTTTGTAAGTCCATGTTCAGATGGCAATCCCTATGTAGCTGAACTACGACAACTCTGATTCTCATGTTCATATGAGATACGTAGGCACGAGACGCGATGTCTTGCCGAGTTTGACTGACGACTAACAACTAATCTTTGTTTGCTTTTGCCCTCGTTGCGATTCTTTTCTCTCGCCCTCGTTGCGATCGAGACCTTCCCTTTCTCTTGCCCTAGTTGCAATCGAGATCCTTATTTCCCTATGTAGCCGAACTACAGCAACTCTGATTCTCATGTTCAGATGAGATACGTAGGCACAAGATGCGATGTCTTGCTGAGTTCCTTTTTTGACTAACAACTAACAACTAATCCTTGTTTTCTTTCGCCCTCGTTGCGATTCTTTTCTCTCGCCCTCGTTGTGATCGAGACCTTCCCTTTCTCTTGCCCTAGTTGCAATCGAGACCCTTGTTCTCGTAATTAGCTGAACTACGTTTTGCTCTGATTCTCATTCCAGATGAGATACGTAGGCATAAGACGCGATGTCTTAGCGAGCACACTCCTCTTTAACCCATAGGTAGTCGAGCTACGAAGACTCTAATTCTCATGTTTAGATGAGATACGTATGCAGTGGATGCAACATCCGTATGAGTCATTTTCTTTTGACCCTCTTTTAGTAAATAGTACCTTAGATAAACACACAACCTTTAGACAAGAACAACAAGAGTGGATCCCGTAGAGTACTACGGATGCGTAGGGGTGCTAATACCTTCCCTTCGCATAATCGACTCCCGAACCCAAGATTTGGTTGCGAGACCTTGTCTTTTCCTTTCCTTTTTCTTCAGGTTTACTTCGAGCATTTCCTTTCCCTCCTTTGGGATAAATAACGCACGGTGGCGACTCTTCCGTCATTTTTTTTTGCCGGTTTTTTTCGCACTCTATTTTTTTTAGGCTGCGACAGAAAGGACTCATGAAATCTATACCCCGGACATCGAAGACTTCTAACTCAAAGATACCTTTTAGTGGCATCTCATTGCGCTAAAGATATTTCCAGTGCATTGGCACCGGTCGCAATTCTTAATTGCAATGTGTACACCTTTCCATAAATTAGGCCAAAAGAGGCCAGATTGTAGGATCTTCGCACAAGTCTTCGAGGTGTTTGCGTGCCCTCCATAGGATATAGAGTGGCAGTGGGATATGATATCATGTACTTCCAATTCTGGGACACATCAAAGGAAAATTCCATCGACGCCTCTCTTGAAAAGCAGTGGTTCATCCCAATAATAATGTTTAAGATCATGGAAAATTTTCTTATTTTGCTGGTATGTTAAGTCTGGTGGAAACACTTTAGCGGCTAAGTAGTTGACAAAGTCAGCATACCATGGAAGGACGGACTTGGTCCAAATAGATTCCACAACTTTATTAGTATCTGTGTTATTATACATTAAAGAGCATTCAATCATCTCGCTTTTGTTTTCTAATTGGGCTGCAAGTCGATCGTACGGAAAATCGTCATTGATGGGCACTCGTTCGGGTTTTAGATCCTCAATCCTAGAGAGATGATCTGCTACTACGTTCTCGGTGCCTTTCTTATCTTTGATTTCTATATCGAATTCTTGTAAGAGTAGTATCCATCTTAAAAGTCTCGATTTAGCATCCTTCTTACTTAACAAGTACCTAATTGCGGTGTGGTCGATATAGACAATTATTTTTGCTCCTACTAAGTAGGAACAAAATTTATCTAAAGCAAACACAACAGCTAGGACATCTTTTTCTGTGGTGGCGTAGTTTATCTACGCATTGTCTAGGGTTCTTCTTACATGATAAATAGCATGAAGCTTTTTATCTTCTCTTTGTCCTAAGACAACACCAATGGAAAAATCACTAGCGTCACACATTATCTCAAATGGCTTACTCCAATCAGGTGGTTTCATAATGGGTGCGGTAATAAGAGCATTTTCAGATGTTCAAACGCTTTTAAGCACTCTTCGTCGAATATGACTTCAGTGTCTTTCATTAATAAGCTTGTTAGTGGTTTTGTTATCTTAGAGAAATCCTTAATGAATCGTCGGTAGAAACCGGCGTGTCCTAAGAAACTTCAAATTTCTCTAACGATTTTTTCGGAGGTTGAAGATGTTATATAATTTCTATTTTTTCTTTATCCACCTCAACTCCTCGATCGGATACGACATGTCCAAGTACAATTCCTTGTCGGGCCATGAAATGGCATTTTCCCAATTTAATACGAGACTTACCTTAAGGCCTCTCTCAAGTACCATTTCTAGGTTTGAAAGACATCCTTCAAAGCTTTGCCCACAAACAGAGAAGCCATCCATGAATACTTCCATTATGTTGTCTATAAAATCAGCGAAGATTAACATCATGCATCTCTGAAATGTTGCAAGGGCATTACACAGTCCAAACGGAATTCGTCGATAGACAAATGTACCATAAGGACATGTGAAAGTAGTCTTTTCTTGGTCATCAGGATGGATAGGAATTTGAAAGAATCATGAGTATTCGTCTAAATAGCAGAAGTAAGAATGTTTATTCAGTCGTTCAAGCATTTGATCAATGAAAGGTAACGGAAAGTGATCTTTACGAGTGACTTTGTTTAGTTTTCTATATTCTATGCACATTTTCCATCCAGTTTGAGTTCTTTTTGCTACGGATTCACCCTTCTCAATACTAACAACAGTAACACATCCCTTCTTTGGAATGACATGTATCGGGCTGACCCAGTTACTGTCGGATATCGGGTATATGATTCCCGCTTCTAATAGCTTTTATACCTCCTTTTTAACTACATCACTCAAGATAGGATTAACTCTTCTCTGATGCTCTCTAGATGTTTTACAGTCCTCCTCTAGCATAATGTGATGCATACATATAAAGGGAGTTAATCGTTTTAAGTCGGAGATGTTATACCCTAGAGCTGTCAGATATTTTCTTAGGACATGGAGTAATTTTTCGGTTTCTATTTGTCCTAAGTTAGCATTAACTATAACTGGTTTTTCAAGCTCAGTATCTAGGAATTCATACCTTAAATCTTTGTGTAGTGTTTTAAGTTATATTGAAGGTTCTCGGGGCATGGCATTGGATTTGGTGTTAGTGCTAGACATTCTCTCATACTGTCATTTACGTATGGCTCACGCCAATTATCGTCTTCGAATATAAGAGGTGTTGGAACCTTCAGTACTTCAGTATACTTAAATGGCTCCTTCTCAATTTCTTTCACACATTCGTCTATGACTTCTAAGAAACAACACGAGTCATCTATAGCTAGTGCTTGTAGGAATTTAGCTAAGAGAAATTCAACTTTTTCTTCTCCAACTTCGAATGTTAGCCTACCATTCTTCACGTCTATGATGGCTCTGGTTGTGGCTAAAAATGGTCTTCCTAAAATAATAGGGATGTGAGAATCCTCCTTTATATCCATTATTAGAAAATCAGTTGGAATATAGAATTGTCATATACGAACGGGAACGTTCTCTAGCATACCCATTGGATATTTAACAGAACGGTCAACTAGTTGTAGAGACATCTTTGTTGGTGTTAATTCTCCTAGATTGAGTTTTTCGCATGTGGATAAGGGCATTAGACTAACACTGGCTCCTAAATCGCATAGAGCTTTATCTATGATAAACTTTCCGATTACACAAGGTATGGAAAAGCTACCAGGGTCTTTCAATTTAGGAGGCACGTTATTTTGAATAATAGCGC
This sequence comes from Lathyrus oleraceus, assembly GCF_024323335.1. Lineage (NCBI taxonomy): Eukaryota > Viridiplantae > Streptophyta > Magnoliopsida > Fabales > Fabaceae > Lathyrus > Lathyrus oleraceus. The sequence continues at coordinate 310,439,949 of NC_066580.1, forward strand.
TATACTCGGAAATAAGCATAACAGTTTCATCATCCCCAAGCTTTTTCTTGTTGGATGGAATCTCTTTAAGGAATTTAGCATATGAAGGCATTTGTGTAATGGCTTCTGTGAATGGTATAGTGATGTTAAGTTTCTTCATAAGTTCTACAAATTTCTTGAATTATCCTTCATTTTTGGATTTAACAAGTCTTTGGGAATAAGGTACAGGTGGTTTGTATGGTGGCGGAGGCACATAAGGTGGTTCTTTATCTTTTGCCTCTCCACTTTCGTCTTCTTTTCCATCATTTGTTGGTTCGTTTACCTTTTCGGATCCCTTGCCAGGATTTTGATACATGGCCGGATTTTGGATTCTGGGGTCAACTGGTTCATCTAGTTCTGTTCCACTTTGAAGTGTGATAGTGTTAGCATGGCCTTTTGGGTTTGGTTGTGGTTAACCAGGAAATGCTTCAACTGGGGCTGCTATTGCGGCTTGTTGTTGGGCTACTTGGGAGATCTAGGTTTCTAACATTTTATTATGGGTAGCCATAACATCAAACTTATTTGATAATTGTTTAATCAGTTCACTCGTATGAGCATTTTGATTTGCAAACTCTATATTTTTTTGAGCTTGGGCACTTATAGATTTTTCCATCATGATCTCCAGATTTGACTTCCTAGGTGCTTGTGGAGAAATTGGGGCTCCTTTCTGATAGCCAGGTCGAATAGAAGGTGTTGGGTTTGGTGGAAACAAAGCATTGTTACTTTTATAGGAAAAATTCGGATGGTTTCTCCAGCCAGGATTGTAAGTGTTTGAATATGGGTTTCCTTGAGCATAGTTTATTTGGTCAGTGGGAACACCAGCCAATAACTAAAAATCAACATTAGTGTGCCTAGGGGTTCCACATTATTCACAGTTTGGTGTTATGGTAGCTACAGCGGTTGCTGGTGTTATGGATAAGCTTTCAATCTTTTGAGTAAGCGCATCTACTTTAGCATTGATGTGTCTATGCCATTAACTTCGTACATTCCACCTTTCGGAGTTGGTTTTTCTATAGCAACACGTTTTCCTCCCCATTAGAAATGATTTTGAGCCATGTTCTATATGAGTTCATAAGCTTCGTCATATGGTTTGTCAATTAGAGCACCGCCAGCGGCAGCGCTTAAATTCATCTTAGTGTTATATAACAGACCATTATAGAAAGTATGGATAATCATCCATTCTTCAAGTCCATGATGTGGACAAAGTCGCATTATATCCTTGTATCTTTCCCAAGCATCGAAAAGAGACTCTTTGTCTTTTTGCTTAAATCAGTTGATTTGAGCTCTTAGCATAGTTGTTTTGCTTGGCGAAAAATATCGGGCTAAGAAGACTTTCTTCAACTCGTCCCATGTGGTTACGGAGTTTGAAGGTAGAGACTGGAGCCAAGTTCTAGCTCTATCTCTTAAGGAAAAAGGGAAATGACGTAGTCTAATCACTTCTTGACTGATACCATTTGCATTCACTGTGTCTGCGTACTGCACAAACACTGACAAATGTAAGTTAGGATCGTTTGTAGGACTACCTGAAAATTGGTTTTGTTGAACGGCTGATAATATCGAAGGTTTCAACTCGAAATCATTTCGATTGATGGTTGGGGAAGCAATGTTGTTATGTGGTTCTGCTTACGATGGAACAACGTAATACTTCAACAGACGATTTTGTGGTCTTTCGTCCATCTTTTGTTCTAGTTTTGAAATTGGGATAATAGGGGCTGGAAGATCGTATTTAATAAGAAATATGTTGATTCGACGTCTTAAATTAATATAACGCTCGATATCGTCAATTGGTTTCTCTAACTCCTTGCTCTGAGAGAGAGTGTCTGGCATACAATCGACAAATAAAAAGAAAATTTTGTTGCCTTAATCTATACTGCGCAACAAAGGAATCACAATATTGACTAATTAGTCCCCGGCAGCGGCACCAAAAACTTGATCGCTGACTGCAAGTGCACAGTCTATCGTGTAGTTTTAAAAGATTATCGAACCCATAAAGACTAATGGTCAAGCTAATGTCATATGTTGTTGCAGTGTAAAGCTAAGGCTAAAGGTTATAAGGTTATGAACGGGAATGAAAATACTAATTTCTAACGGTTTAAAAATTATGATAAAAACGAGTCCGAAATATGGGTTCCGTGTTCCTAAGGGCTTAGGTAGAATTTGGGCACTAAATATGATTATATTGCTTTATGTAGAAAATATTGACTTAAATGTCTCGTCTCACACTCTCGCGTTATTGACAAAGATCACACCTCCTAACCACATGATTTTGCTCTCGCTCGCCCGTTCTAATTAGAAAGCGTATTTTGAAAGTAAATGACATCTTAAACGATGCCTAAAGCGCTCTCACTATTTTTAGGATCGATGCCTAGTTTCCACTATCCAGTTCTTTCCTCACACTCTCGCGCTATCAGACTGAACCTTGGTTCGTCCCACACTCTCGTGCCAAAATAGTAAAACATACATTTGGAAACTAAAGCCAAAACTAGTTAAATCATATACTCACGCCATTTATTTCAACCGAGTCCCGTCAGTAACGATGATCCTCATACGCCAAACTCAAGGGTAATTTAGCAAGGCATGGTATTAATTGAGAGAAACATGGTTAAGGTATTCATAACTAAGAGTAACATGGCATGTAAGTAATAAAAACATTAAAACATACAAATATTAAAAGCGGTAAAAAAAACCTGAAATTGCGTAAAGTAAAACTTGAATTAATTTGAACTTGAAAATAACGGCAAGCTTGTTCTTGATCCAAAGTACAAACGGTACGGAAAATAAAAAGGTGTGATAATCCCTCGATGTGAGTTATTTCCACTTTACATGTAATTTTCTGGGTTCAAGTCAATGCCTCACACTCCAAAAATGGCTCTATATATAGAGTTCATAGGCTTGGTAACTTTCTTGGACGTGCAGACTTAGTGGAGGGAGAAGTGGTTGAAAAACTGCTAAGAAACTGCCCCACTAGCACAGTTTTGTTACTGCATGAAAATGGCGAATGCCATTAGGGGAATGGCGAACGCCATTCCTTCCATACTTAAGTGACATGGCAGGAAATGGGGATAGTGAATGCCATCTACTCAGAATGGTCAAAACCAACTCTTTTGCTCCTTTTTAGCTCCTTTTCCGCGAGGCTTCCAAATCTCCAATGAAATCGACTAACAACTGCAAAACAAATAAAACAGAAGTAAAATGCGATGAAATGTATAAAAGTGAAGACGGATGACATGTGAAATAAGCCTAAAAACATGATACAATTTCTCGTTATCAGAGACCAACTAGTTAAGGCCCTATGTACAAGCTAGAGCCTTACGTGTATGGCTCCATCAAGGCCATACACCTTACCCAGGGCCATACTCGTATGAGTATGTAAAAAAAATGGAATACCCGTATGGGATGAGGCCATACGCGTATGACAATATCCAAATCTGAAAAGCCCAAATTTCACCTATTTAGCCGAAAAACATGAATTTCAAAGGGTTGGATGATTTTTTAGTGCAAAGAACATGTTTTGAAGGCTAGAGAACTCAAGAATTCATGGTGGACCAAGGCTTTCATGGAGGTTATTGAAGTTGAAAATGGTTATGAGTTTTCAATTGTTATCGTTTGTGAAAACAGTTAGGGGTTCTTTGAAGAGTTTGGGGGATTAGAGAGTTTTATGTTAAATTCTATTTTTCAGTTTTTTACTGTTAGGTTTCAGTTTAAAGGTTGAGTTTTTGTTAGAAAGTTTTGTGCAGGTTATGCTTTGCAGTTATGGAATTGCATTGGAATTTCTTGTTGAAAATTTTGTTTTCATTTGAAAGTTAATCATTTCCAGGATATGCTTTTGAAGCCATGGGCCATTGAATTGGAGCTATGAAGCTTAGATTGTTTTGGGATTATCTTGAATGTTATGGAATGGTTTGGATCATTATTCATGGGATTATATTAGATGGCTGCCTTGGGATGTTATAGACTTATTGGATTTGTTTTGGAATGTATTGCTCATGGCTTACTTATATTGGAATTGTATTTAGACCTGTCATGTTTTGGTTTAGGATTGCTTATGTACTTAAATTAAAATGGTTGTAATGAATTAATTTTTATGTAATTATGTATGTGGTTTATGGTGTTAATTAGATGTAATGGACATGATGTATTAAAAAAATGGTTGAGTGATAAATGAAATTTAATGTATTTGGAAATTGAATTGAATCAAATGGTTGTGATTTTGAATGTTGGAAATGAATGTATGTAATTGGAAATTGAATTGAATCAATTAGTTTATGAAATTGAATGTTGAATGAAAAGTGTAATGAATCAAGGTTTAAAAAATGGAAAATGGCTTAAACAATGCAAAATTGTTTACGTATTGTATAAAATGAAAATGGTTTAAAAGGTGAAAATGGACATGGTTTAAAGTGGTTAAAATAAACATGAACATGGATTATGACTTGGAAAATGACTTTGGTTAGATGGTTGACTTTGGTCAACTGGTTAACCAAAAAGTCAATAGTTTACCAAAAGTAAACTTAGGTAAAAATGTGTATTTTTGTATAATCTCTTATGGATAAATGAATGTAGACCACAATGCCCTTAAACCAAATGACTTATGCCATGCTATGAATCAAACCCTAATCAAACAAAAGGTCATGAACATGTAAAACTTTGGATGAACCCTAATCAATGAATTAGGACCATGAATCTTAAACAAGCGAATGAATCATACGTAATGGACCGAATGAATCAGACGAAACCTCCAACTTGAATGCACACAAAATTGGTGATAGTGCCATAACAAACAATTAGGGTTTCAGACAAAGGCACAAGGCTCCACAAGCAAACCATGGGCCCACAATTAGGGTTTCAGGGACTGAATTTAATACCAGTGAACTAGGGTTTTTCCTATGCTCCATGATGAATACCTACAAGATGAAAAATTCCAATACAAGCATGGCCATTACAATGAAGCCTAGCTTGAGGACTCAAACTCCCTTCCGTGCTTTGTGTGATCAAGGCCCTTGAATCCATGATTTTGAGTTTCTCAATGCAAGTGAATATTCTATGATGTCATGGATATGCAGATGGAATCCTAAACCAAGATTTAGGTAGAAATCAAAAGGGGGGAGCAAATTTTGGGGTGTGACAGATATCACATAAGACTAGGGATACTCTGTGGAAATAGGAATATTCTTGATTAAAATAATGGTTAATTTCACCTGCAATTCTCTATGGACATAGGAGTTAAGTTGAATGATTAAAGGTTTGCTCATTAAGGACTTAGGAGTAACCACCCCTAAGGACCAGTAGTCAGTATTATTAAATAAAATTGTTCCAAGGTCAGGTTACTTTTGTCAAAGAATCCAATCACACATTTTCCCTAGCATGTTCACTCATAATCTTTTCAAATTGTTCAACTGCTCTATTTACTTTTAATTGTAATTTATTTTCTATTTTAAAAATAACAATTCAAAACCCCCACGTCTTTTGTTTAACTAATTTAGAACTCGAACTTTGTATTGTTAAGCAACCTTTGAGATTGATATTTGGGGAATTTCCCTTATTACTACATTGGAAGATTAGTACACTTTCTAATTTATCGACCATTCATTTATGTGGCACAATTGAAGGATAAGGAATGTGATAAACTTACCTAACAATATGTGACATTATGAAAGGGCCATACTCATTGTACCTTCAGTCCATTCGAATCTCAACAGTATTATTTTTCTTATCTATTTTTGTGCCTTTGTCAGATGGATCATGCCAATTATAATAATATAAGACAAATTTATTTTCTGAGTCTAAGTAATTGTATACCAACTCATAGTTATGTGTAGCAATGTCATAGAAGTCGGCTTCACCACAATATGTAACTCCTTTTACAAATACACCACTATTTATGATTTTTTTCCCTTCATCCCATGTCTTAGTGTGAAATTTATATCCATTCACAAAGTATGTATGCCAATCATTTGCACTTTGAATAGGGCCTTCAGACAAGTTTCTCAAATGGAGCATTTCTCGAGTTGGTTCAACAATGCATGAGAATTGATCCTTGAACCATGTTGGAAAATAAGCATGAATGTGATAGGTAGTTGCTTTTTCAGTGGTGCTATGAAAATAGGAGGTGTTAAATGCCATATAAATAAACACACTATAAGTTTGAAGGTAATAAATTTTATATTCACAATGTAAAGATAAATAGGTAGTTGGGGTATACTTACTCAATATATGGTTTAACTTCAACGTAGTTAATAAAGACATGAACATGTGCAGATTGCATTTCTTTTTTGGTCAACCAATGCACATTCTTCTTTCTAGAGGGACGACCTGGAAGATTAAAGACTGATAAGGTAAATTGACTTCTTTCATTAATATTTACTGCATTCCTTATGATTCTTGGAGTTAACATCAAGTGATTGAAATAATGACTACAAAAATGCGATGTTTCTCGATGCAAGTAGTGTGCATATGTTGATCCTTCAACTTTAGCTTTATTTTTCACTGATCGCATTGAACCATCCATTAATATTTCAAACGGATACATCCACCTATATTGGACAGGGCCACCAAGATAAGCTTCATATGCAAGATGCACAAGTAGATGTTCCATAAAGTCGAAAAAACCAAGCAGAAATACTTGTTCCAACTTACAGAGAATGATTGGAATATTTTGGTCCAACTTAATGATGTCGTCCACTCTTAAAGATGACACACAAATATCTCTAAAAATTTACTAATTCTAGTTAGTGGATTAAGTACATGTTTGGGTAGTGAACTAAATGCAATTAGAAGCAATCATTCCATGAAAACATGGAAATCGTGAATTTTCATTCCATGAAACTTCCCAGTATTGGTATCGACACACCTTGCCAAGTTTGAAGCATAACCATCAGGCATTCTCAAGTCATTTAACCATCAACAAACGATATTAGCTTCTTGCGAAGTTAGACTGTAAGTAACTTTGGTTTTAATAAATTTCCATTCGGTTGAGGCTTCAACTCCAACTTTTTTTTATTACACCAAATTTCCATGTCTTTTCTAGCTTTTTCATTATATTTTGTTTTTCCTTGAACATCTACCACTGTGTTAAATAAATTATCACAAAAATATTCTCAATATGAATAACATCAATATTATGTCGCAACAAATTATCTTTTCAATATGGGAGGTCCCAAAATATACTTCTTTTTGTCCAATTGTGTGTGATCCCTGAAGCTAGTGGAAATATACCCGAATGCATCGCATGCTCGAACATGCAACAGAGTCGCCATCAAACTTTATTCATTCCTAAAGGAAAGGGAAAACATCAATAAAACCCGGGGAAAGAGATATGATGGGTAAGGAAGTCGGTTATGCAAGGGGAAGGTATTAGCACCCCTAATATCCATGGTACTCCATGGGAACCGTTTTGATTGTTCTCGCTCGAATGAGTGTGATATCTAAGATTACTCGTAAAAGAATAAGGGAAGGGGAAAGAAATAGATAAAGTGTTCGGTGAGGATTGGGCCCTTCATGCCTACATATCCTCATAGTGCAATGAGGAATTCATAGCTCCGTAGTTCAAAGAGCTAGTGGCGGGAGATGAAAAGAAGTGTGATAAAGGTATGGTCTGAACCAAGGGATAATGTGATTTGAACTCCAACAAGGGTGAAAGACGTGAACCCAAGAGTAAAATTGGCATTAACCGATATGTGGACTGTCTGGATAATCGCCACTATATGGTATAGCCGAAAACAAAGGAATTAAGTGTTTGGGGACAATCCAAACAACTCTTGGTTCACAAGGTGATGCAAGATGAAGCGCAAGGGAATATTGTATTTGGCTCAAATGTAACTGGTTATCACAAGAAGTGAATGAAGGTAGAATATGAATGCATCATAGATATGGACGGAGGAGTTCCCTAAGGCAGGAGTGATAAATAAGTATGCTCACGGAGGATTCGAACCCTCGTGCCTACGTATTCTCATCATGCAATGTAAAAATTAAAGCAAACGTAGTTCAGCCTACTACGGTTGAAAGCAAAGAGATATTTTTGATAGGATTGCCCAGAGGTAAGGTAGATTGCTTAACAAGCAGGAATGTGGTACTAACCAAAGATGGTGATAAACCACAAGGACAAATGAGATATAGCCAGAGTCTGAATTCCACAGGGCGAGATAGATGAATACCATAGTCTGAACTAAATACAAGGCAAGGAATAGATTCCCAGAGTCTGAACTCAATAAGGGCAAAGGAGATATAATACCAAAGTTTGAACTTCAAATCAATTTCAAAGGATGCTAAAGTCTGAACTCTATGGGCAAGATGTATAAGTATGCCATAGTCTGAACTATATAAGGCAAAGGAACTGATTTGAATACCAGAGTCTGAACTCTATAAGGGCAAAAGAGTGTTATGCCAAAGTCTGAACTATAAGGCAATGAAAGAGGTATCCAGAGTCTGAACTCAATGGATTGGATGAATGAATGCCAAAGTCTGAACTGTAAGGAAGAATAATATGTTAAAGTCTGCAATGTATAGGCGAAATCAGGATGACTAGAGTCTGAAGTCAACGAGGCAAGGATTCTAAGATTTGTATCTTATAGGCAAAGAATAAAGCCAAAGTCTGTACTCCATAGGATGAAAGAAGTTGCCAAGGTCTATACCTTATGGGAAAGAAACAAAGCCAGAGTTTGTACTCCGCAGGGTAAATGCCAAGGTTTGTACCTTATAGGCGAAGAATAAAGGATGCCACAGTCTGAACTGTATGGGTGAGATGCCAAGGGCTGCACCTTGAGGTAAAGGACAAAGCCATAGTCTGTACTCCATGGGATAAAGGAAGTTTCCAAGGTCTGCACCTTGAGGGCAAGAAGGAAAGTATGTCATAGTTTGAACTGATAGGCAATGCCTGAAGCAATTGATTGAGAAATGGGTATATGACCCCAAGATAATGATCCCAAGAAATGTATGAACATCCAGAAGGGGAGTCTGATACTGAAGGAGGATTGATGCACAATAATGTTTCACTTTTGAATGATTAAGGTTTGCTTGAAGAAGAAGACTTGTCAATTGAGTGATTCGAATTGCACTAAAGTCTATGAACAAAGGCGAATACCTTGAGCAACTGGGTCATTCGTCCCGTACCCAAGGATATTATAGACAAGATCATCTCATTTGGCCAAGAATTAGATGATTGCATATGGCTTCTCTTCAAGGCTCCATTTGGATGAATCTCATGATTACATGACACACTTTCAGCATTGCACATGATGAAATTTGGAACTGGTTACATCATTTCATGGGCCTATCACACACCCATGCAAGCATGCAAGTGAAGTTTGATATTTTTGGCATTTTAATGGAAGGGTGTGAAAACCAATTGCATAGCCTATAAATAAGACCCCTCATGCTCAGAATTATGGAGACCTCGCCCAAGCTTTTAACCTGCAATCCTAACCCTCACCATTAGAGGATAAACTTGAATGTTTTCAATTGAAAATCGAGTTTCAATTTCACTTCAGTTTTGAAGTTGAAACTCCAAGAATCCAAGTCTTTCCTTAATCCAATTCAACTCTTGCAAGCTTATGAAGTCAGGCCAAGGCCAATTGGAAGCAAGATTCAAGCTCCCTCAAAGGTGAAATTTTAGAAACTTCATCTCTTCGATTCTCTCTCAATTCTTCACTATTCTCTTTGATTTTTGGTTGGCTGAAGTCCTACCAATGTAGGCAACAAGATTGAGTTGATTTGAGGTTAAATCGAAGCAACTCAGTTCATGATCCTCAAAATTCAAATCCCTGTATCTTTTTATATACTTGGAATTGGAGAAAATTGAGGCCAGATTCGAGATCCTGAGCAAATTCTCTTTGAAATAATGTCCTTGTTTTTCATTTTTCATTGAGATGAAGTTGGACCAGTCTGGTGGAGGTCACCGGAGAAGATGACCGGAGCCCTAGCTCGGTGGTTTGGCACACCTCCTGGCCATCTGATCATGTTGGAAAGTTTTAATCCTGACCTTTGGTTTGAATTACCACGCGTACATCATTTTGACTTGTGTCCACCATGGAAAGTGCATGTGTGTGGCCATCAGATTTGTCACCTCAATTAATGAGGGAGATTTGATGGCCCTTGTTTTTTCTAATTTCTTTTTATTTTCTGAATTTTCATTTAATCCCTTTATTTTGTTTAATAAATATTAATTTTATTTTCAATCCAAAAAATATGGACTTTCACGAAAAATCTTTAAATATTTTTCTCTTTCATATTACGAATTAAAATTATTTTTTGGATTAATTATGATATTTTTCATGAATTAAATGTTTTTGTACATATTTTTAATTGTTTAAATATACTTCTGACTTTTCAAAAATAGTGAAATCTTTTGTCTAAGGTCCTTTGACCTTGTTTGACCTAGGATAAATCCCTTGGCCATTTATTTGGTGTTTTGAAGGGATTTTAGGTTTTGACCAAATTAAAATGTATTTTAATTCATTTTTAAATTGTTTTTTTAATTGATTAAATGCTTAAAAATATTGTTGAGCCATTTTTAGGGTCTTGTGATGTTTGACTTTCTGTTTAGGCCTTGGTCAAAGTTAATTTGACTTTTGTTAGATCAAAACCATTGGATTTAGGGGATTGATGAAAGGTACCTTTCATCTCCCAAAATGAATGGATGGTTTTGATTTGATGAAAGTCCTCCCTTGATCAATTTTTGTTTCTATCTTCCCCTCCCTCTTCATCTTCATCCCTATTATTCCCCATTCCATCATTTGACCAATGAAATCTCTAATGTCTAAAGGCTAATTGATTCATCAATGACCTTGTGTTAGATGAATTAATACAAGTATGACTGAGATAGGTCACTCTCTCTTGACTTTTCTTTTAGTGTGTGCTATGTTTTAGGAGTTTGGTTCTTCATACCAAATCTCTAACATGCATTAACACCTATATTTTTATTGCCAGGCCTCAGATAGTTATGACTTCTCCATAAGTCTAATTACGATTGCTTAACATATAGCTAAATTTGACCCTCAAGGCATATCATTCTAGTAAGTGAGATTGTAAGTCTCCCATTATTCATGGCATTGTATGGAGACTTGACATTTTTTCCTTTCATGGGAGCTAGTGGCATACTTGTTAAATTATCCAAGTTAGAGCCCTTCTCATGGAAGATGTTTTTGTTTAAGGATTCATACTTGTGAATGAATGGTTGAGTGTTCTCCAAAGAATGACTTAATCAATTAAAAAAACCCACTAACCTTTAACTAACCTTTGACTAACATTTGACTAATTCTTGTTAATATTGCTATACTTTCAAGTCATTTACTTTATGCAATTTAAATTTCAGTCATTTATCATTCATTGCCATTTACATTTCATTTAACTTGTTTATGTTTCTGTCATTTTCACTTTGCTCATTTCAGCCATATCTTGTGATTGTATATATTTGTTTGTGTGTTTTGGTTTTGTTTATGGTCTTAGGACCTTAAAATACTTAGTAACAACAAAAAAACCCTAAAAAATATTTGTTGGACTGTTGATCTTGATATGAACTCTTGGCCTTAGAACTAGACAACATTCCCTGTGCAAAAAGGACTTGCCCAATGCCAACATTCTGAGACTGAGCTATTATGAACTGAGCCTTCATCTGATGCATGCCTTGGATTTTATTTGAATTCATCTGCTACTTTGTATTTATGTTAATTGTTATTTTGACCTTGTGTCTGATGCTTTGCTCTGAATTGATCAAGGAATAGTTCATCTGATACATGAGAAGACAAAGAAGACTGCTAGCTTTTGGGATTGCTTGCTTGGATGTGGCTATCTTTATTAGATGCCTTGATCTTCATAATGTCTAGATATTGCTAATTTCTCATTGATTATTGCTTGATTCAAAGTCCAAAGGGAAAATGGGTTTTCTATATGACATTCTTGTCTGTTGGATTGCATCCCATTGGTCAGATCTTTTCAACTCTTAACTTTTAAATTGTGCTTAGGGTAGCCTTTTCATCTCCTCCGACTTCTTAAATTTCAAAATCTCTCCCTCTTTTCAAAAACCTTATTTGCTTGTGATTTCACATTTAGACTTTGTTTAAATTATTAGATTGGCCTTATGCCAATGAATTTTCAAACCTTTTTCTTAAATCAAACTTGTAAACAAACTTAACCATATTGACTTAAAATTTCAAAAAGATAAAAAGAACTAACAACTTCATTCAAACTTTTGGCCCTATGTGCCTTTTCATTTAAATTTTTGTTAAAAGCAACTCACCAACTTTGAAATTTTTACCACGAACTACGAGGTTTTGATCCCTCATTTTTATGTTGGTACGTAGGCACAAGTCCGAAGGTCTTGTCAAACACAAAAATATAATTAATGAATTCTTTTCTCACCCACGCACTCTATTTTTTCTCAAACATATTTTAGACCAAAAACACATATACACATAAAAAAGGGCTCCCTAGGAGTACCTAGGACACTTTGGATGCTAACACCTTCCCTCTGTGTAACCAACCCCCTTACCTGTAATCTCTGGCGTTTTATTAGTTTTGATTTGAAAACTTCTTAACTTTGGATTTTGTTTATACTTTTCCCTTTTCCTTTGGAAATAATAAAAGTGCGGTGGTGAATCTGGTTTTATTGACGTTAAGCTTATCCATAGCTTGACGGTCATGAAGTTACCGCTACAGACTCCAACAAAAGGAAACCAAAAATATGTCCATGGTGACGCCTTCAGCACAATGCCTCGAGGCTATCTCACTATAACAAAACAACGCGCGAGGGAGACACAATCAACGCGAGCAAGAACATAATCATTTCAAAACTCCACTTCTTCAAATGTGAGCTTCAAATTAGCAATCAAAAAGAATACTAGAATCAATCGCTCAGAGTCCATTACACTGAATTGCCATCGGAATCGCAACGTCAAAAGCCCATTTTTACGTGCGGAGTTAAGAATGAATGCCTCATGAAAGAAATCGGTGATTGGGGATAGAAGACTCACCAGGACCAACTCTTCATCGCGATGATCACATGTTCTCGATTATTCCTCATTTTTTCCTTTACTCTTCTTCTTCGTGACACATCTCCCTCTTCTTCGAGCCTTCTGCATTTGCGCGTGTGGTTTTTGTTTGTGTGATTAAAGAGAGGATTGAGAGAGGAGGTCTAGCTCAAATACATTTGGAGCTTCAATGTGAAGCTCCAATGGCTTCTCAATAGAGCGCTTGTAGGGTTTCTATTAGAGAGGGTGGAAAAGATAAATTAGAGTGAATTGTGAAATGGTAAAGAGAGGTTCGGAGATGGAAAATATGGAAATGAAGAATCCCCCATTGAGTTGGTGAAAAGTGATGAATTTATCGGTCTCCCAAATTCTGTTGGAGATGAAAACGAAATTCATCTCAAATGCAAATGAAATTTCTTAATCAGTTACAAATTAAAAAAATTGTTTAGGTTTTTGAAAATGAGTTAGTTATCATGTTCTCCAATAAGTAGAATGAAACTTGGGAATTAGTTTTGCATCATTGATTATTAGTGAATTTATGTTAGCATCAAGAGGTGTATAGGATTAGTTATTTAAACTGTTTAATGTTAGTTTGGTTAGATGGCAGCTTGAATGCGGTTAGGAAGTGTATGTTAAATTTGACTGAAATGCGTTTGAAATTCACTATTTTAGCCACCAAAATGACGTTATGTTTTCTCTTCTTTGCATTGTGTTATGTTAGCCTATTGTGGACTTCGAGTTTGACACCCTGTTAACGTATTTTGCAGGCGGATCTTCAAGGAAGCAGAATTCCCGCATATGTCAAACAAAGCTAAGGCTAAAACATGGAGCTGAAATGGATTAATGAAACATCGACGGGTTATTTTGTCATAACCCCCTTGGCAGGTCATTACAGGTAGTTAGGTAGCGATTGTTTTGGCTTGGTAGTTTAACATGAAAAGGTGAATGAAATGCAGATAATTAGTAAGAAAGTTCCCATAAATGGCATTGGCCATGCTAGAGTTGTCATCTTTAACAGTAAGGTTGGATTATTAAAGAAAGAGCTCATTGTTAAGTTGGAAATAGTTAGGAAATTGAAGTTGGTTTAGAAGTTGTTAGGTGATCGGTCACCATTTTACTTGATTTTCATCATGCTTTCGGTCCAAAATCATCAATGTGGTAACACTTTATTTTGAGTTTTAGTGTTTGAGTTTTAAGTATTGCATATTTGAGTATTTGTATGCTTATTATGCTTTTGGTGTTAATTTAAGTTTTTAGATGCGTTTGATGTCGTTTCCGTGGTATTGTGCATGTTTCAGAGGTAGTTGAATAGTCAGAAGTGCCAAGGCAACAATGGAAGAGGATGAAAAAGTTTAAAGAAGAAAAAAAAACTGTTGATTCTAAGTGTTGGCAGCAATTTTGGTAAAACAAAGAGTGTTCACAAGATGTCATGTGTGATGTCTTATCATGAGATATCATATGTACCTGCTGGTGTTCAAGAACATGTGCATGCAGGATTGTTTCAGAATGGCACTTACAATGCTAAGGCTTCTGATATTGGATGTACCTGCTGGAGCTTAATTGGAAGACATGTTCATGCAGGATTGTTTCAGATGACATATATCTGATATGGTTGTACCTGCTTTAAAAGGAAATTGGAATATGCAGGAATTTTCCAGATGTCAGACCCGATGTCATGACATCCTGTACATAGAACATTCAGTATGAATGTCTGGTGTTTTGTGATTGCACAATTAATGGCAATCATTGGTTGATTGAAGATATGGCTAGCTGGCGCATTCTATCAGGGATTTCAACCAGATTTGTTTATTTTCCAAGAAGATCTTTACAGCTGTTATAAAAATATTTGATTGGAAAATATATTTAGGGTTTTCAAGATGTCCAATGTTTCTATAAAAAGGGACTCAGAAAACCTGTTTGAACACACAACCAAGACTGAGCGAAATTTAGAGAGAGAGCTAGGGTTTGTGTCTGTAGGTCATTCAAGTCATCCATTGATGATTTAATTAGACTGATTTTCTTCTTGATCAAAGCTTTGAAGCAATATCAAGAGTGTGTCTTCTTGATTGAAACTGTGAAGTAAAATCAAGAGTTTGTAATTGAAAAGTATTTTCTTTTCACAAGGGATTGTTGTTTAAAATCACGGGTGTGTGATTGTAAGGGAAGTGAGTGGGTTCTCATATCTAAGAGTGCTTAGGTAGAAATTGCACGGGTAGAGATTAGGTGAGAAAGACTGTAACTTGGTGAAGTGTACGAATAGTCTTTGAACTAATTCTATTATACTGAATTTTCTTCCTGGCTTGGTAGCCCCCAGACGTAGGTGAGTTGCACCGAACTGGGTTAACAATTGCTTGTGTGATTTGCTTTACCATTCTGTTTATTTATCCATTGTGTGTTAGCAGATATCAGTGTCGTAACATTACCTTCGACATCTTATATCTAATACCAGAATTTCAATTGGTATCAGAGCAGGCATCCTGCTCTGGTTCTGGGTGAGATCTAGGGGCTATACTTTCTGGTACAATGGAGAGAGATGGAGGATCTGTTCATAGGCCACCAATTTTGGATGGTTCTAACTATGACTATTGGAAACCTGGAATGGTAGCGTTTCTGAAATCCCTTGATAACAAGGCTTGGAAAGCAGTGCTAACAGGTTGGGTGCATCCTGTCATTACTAAAGAAGGAGAAGCCACCACTGAGAAGAAGCCTGAAGAACAATGGTCCAAGGAGGAGGATGATCTTGCTCTTGGAAACTCTAAAGCCTTGAATGCAATATTCTCTGGGGTAGACAAGAATATTTTCAGGCTGATAAATAACTGTGAAGTGGCCAGAGATGCTTGGGACATTCTCAAAGTCACTCGTGAAGGCACCTCTAGGGTAAAGATGTCTAGACTTCAGCTGCTCACCTCAAAGTTTGAAAACTTAAGGATGAAAGAAGATGAAAATATTCATGAATTTCACATGAGTATCCTTGAGATTGCTAATGCTTCAGGAGCCCTGGGAGAGAAGATGACAGATGAAAAGTTGGTGAGAAAAATACTCAGGTCTCTCCCTAAGAGATTTGCAATGAAGGTGACTGCCATAGAAGAGTCTCAAGACATCTCCAACATGAGGGTAGATGAGCTAATTGGCTCCCTCCAAACCTTTGAGATGGGATTGGGTGAGGGAACTGAAAAGAAAACCAAGAGCATTGCCTTTGTATCCAACACAGAAGAAGAAAACAGTCAAGATGTGGATAAAGAGTGGGCAAATGAAGTTGCAATGTTGGGGAGACAGTTTAACAGATTGTTAAAAAAAAATGGATGTCAGATCCAAGGCAAATGTCAAAAACATCTCATCTGACATCAGCAATGGAAGAAGAGAATAAAAGCCCAAAGAAGGAAAAGAAGTAAAGTGATATGAATGTGATGGGTATGGACACATTAGAACAGAATGTGGTACCTACCTCAAGAAGCAGAAGATGAGTCTTGCTGCCACCTGGTCAGATGAGAGTGATACAGAGGAGGCTGCAAATCTTGTGACTGCTTTGACAGGAAGATGGGAATCTGATGAAGACTCAAGTGATGGTGAAGTAACCTTTGAGGAATTGGCCTCTACCTACAGAGAGCTGTGTCAGAAAAGTGTAGAGCTGAACAAGCAGTCTTTAAACCAGGAGAAAGACATAACTCAACTTGAGAATGAGAAGGTAGAATACTTGGAAACCATCTCCAAATTGAAAACAGAAGTTGTGGCTTTGAAGGTAAAGCTAGATGAAGATCAACAAGTTGAGAGCCAGAAGATAGTTCAATTGGAGAAAGAAAAAGCAGAACATGTGGAAACCATCCTCAAGCTAAAGCCTGAAGTTGTACTCTTGAACTCAAAACTAGAAGAGACAACCAAGTATGTAAGGATGCTGAACAATGGATCTGACTCCTTAGATAAGATTCTTCAAACTGGACAAATCACAGGAGTCAAATATGGATTAGGGTACCATAAAGCTAAGGCTGAAAGTAGTTACACTGGCTGCAAACCTCAAGCTAAACCTAAATACAGCAATAGTAAGAGCAGTTCCAAGATGTCACATCATAAGAAAGAACAGCAGAAAGACAGAAGATGGAGATGTCATTACTGTGGGAAATTTGGACACTCAAGGCCCTTCTGCTATAAGCTGTATGGTTAACCTACCTCCTTTCATCAACATCATCAGAAGAGAAAACAACAGGATGGCAAACACCAAAGATGAAGATGTCAATACTGTGGGAAATCTGGACACTCTAGGTCTTCCTGTTATAAGCTGTATGGTTATCCTAGCCATGTTCATCAACAGACTCACTATCAACCAAGACCCAAACATCACAGGCCTATCAACAAGAAGCAATGGGTTCCTAAGACTAAGGTTACAAGTCTAATAGCTCTCAAAGAAGAGTGGTATTTTGATAGTGGATGCTCTAGACACATGACTGGGAACTCAGACTTGATAACTGATCTTCACCCTCATGACTTAAGCTATGTAACCTTTGGTGATGGAGCTAAAGGTGAAATAAAGGGGATAGGCAAGCTTGAGTGTCCTGGAGCTCCTAAACTTGACAATATTCTTCTGGTCAAGGGCTTGACTTCAAATCTAATAAGCATCAGTCAGCTGGGGGATCAAGGTCTGAATATCATCTTCACTAAAACTGAATGTCTGATTGTGAACAAAGACAGTGAAGTAATTATGAAAGGAATCAGGACCAACAACAATTGCTACATGTGGAGCTCTCAAATGGATAACCCCTCTAAGATGAGTACAGTTGCAAGAAGAATCATCAAGGGAAAGGAAAAATGTCAGATAAGGGTGCTAATACCTAACCTCAAGGAAGAAAAGGTCATGATGGCCCAAACACCTGAACATATGACTGGTGGTATGAAGTCTGAAGGTAGTGAGAGCCTTGCTGGAACTGAGACGCAAGGAACTATGTCAGTTGAAAACAACAATGCTCAACCAGGGTGGATGAAATTACTGAGCATTATCTACAATGTCACATTCGATGCTATGACATTGTATTATGACAACCTGACTGCAAAGGATTTGTATGATGAAAAGGGAAATTAGGGGCTTGGCTTCTTGAGAAAATATGGCAATTAATGTGGAGTGGAAAAGGCAAGAAAAATATTGTCTGCCCAATGAAAAGAAAAAACCACATTAATAATGAATCATCTCCTAGTATTGGAAATAGCATCTATTTCATTTGCACACTCTGCCTGAACACAATTCTTTCCATCTTCATTAAACTTCTCAAAGAACCTCTGTTAGGGCAAAGAAAGTTTTCTCAAAAGTTCAGCAACATGTCTCAACATCCGTCAACATCTAGCTCAAAATCCTTTCACACTAGAACTTCCTCCATGGAGTTCTTAGAAGAAGATTTGATAGACGCAACCCCTCTGCGTATGATACCAGGTGACATTCCAGGCTCCCCTTCCATGGCTAGAGCTAAGCAAGGCAACACTCCTGAAGAATCGCCTGATAAAGAGGACATGCACTCTACTGATCGCATCATAAGAAACCTAGTTACTAGGATACTGAATGAAGAGCATGGAGTTAAGGACATTTTTACCCCTCTGTCCAGAAGGGACCCCTCTCCTGAGGTGGAAACCCAAGCTGAGAAAGATGATGACTCATCTAAAACAGAAAAGGAAGTAGCTGCTGAGGGAATATGTTCTCTTGGAAAAAACTTACCTAGTATGTCCCCTGATACTGCTTAGGACATTGAGGAAGAAGGGTCTGAGGAAGAAGATGACACGTTGGTCAATCTTGTGAAAACAAGTGTAGCTAATAGACTGAGAAAAAGGAAGAGTATGGCTGAGATAAGGACAGGTAGGAAAGAGAAAAGGGTTGCTAGTATAGGTCCCTCCAAGACTTGGAGTAAAGTAGAGGTCAGGAAGATGAAGGAAAGTGAGAGTTCTGAATCTGATGAGGATGTCGAATATGATGTCTCAGACATTCCCCCTGTTAAAAGGAAGCCTGTAAAGAAGTCTCCAAACAAAGTGGCTGCTGTTCATCTTGACAATATCTCGTTTCACGTGGAAGGTGGTGCTGCCAAATGGAAGTTTGTGACTCAAAGAAGGGTAGCAGTTGAAAGACAATTGAGAAAAGAAGCAAGTGAAGTAAAGGAAGTCATGAAGTTAATTAAGACAGTTGGTCTTATGAAAACTGTGACTACTCTGCCTCAGTGCTATGAGGGGTTAGTCAAAGAATTCATTGTGAACATCCCTGAGGAGATATATGAAAGAAACAGCAGGGAGGGCTGCAAGGTTTTTGTAAGGGGTGAGTGTGTGAAACTTTCGCCTACTATCATCAACAAGTTCCTAGGAAGAGGAACTGATAGAGGAGCAGATCTAGAGACCACGGACAATGAGGTCTGTAGAATTATTATAGTTGGCCAAGTTAAGGAATGGCCTAGTAGGAAACACCTATCAGCTAGTAAGCTCACTGTGAAATATGTCATTCTGCATAAGATTGGTTCAACAAATTGGGTACCTACTAATCACATATCTACCATCTCCATTGCTCTTGGGAGGATCATTCGTGCCATTGGAACTAAGATAAACTACAATTTTGGAAAGTTTGTGTTTGATCAAACCATCAAACATGCCACCACCAATGCGGTAAAGTTTCCCATTTCATTCCCATCTATCATCTGTGGCATCATCCTGAGTCAACAACCAGGAATCCTGAGTACAAGTGATGTTCCAAGCAGGAGAAAGACACCTCTATCAATTCACTATAAGCTTTTTGAGGGTAGTCATGTCAATGATGTTGTTATGACATCTGCCAGAAGGGAACCTGCATCTCAAGGGAGCCTAATTAATCAATTGAAAGATACCTGCAACGAATTGGAGGAAGGTATGAAGGTGGCCAAGGAAAGAAAAGAAGCTTTGGAAGCCCTTATCTGTAGCCTTGAAAAGGAGAAGTTAGAGAAGGCTGGAAAGGATTCAGATGAAAAACCACACTCCAGTGGCAGCTCTAGAAGCTCTGAGGGTTCTGAAGATGAAGATGAAGGTGAAGGATTTAACACCCCGATAATAATATGATAATTATTTAAATTAAGTTAATAATATATTTATTAATTTAATTAGATAATTGGATTATTATTATTATTATTTTGGAATTATTGAATTATTATTATTATTGGGATAATAATATAAAGTGGAAAATATATAAGTGTGAAATAAGGAAAAAGAGTCCCATTTGAGTAAAAAGGTTTTTTTTACGTGAAACACAGAGAAGCGATTGTGAAAGAGGAAAAAGGGCAAAGAGGCAGAGCAAGAGGAAGAAGGTTGGAGAAGAGAAAAGCTTGAAGCTTAAAGATTCGCCGGATTAACTCAGGTAAGGGGGTTTATCGTCGTTTAATGGGTATTATGGGTTAGCATGTAATGGGTAGTGATAAACCGTTGAATTGACCCTAATTGGGATTGTTGAATGCTGAAAGTTGTTATTGATATGTTGTGTAAAAAACTGAAATCGAACCTGTAATTGAGTGTGTTGTAATTTCCCTAACGTATAGCTTTTTACGGAATTGGAATCGGAGGTCTGGAAGTCCTCCAACGGCGGAAAATGCGGAGAATTCTGCATTCTGCTTTGTGTTAGCGCAGGACTGCTGTTTTGTCTGCGTTAACCGGTTAACCCAGGGTGTTAACCGGTTAACACTGTTGCGAATTGTGAAATTAGTGCTGTTTTGCCTGCGTTAACCGGTTAACCCAGGGCGTTAACCGGTTAACACTGTTGCGTTTTGCCAGAAAGTGTGTTTGTGCTGCGTTAACCGGTTAACCCAGGGCGTTAATCGGTTAACACTGTTGAAAAGTGGGAAAATGGACATTTTAATGTTGTGTACATAAATGATGTTTGGCCTATAGTGGCGTATGGTGTAATAGGGATTAATTCCCGCTATTTTGAGCAGTATAGGTATTAGTAGAGTGTGCTAATACTGTGGTTAATTATTTGACATGATATGATGTTGTGATACATGTTTTGATGATGTTTGATAGTATGCATAATGTTGTGAATGTACATGTTATGTATGCAATTGTGAATGGACTGTTGTATGGCTTAGAGTGTGAGCATAGGTCCATTGTGGATTTTGTTGTTGATGTTGCATTGCTAGATGATTAGCATGCATATTGTGGCCTTTAGGGTGGTAGCTAATTCCCATGGTGAGGAATTAGTGAGTTAGTCATTTTGGACTGTTGTTGATGGTTGCATGCTAGGTGATTAGCGTGCATAGCATGGCCCATTTGGGGTGGTAGCTAATTCCCATGGTGAGGAATTAGTGAGTGAGTCACTAGGTCTCAAATGAGTGGGACTAGTGGGCTTGGGAGCCGTGCCTGGATTTGGACGGTGAGGTGAACTATATGTTCACAAAGAGTCGGTACCGCATGCATGGAGTCTCATTGCATAATTGATGTATGGCGTATAATATGAATGGATGTATTCCAGTATTATACGTATGTTGTGAGTTGTGTGTTGTGTTGATGTTGAGTATGATTGAGTTGATATTGTCGTTGCTGAATGTGTAATCTGATTTGGGTGATGAAATGTGTTATTTACTTAGCATTACATGATATTTTATAATGCTTGTTATATCGATTGAGGAACTCACCCTTACAACTATTTTTCAGGTAACGAGCAATGAGTTGAGTAGAAGTTAATGCTTGGAGTCTAGTGTAGTCTCCTTAGTGGGTCGTGCTCTGATAGATGTAACATCGGGATGGGATGTTTTAACTTGTTTTAAATGTTTTATTGTTGGTTGTGAACCATTTTACATGTAATGTTTTACATGAATGATGAGATTTATATCCGCTGCGTTTTATGCAAATGCTTATGTTTTGAATTAATAAAAGAGCATGACCGTTATATTGGAAAATGGTGTGGAATATTGTGTGACACCCTTAACTGGCATATTTACTCTGATTTATATTTGTTGTTTTAATTAAATACTTGGGGTATTTTAGAAGGGTGTTACATTAGTGGTATCAGAGCATAGTCGGTCGAGTCGAGTCGTAATTATTTTGTTTCCCCTGTACGGGATAGGTGTTGTGTAACCCTATCAGTACTTATTGTTTTAGTTTGTTGGGTTTTCAGAATAGAGATGGCTGGAAGAGGTAGAGACGATGCTGCGATTGCTGAGGCTCTGGGTATGCTAGCTGGAGTACTTGGAGGGAATCCGAATGTTGTGGGAATGGGAGCTGCTCGTCAACTGAGTGAGTTCCAGAAGAACAATCCTCCAATGTTCAAGGGAGCATACGATCCAGATGGCGCTCAGAAGTAGTTGAAGGAGATCGAGAGAATCTTCCGAGTAACTGAGTGTGCCGATAACCAGAAGGTCAGGTTCGGTACGCATATGCTGTCAGAGGAAGCTGATGATTGGTGGGTTGCTACCCGCACTGAGTTGGAAACTGCTGGGAATGTTGAGATCACTTGGGCTGTGTTCAGAGAGAGATTCCTGAGGAAGTACTTTCCAGAGGATGTCAGAGGAAAGAAAGAGATAGAGTTTTTGGAATTGAAGCAGGGTAACAGGTCTGTTACTGAGTATGCTGCTAAGTTCACAGAGCTGTCAAAGTATTACACTCCCTATAATGAGGTTGCTGGAGAATTTTCGAAATGTGTGAAGTTTGAGAACGGGTTGCGTCCCGAGATCAAACAGGCTATTGGATATCAACGGATCAGAGTGTTTTCTGACTTGGTTGACTGTTGCGGGATTTTTGAACAGGATTCCAAAGCCAGAGCAGAGAGCTATCAGCAGAGGGTTGATAGGAAAAGCAAGAATCAGAATGATCGTGGGAAACCGTATGCAGCGGCAGAGGTTTCCAGAGCCAGAGTGGGATGAAGAGGCCCAGTGGGGGAGACTCTAGTGCTCCTGCTAAGTGTTACAGATGTGGTCAGGCTGGACATCGTGTCCATGAGTGTACCAGTGCTGAGAAGAAATGTTTCAAGTGTGGCAAAGGTGGTCATTTGGCTGCAGAGTGTCGGTCGAAGACTGTGACTTGCTTCAACTGTGGAGAGGTGGGTCATATTAGTCCACAGTGTCCTAAGCCAAAGAGAGAGAATCAGTCGGGAGGCAAGGTCTTTGCTTTATCGGGTTCTGAGACTTCTACAGATGATCGTTTGATCCGAGGTACGTGTTCTATTAATGGCTTTCCTCTTGTAGCTATTATTGACACAGGTGCTACTCATTCCTTTATATCTTTGGATTGTGCTGTGAAACTTAAGTTAGAGATATCTAAGATGTTGGGTAGTATGGTGATTGATACTCCTGCAAAGGGTTCAGTGACTACTACTTCAGTTTGTTTGAATTGTCCTTTGAGTATTTTTGGTAGAGACTTTGGGATGGACCTTGTGTGTCTTCCACTAGTGCAGATTGATGTTATTCTGGGTATGAACTGGTTGGTGTGTAACCGAGTTTATATCAACTGTTTTGATAAGACTGTGATCTTTCCTGAGATTGAGGAAGGAAAGGATTTGTTTCTATCAGCGAGGCAAGTGAATGAGGAAGTAGCAGATGGGGCAGAGTTGTTTATGCTGTTAGCGACTTTGGAGGCTAAAGATAAACTGGTGATTTGTGATCTAGCCGTGGTGTGTGATTTTCCTGATGTGTTTCCGGAAGAAGTGAATGAATTGCCGCCAGAACGTGAAGTTGAGTTCTCGATTGATTTGGTACCTGGTACTAGACCGATATCGATGGCTCCGTATCGTATGTCTGCTGTTGAGTTAGCTGAATTGAAGAGTCAGTTGGAAGATCTGTTGGATAAGAAATTTATTCGTCCGAGTGTGTCACCGTGGGGTGCACCAGTGTTGTTGGTTAAGAAGAAAGAAGGTACTATGAGGTTGTGTGTGGACTACAGGCAACTGAATAAAGTAACGATCAAGAATCGGTATCCTTTGCCGAGGATTGATGATTTGATGGATCAGTTGGTTGTGCGAGTGTGTTCAGCAAGATAGATTTGAGATCGGGATATCATCAGATACGTGTGAAAACTGAGGATATTCAGAAGACTGCTTTCAGAACGAGGTATGGACATTATGAGTATTCTGTGATGCCTTTTGGTGTGACTAATGCGCCTGGAGTATTCATGGAGTATATGAATAGGATTTTCCATCCGTATCTAGATAAGTTTGTTGTGGTGTTTATTGATGACATTTTGGTGTATTCGAAATCTGAAGAAGAGCATGCTGAGCATTTGAGAGTGGTTTTAGAAGTTCTACGAGAAAAGAAGTTATTTGCTAAACTGTCTAAGTGTGAATTTTGGTTAGAAGAGGTTAGTTTTCTTGGTCATGTGATTTCAAGAGGTGGTGTTGCTGTTGATCCTTCTAAGATAGAAGCGGTGTCTAAGTGGGAAGCTCTGAAGTCTGTTGCGGAGATTCGAAGTTTCCTTGGATTGGCTGGTTATTATAGGAAATTCATTGAGGGATTTTCTAAGTTGGCGTTACCGTTGACGATGTTGACTAGAAAGGGGCAAGCGTTTGTTTGGGACTCAAAATGTGAAGAAGGTTTCCAAGAGTTAAAGAGAAGGTTAACTACTGCTCCTATTCTGATATTACCGAGTCCGTCGGAACCATTTGAGGTTTACTGTGATGCTTCATTGTTGGGTTTGGGTGGTGTGTTGATGCAGAATAAGCAGGTTATAGCTTATGCTTCGAGACAACTGAGGGTTCATGAGAGGAACTATCCGACACATGATTTAGAGTTGGCAGCTGTGGTATTTGTTCTGAAATTATGGAGGCATTACTTGTATGGGTCAAGATTTGAGGTTTTCAGTGACCATAAAAGTTTAAAGTATTTGTTTGATCAGAAAGAACTGAACATGAGACAGAGGAGATGGTTAGAATTTCTGAAGGATTATGACTTTGGTTTGAATTACCATCCGGGTAAAGCAAACGTGGTGGCTGATGCATTGAGTCGGAAATCATTGCATATGTCTATGTTAATGGTTAAGGAATTGGATTTAATTGAGCAGTTTAGAGATTTGAGTTTGGTGTGTGAGAGTACTCACAATAGTGTTAAATTGGGAATGTTGAAGTTAACGAGTAGTATTCTGGATGAGATCAGAGAGGGTCAGAAATCCGATGTGCTTTCGGTTGATAAGTTGACTCTAGTGAATCAAGGTCAAGGTGGTGAATTCAGAGTTGATGAGAATGGTGTTTTGAAATTTGGTAATCGGGTGTGTATTCCGGATGTTACCGGACTTAAGAGGAGTATTCTGGAGGAAGGACATCGTAGTGGCTTGAGTATTCATCCTGGAGCTACGAAGATGTATCATGATTTGAAAAAGTTATTTTGGTGGCTGGGAATGAAGAAAGAAATTGCGAGTTTTGTTTATTCCTGTTTGACTTGTCAGAAGTCAAAGATTGAGCATCAGAAGCCGTCTGGGCTAATGCAACCGTTGGCTATTCCGGAGTGGAAGTGGGATAGTATCAGTATGGATTTTGTTTCTGGTTTACCGAGGACAAGTAAGAATTTCGAAGCCATTTGGGTGATTGTTGACTGATTGACAAAATCGGCTCATTTCATTCCGATCAGAATGGATTATCCGTTAGAGAGATTAGCCGAGTTGTATATTGAGAAGATTGTAAGTTTGCATGGTATTCCGTCGAGTATTGTTTCGGACAGAGATCCTAGATTTACATCGAAGTTCTGGGAAGGTTTGCAGAGGGCTTTGGGAACTAAGCTGAGATTGAGTTCTGCATATCATCCGCAGACTGATGGTCAGACTGAGAGGACGATTCAGTCACTGGAGGATCTTTTGAGAGCTTGTGTTTTGGAAAAGGGAGGTGCTTGGGATTGTTACTTACCTTTGATTGAGTTTACCTACAACAATAGTTTTCATTCGAGCATTGGTATGGCACCGTTTGAAGCTTTATATGGTAGGAGATGTCGGACACCTTTATGTTGGTATGAGTCCGGTGAGAGTGTTGTGGTTGGACCGGAGATTGTTCAACAAACTACGGAAAAGATTAAGATGATTCAGGAGAAGATGAGAATTGCTCAGAGTCGTCAGAAGAGTTATCATGATAAGAGGAGGAAGTCACTTGAGTTTCAAGAGGGAGATCATGTGTTTCTTCGTGTTACTCCGATAACTGGGGTTGGTCGAGCTTTGAAGTCGAAAAAGTTGACACCTCGATTTATTGGTCCTTATCAGATTTTGGAGAGGATAGGGGAGGTAGCCTATCGTATCGCTTTACCGCCGTCGCTTGCGAATTTGCATGAGGTTTTTCATGTGTCTCAGTTGAGGAGGTACATTCATGATCCGTCGCATGTAGTCCAAATAGATGATGTACAGGTGAGAGATAACCTGACTGTTGAAACATCACCTATGAGGGTTGAGGATCGAGAGTTGAAGCAGTTGTGGGGTAAAGAGATTGCCTTGGTGAAGGTAGCTTGGGGAGGACCAGCAGGTGGCAATGTGACTTGGGAACTGGAGAGTAAGATGAAGGAGTCTTACCCAGAGTTGTTCGCTTGAGGTATGTTTTCGAGGACGAAAACTCTTTTAGTGGGGGAGAGTTGTAACACCCCGATAATAATATGATAATTATTTAAATTAAGTTAATAATATATTTATTAATTTAATTAGATAATTGGATTATTATTATTATTATTTTGGAATTATTGAATTATTATTATTATTGGGATAATAATATAAAGTGGAAAATATATAAGTGTGAAATAAGGAAAAAGAGTCCCATTTGAGTAAAAAGGTTTTTTTTACGTGAAACACAGAGAAGCGATTGTGAAAGAGGAAAAAGGGCAAAGAGGCAGAGCAAGAGGAAGAAGGTTGGAGAAGAGAAAAGCTTGAAGCTTAAAGATTCGCCGGATTAACTCAGGTAAGGGGGTTTATCGTCGTTTAATGGGTATTATGGGTTAGCATGTAATGGGTAGTGATAAACCGTTGAATTGACCCTAATTGGGATTGTTGAATGCTGAAAGTTGTGATTGATATGTTGGGTAAAAAACTGAAATCGAACCTGTAATTGAGTGTGTTGTAATTTCCCTAACGTATAGCTTTTTACGGAATTGGAATCGGAGGTCCGGAAGTCCTCCAACGGCGGAAAATGCGGAGAATTCTGCATTCTGCTTTGTGTTAGCGCAGGACTGCTGTTTTGTCTGCGTTAACCGGTTAACCCAGGGTGTTAACCGGTTAACACTGTTGCGAATTGTGAAATTAGTGCTGTTTTGCCTGCGTTAACCGGTTAACCCAGGGCGTTAACCGGTTAACACTGTTGCGTTTTGCCAGAAAGTGTGTTTGTGCTGCGTTAACCGGTTAACCCAGGGCGTTAACCGGTTAACACTGTTGAAAAGTGGGAAAATGGACATTTTAATGTTGTGTACATAATTGATGTTTGGCCTATAGTGGCGTATGGTGTAATAGGGATTAATTCCCGCTATTTTGAGCAGTATAGGTATTAGTAGAGTGTGCTAATACTGTGGTTAATTATTTGACATGATATGATGTTGTGATACATGTTTTGATGATGTTTGATAGTATGCATAATGTTGTGAATGTACATGTTATGTATGCAATTGTGAATGGACTGTTGTATGGCTTAGAGTGTGAGCATAGGTCCATTGTGGATTTTGTTGTTGATGTTGCATTGCTAGATGATTAGCATGCATATTGTGGCCTTTAGGGTGGTAGCTAATTCCCATGGTGAAGAATTAGTGAGTTAGTCATTTTGGACTGTTGTTGATGGTTGCATGCTAGGTGATTAGCGTGCATAGCATGGCCCATTTGGGGTGGTAGCTAATTCCCATGGTGAGGAATTAGTGAGTGAGTCACTAGGTCTCAAATGAGTGGGACTAGTGGGCTTGGTAGTCGTGCCTGGATTTGGACGGTGAGGTGAACTATATGTTCACAAAGAGTCGGTACCGCATGCATGGAGTCTCATTGCATAATTGATGTATGGCGTATAATATGAATGGATGTATTCCAGTATTATACGTATGTTGTGAGTTGTGTGTTGTGTTGATGTTGAGTATGATTGAGTTGATATTGCCGTTGCTGAATGTGTAATCTGATTTGGGTGATGAAATGTGTTATTTACTTAGCATTACATGATATTTTATAATGCTTGTTATATCGATTGAGGAACTCACCCTTACAACTATTTTTCAGGTAACGAGCAATGAGTTGAGTAGAAGTTAATGCTTGGAGTCTAGTGTAGTCTCCTTAGTGGGTCGTGCTCTGATAGATGTAACATCGGGATGGGATGTTTTAACTTGTTTTAAATGTTTTATTGTTGGTTGTGAACCATTTTACATGTAATGTTTTACATGAATGATGAGATTTATATCCGCTGCGTTTTATGCAAATGCTTATGTTTTGAATTAATAAAAGAGCATGACCGTTATATTGGAAAATGGTGTGGAATATTGTGTGACACCCTTAACTGGCATATTTACTCTGATTTATATTTGTTGTTTTAATTAAATACTTGGGGTATTTTAGAAGGGTGTTACAAAGGAGATACTTCTTCTTCCGTTTAATGGTTCCTGGCTGTATTGAAGACTTGGAGGGGTGCTGGAAGGTGTGGCGGAAGTTGCTGCTGTTTGGAAGGTTGTTGTCTTGTTTGTTTTTGTATTTTGTGGAAGTCCTCTTGATGCCTGTTATGTAATATTTAGGGCTCTTAATGAGTTCCTTGGATTTGTTCATTATCTCAGCTCTCTGCTGTGTATAATGATGTTGTGTACTTCTTGATTATTCTGTTCTAACATGCTTAATGTTATAACATCAGTTTTAACTTTCTCTGCTAGACTAATAGACATTTATTTTGTCTGATTGGTCACCTTTGGTCAATTTTGACTAAAAAGGGGGAGAAGTGCTTGATATGGGAGTTGGATGTGGCTGATCAGAAGGACAGCTATTATTGATATGGTGCACAGGTGTTGATGTTATAGCAGATGTCAGTGTGACATTCTGGCTGGTACAGGTGCTGGAGTTACAGTAGCTGTCTCTTGGTGAATGCACAGATTAAGGGGGAGAAGAAGTACCCTTGCGCATTGTGCATTTGTGTGTCTTACTAGTTGCATCCATAACTAGTAATTCTGTCTGTTGCACATATTTAGGGGGAGGAGAAGTACCCTTGTGCATGTGTATATTACTAGTAGCCATAGCTAGTAATTGTTTTTTGCTTCTGCTGCTGATTAAACTACTGTTATGTGGTTTAACTGCTGATAGTTTGACTTGTGAACAAAAAGGACAGATATATGTTTTAGCCAAAATTTGCCAAAGGGGGAGTTTGTTGATTCTAAATGTTGGCAGCAATTTTGGTAAAACAAAGAGTGTTCACAAGATGTCATGTGTGATGTCTTATCATGAGATATCCTATGTACCTGCTGGTGTTCAAGAACATGTGCATGCAGGATTGTTTCAGAATGCCACTTACAATGCTAAGGCTTCTGATATTAGATGTACCTGCTGGAGCTTAATTGGAAGACATGTTCATGCAGGATTGTTTCAGATGACATATATTTGATATGGTTGTACCTGCTTTAAAAGGAAATTGGAATATGCAGGAATTTTCCAGATGTCAGACCCGATGTCATGACATCCTGTACACAGAACATTCAGTATGAATGTCTGGTGTTTTGTGATTGCACAATTATGGCAATCATTGGTTGATTGAAGATATGGCTAGTTGGCGCATTCTATCAGGGATTTCAACCAGATTTGTTTATTTTCCAAGAAGATCTTTACAGCTGTTATAAAAAGATTTGATTGGAAAATATATTTAGGATTTTCAAGATGTCCAATGTTTCTATAAAAAGGGACTCAGAAAACCTGTTTGAACACACAACCAAGATTGAGCGAAATTTAGAGAGAGAGCTAGGGTTTGTGTCTGTAGGTCATTCAAGTCATCCATTGATGATTGAATTAGAATGATTTGTCTTCTTGATCAAGGCTTTGAAGCAAGATCAAAAGTGTGTCTTCTTGATTGAAACTGTGAAGTAAAATCAAGAGTTTATAATTGAAAAGTATTTTCTTTTCACAAGGGATTGTTGTTTAAAATCATGGGTGTGTGATTGTAAGGGAAGTGAGTGGGTTCTCATATCTAAGAGTGCTTAGGTAGAAATTGCACGAGTAGAGATTAGGTGAGAAAGACTGTAACTTGGTGAAGTGTATGGATAGTCTTTGAACTAATTCTATTATAGTGAATTTCCTTCCTGGCTTGGTAGCCCCCAGACGTAGGTGAGTTGCACCGAACTGGGTTAACAATTGCTTGTGTGATTTGCTTTACCATTCTATTTATTTATCCATTGTGTGTTAGCAGATATCAGTGTCGTAACATTACCTTCGACATCTTATATCTGATACCAGAATTTCAAAAACAAAGTCCTGAAGCCCAACACGGTCCGTGTCTCCTGACACGACCCGTGCTGCAAGAATCAACTCATCCCATAGAAAAACCAGGGGGCTGACACGGCCGGCCGTGTTGCCTGGCACGGCCCGTGTCAGCAAGTCTGAAGGAAAAATAAAAAAAATAATTGAAGAGCCAACACGGCCGGCCGTGTTGCCTAGCACGGCCCGTGTTGGCAGGTGCGCTGAATTTTCTGATTTTTTGTTTTCACTCATGTAAGTGATCCCGGAGGGCATTTTTGACTTTTTGCTTGGCTATAATGTGTACTGCACTATTTAGACCTATTGGAAAGAAGGATTGGGCATTTTAGATCGGATTAGAGAATTCTACGAAGAGAAGAAGAGCAATCAAGGTTTTTGGAGAACGGAGATCATCAAGCGTGAAAGCAATTGAAGATCGAAGCTATCCAATCTCTTGTAATGTTTAACTTCAAATTTGTACTTTCTTTGAATATTATGACGAGCTAAACCCCCCAATGCTAGGGGGTGTCCCTGAATTGCATTTGTAATGAACCTTATTCCTACAATTTTATGAAAATTTATGTTTGTATGAATTCAATTTGTTATACACGTTCGTAATGCTTGCCGTATTGGAAAATTAGGTATTGATATGAGGGTAAAGGAGGTCGGACAAATCCCTTTATCGCTATGTGTATAATAACATCGCTAATTTCTCTTAGGAATAAGGATCTAATAGTGATGATTTGAAATTCTTGATATTCTTATATGTGATTAATATTCTTTTGAATGGCTGAGGAATTAGGATTTAAAATTGAATATTAATGATTTCTGGCTAAGGAATTAGGGGAAACTACTCTTGAGAATAATATTGAATCATTCTAACATAAATGTTATAAAATAAGGATTAAGTTTATTTCAAAGCAATTCATACACCCCGGACCTAGCATGCTTAACTATATTGTGTTACAAATTCTCTACTTTTCCTTTATATTTTACAGAGCAATTTATTCTTAACTCAACCAACCAAAGGTTCTTTTGTTTAATTGAATCGTTATCAACACCGATAGTTCCTACGCAGTCCTCGAGATCGATACTCAGGATAATTCCTTTTCATTACTACATCGGTAAAAATAGTACACTTGCTATTTTCCCGATCATTAAGATGTTAACTTTAGTTAGAAACTGCAATTGAAATGCAGACTTTTAGTGGTGCACAAATGCCAACTTTTGCTTGGAAGACTTCAAGATATGTAATGAAGGCACCATGAAGGTTCTAAAGTGATGATTTGAAAACTTGGTTTTCTTGCACATGAAGGAAACTTGGAGTTGAAGTAAAGGGAGCAAATGGAAGAATGGAGAAACAATAGTAGAATTAGGGTTAGGTTTTAGAAAATTAGACGAGTTGACTTTAGTCAACGGGTTGACCAAAAAGTCAATTATTGGTAAAAAAATCATTTTTTTTGCAATTTCTTGTATGGACATTTGTAATGTGACATTATATGAATAAAATGAAAGTTTTTTTTGGATGATAGAAGTTCTTTATGATCAAAATACATCTTATTTTCAAAATGTCATTTTCCTTCCAAAAGGCGTGTATAAACCTTTGAAACCATGCCAATGTGTGCACTTATGAGACCATGAATGAAATATGATCTTGAAGACAATGGACAAAGAAGGCACTTGAATCAATAAACTTTAATGAAAGCTAAGGCACATTAATGAAACACGAGACCATGGACTAGTAATGCATTAATGAGGCCATGAATGAAATATGAATGAAATAAACCTTGGATCAAAATAGACCATGAGATTACAAGATTATTAAAACATGAATGCAACAAGGCCTTGGACCAAAGGACCATTAAGAAAGTAATAAGCCAAGATCCAAAAATGATGCAAACCATAATGATTAGATGTCCCAATCAATGAATTAGGAATTCTCATAAAGGATCAATACACCAATCAACCCATAAATGTCAGACACACCTGATTAGATTTTTCATGCTGCACCTGGTGAAAGGTCATGAGATCAAAGAACAGTAAAGTCATTAATCAAGATTCAAGATAGCATGAGATTAGGATTTCACCTCACATGACGAGTCAGGCTTCAATACTCATGTAAAACCCTAGTTTTAATTAATCACCAGGTTTGAATCTATGATGTTTGTATTAACATGAATGAATGATGAAGATGAATTTCAAGTCATGGATTGAGTGAGGAGATAAAAACGGGAGGGCAAATTTTGAGATACGACAATCCCATATCCTTGAATTTTGCATGTTTTACCATTATCTGTGAATTTTGGTAGTTCATACTTCACCCGGTAACAATTGAGAGGGAGGAAAATTTGTTACCCGCTCATCTTTTTTGAAATCATTCTTGTTTCTTCTATAGGCGTGATGTTCTGGTAGGAATCTGCGGTGATAGTCAAACCACAACCCCCCCTCCCTCTGTTTTCCAACGTAAACGCCTTGGTGTATGTAAGACCCCAATTTTGACCCTAAGATCTCTCATGCTATCTCATCATTTGCATTGGCTTTCGGATCACACCTTGACATCCTCCTTACCCCTCATTCATTGGGTTTGCATTGGGAGGGATCACCAAGCATATTTGATTATATCATACTTTGTTTTTCATTATTTACTAATCAAATTACCAAAAAATATGTCTATGTATAGCTTTGTTTCTTTTGTAGGTAGTGTGTGCATCCACTAATGCCTCATCAAGCTCACAACTAGGATTTGAGACTTTCAATGCAAGGATATAAAACAAGAGATGGTTCAAATTGGTTCTAGACATAATATATGGGTCCCAATGATCTTCATTTATCATTTTGATCAATAATTCATCAAGAGTTTGAAGCTTGTTTGCCTTAGAAGCCCTAGTTCATCTAGGTATTTTGTGTGACTTCTCTGCAAGTTTCTTCAACATTTGATCACATATATGAAGGGATACTTAATTATAAATCATATTATGCATATATGATTCTCCATGAGTCCAAAAGATCAAGTGAACTTCAAGTTTGTAAGTTGGTTCATGGTGGTTGACCAGAGAAAGTCAACTAGTCAAAACTGGGGTTCACTAGACCCTATCTCCTACAGTTTTTGTCATATGAAAATGATTCCAATATAAAAGTTACTCCTTATGACATTACAAACAACTTTCATGTTGAGGTCAAGATCTAGTTTTGCTTGGAAAGTCATTTCTTATGGTGAAAGTTATAGGTCATTTTGTTTGTGCCCTAGTTATGAGGTTAACTTCCAAGGACCATAACTTTCTCAATTTTAATGAGATGAAGTCCATCCAAGTTTCATGATCAATTCCAAGATTTCCTCTCCGACTTTTATTCTTTGAGAAACTTCAAATTCAACTTGAAAGGACATGTGCAAAGAGGAATCATTATAGGTCATTTTGGGTCATTACCATTAAACAAGCAATTTTCCTCAACTTCTAAAATGCATATCTCCATCATGCCAAATCCAAATGAGGTCAAATTTGTGACAAAATTGAAGAGGTTTGAAAGAGTTACAACTTAGGTCAAGGAGCTTTTTCCATTTGAAGCTCATGGCAAAAGTTATTCAAGGTAGAAGAAGTGAACATTTGACTTGGTACTTAGAAAAATTTCAATTATGTTTGATTTTACAAACTTCCACCTCAAAATTCATCATGATTCAAGCTTCAAATGGAAATGTGTTCAAGATGAAAGTTGTTCCCCTTGACCTTACCATTACAAAAATTCCAAAATCACCTCATTTGGCCAAGGTTTGAATGACTAGCGCATGGTTACTCTTCATGGTTCCATTTGGATGAATCTCATTACTACTTTTCAATTTAAAATGCATGGCTTCATGTTACACTTTCAGCATTGCTCATGATCACTTTTGGACTGAATTACATCATCTCATGGACTTATCACACACCCATGCAAACATGCATCTCACCTTTCCAATTTTGGCCAATTTTTGAAGTGTGAAAAAGCAACGGGCAAGCCTATAAATGCAAGTGCCTTGAGCTCCGAAAGGGATCCCTCATGCCCAAACTTCGTGCCCATTCTCTCCCAAACCCCATTGAAAGGATAATCTTGAAGATTTCTTGAGAAATCGAGTTTCAATTCTCATTCTATTTTTGAATTGAAACTCCAAGAGTCCAAGCTTTTTAACCATCCAAATCATCTTCTGCAAGCTTCTAGAGTCAAGCCAAGCCAAATTGGAAGCAAGATCAAACCAATTTGAAGCTCCTCGAAGGTGAAATTTCAGAAACTTTTCTTCTTCGATTCTCTCTTATATTCTCATCCATTTTGATTGATTGTTTGTTTGTTGAAGTCCTACAAATGTAGGCAATAAGATTGAGTTGCTTTGAGGTCAAAGCGAAGCAACTCAGGTCATGAACCTCAAATTTCAGATCCATGTATCTTTCAATATACTTGGAATTGGAAGAAATGGAGGTCAGATTCGTGCTACTGAGCATTTTTCCCTCAAAAACATGTACTCGCTTTCCATTTTTTATTTGGTTGAGGATGGACTAGTCTGGTGAGGTCCACCGGAGAATATGACCGGAGCAAGGGCTCTGGTGGTGCGTTGGCAAGGTCCAAGCCATCTGATCATGAATCCACGTTTTAATCTCAGCCTTCCATTTTGATTACCACTTGTGTTGCGCGTTTGACTAAGGTGTTTGGTGCACTCTAGTGCGTGGCCATCAGATCTTCCACCTTAATTAATGAGGGAGATCTGATGGCCCTTGTTTTTTTGAATTCCTTTTTATTTTTTTGATTTTTAATTTAATCCCTTTATTTTGTTTAATTCATATTAATTTCATTTTTAATCCAAAATATATGGGACTTTCACCAAAAATCTTTAAATATTTTTCTCTTCCATATTTTGAATTAAAATTATTTTTTGGATTAATTTTGATATTTTTCATGAATTAAATGTTTTTGTGCATATTTTTAATTGTTTAAAAATACTTTTGACTTTTCAAAAATAGTTAAATTTTTTGTCTAAGGTCCTTTGACCTTGTTTGACCTTCCTTGTTTTTGTGCATTTATTTGGTGTTTTGAAGAGATTTTAGATTTTGACCAAATTAAAATGTATTTTAATTCATTTTAAAATTGTTTTTTTAATTGATTAAATGCTTGGAAATATTATTGAGCCATTTTTAGGGTCTTGTGATGTTTGACTTTCTGTTTGGGCCTTGGTCAAGGTTGATTTGACTTTTGTTGGATCAAAACCATTGGGTTTAGGGGATTTATGAAAGGTACCTTTCATCTCCCAAAATGAATGGATGGTTTTGATTTGATGAAAGTCCTCCTATGATCAATTTGTGTTTCTACCTTCCCCTCCCTCTTCATCTTCATCCATATTCTTCTCCATTCCATCATTTGACCAATGACCTTGTGTCAGATGAATCAATACAAGTATGACTGAGATATGTCACTCCCTCTTGACTTTTCTTTTAGTGTGTGGTATGTTTTAGGAGTTTGGTTCTTCATACCAAATCTCTAACATGTATTAACACCTATATTTTTATTGCCCGACCTCAGATAGTTGTGACTTATACCTAAGTCCAATTACGATTACTTAACATAGAGCTAAATTTGACCCTCGAGGCATAACATTCTAGTGGCATACTTGTTAAATTATCCAAGTTGGAGCCCTTCTCATGG
Organism: Lathyrus oleraceus; assembly: GCF_024323335.1. Classification (NCBI taxonomy): domain Eukaryota; kingdom Viridiplantae; phylum Streptophyta; class Magnoliopsida; order Fabales; family Fabaceae; genus Lathyrus; species Lathyrus oleraceus. The sequence goes on from NC_066580.1 coordinate 310,475,918, forward strand.
AAGATGTCTTGGTTTAAGGATTCATACTTGTGAATGAATGTTTGAGTGTTCTCCAAAGAATGACTTAATCAATTAAAATCACCATTAACACTTGACTAACTTTTGACTAACATTTGACTAACTCTTGTTAATATTGCTTTACTTTCAAGTCATTTACTATTATGCAATTTAAATTTTAGTCATTTATCATTCATTGCCATTTAAATTTCATATAACTTATTTATGATTATGTCATTTTCACTTTGCTCATTTGAGCCATATGTTGTGATTGTATATATATTGTTTGTGTGTTTTAGTTTTGTTTGTGGTCTTAGGACCTTAAAATACCTAATAACAAGAAAAACCCTAAAAAACATATGGTGGACTGTTGAACATGATATGAACTTTTGGACTTAGGATTAGGTCATTTTCCCCGTGCTAAAAGGATTTGGCCAATGCCAACATCTTGAAACTGAGTTATTTTGAATTATGTCTTCATCTGATACAAGCCTTGGGAATTTCTTGAGTTCATCTGCTACTCTGCCTTTGTGCTTAATTGTTATTTTGATCTTGTGTCTGATGCTTTTTTTTAGTTGATCAAGGAATATTTCATCTTATACATTGAAAAACAATGAAGATTGCTAGCTATTGGAGTTGCTTGCTTAGATGTGATATCTTTATTTGATGCCTTGATCTTCATGATGTCCGGATATTACTCATTGCTTATTTGATTATTGCTTGATTAAAGTCCAAAGGAAAATGGGCTTATATATGACATTCTTGTCTGTTAGATTGCATCCCATTGGTTAGATCTTTTCAACTCTTAACTTTTAAATTTTTTCTTAGGGTAGTCTCTTCATCTTCTCCCACTTCTTAAATTTCAAAATCTCTCCCCCTTTTAAAAAACTTTCTTTGCTTGTGATTTCAAACTTAGACTTTGTTTTAATAGTTAGAAACTTTCTTAAATTAAATTTGTATATAAACTTAATCATATTGACTTGAAATTTCAAAAGACAAAAAGAACTAATAACTCCATTCAAACTTTTGGCCCATTTGTACCTTCTGTTATTAACTTTTGTTAAAAGCAATGCACCAACTCATTTGAAATTTTTACCACGAACTACGAGGTTTTGATCCCTCATTTTTATGTTGGTACATAGGCACAAGTCCGAAGGTCTTGTCAAACACATAAGTATAATAAATGAATTCTTTTCTCATCCCCACACTCTATTTTTCTCAAACATATTTTATACCAAACACATATGCACACATAAAAATGGGCTCCCTATGAGTACCTAGGATACTTTGGGTGCTAACACCTTCCCTCTGTGTAACCAACCCCCCTTACCTGTAGTCTCTGGCATTTTATTAGTTTTGATTTGAAAACTTCTTATCTTTGGGTTTTGTTATTACTTTTACCTTTTCCTTTGGAAATAATAAAAGCGCGGTGGCGACTCTAGTTTTATTGAAGTGAAGCTTATCCATATCTTGATGGTCATGAATTTACCGCTACAGAAATTAAGTGGTGAATCTGCTGGGGAGTAGTCCTCAGTGGGTTTAGCCTACTTTTTTATGTGTGTATATATTTGTATATTTGATGTTTGTATATTGTTTTTGTGATACAATCTGTCTGTTGTGCTTGGTGATCTCTGAGTGGTGAGATAAGTTCTAACCCTAACTTGAGTGCAATTAAGATAGGAGGATGGTATAGTCATGTTTAACTTGTGTGGAGTAGTCCTTAACAAGTTAGCTTGAGACCCATCTACTCAGTGGAGACCCTTTTGGAGTTATTGATGTCACATAAGTTATTTTTGGATATGCATTACTTTCTCTGATTTAGGGTCCGAGAAGTTGAGGATCATAGAACATTTAACCCAACTTGGCCTATTTAGGACGTAGTGCGGAGACTGTTCAGGTGTAGACTTGATAACAATTGTTACACGAACTACACTCAGACGAGTTTCTCTTGAGAATATTATGGGTTGATGAGTCAGTCATCCTAACCTATAATATCCGATAGATGGGATCAAGACTCTGGGAACTTTTTAGAACATGATCTACATGTTTTTTTATCCTTATTACACTCCTTTGGGATGGTTCTTAACCCGACACCATGATCATGACTCACAACAAACCCTTTGATTCTTGGTTGATCCGATCAAGTCTTGTCAATATCAATGGAACTTGGGTGTTGATAAGGTGAAAACCATGATCCACCAAAATGTATGATTAATCTTGATAATGACTTGATCCATCCCTTGACCTTTGTTTGTGTTTTCCTTGTGTGTGATCCTTTCTTTGTGATTGTTGTATCCATGCATACATGCGCATCATAACATTCATCACATTGTTGTACCCCAAAATTTGCCATCCCATTTTCTTAATTATTCATCCAACCACTTGATCAGGAGATCACTTGCATACATTCATAATTCATCCACGTGCATCATTCATCATGGATTCAAAAACTTGGGCTTGTGAAGCTAGGGTTTGTGTGGATATCAAGGCTCAAAAGCATGGTCTAACCATGTCATCCAGCATAGAGATGTGAAGCCTTAATTGTGGTGGTAAAGGTTTGAATTTAACAAAAATTTGGCCAGGAAATCTTCTAGGGTCTTCAAAACCCTAATTCCTCAAGGCATCATCTCATGGAGCTTCCCTAGGCCTTATCTTGTCCTTCAAAACCCTAATGCAGGTTCATCCAAACAACCAAAATTCTTGTGTCATAAGTCAATTGCAAGCCATGCCTATTGATTCATGGATATCTCATTCAAACCCTAATCTCATGCCCTCATTTCATGGCCTTGTTAATATACATTACTAGTCAAGTCATTTTCTTTTCAAAGTCAAGCATTCAAGTCATAAATAAACCAATTGTAAAACCAATTTCAAACCATTTTTTCAAACCATTTCAATCCATTCCATATCATTATAAACCATCATATTTGGTTTTACATAAAAAAAGTACAAGTCTTGACATTTGGACCATTTGTTGACTTTGGTCAACGATTGACTTTTTGGTCAACTTTGACCAAAGTCAACCCTCACTTGCCCTTGATCATCCAAACTTGGCCTAGCCTTTTGCTATGATGAGTCATCCAATCTTCATACTTGGTAGTAATTTCTCATGATTTGCTTCCATTACAAGTAATTCACATTGTGCACACCATGTTGGCTTGACATTTTGGAATCAATGACCATTGGCCTTGGTTTATCCCTAATCAATTTCCAAGGAGTTCTCTAACAGCACAACTTTGTCCTTTGCTTATCACCCATGGCTCTAACCAAAAAACAATACACCAATCCATGGAATAACATGATTTAACCAATGGAGAGTCAATGTTAGCCCTGCTGCTGCAGCAGTCCACTCAATATCCTGCTGCTGCAGCAATCCATTCAATATCCTGCTGCACACACCCTTGCTTTGCCTACAGTAACACCATAACCTTTATATGACCATTGGAACATGCTCACACATACATTGGGCCTGGAGCTGGTGATGATGGCTCATGAAATCTGCAACATAAAGACCCTCCCTGCAGAAATAGTCCAACATAACCAAATTCATGCATGACCTAACAAAAACCATCAAGAAGCATCATGCCAACAAGCCATACCAACAGTCAGGCTGCAATGTATCACAAACCAACATGCAATGTAATAGTTGCAGCTAAAGCATCAAGGCACCATGACATTATCTTGTTGCATTAATCCAAATGAAGTCTTACAAAACCAATTCAAATATGCTGCAAAATATGACAGCCATGGTCTTCAGTACATGTTGCAAGTCCATAAATACCCACTGATATAATAGCCAACACATATGACAAACTTAGTTGTGCAATACATAAAGCAAAACCAAGGAATATCTTACTTGTTGCAGGGACATTGGCCAGGTTGGAGTTTGAAGCAGCATACCACTCTAGCATCCAGGTCACCCTAAGCCAGATCTTGTTGTTGCACTACCATAGTAGGTCCACATGCCAAATGAGATGATTTGCAACCAACATTGCTAAGATGCAAAAGCACTCAAGCAAAGGTAGACCAATGTCATGCTCAGACTTGCACCAGCATGTTGCAATGACAGATCTACATAAACAAACAAACAAGTCAAAGTTAGGCCCTGAGCAACATGAACACTATAAAAGAATCACAAGACAATGCAAGAATTTCAATAAACTTTGGTCCATGACAGGTTGTGTATGAATTTACTTGTGACCTTGCTAAGCCAGCTGAGCAACAAGTTATTCAGGAGTCCAAAGCAAAGTCACTTGAAAGCAAGATCACAACATGAGCCTCACACAAAAAACCATACCATTTTCCTGAGTTATAATGGAACCATCAAGCTCATCATGTCATCATCATCAACAGCAGCAATGAGGCATCTGCATTATGGAGCCAATGTCCTACTTCACCTGACCTGCTCTTGCTTCACCTATGACTACACACCAGTTGCAATTTCCACAAACAAAATCCACCAATGGCCATGCATATCAACAAGGGTCATCATGAGTAAAAAGCCAAGAAAATGCAACCTATGATACAATAGGGCATGTGGTAGTAGTGCACAGTTTCTACTTGATTCTACATGAAAGAATGTCACCAAGGTGAGGAAACTCAAGTTTCTTTTCATGGAATAAATCATCAGACCTAACAAAAGGAAGCTAAAGAGGAATTGACCAAGCTGCAATTGAAGCAAGGCATTACCAATTCAGCATGTCATCAAGTACAATGGTTCCACATTCATTCAGGACAACCTGCAGTAAACCAAAGCACACTTGCATTTAACAGTTACCAGTTCAGCAGGCTACCTTTGATCCAATGACCTCATCACCTAATTCTAATGTTACCTGCAGCAGCTAGTATATGTACCAAAGCCATTAACATTCACCTATCAAGCTATGCATCAGCCCCAAAGCAAAAGCAAAGTCACTTAAGTTCAACCTGCAACATGAACAACATGTCACTAAAAATCATTTCCATATAACCTCAATCTAATCCTAACCTGCAGTCGTCAGTCAAGTTTCAGTTCACTCATTCATTAACCAACCTAAACTAACATAACTAACTAAGTTTGTCATCCAATAACCAACTGAGTTTTCAGTTAACTCAGTGAGTCAGGTCCAACTAACTCCAAACCATGTTTAACCAATTCCAAACCTAAATCCAAAGCTAACAAGTTCCAACCCTAGCCTCTATTTAAGAGATTCATCATTCACATTTTCAGCACCCTGGGAATTTTCTTGAACTTGCACTCTCTCTCTCTCTATTGCAATCTCTTCCCTCACCCTACTAAAAGCTCTTTTTTCTCCTAGAAGCCATTGAATCTTCACATCAAAGCTTCAATTTTGCTTGAGCTAATCCACTACATTCTCTCTTCACTGTTCTCAAATTCATAAGAAGAAGAAAGAGACGAAAGAAGAAGAAGAAGAAGAAAGCGAATCAAGTGCAGAGACTTACCGGTGGATTTTCCGATCATCTTCTCCGGTATGTCATTTTCTATTCCGTGGAATTTTCTTGCTTTGAGCACACCAGGATGTAGCATCTAGGGTACGAAGTAGAAACCCAATAATGTTAGGGATTGATTTGCACCGGGCACCATTTAATTTGACTTATAGGAGGTTATGGTTCTTCCACTTATCCGTTTGATTCACCCGATCCAGGGATTGTTTCCCAATTTTATTCCCATATTCATGCTTAGCTTGATATTGCACATTCATTGGTGGTGGCGGTTAGGTGTAAGCCATTACCAGCACCGGCGACGGACGCGCGGCGCGGTGATCCACGGTGACCAGACGGTGAGGTGGAGGGAAAAGTTGAGCATGCAGTGAAAGAGTTTGAATCTGTTGACTTAGACAAGTCAACAAAAGAGAGAAATTCGGGCTCAGTCTGTGTAAGGCCCATGCAATTACTTATCATACACCATGTATTGCTGATACGCCCCAGTGACTTTGAAAAAAAGATGGAACTGGGCTTAACCAAGCCCATTGGCTTTTTGCTAATGCACCATTTGTTTCCTACACGCACCCCCCCTGAGCGCTTGAAATGATGATTGGGCTCAGACGCAACCCATGTTTATTTTATTTTCACACACCACCTTTTTTTGGAATATTATTTCCTATACAAAAACTGTATTGGGCTCATCTTACAGCCCATTAGCCAAATCCTGTTTACACCTCCTTTACCAATTCACACCTCCTGATTTAATTGTTTTTTCTTTTATTTTCTTAATTGTTTTTTACAATATGTTTAGATTAATTAGGATTTTGATAAGTTAATTAGATTAGTAATTGAAAATTAGGATCAAATCTTGATTTTTAGCATGTTAGGATATTAGGATTTAATTAGAGATTTAATTAGAATTTTAATTAGGTTTTTAGATTCTAATTAGAAATGATTAGCTTTTGATTAAGTTTAGAATCATGACATTTTTCAACATTATGTTAAGATCAACATTAGGATTTAATCAACTTTAGACCATAGAACTTGACATATTTTGTAAATGACCATTTTGCCCTTATGGACTTTATTTTGTTATTTTAGTGATAGAATAACATGATCCCTTTAGAATTAGAATGTGACATAGAAATTTAATCATTTCATTACAATTTTAGGACTTATACCTAGGACTTTTAATCATGATTTTGACCAATATGTGCATGCTCCCTTTGGACTTCTAAATTAGAATTTTCAATCAATTTTAATAAATCAATGCATGATCCCTTAGGATAGTTTCTAACAATTACTAACTTTGATTAGAATGACCTAGTCCCCCCCAAAACAAAATAAAACCCTTGATTAAACTGATCAAAAGCAATTTTGATTGGTTAAATCCTTTGAACTTGTATAATCCCATAGTCTAAATTGAGTGACCAAAAGACCCTTGGTCACTTAATAAGACTTTTCTTCCAAGTTGTGGAGCTCAAGGCATCCTCAGTCATACCAAGCAATGAATTATTCAAGCACATAAAAGGTGGCATCTTCAAGAACTTGTTAAATCAAAGTTAGAAGAGAGTGACACGAGCCTTAAGCAATAGAGAAAGAGTGGGACTAAAGTATTCCTACCCCCATTCTGAGTATCTTTGGGTATGGGACATATGACCCATCGCTCATCGTATTCACCTCTATTCATAGACTTTAGCACAATTCTAATCATACGATTGACAAGTCTCTCTCTTCACAAAGCAAAGAACAACAAAAGCAAGGACTACAATCAACAACTTATCAATCATGAATCAAGTTGTATGATACGAGCCTTAAGTAATGGAGAAGGAGTGGGACTGGAGTATTCCTACCCCCATTCTGAGTATCTTTGGGTATGGGACGTATGACCCAGCGCTCATCGTATTCGCCTCTATTCATAGATTTTAGTGCAATTCGATCGAATGATTGATAAGGTCTTCACCGTCAATGCAAGAAACAATTACAAAGACTCTTCTCTCTCCACTTGAAGTTTAAGATGAGAGTTACATGCCACGAGCCTTAAGTGGTAAAGAAGGAATGAGACTGGAGCTTTCCTACACTCATTCTAGATATCTTTGGGTTCGAGACGTTTAGCTCGTTGCTTATCGTATCCACCTTCACTTGTAGACTTTAGTGTGATTCTCATCCAGTAACTATCAAGTTTATCCATTCTAATTATTTCAATTTAAATCATCCATTTCTTTTGCCTCATCAATCATCTTTCTTTCAGCCCTAGTGGGATGAACTACGAAAGCTCTGATTTCCTTATTGCACTATAAGGATACGTAGACAGGAGAACCCAGTTTCTTCACGAGCTATCTTATTTATCATCCACCTTATTTTATCGATCGATCTTTCAACACCCCAATAGTGGAGCATCTTTTGCTATTAGCAATTCGTGGTTGTACATCCTCTTCCAATCAATTCTTTGCCTTGTAAGGTGTTAAACCTTGGTGCATACTTTTCCATGTGAGGTATTAAACCTTGGCTCTTCGATTTTGATCTTCGTCTTGAGAGTCATAGACTCTGGCATCTAACTATATTTGCCTTGTGAGGTGTTAAACCTTGGCTTTCCAATCCAGTTATTTGCCCTGAGAGTCATAGACTCTGGCATCTAACTTTCTTTGCATTGTGAGGTATTAAACCTTGGCTATTCTATTTTGATCTTCTCCTTGAGAGTCATAGACTTTGGCATCTAACTTCATTTTCCTTGTGGGGTATTAAACCTTGGTTATTCGATTTTGATCTTCGCCTTGAGAGTCATAGACTCTGGCATCTAACTTTCTTTGCCTTGTGAGGTGTTAAACCTTGGCTGCTCAATTCAGTTCTCCATCTTGAGAGTCATAAACTTTGGCGCGTTCTCTGCCTTGTGAGGTGTTAAACCTTGGCTATTCTATTCGATTATTCGCCTTGAGAGTCATAAACTCTGGCATATTTATTCTCTATTACCTTGTGAGGTGTTAGACCTTGGTTATTCAAGCCAATTCTCAGCTCTGAGAGTCGTAGACTCTGGAACTTGATTCTCTTCGCCCTGTAGGTATTAAACCTTGGCAATTCAATTCCTTGACATCATCAGTTTTAGAATTTGGTATTGATACCTTATCTTGAAGGTCATGGACCTTGGTACTCTTTTTCAGCCTTGAAGGGTATTGAACCTTGGCAAATCAATCTATCAATCTCCTCTTGCCTTATCAATCATCTTACTTTCAGTCGTAGTGGTCCGAACTACGATTGCTCTGACTTTCTTATTGCACAATGAGAATACGTAGGCACGAGGATGCGAATCCTTGGCAAGCATATTTCTAATTATTCCTCCTTTGCCTTGGGGCACCATTCATATCTTTCACAATCCATTATCTACCTTCGATCATAAATCGTTCACCCAGTGACATATTTGTCTCTTTGACATTGAAATACACTTTCTTTGGAATTCCATATACATCCTTTTAGGACACCTAATGTAGTCTGTCTTTCTACCTAGAGTTGTTTGGGCAAACAACCCCAAACACTTAATTCCTTTCTTTTTAGCTAACACCCTACAGTGGCGACCTGCTAGTCCACGTATCAGTTAACGTTATTTCCCTCTATGGTATAAATCTCATTTCTCTTATAGATTCCAATACACTTTCACCTTTCAATTTCAAACAATACTTATTCAGTCACTTGTTACTGGATACTCATTTATGTGGCTTCGGTCGCTTCATTCCGTTCATATCCATAATACATTCATAATCTACCTTCATTCACTCCACGTGACATACCTATTATTTGAGCCAAATACACTATACCTTGTGCTCCATCTTGTACCTCCTTATGAACCAAGAGTTGTTTGGCCCTTAACCCAAACACCTAATTCATTCCTTTTTCGGTTATTCTAATACAGTGATACAGTGTTGTAGGCCCTCACTTGTTGGTTCATACTAGTTTACTCTTGGGTTCACGTCTTTTCCCCTTTTGTTGGAGTTCAAACAACATTATTCTTTGATTCATACCATACTTGGATCATACTTCTTTTCACCTCTCGCCTCTAGTTCCTCGAACTACGAAGCTCTGAATTCCTCATTGCACTATGAGGATACGTAGGCATGAGGGCCCCAATCCTCACCGATCACTTTATTTATTCTCTTTCTTTCCCCTTTCTTTTTCGAATAAATCTTTAGTTAACACCTATTCGAGCGAGAACAATCGAAATGGTTCCCATGGAGTACCATGGATGTTTGGGGTGCTAATACCTTCCCCTTGCATAACCGACTTCCTTACTCAGTATATCTCTTCCCGGGTTTTATCGATGTTTTATGTTTGATGGCTACTTTGTTGTATGTTCGAGTGTGCGATACGTTCGGGTATATTTCCGCTAGCTTCATACAGAAAAATAAATTTCAAGGAAACTAAGGTCTCATTTGCAAATATTTTCAGACCATGGATTATGGACGAAGGAAATCTAAGAAGTACAATTTCAAATGTCCTGATTTAAAAGATCTAAGGAAGTTGTCATCCGTTGTATTAGATCCCTTGGACTTCAAGCAACGTCATGGGAAGCTCTTGTTTGTATTATCATCTGATGTGGTTGAAGGACTTATGAGTGTTTTGGTTCAGTTCTATGATCCTCTCTATCGGTGCTTCACTTTTCCTGATTATCAACTTATGCCTACGTTAGAGGAGTATGCCCATCTTTTAGGAATACCTGTATCTGACAAAGTACCTTTTAATGGATTGGAGGAGATTCCCAGATCTCATGTTATAGTTGAAGCTCTTCATCTGAAGAAATCTGAAATTTATGCTCATTTGGCAAAGAAAGGAGGTATTCTTGGGTTGACTTCTGAGTTCCTAATTGGTAAAGCTATTTTCTTTGCTCAAGCCGGTAGTATGGATGCTTTTGAAGCCATATTTGTCTTGATCATTTATGGTCTAGCTTTGTTCCCTAACATTGACGGTTTTGTTGATGTTAACTCCATTAGAATCTTCTTGATTGGGAATCATGTTTCGACTCTGTTGGGTGTAAGACCCCAATTTTGTCCCTAAGATCCCTCATGGCATTATATCATAACATTGCATTGCCTCAAGGATCATTAGACACCTTGCTTCCTGCCCTATGGGTGGGATATTCTTTGAGAGTGGTTCTTGATCACCAAGAATTGCTTGCATTTGTATATCATTGCTTTTCTTTTTATCACTAACCAAAAGGTACAAAAATATGTCATTAACCCTTGTTACTTGCAGCTGAAGCATTTGCAGGACAAGCAATGAAAGGCATTCATTGAGCAATAGATGGTGGTTATTCTTGAGATTTAGACCCCATGATTATTATCAAGAGTTCATATGAGCTATGATGTCATTTTGAAGCAAAATCCCAAGCGGTAGAGGCTTAAATTTCATCAGGACATTTCCAGGTCATCTGGAGACCCAGAAAGTCAATTGCAAAGTCAACTGTGGATTTAGGGGTGGGAGATGATTAGAAATACTTCATTCATGTTCAAACAAGTCTCATTTGACATCTCAAACACTCACATTGAAGAATTTGAAGTCAAGTCAAAAGCTTTCAGAAATGGAAAGTGACCTAATATTTTCAAAAATGGAAGGGTTTTGGACCAACTTCAACTCAATATTACATCATCAAAAAAGCTTCAAACTAAATTTTGTTGAACATGATAGTTGTAGATCTTTGTCTCCCATTTCCAAAAAGTCCAAGATCATGAGAATCTGATGAATGGTTGAAGAGATATGATCAAATCATCATCAAGTGTGCATGGCCAAAATGTGCTATGTATTGATGCATACGAATTTCGCATCGATCCATGCAGGGAAAAATGTGCTATGTATTGATGCATATGAATTTCGCATCGACCCATGCAGGGAAAATGTGCTATGTATTGATGTATACGAATTTAGCATCGATCCATGCAGGGCAAAATATGCTTTGTATTGATGCATACGAATTTCGCATCGATCCATGCAGGGCAAAATGTGGTATGTATTGATGCATACGAATTTCGCATCGATCCATGCAGGGAAAAATGTGCTCTGTATTGATGCATACGAATTTCGTATCGATCCATGCAGGGCAAAATGTGCTATGTATTGATATATACGAGCTTTGTATCAATACATAACTCTGTTTTGATCATGCATTGGCTACTGTTCACGTCCATATTACTTCATGCACCACTAATTTTCAAGTTTTGTCAAAACACCTCATTTTTGCCAATTACCATTAACCAAGCTTAATTAACATTTTCAGTGTGATTAAGACTTCATATAAATACCATAATCATAACAAAATTTAGGAGGTTAATCACAATTCACATTTCTAGATCCAAAATTCTCTCTCCCTCCAAAATTTTCTTCCATTCATAATTCAAATTTTCTTCAAATAGCATTGCAATTTTACTTCAAATTCTTGTTCCCTAGCTTTGATTTAGTGCAGATCAAGTGCTGGTTTGTTGAATTCGTGCAAGATTCAAGTGGTTGAAGCTCATGAAGTTGAAAATGGAAATTCAAGATTAAGCTAGATCTACACGTGTTCAAGCTTTCTTTTCTTCATCAAACATCTATTCAAGCATTGTAGAGTGGATTTGGATACTTATAAGTTGTGGATCGTGCATTTCAAAGGTTCTTCTCTTCAAGAGGTTAATTTTTGATCCTCTTAATTCTGAAATTCATGTATATATTCTGGTAGATCTTGTTCTCCTGGTGATTCTGATGAAAAAATCATGTGAATTGGTGCATTATTGAGCAAGATATGTGTAATTCAAGATTGATGCATCAAAATGTTTTCTATCAATTCTCTCTTGTTATGTTGATTCATGCTTAGCTATTACTTGATCTTTAATCTCCATTGAAAATGCTTCATGTTGATGTAATTGTTTTGATTTTCTGGAAATTTTTCTGGAAACGTGTATGAGCTTCATGCTACTGTTCATCTTCTTCATCATGAAGAAGATGAAGTTCATATGCCTAGCGACAGATTTGTCCAGTTTGCGATGGACCTGGTTTTTTGCCATGCTGTGCTAGGGTTTGGTTGTGATTGGTCCACGCATGCGCTTACATTGCAGTTTCATTGGCTCACGTTTGTGCTGACCATGCCACTTCAGCGTTGACTTGCCAACGCATTAATGAAACGGTGCGTTTCATTATGCTGGCGCGCTCAATTTCAAATCCGTACCTGATTCGATCCTTGGCACATCCATTTTTCCAAAATGCTTCATGTTTTTGCTTTGCCCTTCATGAATCATGCTATGTGCTTCACTTGTTTTTTTAATTTTTTATCAAATTGTAAAATCCATATCAAATTGATAATTGATCCAAAAAATACCTGGTTTTTTGCTAATTGTTCCTTGAGATGTCTAGTTTTTTATGATGATTTTTTTTGAAGTTGTGCTTGGCTGGATTTTTGTTTGTGCTATAGTCTTTGAACACATGTGCATTTGTGACCTTGCCTTACTCTTTCCTTTCTGAAATGCTTGATGTTAGTCCAATGAACTTGAAGTTTTACATGCTGATTCTAGACACATTGATGGATGTTTTGGTTTTGGTTTGGTATTTTTCTCATTCACCATTTCTGTTTTATGCTTGTGTTAGCATGGTGTGACAATTTGTGTCACACATTTGGTTGTTCAACTTGCATCATTTAATTTCCATGCCAAATGATCTTGGATGCTTCTGAATTTTTGTATGATGACCATGTTAGATATGCTGAATGTTCATGAATTTTTCCAGAATTCTTTGAATCATTTCTGTTTTGATTTGAAATTTTCATTCATGATGTCCATATATGAGCTTTGAAATTGCCTTTGACTTCTTTTGATCATGAAATGCATTTGGTGATTGATTTTGATGTGAGCCTTTTTAGGACTTGTCAATATGTGATTGAAGTTGCATTGTGTTAAATTTCAGCTCCTGTTTTGAATTTTTTTCTTCACCTTTGACCCTAGGCTTTGACCTAGTGGTTTGTTACTTACATGTGAGCTTTGATTTCAGGTTCAAGCATCCAAATGCCATGGTTGATGATGCTTCATTATTTTGATGTTGATGTTTGCTTTTGATTACTAACATTGTGTGTTTTGTAGGTTGATGATAACTCATTTGAGTTTGCCTTTATGGTTTATACCTTGTACATTGGGATTGACTGTTGGTTATTGACTGTTGTCTGTTTGTCTGAGTATTGTACTGATTGGTTTAGCTGTTTACACAGGTACCTAAGTTGCTTTAAGTTCATTTGAACTTTGCTTTGCTTTGCTTGTGGTTGGCATACCACTTAGGTATAATCCCTAATCTTCATGTAGTCTGGAAGACCTACTGTTATTGGTAGGCACCTGTCTGAAGCCCTCCTTAAGAGGCCATGTTTTTGTTTGTTTAATTTTGTGCCAAGCAGGTAAAGTCCTCTTAAGAGGCAATTGGCAGATAAAAGGGATGTGTAATCCATCCCCTGCTATTCAGTTGTGTCATTCACTTTGCTCACACCATGTGTTGATGCATTGTGAATAAGAACCCAATATCTTATAGAGTCAATCATATGTGGAGAAGAGTTCCCTCATTCTGAACTCCCGCACTTTCTATTGATTAAAGCTCTCCCAGGCCAGGGATAAGAGCTATTAGGCATAACCCTCATCTCCATTTCATCTGCTTCACCCTAACTCTCAATGTTAGGGTTAAGAGCTCAAAATGCCCCATTCCAGTTGACTGTAAAGCCTAACCTTGCTTGAGCCTAATTGATTGTGTATAGTGTGTGCTAATTGATTTCTTGTTTGCTGGTTTGCCCATATGTGCATAATTGTTTGAGTGTGCCTTTGTGCATTGTTTTCATCTTTGAGCATTAATTGTATATCATTTCATGATCATTGTTCATATCTTTGTGACACTTTGTTTGTCCATTGAGGAGTCAATTGTAAGTCCATTTATTGGCAGTTGTTTCCTATGATCTGGGAGGAGTTGGGACTAAGACCATTGATTGGCATCCCATTTCCTTGGAGACGAGTGTAAGACCATTTATTGGCAACTTGTTTCCTCTTGCTTCTTGCATTTGTTTTCTTTGTTTTGTGAGACTAGTATAAGTCCATTGATTGGCATCTGGTATCCATGTTTCTCTTTGTTTTAGGAGACTAGTATAAGTCCATAGATTGGCATCTAGTATCCATGTTTTGCTTTGTGAGATTGGAATAAGTCCATTGATTGGCATCTGGTATCCATTTATGTTGTTTACCTGTTATTTGCTTGTTGCCTTTTCCAAAGGAATCACTTGGATCATCTATATATGATCTCAAGAGGTGAATATCTAAGAAGTTTTGCATCCCTTAACCTTCACCCTTTTTGTTCTAAACCTCCATTTGCATGTTAACTCAAACCAAAAAAATATTGTGCAAACATTGTCACTTCTTTTCAAACTAGAAACCTAGGCTTTAGGCCTTTGATTTTCAAACTTCACTTTCACAATACTTCTTTTGAATTGAATTCTAATCACACTTTGACCATCTTTTGTGAATAAATTCTAATTGGTTAATTCCACTCATTCAATTGTTTTGTGGCTCAAGTCCACTTTCTTGATAAGTTTTCATACATTAGCCATAGGTTTGATTTATCCTAGTTGGTTGATGTTAATCTCACCTTTTGTCCTTAGTGATTGAATTGTAAGACTTCCTTGCTTATTATAGGGTTAACCCCTCACTAGCAAGTTGAAGCTTTTCTCACATGGTGGACTTGTGGTTGTATAGGTTGAGTTTTCTCCCGTGGATAACGAAAGACTTTAGGGCTTTTGTTTTAAAATCAATTCACATATTTTTGGAAATCTTTTAGCCGAACTACGGCGTTTTGATCCTTACCTTCCATGGAAAGGTACGTAGGCAATGGTTATCCATCCAAACACAAAAATAATAAAAATTGTATATTCTTCTCTCATCCTCCCAATCAATGTTTGCACAATAAATATTTTCATAAACAATATCTTTTGCAACAAGTTGTGAAAAGGGCTCCCTAGGAGTACCTAGGACATTTTAGGTGCCTAACACCTTCCCATTGCGTAATTAACGCCTTACCCAGATCTCTGATCTTTTCATTAGTTTTCTATGTGTAAAACTTCTTAGGCTTTTGTTCGCTTTTTAGCCATTCCTTTGGATAAATAAAAGTGCGGTGGCGACTCGATTCTTTGTATGCTTTGCTTTTGATTTAATCAATAAATCATAAAGTGACGAATACACCGCTACAGAAAAGTGGCGACTCCACTGGGGACTCTCCTTGGTGGTTTTGCCTACTTTTCACCCTTGTTGTATGATATTGTTTATTTGTTATATGACATATTTTTGTACAAATTTGGGATTACTGTATTGCTTGTAATGATTGATTTGCTTGATATATCAATTGCTTGCTTGTTTGGTGATCTCTGTGAGATGAGTTCTGTACCCGAACTCGAGTGCACCTTATGATAGGAGAATGGCATAGTCTCGTCGACTTGTGTGGAGTTATTCCTTAGTAAGTTGACTTGCGAGTCCATTCACTTGGTGGAGGTCATATTGGATTAATGATGTCACACAAGTTATTTGTGGTTAGGCATTATTCTTCCAATCATGTGCCTTGGAAGCCAAGGACCTTAGTTTACCAAGCCCATCTTGGCCTATTTTTAGGACGTAGTGCGGAGTTCGTTCAGATGTAAGATCTGATGCGATTGTCACGCGATACTACACTCATAAGAGTCTCTCTTGAGAGTATTTTTGGAATACGAGTATTCGTTCCTCCGATAATATTCGAAAGATGGGATGATGACTATGGGAACCTCTGGTAGAACATGTTCGGCAGGTTTAAACCATAGTACACTCCCTTTGGGTGGTTCTTAACCGAGACTCCATGCTCGTGACTCACAACAAACCCGTGATTCATGGTTGATCCGTTCACCCATCGTTAATATCAATGGAACTTGGGTGTTGATAAGGTGAAAACCCTAATCCACCAAAATGGATGATTGATATTAAGTTCGTATATCGTTAATACCAATGGAACTTGGGTGTCGATAAGGTGAAAACCACAATCCACCAAAATGGATGATTGATATTAGGGATAATACGAACCATCCCATGACCTTTGTCTTGTGTGCTTTGCTTGATCCTTGAGTGTGATTGTTGCATTCATGCATTCATGCATTCATATGCACCCATATCATCAAAAAATGAGAATTTTTTTTTTCAAGGAACTTAAGGGGTTTCTTTGCAAAAATTTTCAGATATGGAAAGACAAAGAATTATTCAAGGAAATATTTCCATATGCAATAAAATGATTAATATTTCAAAGTTTGCAAATAAAACCCTCGAGTTCCTTTGAAATAAAAACAAAGCATATGCACGAGCATTGCATGCATCATTTGCATAAGCATGTGTTTGTTCCGGTCTCCCGTCTTGTGGTCTGATCCCCGTGCTCTTCATTTATTTTGAAGATGCACTAACTCGCCGGTATTGCGCTGGGTTATCTTTGCCAGATTGATGGATCATTTTGAGCGAGAGAGCTATGCACTCAAGGAGGAATGTGCCAGACAGAGTGCTTTTGATGGATTTATTCCTGGTTAGCCACTTATCTTCTTTCTCATACATTGATGCTGAAGATGAAGTTGGAACGCCTTTCCAAGCTTTGTCTATTGCTGAGCCAATTGAGAAGAAGTCTCCTTCATTTGCTTCCTATCGTGATGCGAAACAGGCCATTGAATGTGGTGCAGTTGCTGGGTTAGGGAAAATGATCGAGCTTGAAGATAATAAATCACGGGCTGGCATTGGCTATTCTTCTGGGGTCTTCAATGAGAAAGGGTTGTTCAAGAGTGGAGGTTTCATCCACGCCGATCAAGCTGAGGAAGCTGCTGCTATTCTGGAAGAGGATGCAGAGGATACTGGCAATTTTGTCATCCCTGGCGGGATCTGCCACAATTGGGTCGCTGTAGATGTTCCTACAGTCATTATAGATCAAAGTAAAGCTTCACTTTGTTTAAAAACCCTTCTCCCATGCCAAAAGGAGAAGTGATGACATTGCTGGCAACATTTAATACAATGATATTTCATTCAATAAATGCATGCTAAAATGTTTGTTTTTCCAATTGTTTTCACTTTTTGCTTTTTTGCATGAAATTGGTGATCACAAAAAACCCTGAAAAAGCATAAAATCAAACTTCTCATCTGCATAATGATTGCCTTGTTTGATTTCAAAAAGCTTTTCATATCAAAATCATTATGCAGGTTGTTTTCTAAAACCCATTGAACATAATGATCCAACGCCATCTCCCAATTGTGGATTCCCTGTATTCGAAGCAGAGGAAGATGATGTTGAAGGGGATTCCTGACGAGATTACCCGCCTTCTTGAGTATGAAAAGAAGATCATTCAGCTGTATCTTGAGAATCAGCAAACAGTCAAACTGGGGCATTACAAATGTAATGTAAAAAAAAGAAGAGGGTGAAAGAAAAGAAAAATTCAAAAATCAATTTTTTTTCAAAAAAAAAAAAAAACACAAATAAAAGAAAAAGCATACCCTCAAACCCCTAGTTGACTGATGCTGAATGGATTCAGAGTCGTTATGACCAGCTGAATTTGATTGAAGAGAAGCGATTGACTGCCATGTGCCATGGTCAGTTATATCAGCAGAGAATGAAGAAAGCATTCGATAAGAAGGTCAAGCCTCGTGTGTTCCGAGAAGGTGACCTCGTGCTCAAGAAAGTCTTGTCTTTCGCGCCCGATTCCAGGGGCAAGTGGACTCCAAACTATGAAGGTCCATATGTTGTCAAGAGAGCCTTTTCAGGTGGTGCTCTGATGCTCACAATAATGGATGGGGAGGATTTCACTCGTCCTGTGAATTCAGATGCAGTCAAGAAATACTTCGCCTAAAAAGAAAAAACAGAATAGCTCGCTAAGTTGAAAACCCGAAAAGGCGGCTTAGGCAAAAATGAACGTCTCGGTGGGTAACCCGAAAGGGCGATCCAGGCAAAAATTAGAGACTTGAAAAAAGAATGTATTCGCATCCCGCTAGATTGAGTACCTCACCCTGGGGCAATCTAGGAAAAAATTAGGGATTTGGCAAGTAACTGCATCCTGACAAGACTTTCTGTTCCGCAGCCGTCTTTTCATCAGAGATTCTCGCTCAGTCGTCGTCAACTGAAGCTTCGAATACATCGGATTCAAATTGGTAGAGAAATGGTTATTATGTTCAATGTAGCCCTCTTCCAATATATATCACCGATTTCAAATTTGTACAGATCTATGGAGTCTTGCCATTTGCAGGCTACCATTCCATCAAATAAATTTGAGCTTTTATCCAATTATTTGCACTCTTATTTGTTTCAATTCAACAAATGTTTTGCATGTTTTAATTGATAAAATGTCATTGTTTTAAAACAAACAAATTTTTCAAAATTGTTTTAAACAAAGTGAACATTCACAATGATAAAAGGATACTTAAGAATTTCTCAGTGCTCTCCCAAGGGTGGCATGGTTTCCAACAGGGTAAGACATTTGTTCATATTCCTGGCATGGCTGTATCCTCTTTCTCCAGATTGTTGTTGGGGTTGTTCCCCAAGCAGAGCTTCTGTTGAGATTTTTCCCCAGCATGGGTGCTTTCCTTTTGGAAAATTCAGTAGTTGGTGGGTTGACACCCCGGTACTTTGTCTGTTTCCTCAGTAAAGTCGCCAGCAGGTTAGTATGACGTATTTCATCCATGCTACCTCTCCTCATCAAGGTGCTTGTTGAGGTTTATACCTCTTTTCCCTTCAGCAGAGTAGTGATTCGTTCCTCCTCAGCAGTTGTGATTCCTTTTGGAAGGTTCAGTTTTGGTGGTTGATCCCCAGCTCTCCTTCTCTGCCTCAGGTAAATCCCCAGTAGATTGGTGGTGGTAGATTGTGTCTGTGAGTGGTCTTCTCCCCTGTAGAGATTTGGTTGATTTCCTGATGCTTTTGATCCCCAGTAGAGTGGCTTGTGTGCAGAATCTACTTGTGTGATCTATTCTCCTTCAATGGGTTTATCCCCAATGGAGTGGCTGACAGAATCCCCAATAGAGTTGCTTGTGCGGCTAGATTCTA
The DNA here is from genome assembly GCF_024323335.1 of Lathyrus oleraceus. NCBI lineage: Eukaryota > Viridiplantae > Streptophyta > Magnoliopsida > Fabales > Fabaceae > Lathyrus > Lathyrus oleraceus. The sequence goes on from NC_066580.1 coordinate 310,495,394, forward strand.
CTTGTGTGTTTTGTTCTCTTCAGCAGTTCTTGCTTGTGCGGTGAGCTCTTGTTTCCCAATTGAGACTGATGATTCCCCTGCAGAAATCTCGGGATTTCTCCATTTCCCCAACAGAGTTGCTTTCGTGGCAGTTTCTGCCTGTTGTGAACTTCTGATCCCCAGTTGGGTTGATTGATGATCCATCGCTTAGAGATTTTGTGATTTCTTTGATATCTCTGATCTCTTGTTCCCCAGCAGATCTTTGCTTTTTAGCATTCAGATCTCCGGCAGATTGGCTTTCCAGTTGGTTTTCTTGGATTTTCCTCTGGAAGTGTAGTACCGGGCTTTTGATTCCTGGACCTGTTTGTGTTAGAAATGTCTGTTTTGTCATCATTCATCAAACATAAATCACGCATATTCATGCATATTCTTTCAACATTTAGATATTCATGTTGCATTTTTTGCCATATATCTCTTGTTTGTTGTCTCCTGCTAATGGTGATATAGATCTCTCCAGTAGATTTCCCCAAGTAGATGTCGGGTGTTTAATCTCTCAATATAGAGTCCGCCCCATAAGCAGAAAGTGTCTGTCAGTCCTTCTGCAGTTCCCCACTGAGATATATCCTCGTGGATGACGGTTGTTTCCGTTTCCTCCCAACATATATATTGGGATGGGTTTTCCCTATTGAGTTATATCCTCATTAGGATGAGTCTTGTTTCAGTTCGCCTTTTTGGATTGATCTTGAATTGGCATTTTTTTCAACTGTCTCTTGTGCTTCCCTGTGGAATAAATGAATAAATTGCCCAGTAACCGGCAATAGTTCATCTTATCCCCGGCGGAATCTTTTTTGGGCCTCTACCCAGTAACCGATAGTTGTAAGTCCTATCTTTTTGGGCCTTCTACCCAGTAACCGGTAGTTGTAAGTCCTATCTTTTTGGGCCTTCTACCCAGTAACCGGTAGTTATAAGTCCTATCTTTGTGGTTTTCTACCCAGTATCCGGTAGTTGTAAATCCTGTATACCTTTTTCCCTTTTGTGGAATCTGTGGTTGTGAACATTTTTTGTTCCTCAGCAAGAGTTTGTGGTTTTCTACCCTGTATTCGGTAGTTGTAAATCCTACTTTCTTGCTCTCCAGCAGTTTGCGGTTTGTTATAAACCCTATTTCGTTTCCCCGTGCGGAATTGTGATCCTTTCACTCCCCACACAGAGGTTTTGGTTTTCTACCCCGTATTCGGTAGTTGTAAACCCTAATTCTTTTTATCCTCATCAGAGTTGTGGGTCTCTACCCAGTAACCGGTAGTTGTAAGTCCTATCTCTATTCCCCTAGTAGAGGTAACCTTTGTGGTTCATCCTGGTTGATGGTGGATTTTGTGGTCTTCTACCCAGTATTCGGTAGTTGTAAATCCTATGTTGTTGTTGTCTCCCTAGCGGAGTCTGTGCTTTCTTGTGGATAATTGTCGTATGCTAGCAATTTTATCCTCAGCTGAGTCTTTGGTTTTCTACCCAGTAGTCAGTAGTGGTGAACCTCTTGTTTCCTCAGCCAGAATCTTTGGTCTTCTACCCAGTATTCGGTAGTTGTAAATCCTTTGTTCTCCCCTTTGCAGAGTTAACCTTGTTGTTCATCCTAACCGATGACGGTTACTCTTTGTGGTTATCTTCATCCAGTATTCGATGTTGATGTTCCCTCTCTTCTGGGTATTTGCTTTGAGTAAGCACTTGTATTCCCAGCAAGTCTTTTGTGGATAATTGTCGGATGCTAGCAATTTTATCCTCAGCGGGTCCTTTCACCGTTTGCAAGTGATTTGTTCCCCGGATCATTGATTTTTTATCAATGCGTCCCCAGTGAGTCCTCTTTCATTTACCCGTTTGATTGGTAATGATTGTTGCTCCCTTTGATTGGTCATCATTATATACCTAGTTTTGGTATCCCGATGCCTTTATTTTCGGTTGATTTATCCTTTATTAACCCAGTAACCGGTTGTGGATAATCTTCCATGCGAGTATACTATCCACGTTTTGACGGTAATGGATAATATATCTCATGCACTCTTCAGTCGAAACCTGTTGTGTTTCCCCAGTCGAGTAAGATTCGTGTTCCTTTTGCGGAATCGGGTATTCTTTGTTTCCCCTTGTTGAGCGTATCTCCCAGTAACCGGTGATATGTCTCCTGGATAATTGCCGGATGCTTGCAATTTATCCTCAGCGAGTTGTCTTTTGTCTACCCTGTTGTTGTTGGTGACGATTGTTTCTCTTTTGGTTGGTCACCTATTATATACCCAGTAACCGGTATCTCTGGTGTCTCTTCCTTTTTCGAGTGTATTATTCACGTTCTGACGGTAATGAATAATATATCTCATGCGCTCTTTGGTTGGAGTCCTTTGTTGATTTTCCCCAGTAGAGTAAGATTCGTATTCTTTGTAGAATCGAATATCCATCCTTTGACAAGTTTGCATTTTTGCTTTCTTCAGGATGATGAGTGTTTTGACATATATACCAATTCACGCTTCGGTCGGTCACCTATTATATACCCAGTAACCGGTATCCCTGGTGTTCCTTCCATGCGAGTATATTATCTACGCTCTGACGGTAATAGATAATATATCTCATGCGAGTATACTATCCACGTTCTGATGGTAATGGATAATATATCTCATGCACTCTTTGGTTGAAACCTGTTGTGTTTCCCCAGTCGAGTAAGTTTCGTTTTCCCGTTGCGGAGTCGAATGTCCATCATGTAAGTCGATTTGCTTTTTCAAGCCCTCTTTTCGGATGATGAGTGTCTTGGCATATATACCAATTCATGTTGTGGTCGGTCACCTATTATATACCCAGTAACCGGTATCCCTGGTGTTCCTTCCTTTATGCTCCCTATTATGACCTTGGTCCCCTGTGGAGTCAGATTTTCCTAAGTTGATGTACCTTTTTCAGGTCTTTCTCAGATGTTTTGGTTGATTGATATCTCTCACCCTTATACCGGTCCTAGATATTCATTCTTCCTGAGCTTGTTGTTCTTTCACCCAGTAACCGGTGTTCAGATCACATGTCTCTTTGAGTTTGTTACCCAGTAACCGGTAACACCTCATCTTGGTTTTTCCCCAAGAGGGTCTCTTTGTTAGACATTCCGGGTGAAGTTTCTGTTGTGTTTTTACCCTTTTGCTGTATTGGCGTTTTCCCCAATATATGCATTTTTCCCCGGCAGGGAGGTTCTGTGTGAATCTTTTTTCCCCAGTCCGAGTCCGGATTTTTATCCGAAGTATCCTTTGTGGATATCTTGAGTCAGCTTGAGTCTTTCCAATGGATGTGTCTTCCTTTGGAACTCTTTTCTCCCCAGTTTGAGTCCTTTACTCCCCAGTAAAGTCTCCCAGTCGTGTCTTGCTCACGCAGTATCAGTTCTTGTTTCCCCTGATTCAGAGTCGTGTCCTGCTCACGCTTTTTTTTGTTCTTATCCCCATGAGAGTCCTGTTAGAGTCTCTGTTCCTGGTGAGTGTATTACTCCGATGGATCGTCTTTTCTTCTTTCTGGACCAGTATCCCCCACAGAGTTTGTTTCTTTTGCATTCATACATTTGCATCATGAGGTCTCTTAGGGACCAAAATTTGTCTCATTACTGTTATTTAAGCCCATTCTACCGCGTCGAGATGAAGATTTTAACATTCACTTCTCCGGCTAGAATGACCTTAAACAGGGGCATCTGTAAGACCCCAATTTTGTCCCTAAGATCCCTCATGGCATCATATCATAACATTGCATTGCCTCAAGGATCATTAGACACCTTGCTTCCTTCCCTATGGGTGGGATTTTATTTGAGAGTGGTTCTTGATCACCAAGCATTGCTTGCATTTGTATATCATTGCTTTTCTTTTTATCACTAACCAAAAGGTACAAAAATATGTCATTAACCCTTGTTACTTGCAGCTGAAGCATTTGCAGGACAAGCAATGAAAGGCATTCATTGAGCAATAGATGGTGGTTATTCTTGAGATTTAGACCCCATGATCATTATCAAGAGTTCATATGAGCTATGATGTCATTTTGAAGCAAAATCCCAAGCGGTAGAGGCTTAAATTTCATCAGGACATTTCCAGGTCATCTGGAGACCCAGAAAGTCAATTGCAAAGTCAACTGTGGATTTGGGGGTGGGAGATGATTAGAAATACTTCATTCATGTTCAAACAAGTCTCATTTGACATCTCAAACACTCACATTGAAGAATTTGAAGTCAAGTCAAAAGCTTCCAGAAATGGAAAGTGACCTAATATTTTCAAAAATGGAAGGGTTTTAGACCAACTTCAACTCGATATTACATCATCAAAAAAGCTTCAAACGAAATTTTGTTGAACATGAAAGTTGTAGATCTTTGTCTCCCATTTCCAAAAAGTCCAAGATCATGAGAATCTGATGAATGGTTGAAGAGATATGATCAAATCATCATCAAGTGTGCATGGCCAAAATGTGCTATGTATTGATGCATACGAATTTCGCATCGATCCATGCAGGGAAAAATGTGCTATGTATTGATGCATATGAATTTCGCATCGACCCATGCAGGGAAAATGTGCTATGTATTGATGTATACGAATTTAGCATCGATCCATGCAGGGCAAAATGTGCTTTGTATTGATGCATACGAATTTCGCATCGATCCATGCAGGGCAAAATGTGCTATGTATTGATGCATACGAATTTCGCATCGATCCATGCAGGGAAAAATATGCTCTGTATTGATGCATACGAATTTCGTATCGATCCATGCAGGGCAAAATGTGCTATGTATTGATACATACGAGCTTTGTATCAATACATAACTCTGTTTTGATCATGCATTGGCTACTGTTCACGTCCATATTACTTCATGCACCACTAATTTTGAAGTTTTGTCAAAACACCTCATTTTTGCCAATTACCATTAACCAAGCTTAATTAACATTTTCAGTGTGATTAAGACTTCATATAAATACCATAATCATAACAGAATTTGGGAGGTTAATCACAATTCACATTTCTAGATCCAAAATTCTCTCTCCCTCCAAAATTTTCTTCCATTCATAATTCAAATTTTCTTCAAATAGCATTGTAATTTTACTTCAAATTCTTGTTCCCTAGCTTTGATTTAGTGCAGATCAAGTGCTGGTTTGTTGAATTCGTGCAAGATTCAAGTGGTTGAAGCTCATGAAGTTGAAAATGGAAATTCAAGATTAAGCTAGATCTACACGTGTTCAAGCTTTCTTTTCTTCATCAAACATCTATTCAAGCATTGTAGAGTGGATTTGGATACTTATAAGTTGTGGATCGTGCATTTCAAAGGTTCTTCTCTTCAAGAGGTTAATTTTTGATCCTCTTAATTCTGAAATTCATGTATATATTCTGGTAGATCTTGTTCTCCTGGTGATTCTGATGAAAAAATCATGTGAATTGGTGCATTATTGAGCAAGATATGTGTAATTCAAGATTGATGCATCAAAATGTTTTCTATCAATTCTCTCTTGTTATGTTGATTCATGCTTAGCTATTACTTGATCTTTAATCTCCATTGAAAATGCTTCATGTTGATGTAATTGTTTTGATTTTCTGGAAATTTTTCTGGAAACGTGTATGAGCTTCATGCTACTGTTCATCTTCTTCATCATGAAGAAGATGAAGTTCATATGCCTAGCGACAGATTTGTCCAGTTTGCGATGGACCTGGTTTTTTGCCATGCTGTGCTAGGGTTTGGTTGTGATTGGTCCACGCATGCGCTTACATTGCAGTTTCATTGGCTCACGTTTGTGCTGACCATGCCACTTCAGCGTTGACTTGCCAACGCATTAATGAAACGGTGCGTTTCATTATGCTGGCGCGCTCAATTTCAAATCCGTACCTGATTCGATCCTTGGCGCATCCATTTTTCCAAAATGCTTCATGTTTTTGCTTTGCCCTTCATGAATCATGCTATGTGCTTCACTTGTTTTTTTAATTTTTTATCAAATTGTAAAATCCATATCAAATTGATAATTGATCCAAAAAATACCTGGTTTTTTGCTAATTGTTCCTTGAGATGTCTAGTTTTTTATGATGATTTTTTTTGAAGTTGTGCTTGGCTGGATTTTTGTTTGTGCTATAGTCTTTGAACACATGTGCATTTGTGACCTTGCCTTACTCTTTCCTTTCTGAAATGCTTGATGTTAGTCCAATGAACTTGAAATTTTACATGCTCATTCTAGACACATTGATGGATGTTTTGGTTTTGGTTTGGTATTTTTCTCATTCACCATTTCTGTTTTATGCTTGTGTTAGCATGGTGTGACAATTTGTGTCACACATTTGGTTGTTCAACTTGCATCATTTAATTTCCATGCCAAATGATCTTGGATGCTTCTGATTTTTTGTATGATGACCATGTTAGATGTGCTGAATGTTCATGAATTTTTCCAGAATTATTTGAATCATTTCTGTTTTGATTTGAAAATTTCATTCATGATGTCCATATATGAGCTTTGAAATTGCCTTTGACTTCTTTTGATCATGAAATGCATTTGGTGATTGATTTTGATGTGAGCCTTTTTAGGACTTGTCAATATGTGATTGAAGTTGCATTGTGTTAAATTTCAGCTCCTGTTTTGAATTTTTTTCTTCACCTTTGACCCTAGGCTTTGACCTAGTGGTTTGTTACTTACATGTGAGCTTTGATTTCAGGTTCAAGCATCCAAATGCCATGGTTGATGATGCTTCATTATTTTGATGTTGATGTTTGCTTTTGATTACTAACATTGTGTGTTTTGTAGGTTGATGATAACTCATTTGAGTTTGCCTTTATGGTTTATACCTTGTACATTGGGATTGACTGTTGGTTATTGACTGTTGTCTGTTTGTCTGAGTATTGTACTGATTGGTTTAGCTGTTTACACAGGTACCTAAGTTGCTTTAAGTTCATTTGAACTTTGCTTTGCTTTGCTTGTGGTTGGCATACCACTTAGGTATAATCCCTAATCTTCATGTAGTCTGGAAGACCTACTGTTATTGGTAGGCACCTGTCTGAAGCCCTCCTTAAGAGGCCATGTTTTTGTTTGTTTTATTTTGTGCCAAGCAGGTAAAGTCCTCTTAAGAGGCAATTGGCAGATAAAAGGGATGTGTAATCCATCCCCTGCTACTCAGTTGTGTCATTCACTTTGCTCACACCATGTGTTGATGCATTGTGAATAAGAACCCAAGATCTTATAGAGTCAATCATATGTGGAGAAGAGTTCCCTCATTCTGAACTCCCGCACTTTCTATTGATTAAAGCTCTCCCAGGCCAGGGATAAGAGCTATTAGGCATAACCCTCATCTCCATTTCATCTGCTTCACCCTAACTCTCAATGTTAGGGTTAAGAGCTCAAAATGCCCCATTCCAGTTGACTGTAAAGCCTAACCTTGCTTGAGCCTAATTGATTGTGTATAGTGTGTGCTAATTGATTTCTTGTTTGCTGGTTTTCCCATATGTGCATAATTGTTTGAGTGTGCCTTTGTGCATTATTTTCATCTTTGAGCATTAATTGTATATCATTTCATGATCATTGTTCATATCTTTGTGACACTTTGTTTGTCCATTGAGGAGTCAATTGTAAGTCCATTTATTGGCAGTTGTTTCCTATGATCTGGGAGGAGTTGGGACTAAGACCATTGATTGGCATCCCATTTCCTTGGAGACGAGTGTAAGACCATTTATTGGCAACTTGTTTCCTCTTGCTTCTTGCATTTGTTTTCTTTGTTTTGTGAGACTAGTATAAGTCCATTGATTGGCATCTGGTATCCATGTTTCTCTTTGTTTTAGGAGACTAGTATAAGTCCATAGATTGGCATCTGGTATCCATGTTTTGCTTTGTGAGATTGGAATAAGTCCATTGATTGGCATCCGGTATCCATTTATGTTGTTTACCTATTATTTGCTTGTTGCCTTTTCCAAAGGAATCACTTGGATCATCTATATATGATCTCAAGAGGTGAATATCTAAGAAGTTTTGCATCCCTTAACCTTCACCCTTTTTGTTCTAAACCTCCATTTGCATGTTAACTCAAACCAAAAAAATATTATGCAAACATTGTCACTTCTTTTCAAACTAGAAACCTAGGCTTTAGGCCTTTGATTTTCAAACTTCACTTTCACAATACTTCTTTTGAATTGAATTCTAATCACACTTTGACCATCTTTTGTGAATAAATTCTAATTGATTAATTCCACTCATTCAATTGTTTTGTGGCTCAAGTCCACTTTCTTGATAAGTTTTCATACATTAGCCATAAGTTTGATTTATCCTAGTTGGTTGATGTTAATCTCACCTTTTGTCCTTAGTGATTGAATTGTAAGACTTCCTTGCTTATTATAGGGTTAACCCCTCACTAGCAAGTTGAAGCTTTTCTCACATGGTGGACTTGTGGTTGTATAGGTTGAGTTTTCTCCCGTGGATAACGAAAGACCTTAGGGCTTTTATTTTAAAATCAATCACATATTTTTGGAAATCTTTTAGCCGAACTACGGCGTTTTGATCCTTACCTTCCATGGAAAGGTACGTAGGCAATGGTTATCCATCCAAACACAAAAATAATAAAAATTGTATATTCTTCTCTCATCCTCCCAATCAATGTTTGCACAATAAATATTTTCATAAACAATATCTTTTGCAACAAGTTGTGAAAAGGGCTCCCTAGGAGTACCTAGGACGTTTTAGGTGCCTAACACCTTCCCATTGCGTAATTAACCCCTTACCCAGATCTCTGATCTTTTCATTAGTTTTCTATGTGTAAAACTTCTTAGGCTTTTGTTCGCTTTTTAGCCATTCCTTTGGATAAATAAAAGTGCAGTGGCGACTCGATTCTTTGTATGCTTTGCTTTTGATTTAATCAATAAATCATAAAGTGACGAATACACCGCTACAGAAAAGTGGCGACTCCACTGGGGACTCTCCTTGGTGGTTTTGCCTACTTTTCACCCTTGTTGTATGATATTGTTTATTTGTTATATGACATATTTTTGTACAAATTTGGGATTACTGTATTGCTTGTAATGATTGATTTGCTTGATATATCAATTGCTTGGTTGTTTGGTGATCTCTGTGAGATGAGTTATGTACCCGAACTCGAGTGCACCTTATGATAGGAGAATGGCATAGTCTCGTCGACTTGTGTGGAGTTATTCCTTAGCAAGTTGACTTGCGAGTCCATTCACTTGGTGGAGGTCATATTGGATTAATGATGTCACACAAGTTATTTGTGGTTAGGCATTATTCTTCCAATCATGTGCCTTGGAAGCCAAGGACCTTAGTTTGCCAAGCCCATCTTGGCCTATTTTTAGGACGTAGTGCGGAGGTCGTTCAGATGTAAGATCTGATGCGATTGTCACGCGATACTACACTCATAAGAGTCTCTCTTGAGAATATTTTTGGAATACGAGTATTCGTTCCTCCGATAATATTCGAAAGATGGGATGATGACTATGGGAACCTCTGGTAGAACATCTTCGGCAGGTTTAAACCATAGTACACTCCCTTTGGGTGGTTCTTAACCGAGACTCCATGCTCGTTGTCATACCCCAAAATTTGCCCGTTAATCTTTCAAGACATTCTTCAAGGCATTCCAACTCATTGTTCAAGGCATTGACCTTAAAGGAACCAAGACCCAGCTCACAGATGGCCAAATCCAGAAAATGGCCCAAACTGGCATGCTCGCTAGGCGAGCAAATCCTTCGCCTAGCGAACCCTTCGCTACAATACTCGCCTAGCGAAGCTTGCGAATACCAGAAAATTCTGGGCTTCATTCTGAGCCCATTAGGTCACAAAAACTACTATAAATACCAAGGACTTAATTCAGAAAAGGGGGACGAAAACGGAAGGAAAACGAAAATAGAGAAAGGAGAACCCTAGCAAGCAAACCCTAACGCTCACAGACGGCAAACCCTGAAGGAACTCAGCGGCATCAAGGTTACCTCTGCCCAATTCAATCCGATTTGCCAATCCAAGGTCGCAATTCAATTCACAAACAGGTTTGCATTGCTATTACCGCCTTATGTTCTTAATTTGCATATGGCATTATGATTAATTTTATGAAAATATTTTAAGTTTGGCATGTGAATTTTTAGTATATATCTGAATACCTTAAATGATTAACCATGTAATTGCTGTAATGAAAGCCATAAGGCATAAGATTGGCTGAAATTGTACTGTTATCAAAACCGGAATCCGCAGCCGCTCGCTAGCACATCGCTAAGCGAGCATGCAGCGAGTATTCGTTAAGCCTTCGCTAGGCGAAGCAGGAGCGAACGCGACAGTAGCTGACTTCTCTGTTCTGATTTTTTTGCTCATCTGACATATTTTATCATAGCCATGCATTGTTTATCTGATCCTATTACTGTTGTGATTTCTTTTGTGGTGTAATTCTCGATTGCACCCTGATTTGGTATTCTGACATGTTTGCTGAGTTTTGTAAAGGTTCCCATATCCCCGGAAAAGATAGCTTGGTAGGTATTCCACCTTATTTGTGGGATACCCTTGTGGAGATTCACCCTAAATCACTTCACTGATTTTAATGTATTAATTTTAATGTGGAGACTCACCCTAAATTACCTAGCTGATTTTAATGTATTGATTTCATTGTGGAGATTCATCCTAATTACCTAATCGATTGTAAAATATGGCCTTTGAATATGTGATCTTGGACCTCTCTTTGTTGCCCTACGGTATTACGGTATAACGGTCATGTCCCGCGAATGTGGGGATACACTTGGCAAAGATCCTTCGGTTAAATCATCACGTCCCTATAACATAAATCATCGTCCCTCGGATGTTGCCTGCGAATATATGATTTTGTCCCTCGATGACCCTTCGTTGTAGCCTACGGTTAAATGATGATTGTCCCTTCGAATGCTAAGGTGTCCTTGCAAATGTTGCCTTCAATGACCAATCGATGACCCTACGATGTCCCTTTTACATCCAAAGGATAAAACTACTTACTTCTCAATAGTAAGGATAGTTTTACCCTCATAAGGATAGGAAATGCCCATAAAGGCCTTGGGTAGGTATGACCCTTAATTGCTAACTCACAACCTAAAACATTTTTCACACCCCACACCTTTCAAAACATCTTTTAGAAAATCACCACTTGGTATACATTCATACTAGAATCATTACCGAGTTATATTTTTCTAAACAACTTTCAAAACTAAACGAGATAACCACTTTGTATACATTCATACAAGAATCATTACAAAGTTAAATTCTCTTTTCAAAACTTTTTTTAAGCAATTCACAACCACTTTTTCCAGACAAACATAAGTGATCAAGCAATTAAGAGCCCATGGACAACCATGGATACAAAGGGTGCTAATACCTTCCCTTTGTATAATGTACCTCCCGAACCCAAAATCTAATTAAGGTCTTTCCTGTTCTTTTCCACCTTTCCTTATTGGATAAAAGAAAAGTCGGTGGCGACTCTTGCTATCCGCGACATTTGCTTTACAAAGCAAAATCACGTCAAAGTCAGTTCACGGTATGACAGAACTGGCGACTCTGCTGGGGACTTAAGGCTTAAAAAGAGAGGTTACCTTAAAAACAAGATCACTTATTCAAATTGTCTTATTTACTTTTAAGGGATTGCTTGGGTATTCTATGCTTGAGTGAAAGATCCTACACCCGGATCTAGTGTACCTTAGGTAAGTAGCAAAAGATCATCGCGACTATCCGGCGTATACTGGAATGGTCAAAATGATGGCTACGGTTAATGTGACACTTTGGATGTCCTGATGTTCCTCATGTTTACTTGAGGAAAAATTTGGCTTCCGCGTGGTGTCATCAAAGCATTAACCAGACCCTTAGAACCCTAATTGACTCATCCTAGCCATTAGAAAGTAGTGAGATAACTGGCTTCGGTTCCGACTGGGGTTGGTTGAGACTCGATACTACACTCTTTGAGATTGGACTTTAGGGAAGCTTCGGTCAACCACTTGGTGTTGCACTGAAGTGGACTTAAAGGAAGGTCAATGATTTGAGATCCTTCTAGAACCCGGTTATTATTCTAGGACAGGTTGAATCAACCAAACTTCAGTGGGGAGGGTATTTACCTATGGAACTCATGCAGGCCTTAAAACCTAAGAATGATTGTTGGGTGACTTGTTTATGCTTGTTACTTGCATAACATCATAACATCATAACATCATAACATTGTACTAACCATTTTAAGGACTTAGGGATTTAGCTTTGCTCTGTTAAACAGGTTATGGCTTCCAGAAAGACCATTCGGGTCAATTTTGTAGCAATCTCTCCTCAACTAAAGGATCTAGTGTCAGAGCTTCCTGATCAGGCTCAGTTCATCAAGAAACATGGTTCCCTCCTCAAGTTGGTTACCACTGGTTTCAAAGAAGATATGATGAGAGTTCTATTCCAGTTCTTCGATCCTAAACATCATTGCTTCACCTTCCCGAATTATCAGTTGGTGCCCACGTTAGAAGAATTCTCCAGGCTGCTTGGGATACCTATCCTTGATCGAACACCTTTCAGTGGTTTGGAAAAGATTCCGAAGCCTGAAGAAGTTGCCGCGGCTTTACACATGACAAAGTCCGATATTGAAACCAATTGGGTAACGAGAAGTGGAGTTAAGGGTTTACTTGCCAAGTTTCTGATAAATAAGGCCTGAGAATTCTTAAAGGTTATGAATGTCCATGCTTTCGAAGACGTTCTAGCATTACTAATCTATGGTTTGGTGTTATTTCCTAATCCAGACCAATTCGTAGATATGAATGCTATTAAGATATTTCTCACTCATAACCCTGTGCCTACCTTGCTTGGAGACATTTTGCATTCCCTTCACACCCGTACTATGAAAAGGCAAGGGACTCTCATGTGCTGCATACCTTTATTGTCTAGGTGGTTTATTTCGCACCTTCCTCAATCAGTCTTGAAGAATGAGCAAAATCTGAAATGGTCTCAAAGGATAATGTCGCTCTCCCACTCAGACATCCGTTGGTGTCCTCATCTCAAAGAAAATGTTATCATCATTGACCGTTGTGGAGAATTCTCTAACGTACCACTCCTGGGGATAAGAGGAGGTAGTACTTATAACCCAGCTCTAGCCCTACATCAGTTTGGTTATGCTCGAAGAGATGGTCCACATGAAGTAATCCTTCAAGGCACTGTGTTTGACTATGACACCGATTCCCAAGGTCTCCGTCAGAGATTTATACGAGCCTGGGGCATGGTGAAAAGAAGCACTTTAGGACAGAAAAACTTTATTCCTATGGAACCTTATCTCAGATGGGTGCGCGCCAGAGCGCGTGAACTTGTCATGCCATACCTTGCAGTCGGACCGCTGATTGTTGAACCAGAGGTTGAAGGAGGTACTCCTCAGATCATTCCTTATCCAGATATGCCTACTGAGGTGGAAGAATTAACGAGATCCTGGATCCAGTTGAGAGAGGAAAGGGATACTTTTGAGACTCAGTTCGTTGCAGAAAGGAAGAAAGTATTAGAGCTCACCAGCCAGCTTAATGAGGAACGAAGACTCAATACATATCTTCGTCCGAAAAGAAGCCGTCCCTGGGAGATTTGAGCTTTCATTGTATTTTTATTATTTCCTTCTGTAATGAACATTGATTAAAAAAAAATTTATTAATAAAAGTTTCCCTCTTTTTGGTGGTTTACGCAAAGTTAAATTCCCAAAGTCCTTGAAAACATTTCATACATTGCATAGCATGACATAACATTGCATAACAGGTATTCTAAAGGATCTATGTTCTCACGGTCTTCCTATTGCAAACAGAAAAATGGCTCTCGAACAAACTGTCAAAGATCTCCAGGCTCATAATGCTCAATTCCAGGAGATGATGCTGAGCTTATCCAAGGGGCAGGAGGAACTGAAGGCTCTCTTGCTCGAGAAGAAAAAAGACCAGAAACCTATGAGTTACATTAACCCGGGAAGAAGGCGTAAAGGACAGGCTGCGGGAATCAAGATTAGACTTCCGAAAGATCAAGAAGAGGAAACGGAAAATGACTCGGAAGATGAGAATGCTGATCCCCTCAACCAGGAGGACGACGATGAAGATTATGAAGATGAACAGTACTCTCCAAAAGAGGATAAGTATAAGTTGTTGGAAGAACGCATGCTAGCTATGGAGGGTCAGAAGGCGCCCGGTCTGGATTTCGAAAGCTTGGGACTGGTCTCTGATGTGGTCATTCCTCGCAAATTCAAGATCCCCACTTTCACTAAGTATGATGGTGCGTCTTTTCCTCAGATGCATTTGAGAGCTTATGTGAGAAAGATTCAGCCGTATACCACTGATAGGAAACTATGGATCCATTTCTTCCAGGAGAGCCTGTCTGGGACACAGTTGGAGTGGTATTATCAGCTCGAGAGCTCTAACATCCGCACCTGGACTGATTTAGCGACAGCTTTCTACAAGCACTACCAATACAATTCTGAATTGGCGCCTACTCGGCTACAGTTGCAGAATATGACTATGGGATCTAAAGAAAGCTTCAAAGAATATGCTCAAAAATGGAGAGATTTGGATGGCAGAGTCAAACCCCCTATGACCGATCGAGAATTAGTGGACATGTTCATGAGTACACTGACTGGTCCATTCTACAGCCATCTACTGGGAAGTTCTTCATCGGGTTTCACCGACCTTATATTGACGGGTGAACGTGTTGAAAGTGGTATTCGAAGCGGAAAGATACAGGCAGCTACCTCCGCAGGCACCAGAAAAACCCATCAGGGAAAGAATGAATCAAATGCTGTGTACGGTGAAAGGAGTCATAACAAGAAAAATCGTGACCATGCCGTTGGAGCAGTTACAATTGCAGCACCGCCATCTCAAAACTTCCAGCACAGGCAAGACAGGCCAAGAAGGCAGTTTACCAAGATCAATATGACTTTAGCGCAAGCACTGCAGGATATGCTAAAGGCGAATTTAATTACCCTCAGAGGCCCTCCGGCGAATGTCAACACTACTTCTCCTCGTTATAATCCCAATGCCAGGTGTGCATATCACTCCGATAGCCCCGGGCATGATACAAACGATTGTTGGTTGTTGAAGAATAAAATTCAGGATATGATCGACGCGGGAGAAATTGAATTTGATCCCCCGGAGACTCCTAATGTCATCACTGCTCCTATTCCTAACCATGACAAGACTGTTAATTCTGTGGATGACAATTCTCACATTGCTAATGTGGCGGACTTAACATCTCCTCTCCTGATCATCAAGAAGAATTTATTGCAAGCTGGTTTATTTCCAGGTTGTACTGAAAGTTGCGACCTTTGTGTACTTCGACCCGATGATTGCCTGAAGTTGAGAGGTGGTATTCAACGACTGATGGACGATCGTACAATTCTCTTTGAAAAGATTCCTAAGGTGGAAAACCCTGTGGAAGAAATATCTGTGATTGCTAGGTCCAAAGTTCCAGTGAAGATTACCGCTACTAGAGTACCTGTGAAGATTACTGCTGAGCCCAAGGTAGCTCCCCTAATCATTACTGCGCCTGGCCCAGTACCGTATTCCTCAAGCAAAGCCATTCCGTGGAATTATGGAGGTGATGTTTACATTCATGGCGTAAAGCAAGTTGGTGATTCTGCTAATCCTAATGACATTGTTGGGACTAGTAAAGTTACTCGAAGTGGAAGGATCTTCTCTCCAGAAATCTCACCTCCCGCCCCTGAAACGCGAGGCAAGGAACCAGTTAACCCTTCTCAGTCAGGGACACCCGTCGAAGTTACTACGGAAGATGTTGCCAAACAAGAAATGGAAGAAATGCTGAAAATCATCCGTAAGAGTGATTTCGATGTGGTAGAACAGCTGGGGCATACCCCATCTAACATCTCGATGTTATCCTTGTTGTTATCTTCTGAATCTCATGCCAAGGTATTGATAAAATTCTTGAAGACTGCTCATGTACCTCAGGAGACCTCCGTCGATCAGTTCGAAAACTATGTTGCTCACCTGGCTGTTGACAATGGCCTAGGCTTTTCTGATGCTGACCTGACACCAGCAGGAAAGAATCACAATAAAGCTCTGCATATCTCCATTGAGTGTAAGGGGATCACTCTGTCTCATGTGTTGATCGATAATGGCTCTTCTTTAAATGTGCTACCGAAAGCCGTGCTCGATAAACTTGACTGTAAAAGCATTGAACTGAAGCCTAGTGACATTGTGGTGCGTGCTTACGATGGTGCGAAGAGTGTTGTCCATGGTGAAGTGGTTCTCCCTATCAAGATAGGACCTCAAGTCTTCAACACTATCTTTCACGTAATGAACATCCGTCCTGCCTATTCCTGCTTGCTGGGACGCCCTTGGATTCATAGGGCAAGTGCTGTAGCTTCATCTCTCCATCAAAAGCTGAGGTATCCAATAGAGGGTAAGATGGTCACTGTGTGTGGAGAAGAAGAATATATTGTCACTAGTGTGCAGGCCTTCAGATACGTCGAGATGGATGGTGAATTCTTTGAGACTCCTTCTCAGTCATTTGAAGTAGTTCCTCCGACCAGCCCTATCCTTAAGCCAACTCCCCTGGTGCCCAAGGTTATTCGTGCTCCTCCTGCCATGATTTCTCTGAAAGATGCTCAAGCCGTGGTTGAAAACGGTGGTCGTACTGGTTGGGGTCAACTGATCAACGTACCATACAAGTCTGGTCTGGGATTTAACTCTGAAAGGGTGGTCAAAGATCAGATTAATGCTGTAGTAGATGCTGATAGCGATTGCGACCTGGATAGCTGGATTTTCCCAACAATTGGTGACGGACTCAATAATTGGAAGGCTGAAGACACTATCCCGATTTCCTTTAGTCAGGAGTAATTGTTATTGTCTGTTTTATTGTTGCAAAGTTTTTTTAGTTTTACAATTGAACTTCTTAAAGCATTGTGTCTATGCCCGAGGCACAATAGCTAATTTGTTAAGGGTTTTGTCATTTTCATAAGCATATTCACATTCAATAAATCAATGGACCTTTTGCATTCAAATATTGCGCTCTTTATCTTTCCTGTCATCTTCCGAAAAGCTATGTTTTCTTACACACACTCACGTAACGAATTGCAGATCCATACCCACTCTGGATCCTGTTGATAATAGTTCTGCTACTGTTCATTATGACTTTGAAAATCCGATCTACCAAGCTGAGGATGGAAGTGAGGAAGATTGTGAAGTACCCGGAGAACTTGCCAGACTGGTACTGCAAGAAGAGAAGACTATACAGCCGCATGAAGAGTCAATCTAAATGGTAAACCTGGGTACTGAATTGGACAAGAAAGAAGTCAAAATAGGAGCAGGCTTGGAAAACAGTATCAAAGAAAGATTGATTCAGATGTTACATGACTATGTAGGGTTTTTTGCTTGGTCTTATGAAGACATGCCAGGACTGGATACTGATATAGTAGTGCATCGTTTGCCGATGAAGGAAGATTGTCGTCCTGTTAAGCAAAAGGTTCGTCGCATGCGTCCTGAAATGTCCGAGAAAATCAAAGCCGAAGTTATGAAACAATTTAACGCCGGTTTCCTAGCCGTTACTTCTTATCCTCAATGGGTTGCTAATGTGGTACCGGTACCGAAGAAGGATGGTAAGGTGCGAATGTGCGTCGATTACAGAGATTTGAATAAAGCGAGTCCCAAAGATGACTTTCCACTTCCGCACATTGATGTTCTGGTAGATAATACCGCTCAACACAAAGTATTCTCCTTCATGGATGGGTTCTCGGGTTATAACCAGATTAAGATGGAACCTGAAGACATGGAGAAAACTACGTTTGTGACGCAATGGGGCACTTTCTGTTACAAAGTAATGCCATTCGGTTTAAAGAACGCCGGGGCAACATACCAGCGTGCTATGGTGGTTTTGTTCCATGATATGATTCATCATGAAATAGAAGTATATGTGGATGACATGATAGCCAGATCTCATACTGAAGAAGAACATCTCGATCATTTGTACAAATTGTTTGAGAGGTTGAAGAAATACAAGCTGAGATTGAACCCGAACAAATGCACCTTTGGAGTAAGATCCGGTAAACTCTTGGGATTTATTGTCAGTGGTAAAGGAATTGAGGTTGACCCGGTTAAGGTGAGAGCTATCCAAGAAATGCCAGTGCCCCGTACAGATAAGGAAGTCAGAGGTTTCTTGGGACGTTTGAATTACATCGCCTGGTTTATCTCCCATTTAACTGCTACTTGCAAACCCATCTTCAAACTACTGAGGAAGAATCAAGAGATGATATGGAATGATGAATGTCAAGAAGCTTTTGACAAAATCAAGAAGTATCTCCAGGAACCTCCGATCCTGATACCACCAGTTGAAGGAAGACCTCTAATCATGTATTTGACCGTGTTAGAAAATTCAATAGGGTGTGTGTTGGGGCAACATGACGAGTCTGGTCGAAAAGAGCATGCAATATACTACCTTAGCAAAAGGTACCGACTGTGAAACAAGATACTCACAGCTCGAGAAAGCTTGCTATGCTTTGGCCTGGGCTGCTCGCCGACTAAGACAGTATATGTTGAATCATACCACTTTATTGATTTCTAAGATGGATCTTATCAAATATACATTTGGAAAACCTGCTCTCTCCAATTTGAACAACAAAATGATTACTGAACTCTGCACGCAGTTCAAAATAAAACACCATAACTCTTCTCCATACCGGCCAAAGATGAACGGCGTCGTGGAGGCTGCTAATAAGAATATCAAGAAGATCATACAAAAGATGACAATAACGTACAAAGACTGGCATGAGATGTTACCATTTGCTCTTCATGGTTATCGCACTTCAGTACGCACTTCGACAGGGGCAACTCCTTTCTCTTTAGTCTACGGAATGGAAGCCGTCCTACCGGTAGAGGTTCAGATTCCCTCTCTAAGAATCATGAAAGAGACAGGTTTAGACGAGGATGAATGGATTCAGACTCGACTCGATCAGATAAATTTGATTGATGAAAAGAGACTCGCGGCTGTTTGTCATGGGCAGATATATCAGAAGCGCATGACCCAGGCATTCAACAAAAAGGTCAAGAGACGGGTATATCAAATCGGCGACTTAGTTATCAAGCGTATCACTCTACCACAAGGTGATCCCAAGGGCAAATGGACTCCCACATACGAAGGGCCATTTGTAGTTAAGAAGGTATTCTCTGGTGGAGCCATGATACTTGCTACGATGGATGGCGAAGACTTCCCACATCCCGTGAACGCAGACATAGTCAAAAAATACTACGCATAAAAGAGACCCGCTAGGTCGACGTACCTAGGCAAAAGTAAGGACATCCCGGCGAACCAAAAGGGTTCGGGCAAAAATTAGGGATAAACATATAAAAATGTACACCCGACAAGTCGAAAACCTGAAAAGGCGGCTTGGGCAAAAAAGGGTATCCTGGTGGACTGAAAACCTGAAAAGGAGGTCCAGGCAAAAATTAGGGATTAAAAGCATACGACTATGTCCCGTTCTCAGACAGCTTTATCCAAGTTCAAGGGACTGAACAAGCCAATCAATTCTATCCGACAGCAGGAGATGAGACGCTTGAAGACATAATGACAGTAGTAGAATTAAAACCAATAGGACTTTTCCTTCATAGCTTTTTCTTTATGTTCTCGACAATTTCCTCTTACTAGGATTTCTGTCTCTTTGTACACAAATTGCCTGTTTATAGGCCCTCTTTCAAAATCAATATAATTTTATTTCCAAAAAGATGCTTTCATTTTACTTTTTCTGTTTTGTTTGCATAAACGTCCATTGATTTAATTTGAATTGATATATGCATTTAAATATGATCGATGTTTATCAAAAATACATGCATAAAACGGAAATAGCAATTACAAAAGACTTCAAGATCGAGGAGAAGGTCTAACCATGCGTTCCAATGAGTCCGGTTGCTACTTCCATTCCCCAACAAAAACAGCTATTTCCCAGAAGAGGTTGGCATCACCAGACAGACTGGTCATCTCTTCCGTCCCCCAGCCAGGCTCTATTGAGTGTTTCCACCATCAGACAGAAATCAAGTATCCCCAGCTAAGAAAGGGTCATCAATACAAGTATCTCCAACCAGAAGATGTGGATTTATTTTCCCCAGGGAGTCACTAGGAAACTTTTCAGACGCATAATTCATTCATTACATCATTTCACAGCATACGCATGCATACATTGTTCACATTTATAAAATCTCTCATGCATCATGACATGGCATGAAGCTAACTTTATTTTTCAGGTTAATTATCCTCCTGATACAGTCAAAACAAAGGTCCATTCAGACGGACATCTTTATCAATTACACTCAAGATTCAACTACATCTCTCAGATACAATCCATATGGACATTCATTCTACAAACACTCGGATATCCTCCTAATGGTGGCATCTCTAAGCCCACCCCAGACATTTATTACAAATACAACATATACAGATATTATCAGATACAGCCTAACGTATGGTTCATTCTGATTCAGCTCAACATATGACTCCCGCAACTCAGATGCGATCTAACGTACGATCCATTCTGATCCTCAAATCCTCAGATACTGCCTAGCGTACGGTACATTTCGGGGTGTAGTCTAGCGTACGACTACTTTCTTCTTCAGATACAGCCTAACGTACGACTCATTCTGCAACTCCAATACGGTCTAACGTACGGCCCATTTGGATCTTCAACTCAGATACGATCTAACGTACGATCCATTCTGACCCCTTTTCAGATACAACCTAACGTACGGCTCATTCTGCAACTCCAATACGGTCTAACGTACGGCCCATTTGGATCTTCAACTCAGATACGATCTAACGTACGATCCATTCTGACCCCTTTTCAGATACAGCCTAACGTACGGCTCATTCTGCAACTCCAATACGGTCTAGCGTACGGCCTATTTGGACCTTCAAATCCTCAGATACTGCCTAGCGTACGGTACATTCCGGGGTGTAGTCTAGCATACGACTACTTTCTTCGTCAGATACAGCCTAACGTACGTCTCACTCTGCAACTCCAATACGGTCTAACGTACGACCCATTTGGACCTTCAAATCCTCAGATACGATCTAGCGTACGATCCATTCTGATCTTTCATCCCCAGCGAAGTCACCCGCCTAGTGGATAACTCATTCTGCTACTCAGATACGATCTAGCATATGGTCCATTCTGATCCTTTATCCCCAGCAGTGTATGATCCATTCTGATCTTTCATCATCAAACTTCCTGGATGGCATCTTTAAGCCCATTGTAGCACCTCAAATTTGCACCTACCCTTTGTACATACATTCTCATATTAGGTCATAACATTAACATAGTCCACTGCATAACATTGCATTGTCCCTTTTGCCCAAGTGCAAGCCATTCAGAAGAATTAGGTCAAACTGGTCAGGAGATCAGTCAATCAAGCAAGTCAGTGCATTTTCCTTTGAGGCAAGGCCCTAGGGTTGGTCCAACATGTTCACATGACCTAGGGGTCCTTTTGAAGTGTTTTGGTCAAAGATTGGGTGCCCAGAAGTCATCAGTCATGGCTCAGTTCACCAGAAACCCTAAAAAGTCAACCATGGTCAACTGTGGTCAACTGTGCCTGATTTTATGGATTTCAAGGTGGGAAATGGTTTGAAGGGGTTCATTCATGTCCATATAACATGTCAAACATCATCATGGAAGAATTTGAAGTCAAACAAGAAATTTCCAAAAATAGAAAGTTGACCTGTAATTGGAATTTGCCAAAAATGGAAAGTCTTGATCCTCAAAATTACATCATGATACAAGCTTCAAATGAATTTTTTCCCAACATGAAAGTTGAATATCTTGTTCTCCCATTTTCAAAAAGTCCAAGAACACTCAATTCCCATGAATGGTTGGCAAGTTATGATCAAATCATTCTCAAAAATTTTTGAACTTCAAAGTGGCATATCTTCCAAACCATTTGGCCAAATTGGGTGGAGTGCATCCTCATCAAGGTTTGTCTTTCCCCAGCAGGGTGGAAGTTGACGTGATTATAAGATCCTCAGCACAGTTCCTGGAGTTCCCCGGTGTTTGTCTCTGGAGGAGACGTGTGTTTATGCATTCATCATTTAGATAAGCATAGCATATTGCATCATTAGTGCATAGCATTTCCATGATCATGGGGCATTGTGTAAAACAAAAAAAAAACTCATGCATCAACATTGCAAACATGTCCATTAGCCCTAGGCCGTGGTGACCAGCCGAGATTGGGTTGTTGGAAAGAGTTTAGCATCGCGCCATTGGATCGGCTTCAGAATTGGGTTCATCAGCATGGTTGAAAAGTTGGTGTTTTCCCGACAAGTGACTCCTTAGTTGAGTGGGTATCCCCAGCAGTGTTACTCCCCGAAGTTGGCATCATTTTGCAAGCTTGGTTCAATTCCCCTAGCATATGTGGGCGTGTCTGATCTCTCCATATAGAGTCGACCCCTTAAGTAGAAAATGTCCACCATTCCTTCTGCGCTCCCCACCGAGATACATCCTCGTGGATGACGGTTGCTTCCGTTCCCTCCCTAATGGGATGGGTTTTCCCTATTGAGTTCTTTCCTCATTAGGATGAGTCTTGATTCAGTTTGCCTTTTTGGATCGATCCTAAATTGGCTTCTTGTTCGCTGTCTCTTGTGCTTCTCTGGGGCATAAATGAATGGTTGCTCACTAACCGGCACTCATTCATCTCATCCTCAGCGGAATTTTTGGCTTCTACCAACGAACCGGTAGTTGTAAGTCCTATCTTTGTGGTTTTCTACCTACTAACTGGTAGTTGTAAAATCCCACTTTCATCCCCTAGCAGAGTTAACCCTTTGTGCTCATCCTGGTCGATGGCTGGTTACTTTTCTGTGGTTTTCTGCCTACAAACCGGTAGATGTAATCCCCTCTTTGTGGTATTGATAG
Organism: Lathyrus oleraceus; assembly: GCF_024323335.1. Classification (NCBI taxonomy): domain Eukaryota; kingdom Viridiplantae; phylum Streptophyta; class Magnoliopsida; order Fabales; family Fabaceae; genus Lathyrus; species Lathyrus oleraceus. The sequence continues at coordinate 310,518,212 of NC_066580.1, forward strand.
TCTTGTCCCCTTTGGATACTTGCCTTGATCAAGCAGTATTCTCCCCATTGGGTCTTCCCCTTCTTCTTGGATACTTGCTCCGAGTAAGCAACTTTATCCTCTTTTGATTGGTCATCTTTTGCATACCTAGTCTGGTACCCCGTTGCCTTTCTTTTCGGTCGTTTATCCATTTAACAACCTACAACCCGGTTATGGATAATCTTCCATGCGAGTGTAGTATCTACGTTTTGACGGCTATAGATAATATATCTCATGCACTCTTTGGTCAATCTTTCGGTTGTTATCCCCAGCATGCGTCTTTGGCATGCGTGCCGGCTCATTTATCACTGTCTTGTTATCTTCGCCGATGCTGATAGACATGAAGAATTTTCCGGTGTTCAGACCGAGGCGGTATTCAGACCGAAGTGGCGTTCAGGCCAATTTCCGATTTTCAGATCGAAGAAGTTTCCGACGATCAGGTCGATGTACTTATGGCATTCAGGCCAATTTTCCGGTGTTCAGACCGAGGCGGTATTCAGACCGAAGTGGCGTTCAGGCCAATTTCCGATTTTCAGATCGAAGAAGTTTCCGACGATTAGGTTGATGTACATATGGCATTCAGGCCAATTTTCCGGTGTTCAGACCGAAGCGGTATTCAGACCGAAGTGGTGTTCAGGCCAATTTCCGATTTTCAGATCGAAGAAGTTTCCGACGATCAGGTTGATGTACTTATGGCATTCAGGCCAATTTTCCGGTGTTCAGACCGAGGCGGTATTCAGACCGAAGTGGCGTTCAGGCCAATTTCCGATTTTCAGATCGAAGAAGTTTCCGACGATCAGGTCGATGTACTTATGGCATTCAGGCCAATTTTCCGGTGTTCAGACCGAGGCGGTATTCAGACCGAAGTGGTGTTCAGGCCAATTTCCGATTTTCAGATCGAAGAAGTTTCCGACGATCAGGTCGATGTACTTATGGCACTCAGGCCAATTTTCCGATTTTCAGATCGAAGAAGTTTCCGACGATCAGGTCGATGTACTAATGGCATCAGGCCAATTTTCCGGTATTCAGACCGAAGAAGTTTCCGACGTTCAGGTCGATGTACTTATGGCATTCAGGCCAATTTCCCGGTATTCAGACCGAAGAAGTTTCCGACGTTCAGGTCGATGTACTTATGGCGTTCAGGCCAATTTTTCGGTGTTCAGACCGAAGAAGTTTCCGACGATCAGGTCGATGTACTTATGGCATTCAGGCCAATTTCCCGGTATTCAGACCGAAGAAGTTTCCGACGTTCAGGTCGATGTACTTATGGCGTTCAGGCCAATTTTCCGGTATTCAGACCGAAGAAGTTTCCGACGATCAGGTCGATGTACTTATGGCATTCAGGCCAATTTTCCGGTATCCAGACCGAAGTGGCATTCAGGCCAGTTCCCGGTATCCAGACCGAAGTGGCATTCAGGCCAGTTTTTTCCGGTATCCAGACCGAAGTGGCATTCAGGCCAGTTCCCGGTATCCAGACCGAAGTGGCATTCAGGCCAGTATTTTCTGGTATTCAGACCGAAGTGGCGTTCAGGCCAATTTCCGATATTCAGATCGAAGAAGTTTCCGACGATCAGGTCGATGTACTTATGGCATTCAGGCCAATTTTTTGGTATTCAGACCAAAGTGGCGTTCAGGCCAATTTCCGATTTTCAGATCGAAGAAGTTTCCGACGATCAGGTCGATGTACTTATGGCATTTTGGCCAATTTTCCGGTATTCAGACCGAAGTGGCGTTCAGGCCAATTTTCGATTTTCAGATCGAAGAAGTTTCCGACGATCAGGTCGATGTACTTATGGCATTCAGGCCAATTTTCCGGTGTTCAGACTGAGGCGGTATCCAGATCAAATGTGGCGTCCAGGCCAATTTCCGATGTTTCAGATCGACATCAAATCTCTCATATTCCGAGGCTCAGTATTCAGACTGACGAGCGGCGCTCAGGCCATGGTTATCCCTGTGTTACCATTTATTTTGGTATCCAGGTCGACGTTTCTGTTTCGGTATTCTGGCCGATTTCTTTTTTCGTTCCAGACGGATTTTTCTTTCAAGACTGTTTCTTTGCCGATCCTGACGGGCGTTGTTAATTATTTTCCCAGCAGAGTGCAAATTTCTACGGTTCTTGGTATTCAATCCCTGTTTACCCTGAAAGTCTGACAGTCGTTGCTCTCATCCATTCGGGTTCCCAGCTGATTGAATAGGGGCAGCTGTAGCACCTCAAATTTGCACCTACCCTTTGTACATACATTCTCATATTAGGTCATAACATTAACATAGTCCACTGCATAACATTGCATTGTCCCTTTTGCCCAAGTGCAAGCCATTCAGAAGAATTAGGTCAAACTGGTCAGGAGATCAGTCAATCAAGCAAGTCAGTGCATTTTCCTTTGAGGCAAGGCCCTAGGGTTGGTCCAACATGTTCACATGACCTAGGGGTCCTTTTGAAGTGTTTTGGTCAAAGATTGGGTGCCCAGAAGTCATCAGTCATGGCTCAGTTCACCAGAAACCCTAAAAAGTCAACCATGGTCAACTGTGGTCAACTGTGCCTGATTTTATGGATTTCAAGGTGGGAAATGGTTTGAAGGGGTTCATTCATGTCCATATAACATGTCAAACATCATCATGGAAGAATTTGAAGTCAAACAAGAAATTTCCAAAAATAGAAAGTTGACCTGTAATTGGAATTTGCCAAAAATGGAAAGTCTTGATCCTCAAAATTACATCATGATACAAGCTTCAAATGAATTTTTTCCCAACATGAAAGTTGAAGATCTTGTTCTCCCATTTTCAAAAAGTCCAAGAACACTTAATTCCCATGAATGGTTGGCAAGTTATCATCAAATCATTCTCAAAAAATTTTGAACTTCAAAGTGGCATATCTTCCAAACCATTTGGCCAAATTGGGTGGGGTTTTTTGCTACAAGTCACATTTGATGCCCTCTTTCCAAATATGCCATCACAATTTACCAAAAACTCACCAATCAAAATGGCACGTTTTGAAGTGACTTGAATTATTTCAAGTGAGGTGAAAAAGTGATTTTGCAATTTAAGCCTTTCCAATATATTTTGCCAATTGAAATTGCTAAGAAATCATATTTGGAGTGTGTACAAGGCCCACTTTCGCAGCTGTAACCACAGACCTTGCCATTTGAGTGAAAATTGACAAATTAACCAAAACACCTCCAATTACAAAAATCTAATTACCACATAACTAACCAAGCTTAAGGACACTAAAACACAGTATATATTCTTCATTTTCTGCAGAAGAAACCCTAGCAGCCACACTCACTCAAACAGAAAATCTCATATTCTCTCAAACCCTCATTTTGCATTTTTGAACTTTTCTTGAAGAAACCTCAAAGAACTCGTGCATTGCTTGTTGGTACCATCACATACAAACCATTTGGAAGCTATGGCAAACCTCCAATCCCAGCTGTAAAGCCTTTTCTGTGGACTGTTTTGCAAGAGCTCCATCCATGACAGTCCACGATTTGAGCTGCTTTGAACACTCCTGAGCCAAAATCCTTCAACCATTCATCTCTTGGGAGCTTGTGGAGTCACTGTTTTAGCCATTCACAACCAAATAGCAACTGTAGCTCAACTGCACTTCAGATTTGGTGAGTTTTCGAGCTCCTTCATTTGCTAAACTATGCTATGCTTCTGATAGGTCTCACTTAGCTGGTCATTTTAGACTTTGAATCGATGAAAATGGCTAAGTATTTTGAAAGTTATGTTGGTTTAAAGATTAATGTTCAAACATGTTTTTGCTTGGTTCTTGGTTGATAGCTCGATTCAATGGAAATTGTGGTTGGATTTGTGTTGTTCATGCTTAGATGTGTCGATTGGTATGTTTAATTCGAATTTCTGGAAAAAATTATTTGCACGAGTTGATTGGAGAAGATGAACATGTACTGTTACAAAAACCCTAAGTTCATCGTTGCCCAGAATTTTGTTTTGCATGAAAAGTCCTGTTTCATTGGCCATGACGTATCACCGGTTGCCACGCCTCCTATTGCTGCACTGCGTTTCATTTAAGTTTCCAACTATTTACTGAAATGCCACTCCGTGCCCAATTAAACCATTAAATCATGTTTATATCAATTATTTCTTCAATAATTATTCCATTTTGATGCTCACCTTCCAAAAATCATAGCACCTTCATCTTTGATCCAAAATTAATGAGATTTTTTGCTAAATGCTATGCTTGATCTCTAGTTTTTAATCATGATTTTTCCTGAATTTTTGGATGAATGGTTTTTAAATGGTGCTAGGGTTTGTGACATGTGCTCATTTTTTGTACACTTTGCCAAATCAATTGTGAAATGATGATGCTTTATCAAATGGCTCCCAAATTTTTTGTGCTTAAAATAGACACACTCATGTTGATTTTGGTATAGAGTTTGTGAATTTATCATTGCTGGTTTGTGAGTTATGATTTTTTGAATTAGGGTGTGACAATTTGTGTCACACCATTGATGTCCAATTTCATGATTTTATTTCCCTTGCCTAATGAACTCAATTTGGTCTGATTTTTTGCATGAATGTACTCTTGGATGTCTAGTTTACATGTGACTTTTTGTGGAATTATTGATGGCATTTCCTAATTGTTTGGGATTTTCTCCCCTGTTTGGTCATATGTTAACTTTTTGTGACACATGTTCTCATATTGTTTGTGAAATTCTCATACTTAATTGTATTAACATGAAATTTGACATGTGATTAGTAAACATCTTAAGATTTGTCATGGTTTTGATCCCATTCATTTCTCATATGTTGTCACTGATTTATGATTTATTGAAGTAGGTGCATGTTTGGTTGACTTCTTTGAGCATGTTTGAACTTGCCTTGCCTTTCTGATTTTCATTAACCAACTTCCCTTGATCCAAATGAGCTGAAATTTTATATGCATATCATGTTATGGATTATGATTGATCATGAATTATTTGATGATTTATTGAATTGTTTGCAATTGGATTTGAGTAGCATCATTCTGTTGACTTCTTTGAGCTTCTATATGCCATGCTTTGACCTAATTTGCTTATGAAATGATGATGATGATTGATATGAACATGAAACCAATTGAGTTTGTTTCTTGATTATTTGAATTTGATTTTGGACACTTGTCACTTGCTGTTTTGACTTTCTTATCTCTTTTTGACCCTAGGCTTGTCCTAGTGGTCATGTTGCTCATGTTTAAGTTTGTTGTTTCAGGTTAAGCAACAAATACCCAAAGAGATCAATACAAATTGATTGAGCTTGATTGATTATCATGACTAACTTGTTTGTTTTGTAGTTTGCTTAGCTCACATGCTTAGAGCCTTGTGCATTGCACATTTGACTGACTATGTTGTTTGTTGACTTATGCTGTTTTGTTTTAACTTTGTGTCTGGTATACTAACTGTGCTTGACTGATTTCAGGTACTTTAGTTGCTTTTAGTTCCTTGTGAACTTTGCTTTGCTTTGCTTGAATAGCAATTTGCATTGAGGTATATTTTCTCATCTTCATGTAGTCTGGAAGACCTGGCCTGTTACTTGGGCAAGCAACTGTCTGAAGTCCTCCTTAAGAGGCAATGTTTGTGACTGTTTAAAATTGTCCTTGTACATATGCAAAGACCTCCTAAGTGAAGAGGAAATTGGTAGAATCCAAGAGATAAGCAACCTATCTCCTACTATTCTGTGTGTCACTCACCTTGCTCACACTACCTGTGTTGATGCATTGCAGATACAAACCCAAGATCTTGTACAATTGTACAGTTGAGTCAGTTTCAAATGTGTAGAAGGGTTCCCACTTTCTGAACCCACACATTCTTGTCTTAAGCTCTCCCAGGCCAGGGATAAGAGCTGTGAAGTCTCATCTTCACTCACCTTTCATCTGCTTCACCTTAGCCCCTCAATGGCAAGGTTAAGAGCTAACACTACCCAGTTCCAGTGGTTTGTTTGTTGAGGTTGATATGACCCCTCGACTAAAACCTAACCTTGTTTGAGCCCATTGCTTGCATATAGTGTGTGCTACTTGTGTTTGTGTGTTTGCTTGGCTTGCTTCCTGTGCAAGTTAGGTTTGGTGTGGCTTGCTTCCTGTGCAAGTCATGTTTAGGATAGGCTTGCTTCCTGTGCAAGTTAGCTAGAAACCTTAACTTAGGGATGATTTTGCATGATAACATCTAGGCTCGAGTCGTAGTCTCCCTAGTTGTGTCTCCCTCTGTTATCTGGTTAGGCTAGTCCTGTATCCCTATAAAGGGGAACTACGTTGCTCTGATCCTCATACCAGATGAGGTACGTAGGCAGGAGATCATGCGAGATCTCTCCGGGCAACCTTTTCCTTTAGTTTGTGTGTTCATCTTTTCCCTTGTTAAGGGGAACTACGTCGCCCTGATTCTCATACCAGATGAGGTACGTAGGCAGGAGATCGTGCGAGATCTCTCCGGGCACACTTTTCTTTCTTTTTCTGTGTGTGCTTGACAGTTATAGGCTCGAGTTCCCGACTCCCTATTAACTTGTTTGGTTGTTGTGTGCTTGGAAGCTGATGTAAGTCCATCGAGTGGCATTCGGGTTCCAGTGTGCGTGTGTTTTGGTTCGGATGCCGATGTAAGTCCAGTGATTGGCGTTCGGGCTCCACGTTTGCCTTTTTGTGTGTGTTTTGGTTCAGATGCTGATGTAAGTCCAGTGATTGGCACTCAGGCTCCATGTTTGCCTGCTTGTGTGTTTGTTTGTTTGGCGTGCGTGAGCCGAACTACGGCAACTCTGATTCTCATGTTCAGATGAGATACGTAGGCACAAGACGCAATGTCTTGCCGAGTTTGACTAACGACTAACAACTAATCCTTGTTTGCTTTCGCCCTTGTTGCGATCCTTTCTCTCGCCCTCGTTGCGATCGAGACATTCCCTTTCTCTTGCCCTAGTTGCAATCGAGACCCTTATTCCCGTAGTTAGTTTGAACTACGTTTTGCTCTGATTCTCATTCCCGATGAGATACGTAGGCATAAGACTCGATGTCTTAGCGAGCACACATCTCCTTAACCCGTAGGTAGCCGAGCTACGAAGACTCTGATTCTCATATTCAGATGAGATACGTATGCAGTGGATGCGACATCCGTGCGAGTCATTTTCTTTGACCCTTTCTTTTAGTAAATAGTACATTAGATAAACACACACCCTTTAGACAAGAAACAACAAGAGTGGATCCCGTAGAGTACTACGGATACGTAGGGGTGCTAATACCTTCCCTTCGCATAATCGACTCCCGAACCCAAGATTTGGTTGCGAGACCTTGTCTTTTCCTTTCCTTTCTCCAGGTTTACTTCGAGCGTTTCCTTTCCCTCCTTTAGGATAAATAACGCACGGTGGCGACTCTTCTGTCATTTTCTTCCGCCGGTTGTTTTTTTGCACCTCTGTATTTTTCAGGCTGCGACAGCTGGCGACTCTGCTGGGGATCGGTTTCCCTAAGCGAGTCCCTCCTAGCTTTTGTAGGTTTCTTGTTTGTTGGGTGTTTATTCTTTTGTATAGTTATTTATTTTCAGCATTTACCTGCTTTACCTTATTGCATTCATGTACATATGTTTGTTGTATCTGTGGGTTCTGTGGGTTGTCTGTTTGTTGGGATGGGATATTTTGTGAGAAATAAGCCCACTACCCAGGCTTGAGTGTACACATAGGTGTTAGAGTGGATAGTCATGAGGCTTGCGTGGCATGTTGCTATGATAAGTCGTTCATGAGACCCACATTCCAGACGAGGTTTCTGTTGGATATATTTTGTCCTATGGGTGTTCCATAACGACAGATATTCCTTTAGAAATCGTCGACTCTGGTGACCATTTCCCGAGAACTCAGTCGAGGCCTCTCCTCCGAGACGTGATTATGTTAGCTCTGGTGGGTGCATTCTCGCTGCTCAATCCGAGGACCCCGAGACTGGGAACTTGCTTTAGGATATCCTGTTGAGGGGAGTCAGCAGAGGTCTTTTATCCCGTAATAATGCCAAACCTTTAGTGGTAAACGTATTACTCTCGACTGAAGGGCTGAAGCTGACAAACTTTTGTTCTTAGAACCTACCAGTGAGGGGAGGGTTTGATCTCTACAGATACGGTTTCTGCCAGTGGTGCTGTGATGGTGACTTTGGTTCAGCCAAATTTATGGACATTTATTTCTGGGACGCCGGAGTTCTGTCCGTGGTTTATCAATGGGTTCCGTTTATTTCGGATCCCGGGTTGAATTTGAAAGTACCTGTTCAGAGGATCTGACTGTCATCCGTTCAGTGGATGTTCCTGTGATGATAGTGATGTAATCTCCAGTTCCGTTTATTTCGGAACTCCCCAAGTCGGATTTATGGTGACTTAGTCCCGATGACTGTGACTAGTTCAGAGAATGGGTCTTCAGATGACTTGGTGGCGCAGTGACTTGCATTCATGCATTTGCATCGCATTCATCTGCATTTAACTCGTGTCTATCCGTACTCAGGGTCCACTTTTTGATTAAGATTCTGGTTGAGAGATATCCAGATGTCAGAATGTTATTGATGAAAAATTATCTGTCTCTGTGAAACCAAAATCAAAGGAATATTCCTGGTACGGATAGACATTGCATGCGTGGGTCATACTAACCCATTTGTTGTTTTGTAGGTGTCAACCGGTGCGCATAGCTCTTCCATTCAGACATACAGTCAGACTCAACAAATCCAAGCTGATGGATCTTCCCAACGCCGACATCCTTGAACTAAAAGAGATGATGAGGGGATTGTTCAGTATTGTGCAAGGGCTTGCCTTGGGGCAGAAAGCCATGTCTGAGAGATTGGAAAGGATTGAGAGCTGGATGATCAAGGGGAAAGTTCAGGGAAGGGCTCCATCATCCGATGTAACAAATCCCTCTGGCTCGGTAGCAAAGAAACTCTCTGACAGTGGTCCGCTCAAAAAGGAGGTTGAGTCAAGTGGTGTGCCAGCAAAGAGAGAACGCAGTAAGGATCGTTATCATCCTTATGCTGTTGCTGTAACCACTCTTGTTGGTAACTCACCCGTACCCCCGCAACAACCACCACCTCAACAGAAGGCACCGAGAGCTAGGAGCCAGGTGAAGAAAAAGAAGGAGGATCGTCAGTTTGAGGAGCCACCTGTGACCTACACCCTTCTGTTCAGGAGATTGAGGGATTTGGGGTTAGTCCGGCCAAGGATTTTGATTCCCATAGCACAACAGAAGAGGCCTGCACACTATGATGAGAATGCCAGTTGTGAATTCCATTCTGAGGCACCCGGGCACAGTGTTGAGGGTTGTAGAGCTTTCAAGCATGTCGTCCAGGACATGGTGGACTCCAAGACCATCAGCTTGGCCCAGATAATGAATGGGATGTCAACCCGGTACCCAGGCAGGGTCCTGTAAAAGTGAAGATGGTGAAAAAGGTCAAGAAAGGAATGGAGATGACTGAGGAAGATCAGCTAAAGGTTCCCCTGGCTGTGGTTCCAAAACCTCTGGTGCAGGATGGAGTCTTCCCTGTGGTTGATAATTGCTGTGCGGCCGTTGCCACAGAGGGGTGTGTATTGATGGGAGACACGACCCAGAAGATGAAAGAAGTAGAAATGGACATTGGAAAACTTGAAATACCCAGTCAAGCAATCGAAACCGTCCAGGTGGAGAGCGCTCTTGTTGTCGAGAAAGAGAAGAAGCTGTCCATTTCTTCTTATAAACAAGCTCTAGAGGTGGTGAAGAACCAAGAGGCCCGAGGTTGGGGCAGGATCATCGACATAGTGGTAAAGGCAGACATGTTCGGGATTGGTTATCCAGATCAAGAGTCGTCTAGACCAAACAGAGGACGTCGTCCACCGTACATCTTTGTCAGTGCAGGAATGTTGGATCCTGATCATGCTTGCTCAGTGAGTGAAGAGATTGACCGTGACCGCAAGCTCGAGTTGTGGATAAAGTCGTGCATACCAGGCGATTGGAAGGTCTCCAAAAGCATCACTGTCACTCATCCGGAAGTGTAGTATTTCTGTTTTAATTTTGTTTGCATGAAAGCCATACGTTTTGCCCGAGACGTACTGGTCCATTGCAAGGGCCATCTCATGTGTTTCATTTTGCAACGTTTTGCATCGGTAATAAATGGATGTTTTTGTGATTAAAAGTGGTGTTCCTTGTTTTTCATTTTTTACAGTTTAAAAAAATAAAAATGGCAATGTTTTTCGTTTTTCTTTTGAACTTGTCTCGTTCCAACCTCAAAAGTGATTACCCTTCTGATCTCATCGACAACAATTTGGTTACACCTTTGTATGACTTCGACAATTCAATCTATCATGCCGAAGGAGAAGGCGAAGAAGATTGTGATTTGTTGGAATTAGCCGGGTCATTGAAACCAGAGGAGAAGATGATTCAACCGCATGAGGAGTGCTCAGAATTGTTGCTCCAAGCACCGCCGAGGTCAGAAAGCGAATATTGAGGCCGCTTCAGAGGCAAGTCAAGAACAGGATGGTATATGTGCGCCTGGTTGTATCTAGATACACCAAGGTAAGATACCAATGTTGTGGAGGCACGAGTTACCATGGAGAGAAGACTGTCCTCCAGGGAAGCGGAAACCGGCGCTGAAAGATGAGAATGTGTGTGGACTGTCGAGATGTGAGCTGAGCTAATCTGAAAGATGAATTCCCGGTACGTCACAACGAGGTATTGGATTGATTATAATGCTCAGTTTATCTTCATGGATGGTTTCTTGGCCGAGACCAGATTGAACAGTTGCCAAATGATATGACGTAAACCATGTCCATCACCCAAGGGGCACCTTCTGGTTATAAGGTGATGTCGTTCAATATCGAGAAGGCCGGTGCCAAGTATCAGAAGTCTAGGGTGACTTTGTTTCATGATATGATTCATCGTGAAAGCAAATGCCATGTTGATGACATGATGGCAAAGTCCCAAGCAGAAGAGGGGCATCCGGTGGATCAAGTTGTTTGACAGGTAGAGATAACTCATACTGTTGAGTTCGAATTAGCGCACTTATGGGGTGTTGTCCAGCAAGCTGCCGAGGCATGTTGCGAATGAAAGAGGAATCGAGGTCGATCCTAAATTGGCTTCTTGTTCGCTGTCTCTTGTGCTTCTCTGGGGCATAAATGAATGGTTGCTCACTAACCGGCACTCATTCATCTCATCCTCAGCGGAATTTTTGGCTTCTACCAACGAACCGGTAGTTGTAAGTCCTATCTTTGTGGTTTTCTACCTACTAACTGGTAGTTGTAAAATCCCACTTTCATCCCCTAGCAGAGTTAACCCTTTGTGCTCATCCTGGTCGATGGCTGGTTACTTTTCTGTGGTTTTCTGCCTACAAACCGGTAGATGTAATCCCCTCTTTGTGGTATTGATAGTCTTGTCCCCTTTGGATACTTGCCTTGATCAAGCAGTATTCTCCCCATTGGGTCTTCCCCTTCTTCTTGGATACTTGCTCCGAGTAAGCAACTTTATCCTCTTTTGATTGGTCATCTTTTGCATACCTAGTCTGGTACCCCGTTGCCTTTCTTTTCGGTCGTTTATCCATTTAACAACCTACAACCCGGTATGGATAATCTTCCATGCGAGTGTATTATCTACGTTTTGACGGCTATAGATAATATATCTCATGCACTCTTTGGTCAATCTTTCGGTTGTTATCCCCAGCATGCGTCTTTGGCATGCGTGCCGGCTCATTTATCACTGTCTTGTTATCTTCGCCGATGCTGATAGACATGAAGAATTTTCCGGTGTTCAGACCGAGGCGGTATTCAGACCGAAGTGGCGTTCAGGCCAATTTCCGATTTTCAGATCGAAGAAGTTTCCGACGATCAGGTCGATGTACTTATGGCATTCAGGCCAATTTTCCGGTGTTCAAACCGAGGCGGTATTCAGACCGAAGTGGCGTTCAGGCCAATTTCCGATTTTCAGATCGAAGAAGTTTCCGACGATCAGGTCGATGTACTTATGGCATTCAGGCCAATTTTCCGGTGTTCAGACCGAGGCGGTATTCAGATCGAAGTGGTGTTCAGGCCAATTTCCGATTTTCAGATCGAAGAAGTTTCCGACGATCAGGTCGATGTACTTATGGCATTCAGGCCAATTTTCCGGTGTTCAGACCGAGGCGGTATTCAGACCGAAGTGGCGTTCAGGCCAATTTCCGATTTTCAGATCGAAGAAGTTTTCGACGATCAGGTCGATGTACTTATGGCATTCAGGCCAATTTTCCGGTGTTCAAACCGAGGCGGTATTCAGACCGAAGTGGTGTTCAGGCCAATTTCCGATTTTCAGATCGAAGAAGTTTCCGACGATCAGGTCGATGTACTTATGGCACTCAGGCCAATTTTCCGATTTTCAGATCGAAGAAGTTTCCGACGATCAGGTCGATGTACTTATGGCATCAGGCCAATTTTCCGGTATTCAGACCGAAGAAGTTTCCGACGTTCAGGTCGATGTACTTATGGCATTCAGGCCAATTTCCCGGTATTCAGACCGAAGAAGTTTCCGACGTTCAGGTCGATGTACTTATGGCGTTCAGGCCAATTTTTCGGTATTCAGACCGAAGAAGTTTCCGACGATCAGGTCGATGTACTTATGGCAGTCAGGCCAATTTCCCGGTATTCAGACCGAAGAAGTTTCCGACGTTCAGGTCGATGTACTTATGGCGTTCAGGCCAATTTTCCGGTATTCAGACCGAAGAAGTTTCCGACGATCAGGTCGATGTACTTATGGCATTCAGGCCAATTTTCCGGTATCCAGACCGAAGTGGCATTCAGGCCAGTTCCCGGTATCCAGACCGAAGTGGCATTCAGGCCAGTTTTTTCCGGTATCCAGACCGAAGTGGCATTCAGGCCAGTTCCCGGTATCCAGACCGAAGTGGCATTCAGGCCAGTATTTTCCGGTATTCAGACCGAAGTGGCGTTCAGGCCAATTTCCGATATTCAGATCGAAGAAGTTTCCGACGATCAGGTCGATGTACTTATGGCATTCAGGCCAATTTTCTGGTATTCAGACCAAAGTGGCGTTCAGGCCAATTTCCGATTTTCAGATCGAAGAAGTTTCCGACGATCAGGTCGATGTACTTATGGCATTTTGGCCAATTTTCCGGTATTCAGACCGAAGTGGCGTTCAGGCCAATTTCCGATTTTCAGATCGAAGAAGTTTCCGACGATCAGGTCGATGTACTTATGGCATTCAGGCCAATTTTCCGGTGTTCAGACCGAGGCGGTATCCAGATCAAATGTGGCGTCCAGGCCAATTTCCGATGTTTCAGATCGACATCAAATCTCTCATATTTCGAGGCTCAGTATTCAGACTGACGAGCGGCGCTCAGGCCATGGTTATCCCTGTGTTACCATTTATTTTGGTATCCAGGTCAACGTTTCTGTTTCGGTATTCAGGCCGATTTCTTTTTTCGTTCCAGACGGATTTTTCTTTCAAGACTGTTTCTTTGCCGATCCTGACGGGCGTTGTTAATTATTTTCCCAGCAGAGTGCAAATTTCTACGGTTCTTGGTATTCAATCCCTGTTTACCCTGAAAGTCTGACAGTCGTTGCTCTCATCCATTCGGGTTCCCAGCTGATTGAATAGGGGCAGCTGTAGCACCTCAAATTTGCACCTACCCTTTGTACATACATTCTCATATTAGGTCATAACATTAACATAGTCCACTGCATAACATTGCATTGTCCCTTTTGCCCAAGTGCAAGCCATTCAGAAGAATTAGGTCAAACTGGTCAGGAGATCAGTCAATCAAGCAAGTCAGTGCATTTTCCTTTGAGGCAAGGCCCTAGGGTTGGTCCAACATGTTCACATGACCTAGGGGTCCTTTTGAAGTGTTTTGGTCAAAGATTGGGTGCCCAGAAGTCATCAGTCATGGCTCAGTTCACCAGAAACCCTAAAAAGTCAACCATGGTCAACTGTGGTCAACTGTGCCTGATTTTATGGATTTCCAGGTGGGAAATGGTTTGAAGGGGTTCATTCATGTCCATATAACATGTCAAACATCATCATGGAAGAATTTGAAGTCAAACAAGAAATTTCCAAAAATAGAAAGTTGACCTGTAATTGGAATTTGCCAAAAATGGAAAGTCTTGATCCTCAAAATTACATCATGATACAAGCTTCAAATGAATTTTTGCCCAACATGAAAGTTGAAGATCTTGTTCTCCCATTTTCAAAAAGTCCAATAACACTCAATTCCTATGAATGGTTGGCAAGTTATGATCAAATCATTCTCAAACATTTTTGAACTTCAAAGTGGCATATCTTCCAAACCATTTGGCCAAATTGGGTGGGGTTTTTTGCTACAAGTCACATTTGATGCCCTCTTTCCAAATATGCCATCACAATTTACCAAAAACTCACCAATCAAAATGGCACTTTTTGAAGTGACTTGAATTATTTCAAGTGAGGTGAAAAAGTGATTTTGCAATTTAAGCCTTTCCAATATATTTTGCCAATTGAAATTGCTAAGAAATCATATTTGGAGTGTGTACAAGGCCCACTTTCGCAGCTGTAACCACAGACCTTGCCATTTGAGTGAAAATTGACAAATTAACCAAAACACCTCCAATTACAAAAATCTAATTACCACATAACTAACCAAGCTTAAGGACACTAAAACACAGTATATATTCTTCATTTTCTGCAGAAGAAACCCTAGCAGCCACACTCACTCAAACAGAAAATCTCATATTCTCTCAAACCCTCATTTTGCATTTTTGAACTTTTCTTTAAGAAACCTCAAAGAACTCGTGCATTGCTTGTTGGTACCATCACATACAAACCATTTGGAAGCTATGGCAAACCTCCAATCCCAGCTGTAAAGCCTTTTCTGTGGACTGTTTTGCAAGAGCTCCATCCATGGCAGTCCACGATTTGAGCTGCTTTGAACACTCCTGAGCCAAAATCCTTCAACCATTCATCTCTTGGGAGCTTGTGGAGTCACTGTTTCAGCCATTCACAACCAAATAGCAACTGTAGCTCAACTGCACTTCAGATTTGGTGAGTTTTCGAGCTCCTTCATTTGCTAAACTATGTTATGCTTCTGATAGGTCTCACTTAGCTGGTCATTTTAGACTTTGAATCGATGAAAATGGCTAAGTATTTTGAAAGTTATGTTGGTTTAAAGATTAATGTTCAAACATGTTTTTGCTTGGTTCTTGGTTGATAGCTCGATTCAATGGAAATTGTGGTTGGATTTGTGTTGTTCATGCTTAGATGTGTCGATTGGTATGTTTAATTCGAATTTCTGGAAAAAATTATTTGCACGAGTTGATTGGAGAAGATGAACATGTACTGTTACAAAAACCCTAAGTTCATCGTTGCCCAGAATTTTGTTTTGCATGAAAAGTCCTGTTTCATTGGCCATGACGTATCACCGGTTGCCACGCCTCCTATTGCTGCACTGCGTTTCATTTAAGTTTCCAACTATTTACTGAAATGCCACTCCGTGCCCAATTAAACCATTAAATCATGTTTATATCAATTATTTCTTCAATAATTATTCCATTTTGATGCTCACCTTCCAAAAATCATAGCACCTTCATCTTTGATCCAAAACTAATGAGATTTTTTGCTAAATGCTATGCTTGATCTCTAGTTTTTAATCCTGATTTTTCCTGAATTTTTGGATGAATGGTTTTTAAATGGTGCTAGGGTTTGTGACATGTGCTCATTTTTTGTACACTTTGCCAAATCAATTGTGAAATGATGATGCTTTATCCAATGGCTCCCAAATTTTTTGTGCTTAAACTAGACACACTCATGTTGATTTTGGTATAGAGTTTGTGAATTTATCGTTGCTGGTTTGTGAGTTATGATTTTTTGAATTAGGGTGTGACAATTTGTGTCACACCATTGATGTCCAATTTCATGATTTTATTTCCCTTGCCTAATGAACTCAATTTGGTCTGATTTTCTGCATGAATGTACTCTTGGATGTCTAGTTTACATGTGACTTTTTGTGGAATTATTGATGGCATTTCCTAATTGTTTGGGATTTTCTCCCCTGTTTGGTCATATGTTGACTTTTTGTGACACATGTTCTCATATTGTTTGTGAAATTCTCATACTTAATTGTATTAACATGAAATTTAACATGTGATTAGTAGACATCTTAAGCTTTGTCATGGTTTTGATCCCATTCATTTCTCATATGTTGTCACTGATTTATGATTTATTGAAGTAGGTGCATGTTTGGTTGACTTCTTTGAGCATGTTTGAACTTGCCTTGCCTTTCTGATTTTCATTAACCAACTTCCCTTGATCCAAATGAGCTGAAATTTTATATGCATATCATGTTATGGATTATGATTGATCATGAATTATTTGATGATTTATTGAATTGTTTGCAATTGGATTTGAGTAGCATCATTCTGTTGACTTCTTTGAGCTTCTATATGCCATGCTTTGACCTAATTTGCTTATGAAATGATGATGATGATTGATATGAACATGAAACCAATTGAGTTTGTTTCTTGATTATTTGAATTTGATTTTGGACACTTGTCACTTGCTGTTTTGACTTTCTTATCTCTTTTTGACCCTAGGCTTGTCCTAGTGGTCATGTTGCTCATGTTTAAGTTTGTTGTTTCAGGTTAAGCAACAAATACCCAAGAGATCAATACAAATTGATTGAGCTTGATTGATTATCATGACTAACTTGTTTGTTTTGTAGGTTGCTTAGCTCACATGCTTAGAGCCTTGTGCATTGCACATTTGACTGACTATGTTGTCTGTTGACTTATGCTGTTTTGTTTTAACTTTGTGTCTGGTATACTAACTGTGCTTGACTGATTTCAGGTACTTTAGTTGCTTTTAGTTCCTTGTGAACTTTGCTTTGCTTTGCTTGAATAGCAATTTGCATTGAGGTATATTTTCTCATCTTCATGTAGTCTGGAAGACCTGGCCTGTTACTTGGCCAGGCAACTGTCTGAAGTCCTCCTTAAGAGGCAATGTTTGTGACTGTTTAAAATTGTCCTTGTACATATGCAAAGACCTCCTAAGTGAAGAGGCAATTGGTAGAATCCAAGAGATAAGCAACCTATCTCCTACTATTCTGTGTGTCACTCACCTTGCTCACACTACCTGTGTTGATGCATTGCAGATACAAACCCAAGATCTTGTACAATTGTACAGTTGAGTCAGTTTCAAATGTGTAGAAGGGTTCCCACTTTCTGAACCCACACATTCTTGTCTTAAGCTCTCCCAGGCCAGGGATAAGAGCTGTGAAGTCTCATCTTCACTCACCTTTCATCTGCTTCACCTTAGCCCCTCAATGGCAAGGTTAAGAACTAACACTACCCAGTTCCAGTGGTTTGTTTGTTGAGGTTGATATGACCCCTCGACTAAAACCTAACCTTGTTTGAGCCCATTGCTTGCATATAGTGTGTGCTACTTGTGTTTGTGTGTTTGCTTGGCTTGCTTCCTGTGCAAGTTAGGTTTGGTGTGGCTTGCTTCCTGTGCAAGTCATGTTTAGGATAGGCTTGCTTCCTGTGCAAGTTAGCTAGAAACCTTAACTTAGGGATGATTTTGCATGATAACATCTAGGCTCGAGTCGTAGTCTCCCTAGTTGTGTCTCCCTCTGTTATCTGGTTAGGCTAGTCCTGTATCCCTATAAAGGGGAACTACGTTGCTCTGATCCTCATACCAGATGAGGTACGTAGGCAGGAGATCGTGCGAGATCTCTCGGGCAACCTTTTCCTTTAGTTTGTGTGTTCATCTTTTCCCTTGTTAAGGGGAACTACGTCGCCCTGATTCTCATACCAGATGAGGTACGTAGGCAGGAGATCGTGCGAGATCTCTCCGGGCACACTTTTCTTTCTTTTTCTGTGTGTGCTTGACAGTTATAGGCTCGAGTTCCCGACTCCCTATTAACTTGTTTGGTTGTTGTGTGCTTGGAAGCTGATGTAAGTCCATCGAGTGGCATTCGGGTTCCAGTGTGCGTGTGTTTGGTTCGGATGCCGATGTAAGTCCAGTGATTGGCGTTCGGGCTCCACGTTTGCCTTTTTGTGTGTGTTTTGGTTCGGATGCTGATGTAAGTCCAGTGATTGGCACTCAGGCTCCATGTTTGCCTGCTTGTGTGTTTGTTTGTTTGGCGTGCGTGAGCCGAACTACGGCAACTCTGATTCTCATGTTCAGATGAGATACGTAGGCACAAGACGCGATGTCTTGCCGAGTTTGACTAACGACTAACAACTAATCCTTGTTTGCTTTCGCCCTTGTTGCGATCCTTTCTCTCGCCCTCGTTGCGATCGAGACATTCCCTTTCTCTTGCCCTAGTTGCAATCGAGACCCTTATTCCCGTAGTTAGTTTGAACTACGTTTTGCTCTGATTCTCATTCCCGATGAGATACGTAGGCATAAGACTCGATGTCTTAGCGAGCACACATCTCCTTAACCCGTAGGTAGCCGAGCTACGAAGACTCTGATTCTCATATTCAGATGAGATACGTATGCAGTGGATGCGACATCCGTGCGAGTCATTTTCTTTGACCCTTTCTTTTAGTAAATAGTACATTAGATAAACACACACCCTTTAGACAAGAAACAACAAGAGTGGATCCCGTAGAGTACTACGGATGCGTAGGGGTGCTAATACCTTCCCTTCGCATAATCGACTCCCGAACCCAAGATTTGGTTGCGAGACCTTGTCTTTTCCTTTCCTTTCTCCAGGTTTACTTCGAGCGTTTCCTTTCCCTCCTTTGGGATAAATAACGCACGGTGGCGACTCTTCTGTCATTTTCTTCCGCCGGTTGTTTTTTCGCACCTCTGTATTTTTCAGGCTGCGACAGCTGGCGACTCTGCTGGGGATCGGTTTCCCTAAGCGAGTCCCTCCTAGCTTTTGTAGGTTTCTTGTTTGTTGGGTGTTTATTCTTTTGTACAGTTATTTATTTTCAGCATTTACCTGCTTTACCTTATTGCATTCATGTACATATGTTTGTTGTATCTGTGGGTTCTGTGGGTTGTCTGTTTGTTGGGATGGGATATTTTGTGAGAAATAAGCCCACTACCCAGGCTTGAGTGTACACATAGGTGTTAGAGTGGATAGTCATGAGGCTTGCGTGGCATGTTGCTATGATAAGTCGTTCATGAGACCCACATTCCAGACGAGGTTTCTGTTGGATATATTTTGTCCTATGGGTGTTCCATAACGACAGATATTCCTTTAGAAATCGTCGACTCTGGTGACCATTTCCCGAGAACTCAGTCGAGGCCTCTCCTCCGAGACGTGATTATGTTAGCTCTGGTGGGTGCATTCTCGCTGCTCAATCCGAGGACCCCGAGACTGGGAACTTGCTTTAGGATATCCTGTTGAGGGGAGTCAGCAGAGGTCTTTTATCCCGTAATAATGCCAAACCTTTAGTGGTAAACGTATTATTCTCGACTGAAGGGCTGAAGCTGACAAACTTTTGTTCTTAGAACCTACCAGTGAGGGGAGGGTTTGATCTCTACAGATACGGTTTCTGCCAGTGGTGCTGTGATGGTGACTTTGGTTCAGCCAAATTTATGGACATTTATTTCTGGGACGCCGGAGTTCTGTCCGTGGTTTATCAATGGGTTCCGTTTATTTCGGATCCCCGGGTTGAATTTGAAAGTACCTGTTCAGAGGATCTGACTGTCATCCGTTCAGTGGATGTTCCTGTGATGATAGTGATGTAATCTCCAGTTCCGTTTATTTCGGAACTCCCCAAGTCGGATTTATGGTGACTTAGTCCCGATGACTGTGACTAGTTCAGAGAATGGGTCTTCAGATGACTTGGTGGCGCAGTGACTTGCATTCATGCATTTGCATCGCATTCATCTGCATTTAACTCGTGTCTATCCGTACTCAGGGTCCACTTTTTGATTAAGATTCTGGTTGAGAGATATCCAGATGTCAGAATGTTATTGATGAAAAATTATCTGTCTCTGTGAAACCAAAATCAAAGGAATATTCCTGGTACGGATAGACATTGCATGCGTGGGTCATACTAACCCATTTGTTGTTTTGTAGGTGTCAACCGGTGCGCATAGCTCTTCCATTCAGACATACAGTCAGACTCAACAAATCCAAGCTGATGGATCTTCCCAACGCCGACATCCTTGAACTAAAGAGATGATGAGGGGATTGTTCAGTATTGTGCAAGGGCTTGCCTTGGGGCAGAAAGCCATGTCTGAGAGATTGGAAAGGATTGAGAGCTGGATGATCAAGGGAAAGTTCAGGGAAGGGCTCCATCATCCGATGTAACAAATCCCTCTGGCTCGGTAGCAAAGAAACTCTCTGACAGTGGTCCGCTCAAAAAGGAGGTTGAGTCAAGTGGTGTGCCAGCAAAGAGAGAACGCAGTAAGGATCGTTATCATCCTTATGCTGTTGCTGTAACCACTCTTGTTGGTAACTCACCCGTACCCCCGCAACAACCACCACCTCAACAGAAGGCACCGAGAGCTAGGAGCCAGGTGAAGAAAAAGAAGGAGGATCGTCAGTTTGAGGAGCCACCTGTGACCTACACCCTTCTGTTCAGGAGATTGAGGGATTTGGGGTTAGTCCGGCCAAGGATTTTGATTCCCATAGCACAACAGAAGAGGCCTGCACACTATGATGAGAATGCCAGTTGTGAATTCCATTCTGAGGCACCCGGGCACAGTGTTGAGGGTTGTAAAGCTTTCAAGCATGTCGTCCAGGACATGGTGGACTCCAAGACCATCAGCTTGGCCCAGATAATGAATGGGGATGTCAACCCGGTACCCAAGCAGGGTCCTGTAAAAGTGAAGATGGTGAAAAAGGTCAAGAAAGGAATGGAGATGACTGAGGAAGATCAGCTAAAGGTTCCCCTGGCTGTGGTTCCAAAACCTCTGGTGCAGGATGGAGTCTTCCCTGTGGTTGATAATTGTTGTGCGGCCGTTGCCACAGAGGGTGTGTATTGATGGGAGACACGACCCAGAAGATGAAAGAAGTAGAAATGGACATTGGAAAACTTGAAATACCCAGTCAAGCAATCGAAACCGTCCAGGTGGAGAGCGCTCTTGTTGTCGAGAAAGAGAAGAAGCTGTCCATTTCTTCTTATAAACAAGCTCTAGAGGTGGTGAAGAACCAAGAGGCCCGAGGTTGGGGCAGGATCATCGACATAGTGGTAAAGGCAGACATGTTCGGGATTGGTTATCCAGATCAAGAGTCGTCTAGACCAAACAGAGGACGTCGTCCACCGTACATCTTTGTCAGTGCAGGAATGTTGGATCCTGATCATGCTTGCTCAGTGAGTGAAGAGATTGACCGTGACCGCAAGCTCGAGTTGTGGATAAAGTCGTGCGTACCAGGCGATTGGAAGGTCTCCAAAAGCATCACTGTCACTCATCCGGAAGTGTAGTATTTCTGTTTTAATTTTGTTTGCATGAAAGCCATACGTTTTTCCCGAGACGTACTGGTCCATTGTAAGGGCCATCTCATGTGTTTCATTTTGCAACGTTTTGCATCGGTAATAAATGGATGTTTTTGTGATTAAAAGCGGTGTTCCTTGTTTTTCATTTTTTACAGTTTAAAAAAATAAAAATGGCAATGTTTTTCGTTTTTCTTTTGAACTTGTCTCGTTCCAACCTCAAAAGTGATTACCCTCCTGATCTCATCGACAACAATTTGGTTACACCTTTGTATGACTTCGACAATTCGATCTATCATGCCGAAGGAGAAGGCGAAGAAGATTGTGATTTGTTGGAATTAGCCGGGTCATTGAAACCAGAGGAGAAGATTATTCAACCGCATGAGGAGTGCTCAGAATTGTTGCTCCAAGCACCGCCGAGGTCAGAAAGCGAATATTGAGGCCGCTTCAGAGGCAAGTCAAGAACAGGATGGTATATGTGCGCCTGGTTGTATCTAGATACACCAAGGTAAGATACCAATGTTGTGGAGGCACGAGTTACCATGGAGAGAAGACTGTCCTCCAGGGAAGCGGAAACCGGCGCTAAAAGATGAGAATGTGTGTGGACTGTCGAGATGTGAGCTGAGCTAATCTGAAAGATGAATTCCCGGTACGTCACAACGAGGTATTGGATTGATTATAATGCTCAGTTTATCTTCATGGATGGTTTCTTGGCCGAGACCAGATTGAACTGTTGCCAGATGATATGACGTAAACCATGTCCATCACCCAAGGGGCACCTTCTGGTTATAAGGTGATGTCGTTCAGTATCGAGAAGGCCGGTGCCAAGTATCAGAAGTCTAGGGTGACTTTGTTTCATGATATGATTCATCGTGAAAGCAAATGCCATGTTGATGACATGATGGCAAAGTCCCAAGCAGAAGAGGGGCATCCGGTGGATCAAGTTGTTTGACAGGTAGAGATAACTCATACTGTTGAGTTCGAATTAGCGCACTTATGGGGTGTTGTCCAGCAAGCTGCCGAGGCATGTTGCGAATGAAAGAGGAATCGAGGTCGATCCTGCAAAAAAAAAAAAAAAAAAAAAAAAAAAGAAAAAAAGAAAAACAAGAAACGCCTGAACCAAAAACAAAAAAAAAGAGAAGGAAAAAAAATCAAATGGTCAGGTGGAATAATGACTGCCCAGGGGCATGGAAAGAAAAAATGAGTAGCAGGAACCTCTGGTTCTGATACCTTCCGGGGAAGAAACGACTGCTAATCTGGTACTTGACAGCCCTTAAGGGGTCTATGAGGTGTATGGTGTCAGCATCACGAGTCTTGTCGAAAAGAGCACGCAATTTACCTAAGCAAAAAGTTTATCGACTGTGAAACAATACACTCACTGCTCGAGAAAACTTGATGTACTTTGGCATAGGCTGCTCGCCGATTGAGACAGTGTATGCTGGTTCATACCACCTTGTGGATGTCCAAAATGGATCTGATCAAGTATGTGCTTAAGGAGCTAGCATCGAACGGACAGGTTGCGAGAGGGCAAGTGATGTCGACTGAATACGATATTCAGTATACCTCCTAGAAAGCAACCAAGAGGAGGGTATTGTATGGTTATCTCGCCCAACAGCCCACTGATGATTGTCAACCAAGGAAGTCTGAAGTCCCTGATGAGGACATCTCAAGGTACTCGAATCGAAAGATTGAGAGTGACCGATCCCGGAGGAGGGGCCTGACCCCGAATCCGAACGGGTTTTGATGTCTGATGGGGAGAGTTTAACGAGAGTAAGCTAGTGCTTCCCCGATAACATGTGAACGCACCAATGATAGTGGCTGAATACGAAGTTGGTATCCTGAGTGTCGTACTTTGGTACGTGCATCTACTGGGGCAACGCCTTCCTCATGCGGTATGGGATGGAAGTGATCTTGCCCGCTGGAGGCTAGATTGCATTGTAAAGAGTCCGGATGGATGAGAAGTTAGAAAAGGGCGAGTGGATGAGAACTCGGTATAACGCGTTGAGCCTGGTTGAGAAAAGAGGCTGACAGTTACTTGTCATGGGGCAGTTGTACCCAGTAAATGAAGCGTATTGTTGACCGAGAAGTGCGACCTCGTGGGTAGCATGGAAGAGATGTGGTGTTGAAAAGGATCCTTCCTCCTCAAGACGATAGTGGGGCAAGTGGATAAACAATTATGAATGTCCGTTCGTGGTCAAAAAGGGTTTTCTCTGACAGAGCCTTGTTGTTGACGACCACGGATGATGAGGATTTTCCATCCCTTGTGAATGCGGACGCAGTTAAAAGATACTTCGTGAAAAAAGAGACCCGCTGGACAAAAAGAATAAAAGAGTCCAGGCAAAAAAGGGGCATCCCGGCGAACCAAGAAAAAAAAAGAAAGGTCCGGGCAAAAGTTAGGGATAATAAAAGAAAAGAACCGTACACCCGGCAAGTCGAAAACCCCACAAAGGCGACTTGGGTAAAAAAGGGTATCCCGGTGGACTGAAACCTGAAAGGGAGGTCCAGGCAAAAGAGGGAATGAAATGAACAACTGCGTCTAGCATGATCGTTTGGGCTTTGAATGACTTGGATAATCTCCGACAGAGATCGAATCGGAAGCGTCTTGTTCAGAAGGCCGAAAGTGCGGAAAGTCTTGAGGACATATGAGGTGTAACTGAGTTGGAACCCGATGAGATCACGGTTTCACATTGCCATTAGGATAGATTTTTCCTTTTGTGCGCAATCACCTCTTTCCAGGGTTTGCCTCCTGTGCGTCGCTCAGTTCTGAGCCACCTTTTTGTTTCAGTCAATAAATGCGTGTTCAGTCAAATAATTTTGTTTTTGTTTTCATTAACGTTTTGATTACGAAAACATCCATTCGTTTTGATAAGAATAATTGCATTTTGAAACATAGAGGTCCCTTCCGATGCGTGCTTATAAGATTGAAATCTGGAAATCTTATTCGGAAGTTTGGGTGACCTAGGTGTTGAAATATGGGGCACGCCTGGGGCACGCTTTTATCTAACAATCTCTTGTGCAGGTGCTGTTAGATATCTTCATTCGTTGGCATGTAGTGGTATGAAACCTTTTGACAAAAGAGATCCCTGCAGAGCCCGACCAGGGGCAATGGATAGACAAACGGTGAAAAGCCCGTGACAGAGTTGTGACGGCGACCCTGGAGGATTAATCATCTTCAAAGTCTAAGGACTGGAAAGTTTGTATGAATCCCAGGAATTCGATCTTCGTGGGATGAATCAGAGGAGTCTAGGCGAGTCTGGGTGTTCTCAAAAGAGGAAAGCTGACACTGTGGGTGGACGATGGATGCCGTTGTTCGGCGACTCGACAGGTGTTCCGTGTCCAATAAGCTGTATTTCCCCAGTGGGTGTGAGAGGGTTACCTCCCTAACAGATTTGAGATCAGTGTCTCCTCAGCGAGCCTGAAGGTTACTGCCTTCCCAGTAGGGTTTGTGTTGATGGTTTTCCCTCAGCGAGGTCCCCAAGCGGATCGGGTTCGGAGAAAATCATCCCCAGTAGAGATAAGAATGGGTTTGCCTCCCCTAGCAGGGTAATCTCCAAACAGTTCGGGTTCGATGGAGTGCATCCTCAGCAAGGTTTGTCTTTCCCCAGCAGGGTGGAAGTTGACGTGATTATAAGATCCTCAGCACAGTTCCTAGAGTTCCCCGGTGTTTGTCTCTGGAGGAGACGTGTGTTTATGCATTCATCATTTAGATAAGCATAGCATATTGCATCATTAGTGCATAGCATTTCCATGATCATGGGGCATTGTGTAAAACAAACAAAAAAACTCATGCATCAACATTGCAAACATGTCCATTAGCCCTAGGCCGTGGTGACCAGCCGAGATTGGGTTGTTGGAAAGAGTTTAGCATCGCGCCATTGGATCGGCTTCAGAATTGGGTTCATCAGCATGGTTGAAAAGTTGGTGTTTTCCCGACAAGTGACTCCTTAGTTGAGTGGGTATCCCCAGCAGTGTTACTCCCCGAAGTTGGCATCATTTTGCAAGCTTGGTTCAATTCCCCTAGCATATGTGGGCGTGTCTGATCTCTCCATATAGAGTCGACCCCTTAAGCAGAAAATGTCCACCATTCCTTCTGCGCTCCCCACCGAGATACATCCTCGTGGATGACGGTTGCTTCCGTTCCCTCCCTAATGGGATGGGTTTTCCCTATTGAGTTCTTTCCTCATTAGGATGAGTCTTGATTCAGTTTGCCTTTTTGGATCGATCCTAAATTGGCTTCTTGTTCGTTGTCTCTTGTGCTTCTCTGGGGCATAAATGAATGGTTGCTCACTAACCGGCACTCATTCATCTCATCCTCAGCGGAATTTTTGGCTTCTACCAACGAACCGGTAGTTGTAAGTCCTATCTTTGTGGTTTTCTACCTACTAACTGGTAGTTGTAAAATCCCACTTTCATCCCCTAGCAGAGTTAACCCTTTGTGCTCATCCTGGTCGATGGCTGGTTACTTTTCTATGGTTTTCTGCCTACAAACCGGTAGATGTAATCCCCTCTTTGTGGTATTGATAGTCTTGTCCCCTTTGGATACTTGCCTTGATCAAGCAGTATTGTCCCCATTGGGTCTTCCCCTTCTTCTTGGATACTTGCTCCGAGTAAGCAACTTTATCCTCTTTTGATTGGTCATCTTTTGCATACCAAGTCTGGTACCCCGTTGCCTTTCTTTTCAGTCGTTTATCCATTTAACAACCTATAACCCGCTTATGGATAATCTTCCATGCGAGTGTATTATCTACGTTTTGACGGCTATAGATAATATATCTCATGCACTCTTTGGTCAATCTTTCGGTTGTTATCCCCAGCATGGGTCTTTGGCATGCGTGCCGGCTCATTTATCACTGTCTTGTTATCTTCGTCGATGCTGATAGACATGAAGAATTTTCCGGTGTTCAGACCGAGGCGGTATTCAGACCGAAGTGGCGTTCAGGCCAATTTCCGATTTTCAGATCGAAGAAGTTTCCGACGATCAGGTCGATGTACTTATGGCATTCAGGCCAATTTTCCGGTGTTCAGACCGAGGCGGTATTCAGACCGAAGTGGCGTTCAGGCCAATTTCCGATTTTCAGATCGAAGAAGTTTCCGACGATCAGGTCGATGTACTTATGGCATTCAGGCCAATTTTCCGGTGTTCAGACCGAGGCGGTATTCAGACCGAAGTGGTGTTCAGGCCAATTTCCGATTTTCAGATCGAAGAAGTTTCCGACGATCAGGTCGATGTACTTATGGAATTCAGGCCAATTTTCCGGTGTTCAGACCGAGGCGGTATTCAGACCGAAGTGGCGTTCAGGCCAATTTCCGATTTTCAGATCGAAGAAGTTTCCGACGATCAGGTCGATGTACTTATGGCATTCAGGCCAATTTTCCGGTGTTCAGACCGAGGCGTTATTCAGACCGAAGTGGTGTTCAGGCCAATTTCCGATTTTCAGATCGAAGAAGTTTCCGATGATCAGGTCGATGTACTCATGGCACTCAGGCCAATTTTCCGATTTTCAGATCGAAGAAGTTTCCGACGATCAGGTCGATGTACTTATGGCATCAGGCCAATTTTCCGGTATTCAGACCGAAGAAGTTTCCGACGTTCAGGTCGATGTACTTATGGCATTCAGGCCAATTTCCCGGTATTCAGACCGAAGAAGTTTCCGACGTTCAGGTCGATGTACTTATGGCGTTCAGGCCAATTTTCCGGTATTCAGACCGAAGAAGTTTCCGACGATCAGGTCGATGTACTTATGGCATTCAGGCCAATTTCCCGGTATTCAGACCGAAGAAGTTTCCGACGTTCAGGTCGATGTACTTATGGCGTTCAGGCCAATTTTCCGGTATTCAGACCGAAGAAGTTTCCGACGATCAGGTCGATGTACTTATGGCATTCAGGCCAATTTTCCGGTATCCAGACCGAAGTGGCATTCAGGCCAGTTCCCGGTATCCAGACCGAAGTGGCATTCAGGCCAGTTTTTTCCGGTATCCAGACCGAAGTGGCATTCAGGCCAGTTCCTGGTATCCAGACCGAAGTGGCATTCAGGCCAGTATTTTCCGGTATTCAGACCGAAGTGGCGTTCAGGCCAATTTTCGATATTCAGATCGAAGAAGTTTCCGACGATCAGGTCGATGTACTTATGGCATTCAGGCCAATTTTCTGGTATTCAGACCAAAGTGGCGTTCAGGCCAATTTCCGATTTTCAGATCGAAGAAGTTTCCGACGATCAGGTCGATGTACTTATGGCATTTTGGCCAATTTTCCGGTTTTCAGACCGAAGTGGCGTTCAGGCCAATTTCCGATTTTCAGATCGAAGAAGTTTCCGACGATCAGGTCGATGTACTTATGGCATTCAGGCCAATTTTCCGGTGTTCAGACCGAGGCGGTATCCAGATCAAATGTGGCGTCCAGGCCAATTTCCGATGTTTCAGATCGACATCAAATCTCTCATATTCCGAGGCTCAGTATTCAGACTGACGAGCGGCGCTCAGGCCATGGTTATCCCTGTGTTACCATTTATTTTGGTATCCAGGTCGACGTTCCAGACGGATTTTTCTTTCAAGATTGTTTCTTTGCCGATCCTGACGGGCGTTGTTAATTATTTTCCCAGCAGAGTGCAAATTTCTACGGTTCTTGGTATTCAATCCCTGTTTACCCTGAAAGTCTGACAGTCGTTGCTCTCATCCATTCGGGTTCCCAGCTGATTGAATAGGGGCAGCTGTAGCACCTCAAATTTGCACCTACCCTTTGTACATACATTCTCATATTAGGTCATAACATTAACATAGTCCACTGCATAACATTGCATTGTCCCTTTTGCCCAAGTGGAAGCCATTCAGAAGAATTAGGTCAAACTGGCCAGGAGATCAGTCAATCAAGCAAGTCAGTGCATTTTCCTTTGAGGCAAGGCCCTAGGGTTGGTCCAACATGTTCACATGACCTAGGGGTCCTTTTGAAGTGTTTTGGTCAAAGATTGGGTGCCCAGAAGTCATCAGTCATGGCTCAGTTCACCAGAAACCCTAAAAAGTCAACCATGGTCAACTGTGGTCAACTGTGCCTGATTTTATGGATTTCAAGGTGGGAAATGGTTTGAAGGGGTTCATTCATGTCCATATAACATGTCAAACATCATCATGGAAGAATTTGAAGTCAAACAAGAAATTTCCAAAAATAGAAAGTTGACCTGTAATTGGAATTTGCCAAAAATGGAAAGTCTTGATCCTCAAAATTACATCATGATACAAGCTTCAAATGAATTTTTGCCCAACATGAAAGTTGAAGATCTTGTTCTCCCATTTTCAAAAAGTCCAAGAACACTCAATTCCCATGAATGGTTGGCAAGTTATGATCAAATCATTCTCAAAAATTTTGAACTTCAAAGTGGCATATCTTCCAAACCATTTGGCCAAATTGGGTGGGGTTTTTTGCTACAAGTCACATTTGATGCCCTCTTTCCAAATATGCCATCACAATTTACCAAAAACTCACCAATCAAAATGGCACTTTTTGAAGTGACTTGAATTATTTCAAGTGAGGTGAAAAAGTGATTTTGCAATTTAAGCCTTTCCAATATATTTTGCCAATTGAAATTGCTAAGAAATCATATTTGGAGTGTGTACAAGGCCCACTTTCGCAGCTGTAACCACAGACCTTGCCATTTGAGTGAAAATTGACAAATTAACCAAAACACCTCCAATTACAAAAATCCAATTACCACATAACTAACCAAGCTTAAGGACACTAAAACACAGTATATATTCTTCATTTTCTGCAGAAGAAACCCTAGCAGCCACACTCACTCAAACAGAAAATCTCATATTCTCTCAAACCCTCATTTTGCATTTTTGAACTTTTCTTGAAGAAACCTCAAAGAACTTGTGCATTGCTTGTTGGTACCATCACATACAAACCATTTGGAAGCTATGGCAAACCTCCAATCCCAGCTGTAAAGCCTTTTCTGTGGACTGTTTTGCAAGAGCTCCATCCATGGCAGTCCACGATCTAAGCTGCTTTGAACACTCCTGAGCCAAAATCCTTCAACCATTCATCTCTTGGGAGCTTGTGGAGTCACTGTTTCAGCCATTCACAACCAAATAGCAACTGTAGCTCAACTGCACTTCAGATTTGGTGAGTTTTTGAGCTCCTTCATTTGCTAAACTATGCTATGCTTCTGATAGGTCTCACTTAGCTGGTCATTTTAGACTTTGAATCGATGAAAATGGCTAAGTATTTTGAAAGTTATGTTGGTTTAAAGATTAATGTTCAAACATGTGCTCATTTTTTGTACACTTTGCCAAATCAATTGTGAAATGATGATGCTTTATCCAATGGCTCCCAAATGTTTTGTGCTTAAGCTAGACACACTCATGTTGATTTTGGTATAGAGTTTGTGAATTTATCATTGCTGGTTTGTGAGTTATGATTTTTTGAATTAAGGTGTGACAATTTGTGTCACACCATTGATGTCCAATTTCATGATTTTATTTCCCTTGCCTAATGAACTCAATTTGGTCTGATTTTCTGCATGAATGTACTCTTGGATGTCTAGTTTACATGTGATTGTTTGTGGAATTATTGATGGCATTTCCTAATTGTTTGGGATTTTCTCCCCTGTTTGGTCATATGTTGACTTTTTGTGCCACATGTTCTCATATTGTTTGTGAAATTCTCATACTTAATTGGATGAACATGAAATTTGACATGTGATTAGTAGACATCTTAAGCTTTGTCATGGTTTTGATCCCATTCATTTCTCATATGTTGTCACTGATTTATGATTTATTGAAGTAGGTGCATGTTTGGTTGACTTCTTTAAGCATGTTTGAACTTGCCTTGCCTTTCTGATTTTCATTAACCAACTTCCCTTGATCCAAATGAGCTGAAATTTTATATGCATATCATGTTATGGATTATGATTGATCATGAATTATTTGATGATTTATTGAATTGTTTGCAATTGGATTTGAGTAGCATCATTCTGTTGACTTCTTTGAGCTTCTATATGCCATGCTTTGACCTAATTTGCTTATGAAATGATGATGATGATTGATATGAACATGAAACCAATTGAGTTTGTTTCTTGATTATTTGAATTTGATTTTGGACACTTGTCACTTGCTGTTTTGACTTTCTTATCTCTTTTTGACCCTAGGCTTGTCCTAGTGGTCATGTTGCTCATGTTTAAGTTTGTTGTTTCAGGTTAAGCAACAAATACCCAAAGAGATCAATACAAATTGATTGAGCTTGATTGATTATCATGACTAACTTGTTTGTTTTGTAGGTTGCTTAGCTCACATGCTTAGAGCCTTGTGCATAGCACATTTGACTGACTATGTTGTCTGTTGACTTATGCTGTTTTGTTTTAACTTTGTGTCTGGTATACTAACTGTGCTTGACTGATTTCAGGTACTTTAGTTGCTTTTAGTTCCTTGTGAACTTTGCTTTGCTTTGCTTGAATAGCAATTTGCATTGAGGTATATTTTCTCATCTTCATGTAGTCTGGAAGACCTGGCCTGTTACTTGGCCAGGCAACTGTCTGAAGTCCTCCTTAAGAGGCAATGTTTGTAACTGTTTAAAATTGTCCTTGTACATATGCAAAGACCTCCTAAGTGAAGAGGCAATTGGTAGAATCCAAGAGATAAGCAACCTATCTCCTACTATTCTGTGTGTCACTCACCTTGCTCACACTACCTGTGTTGATGCATTGCAGATACAAACCCAAGATCTTGTACAATTGTACAGTTGAGTCAGTTTCAAATGTGTAGAAGGGTTCCCACTTTCTGAACCCACACATTCTTGTCTTAAGCTCTCCCAGGCCAGGGATAAGAGCTGTGAAGTCTCATCTTCACTCACCTTTCATCTGCTTCACCTTAGCCCCTCAATGGCAAGGTTAAGAGCTAACACTACCCAGTTCCAGTGGTTTGTTTGTTGAGGTTGATATGACCCCTCGACTAAAACCTAACCTTGTTTGAGCCCATTGCTTGCATATAGTGTGTGCTACTTGTGTTTGTGTGTTTGCTTGGCTTGCTTCCTGTGCAAGTTAGGTTTGGTGTGGCTTGCTTCCTGTGCAAGTCATGTTTAGGATAGGCTTGCTTCCTGTGCAAGTTAGCTAGAAACCTTAACTTAGGGATGATTTTGCATGATAACATCTAGGCTCGAGTCGTAGTCTCCCTAGTTGTGTCTCCCTCTGTTATCTGGTTAGGCTAGTCCTGTATCCCTATAAAGGGGAACTACGTTGCTCTGATCCTCATACCAGATGAGGTACGTAGGCAGGAGATCGTGCGAGATCTCTCCGGGCAACCTTTTCCTTTAGTTTGTGTGTTCATCTTTTCCCTTGTTAAGGGGAACTACGTCGCCCTGATTCTCATACCAGATGAGGTACGTAGGCAGGAGATCGTGCGAGATCTCTCCGGGCACACTTTTCTTTCTTTTTGTGTATGTGCTTGACAGTTATAGGCTCGAGTTCCCGACTCCCTATTAACTTGTTTGGTTGTTGTGTGCTTGGAAGCTGATGTAAGTCCATCGAGTGGCATTCGGGTTCCAGTGTGCGTGTGTTTTGGTTCGGATGCCGATGTAAGTCCAGTGATTGGCGTTCGGGCTCCACGTTTGCCTTTTTGTGTGTGTTTTGGTTCGGATGCTGATGTAAGTCCAGTGATTGGCACTCAGGCTCCATGTTTTCCTGCTTGTGTGTTTGTTTGTTTGGCGTGCGTGAGCCGAACTACGGCAACTCTGATTCTCATGTTCAGATGAGATACGTAGGCACAAGACGCGATGTCTTGCCGAGTTTGACTAACGACTAACAACTAATCCTTGTTTGCTTTCGCCCTTGTTGCGATCCTTTCTCTCGCCCTCGTTGCGATCGAGACATTCCCTTTCTCTTGCCCTAGTTGCAATCGAGACCCTTATTCCCGTAGTTAGTTTGAACTACGTTTTGCTCTGATTCTCATTCCCGATGAGATACGTAGGCATAAGACTCGATGTCTTAGCGAGCACACATCTCCTTAACCCGTAGGTAGCCGAGCTACGAAGACTCTGATTCTCATATTCAGATGAGATACGTATGCAGTGGATGCGACATCCGTGCGAGTCATTTTCTTTGACCCTTTCTTTTAGTAAATAGTACATTAGATAAACACACACCCTTTAGACAAGAAACAACAAGAGTGGATCCCGTAGAGTACTACGGATGCGTAGGGGTGCTAATACCTTCCCTTCGCATAATCGACTCCCGAAACCAAGATTTGGTTGCGAGACCTTGTCTTTTCCTTTCCTTTCTCCAGGTTTACTTCGAGCGTTTCCTTTCCCTCCTTTGGGATAAATAACGCACGGTGGCGACTCTTCTGTCATTTTCTTCCGCCGGTTGTTTTTTCGCACCTCTGTATTTTTCAGGCTGCGACACCCATCTCCATCAAGACTAGCCTTTGATTAACAAGTGCAAAATTTTGGGGCATTCTAGTGTTCAATAATCTTCCACCTCCAGACCACGAATGGCATACATACCATTCTAACTCCCTCGGTTCAAGAATATTGAACAGGGGCAGCTTTCATACCCCAAAATTTGCCCGTTAATCTTTCAAGACATTCTTCAAGGCATTCCAACTCATTGTTCAAGGCATTGACCTTAAAGGAACCAAGACCCAGCTCACAGATGGCCAAATCCAGAAAATGGCCCAAACTGGCATGCTCGCTAGGCGAGCAAATCCTTCGCCTAGCGAACCCTTCGCTACAATACTCGCCTAGCGAAGCTTGTGAATACCAGAAAATTCTGGGCTTCATTCTGAGCCCATTAGGTCACAAAAACTACTATAAATACCAAGGACTTCATTTAGAAAAGGGGGACGAAAACGGAAGGAAAACGAAAATAGAGAAAGGAGAACCCTAGCAAGCAAACCCTAACGCTCACAGACGGCAAACCCTGGAGGCAAACCCTGAAGGAACTCAGCGGCATCAAGGTTACCTCTGCCCAATTCAATCCGATTTGCCAATCCAAGGTCGTAATTCAATTCACAAACAGGTTTGCATTGCTATTACCGCCTTATGTTCTTAATTTGCATATGGCATTATGATTAATTTTATGAAAATATTTTAAGTTTGGCATGTGAATTTTTAGTATATATCTGAATACCTTAAATGATTAACCATGTAATTGCTGTAATGAAAGCCATAAGGCATAAGATTGGCTGAAATTGTACTGTTATCAAAACCGGAATCCGCAGCCGCTCGCTAGCACATCGCTAAGCGAGCATGCAGCGAGTATTCGCTAAGCCTTCGCTAGGCGAAGCAGGAGCGAACGCGACAGTAGCTGACTTCTCTGTTCTGATTCTTTTGCTCATCTGACATGTTTTATCATAGCCATGCATTGTTTATCTGATCCTATTACTATTGTGATTTCTTTTATGGTGTAATTCTCGATTGCACCCTGATTTGGTATTCTGACATGTTTGCTGAGTTTTGTAAAGGTTCCCATATCCCCGGAAAAGATAGCTTGGTAGGTATTCCACCTTATTTGTGGGATACCCTTGTGGAGATTCACCCTAAATCACTTCACTGATTTTAATGTATTAATTTTAATGTGGAGACTCACCCTAAATTACCTAGCTGATTTTAATGTATTGATTTCATTGTGGAGATTCATCCTAATTACCTAATCGATTGTAAAATATGGCCTTTGAATATGTGATCTTGGACCTCTCTTTGTTGCCCTACGGTATTACGGTATAACGGTCATGTCCCGCGAATGTGGGGATACACTTGGCAAAGACCCTTCGGTTAAATCATCACGTCCCTATAACATAAATCATCGTCCCTCGGATGTTGCCTGCGAATATATGATTTTGTCCCTCGATGACCCTTCGTTGTAGCCTACGGTTAAATGATGATTGTCCCTTCGAATGCTAAGGTGTCCTTGCAAATGTTGCCTTCAATGACCAATCGATGACCCTACGATGTCCCTTTTACATCCAAAGGATAAAACTACTTACTTCTCAATAGTAAGGACAGTTTTACCCTCATAAGGATAGGAAATGCCCATAAAGGCCTTGGGTAGGTATGACCCTTAATTGCTGACTCACAACCTAAAACATTTTTCACACCCCACACCTTTCAAAACATCTTTTAGAAAATCACCACTTGGTATACATTCATACTAGAATCATTACCGAGTTATATTTTTCTAAACAACTTTCAAAACTAAACGAGATAACCACTTTGTATACATTCATACAAGAATCATTACAAAGTTAAATTCTCTTTTCAAAACTTTTTTTAAGCAATTCACAACCACTTTTTCCAGACAAACATAAGTGATCAAGCAATTAAGAGCCCATGGACAACCATGGATACAAAGGGTGCTAATACCTTCCCTTTGTATAATGTACCTCCCGAACCCAAAATCTAATTAAGGTCTTTCCTGTTCTTTTCCACCTTTCCTTATTGGATAAAAGAAAAGTCGGTGGCGACTCTTGTTATCCGCGACATTAACTTTACAAAGCAAAATCACGTCAAAGTCAGTTCACGGTATGACACTCGTGACTCACAACAAACCCGTGATTCATGGTTGATCCGTTCACCCATCGTTAATATCAATGGAACTTGGGTGTTGATAAGGTGAAAACCCTAATCCACCAAAATGGATGATTGATATTAAGTTCGTATATCGTTAATACCAATGGAACTTGGGTGTCGATAAGGTGAAAACCACAATCCACCAAAATGGATGATTGATATTAGGGATAATACGAACCATCCCATGACCTTTGTATGGTGTGCTTTGCTTGATCCTTGAGTGTGATTGTTGCATTCATGCATTCATCTGCACCCATATCATCAAAAAATGAGAAAAAAAATTCAAGGAACTTAAGGGGTTTCTTTGCAAAAAATTTCAGATATGGAAAGACAAAGAATTATTCAAGGAAATATTTCCATATGCAATAAAATGATTAATATTTCAAAGTTTGCAAATAAAACCCTCGAGTTCCTTTGAAATAAAAACAAAGCATATGCACGAGCATTGCATGCATCATTTGCTTGTTCCGGTCTCCCGTCTTGTGGTCTGATCCCCGTGCTCTTCATTTATTTTGAAGATGCACTAACTCGCCGGTACTGCGCTGGGTTATCTTTGCCAGATTGATGGATCATTTTGAGCGAGAGAGTTGTGCACTCAAGGAGGAATGTGCCAGACAGAGTGCTTTTGATGGATTTATTCCTGGTTAGCCACTTATCTTCTTTCTCATACATTGATGCTGAAGATGAAGTTGGAACGCCTTTCCAAGCTTTGTCTATTGCTGAGCCAATTGAGAAGAAGTCTCCTTCATTTGCTTCCTATCATGATGCGAAACTGGCCATTGAATGTGGTGCAGTTGCTGGGTTAGGGAAAATGATCGAGCTTGAAGATAATAAATCCCGGGCTGGCATTGGCTATTCTTCTGGGGTCTTCAATGAGAAAGGGTTGTTCAAGAGTGGAGGTTTCATCCACGCCGATCAAGCTGAGGAAGCTGCTGCTATTCTGGAAGAGGATGCAGAGGATACTGGCAATTTTGTCATCCCTGGCGGGATCTGCCACAATTGGGTCGCTGTAGATGTTCCTACAGTCATTCATAGATCAAAGTAAAGCTTCACTTTGTTTAAAAACCCTTCTTCCGTGCCAAAAGGAGAAGTGATGACATTGCTGGCAACATTTAATACAATGATATTTCATTCAATAAATGCATGCTAAAATGTTTGTTTTTCCAATTGTTTTCACTTTTTTCTTTTTTGCATGAAATTGGTGATCACAAAAAACCCTGAAAAAGCATAAAATCAAACTTCTCATCTGCATAATGATTGCCTTGTTTGATTTCAAAAAGCTTTTCATATCAAAATCATTATGCAAGTTGTTTTCTAAAACCCATTGAACATAATGATCCAACGTCATCTCCCAATTGTGGATTCCCTGTATTCGAAGCAGAGGAAGATGATGTTGAAGGGGATTCCTGACGAGATTACCC
This sequence comes from Lathyrus oleraceus, assembly GCF_024323335.1. Taxonomy (NCBI): domain Eukaryota; kingdom Viridiplantae; phylum Streptophyta; class Magnoliopsida; order Fabales; family Fabaceae; genus Lathyrus; species Lathyrus oleraceus. The sequence goes on from NC_066580.1 coordinate 310,554,511, forward strand.
GCCTTCTTGAGTATGAAAAGAAGATCATTTAGCTGTATCTTGAGAATCAGCAAACAGTCAAACTGGGGCATTACAAATGTAATGTAAAAAAAAAAGAGGGTGAAAGAAAAGAAAAATTCAAAAATCAATTTTTTTTTTCAAAAAAAAAAACAAATAAAAGAAAAAGCATACCCTCAAACCCCTAGTTGACTGATGCTGAATGGATTCAGAGTCGTTATGACCAACTGAATTTGATTGAAGAGAAGCGATTGACTGCCATGTGCCATGGTCAGTTATATCAGTAGAGAATGAAGAAAGCATTCGATAAGAAGGTCAAGCCTCGTGTGTTCCGAGAAGGTGACCTCGTGCTCAAGAAAGTCTTGTCTTTCACGCCCGATTCCAGGGGCAAGTGGACTCCAAACTATGAAGGTCCATATGTTGTCAAGAGAGCCTTTTCAGGTGGTGCTCTGATGCTCACAACAATGGATGGGGAGGATTTTACTCGTCCTGTGAATTCAGATGCAGTCAAGAAATACTTCGCCTAAAAAGAAAAAACAGAATAGCTCGCTAAGTTGAAAACCCGAAAGGGCGGCTTAGGCAAAAATGAGCGTCTCGGTGGGTAACCCGAAAGGGCGATCCAGGCAAAAATTAGAGACTTGAAAAAAGAATGTATTCGCATCCCGCTAGATTGAGTACCTCACCCTGGGGAATTCTAGGCAAAAATTAGGGATTTGGCAAGTAACTGCATCCTGACAAGACTTTCTGTTCCGCAGCTGTCTTTTCGTCAGAGATTCTCGCTCAGTCGTCGTCAACTGAAGCTTCGAATACATCGGATTCAAATTGGTAGAGAAATGGTCATTATGTTCAATGTAGCCATCTTCCAATATATATCACCGATTTCAAATTTGTACAGATCTATGGAGTCTTGCCATTTGCAGGCTACCATTCCATCAAATAAATTTGAGCTTTTATCCAATTATTTGCACTCTTATTTGTTTCAATTCAACAAATGTTTTGCATGTTTTAATTGATAAAGTGTCATTGTTTTAAAACAAACAAATTTTTCAAAATTGTTTTAAACAAAGTGAACATTCACAATGATAAAAGGATACTTAAGAATTTCTCAGTGCTCTCCCAAGGGTGGCATGGTTTCCAACAGGGTAAGACATTTGTTCATATTCCTGGCATGGCTGTATCCTCTTTCTTCAGATTGTTGTTGGGGTTGTTCCCCAAGCAAAGCTTCTGTTGATATTTTTCCCCAGCATGGGTGCTTTCCTTTTGGAAAATTCAGTAGTTGGTGGGTTGACACCCCGGTACTTTGTCTGTTTCCTAAGTAAAGTCGCCAGCAGGTTAGTATGACGTATTTCATCCATGCTACCTCTCCTCACCAAGGTGCTTGTTGAGTTTTATACCTCTTTTCCCTTCAGCAGAGCAGTGATTCGTTCCTCCTCAGCAGTTGTGATTCCTTTTGGAAGGTTCAATTTTGGTGGTTGATCCCCAGCTCTCCTTCTCTGCCTCAGGTAAATCCCCAGTAGATCGGTGGTGGTAGATTGTGTCTGTGAGTGGTCTTCTCCCCTGCAGAGATTTGGTTGATTTCCTGATGCTTTTGATCCCCAGTAGAGTGGCTTGTGTGCAGAATCTACTTGTGTGATCTATTATCCTTCAGTGGGTTTATCCCCAATGGAGTGGCTGACAGAATCCCCAGTAGAGTTGCTTGTGCGGCTAGATTCTACTTGTGTGTTCTGTTCTCTTCAGCAGTTCTTACTTGTGCAGTGAGCTCTTGTTTCCCAGTTGAGACTGATGATTCCCCTGCAGAAATCTCGGGATTTCTCCATTTCCCCAACAGAGTTGCTTTCGTGGCAGTTTCTGCCTGTTGTGAACTTCTGATCCCCAGTTGGGTTGATTGATGATCCATCGCTCAGAGATTTTGTGATTTCTTTGATATCTCTGATCTCTTGTTCCCCAGCAGATCTTTGCTTTTTAGCATTCAGATCTCCGGCAGATTGGCTTTCCAGTTGGTTTTCTTGGATTTTCCTCTGGAAGTGTAGTACCGGGCTTTTGATTCCTGGGCCTGTTTGTGTTAGAAATGTCTGTTTTGTCAGCATTCATCAAACATAAATCACGCATATTCATGCATATTCTTTCAACATTTAGATATTCATGTTGCATTTTTGCCATATGTCTCTTGTTTGTTGTCTCCTGCTAATGGTGATATAGATCTCTCCAGTAGGTTTCCCCAAGCAGATGTCGGGTGTTTAATCTCTCAATATAGAGTCCGCCCCATAAGCAGAAAGTGTCTGTCAGTCCTTCTGCAGTTCCCCACTGAGATATATCCTCGTGGATGACGGTTGTTTCCGTTTCCTCCCAACATATATATTGGGATGGGTTTTCCCTATTGAGTTATATCCTCATTAGGATGAGTCTTGTTTCAGTTCGCCTTTTTGGATTGATCTTGAATTGGCATTTTTTTCAACTGTCTCTTGTGCTTCCCTGTGGAATAAATGAATAAATTGCCCAGTAACCGGCAATAGTTCATCTTATCCCCAGCGGAATCTTTTTTAGGCCTCTACCCAGTAACCGATAGTTGTAAGTCCTATCTTTTTGGGCCTTCTACCCAGTAACTGGTAGTTGTAAGTCCTATCTTTTTGGGCCTTCTACCCAGTAACCGGTAGTTATAAGTCCTATCTTTGTGGTTTTCTACCCAGTATCCGGTAGTTGTAAATCCTGTATACCTTTTTCCCTTTTGTGGAATCTGTGGTTGTGAACATTTTTTGTTCCTCAGCAAGAGTTTGTGGTTTTCTACCCTGTATTCGGTAGTTGTAAATCCTACTTTCTTGCTCTCCAGCAGTTTGCGGTTTGTTATAAACCCTATTTCGTTTCCCCGTGCGGAATTGTGATCCTTTCACTCCCCACACAGAGGTTTTGGTTTTCTACCCCGTATTCGGTAGTTGTAAACCCTAATTCTTTTTATCCTCATCAGAGTTGTGGGTCTCTACCCAGTAACCGGTAGTTGTAAGTCCTATCTCTATTCCCCTAGTAGAGGTAACCTTTGTGGTTCATCCTGGTTGATGGTGGATTTTGTGGTCTTCTACCCAGTATTCGGTAGTTGTAAATCCTATGTTGTTGCTGTCTCCCTAGCGGAGTCTGTGCTTTCTTGTGGATAATTGCTGTATGCTAGCAATTTTATCCTCAGCTGAGTCTTTGGTTTTCTACCCAGTAGTCAGTAGTGGTGAACCTCTTGTTTCCTCAGCCAGAATCTTTGGTCTTCTACCCAGTATTCGATAGTTGTAAATCCTTTGTTCTCCCCTTTGCAGAGTTAACCTTGTTGTTCATCCTAACCGATGACGGTTACTCTTTGTGGTTATCTTCATCCAGTATTCGATGCTGATGTTCCCTCTCTTCTGGGTATTTGCTTTGAGTAAGCACTTGTATTCCCAGCAAGTCTTTTATGGATAATTGCCAGATGCTAGCAATTTTATCCTCAGCGGGTCCTTTCACCGTTTGCTAGTGATTTGTTCCCCGGATCATTGATTTTTTATCAATGCGTCCCCAGTGAGTCCTCTTTCATTTACCCGTTTGATTGGTAATGATTGTTGCTCCCTTTGATTGGTCATCATTATATACCTAGTTTTGGTATCCCGATGCCTTTATTTTCGGTTGATTTATCCTTTATTAACCCAGTAACCGGTTGTGGATAATCTTCCATGCGAGTATACTATCCACGTTTTGACGGTAATGGATAATATATCTCATGCACTCTTCAGTCGAAACCTGTTGTGTTTCCCCAGTCGAGTAAGATTCGTGTTCCTTTTGCGGAATCGGGTATTCTTTGTTTCCCCTTGTTGAGCGTATCTCCCAGTAACCGGTGATATGTCTCCTGGATAATTGCCGGATGCTTGCAATTTATCCTCGGCGAGTTGTCTTTTGTCTACCCTGTTGTTGTTGGCGACGATTGTTTCTCTTTTGGTTGGTCACCTATTATATACCCAGTAACCGGTATCTCTGGTGTCTCTTCCTTTTTCGAGTGTATTATTCATGTTTTGACGGTAATGAATAATATATCTCATGCGCTCTTTGGTTGGAGTCCTTTGTTGATTTTCCCCAGTAGAGTAAGATCTGTATTCTTTGTAGAATCGAATATCCATCCTTTGACAAGTTTGCATTTTTGCTTTCTTCAGGATGATGAGTGTTTTGACATATATACCAATTCACGCTTCGGTCGGTCACCTATTATATACCCAGTAACCGGTATCCCTGGTGTTTCTTCCATGCGAGTATATTATCTATGTTCTGACGGTAATAGATAATATATCTCAAGCGAGTATACTATCCATGTTCTGATGGTAATGGATAATATATCTCATGCACTCTTTGGTTGAAACCTGTTGTGTTTCCCCAGTCGAGTAAGTTTCGTTTTCCCGTTGCGGAGTCGAATGTCCATCCTGTAAGTCGATTTGCTTTTTCAAGCCCTCTTTTCGGATGATGAGTGTCTTGGCATATATACCAATTCACGCTGTGGTCGGTCACCTATTATATACCCAGTAACCGGTATCCCTGGTGTTCCTTCCTTTCTGCTCCCTATTATGACCTTGGTCCCCTGTGGAGTCATATTTTCCTAAGTTGATGTACCTTTTTCAGGTCTTTCTCAGATGTTTTGATTGATTGATATCTCTCACCCTTATACCGGTCCTAGATATTCATTCTTCCTGAGCTTGTTGTTCTTTCACCCAGTAACCGGTGTTCAGATCACATGTCTCTTTGAGTTTGTTACCCAGTAACCGGTAACACCTCATCTTGGTTTTTCCCCAAGAGGGTCTCTTTGTTAGACATTCCGGGTGAAGTTTCTGTTGTGTTTTTACCCTTTTGATGTATTGGCGTTTTCCCCAATATATGCATTTTTCCCCGGCAGGGAGGTTCTGTGTGAATCTTTTTTCCCCAGTCCGAGTCCGGATTTTTATCCGAAGTATCCTTTGTGGATATCTTGAGTCAGCTTGAGTCTTTCCAATGGATGTGTCTTCCTTTGGAACTCTTTTCTCCCCAGTTTGAGTCCTTTACTCCCCAGTAAAGTCTCCCAGTCGTGTCTTGCTCACGCAGTATCAGTTCTTGTTTCCCCTGATTCAGAGTCGTGTCCTGCTCACGCTTTTTTTTGTTCTTATCCCCATGAGAGTCCTGTTAGAGTCTCTGTTCCTGGTGAGTGTATTACTCCGATGGATCGTCTTTTCTTCTTTGTGGACCAGTATCCCCCACAGAGTTTCTTTCTTTTGCATTCATACATTTGCATCATGAGGTCTCTTAGGGACCAAAATTTGTCTCATTACTGTTATTTAAGCCCATTCTACCACGTCGAGATGAAGATTTTAACATTCACTTCTCCGGCTAGAATGACCTTAAACAGGGGCATCTGTAAGACCCCAATTTTGTCCCTAAGATCCCTCATGGCATCATATCATAACATTGCATTGCCTCAAGGATCATTAGACACCTTGCTTCCTTCCCTATGGGTGGGATATTCTTTGAGAGTGGTTCTTGATCACCAAGCATTGCTTGCATTTGTATATCATTGCTTTTCTTTTTATCACTAACCAAAAGGTACAAAAATATGTCATTAACCCTTGTTACTTGCAGCTGAAGCATTTGCAGGACAAGCAATGAAAGGCATTCATTGAGCAATAGATGGTGGTTATTCTTGAGATTTAGACCCCATGATCATTATCAAGAGTTCATATGAGCTATGATGTCATTTTGAAGCAAAATCCCAAGCGGTAGAGGCTTAAATTTCATCAGGACATTTCCAGGTCATCTGAAGACCCAGAAAGTCAATTGCAAAGTCAACTGTGGATTTGGGGGTGGGAGATGATTAGAAATACTTCATTCATGTTCAAACAAGTCTCATTTGACATCTCAAACACTCACATTGAAGAATTTGAAGTCAAGTCAAAAGCTTCCAGAAATGGAAAGTGACCTAATATTTTCAAAAATGGAAGGGTTTTGGACCAACTTAAACTCAATCTTACATCATCAAAAAAGCTTCAAACGAAATTTTGTTGAACATGATAGTTGTAGATCTTTGTCTCCCATTTCCAAAAAGTCCAAGATCATGAGAATCTGATGAATGGTTGAAGAGATATGATCAAATCATCATCAAGTGTGCATGGCCAAAATGTGTTATGTATTGATGCATACGAATTTCGCATCGATCCATGCAGGGAAAAATGTGCTATGTATTGATGCATACGAATTTCGCATCGATCCATGCAGGGAAAAATGTGCTATGTATTGATGCATACGAATTTCGCATCGATCCATGCAGGGCAAAATGTGCTATGTATTGATGCATACGAATTTCGCATTGATCCATGCAGGGCAAAATGTGCTATGTATTGATGCGTACGAATTTCACATCGGTCCATGCAGGGCAAAATGTGCTATGTATTGATGCGTACGAATTTCGTATCGATCCATGCAGGGAAAAATGTGCTATGTATTGATACATACGAGCTTTGTATCAATACATAACTCTGTTTTGATCATGCATTGGCTACTGTTCACGTCCATATTACTTCATGCACCACTAATTTTCAAGTTTTGTCAAAACACCTTATTTTTGCCAATTACCATTAACCAAGCTTAATTAACATTTTCAGTGTGATTAAGACTTCATATAAATACCATAATCATAACAGAATTTGGGAGGTTAATCACAATTCACATTTCTAGATCCAAAATTCTCTTTCCTTCCAAAATTTTCTTCCATTCATAATTCAAATTTTCTTCAAATAGCATTGCAATTTTATTTCATATTCTTGTTCCCTAGCTTTGATTTAGTGCAGATCAAGTGCTGGTTCCCTAGCTGTGGATCGTGCTTTTCAAAGATTCTGCTCTTCAAGAGGTTAATTTTTGATCCTCTTAATTCTGAAATTCATGTATATATTCTGGTAGATCTTGTTCTCCTGGTGATTCTGATGAAAAAATCATGTGAATTGGTGCATTATTGAGCAAGATATGTGTAATTCAAGATTGATGCATCAAAATGTTTTCTATCAATTCTCTCTTGTTATGTTGATTCATGCTTAGCTATTACTTGATCTTTAATCTCCATTGAAAATGCTTCATGTTGATGTAATTGTTTTGATTTTCTGGAAATTTTTCTGGAAACGTGTATGAGCTTCATGCTACTGTTCATCTTCTTCATCATGAAGAAGATGAAGTTCATATGCCTAGCGACAGATTTGTCCAGTTTGCGACGGACCTGGTTTTTTGCCATGTTGTGTTAGGGTTTGGTTGTGATTGGTCCACACATGCGCTTACATTGCAGTTTCATTGGCTCACGTTTGTGCTGACCATGCCACTTCAGCGTTGACTTGCCAACGTATTAATGAAACGGTGCGTTTCATTATGCTGGCGCGCTCAATTTCAAATCCGTACCTGATTCGATCCTTGGCGCATCCATTTTTCCAAAATGCTTCATGTTTTTGCTTTGCCCTTCATGAATCATGCTATGTGCTTCACTTGTTTTTTTAATTTTTTATCAAATTGTAAAATCCATATCAAATTGAAAATTGATCCAAAAAATACCTGGTTTTTTGCTAATTGTTCCTTGAGATGTCTAGTTTTTTATGATGATTTTTTCTGAAGTTGTGCTTGGCTGGATTTTTGTTTGTGCTATAGTCTTTGAACACATGTGCATTTGTGACCTTGCCTTACTCTTTCCTTTGTGAAATGCTTGATGTTAGTCCAATGAACTTGAAATTTTACATGCTGATTCTAGACAAATTGATGGATGTTTTGGTTTTGGTTTGGTATTTTTCTCATTCACCATTTCTGTTTTATGCTTGTGTTAGCATAGTGTGACAATTTGTGTCACACATTTGGTTGTTCAACTTGCATCATTTAATTTCCATGCCAAATGATCTTGGATGCTTCTGATTTTTTGTATGATGACCATGTTAGATGTGTTGAATGTTCATGAAGTTTTCCAGAATTATTTGAATCATTTCTGTTTTGATTTGAAATTTTCATTCATGATGTCCATATATGAGCTTTGAAATTGCCTTTGACTTCTTTTGATCATGAAATGCATTTGGTGATTGATTTTGATGTGAGCCTTTTTAGGACTTGTCAATATGTGATTGAAGTTGCATTGTGTTAAATTTCAGCTCCTGTTTTGAATTTTTTTCTTCATCTTTGACCCTAGGCTTTGACCTAGTGGTTTGTTACTTACATGTGAGCTTTGATTTCAGGTTCAAGCATCCAAATGCCATGGTTGATGATGCTTCATTATTTTGATGTTGATGTTTGCTTTTGATTACTAACATTGTGTGTTTTATAGGTTGATGATAACTCATTTGAGTTTGCCTTTATGGTTTATACCTTGTACATTGGGATTGACTGTTGGTTATTGGCTGTTGTCTGTTTGTCTGAGTATTGTACTGATTGGTTTAGCTGTTTACACAGGTACCTAAGTTGCTTTAAGTTCATTTGAACTTTGCTTTGCTTTGCTTGTGGTTGGCATACCACTTAGGTATAATCCCTAATCTTCATGTAGTCTGGAAGACCTACTGTTATTGGTAGGCACCTGTCTGAAGCCCTCCTTAAGAGGCCATGTTTTTGTTTGTTTAATTTTGTGCCAAGCAGGTAAAGTCCTCTTAAGAGGCAATTGGCAGATAAAAGGGATGTGTAATCCATCCCCTGCTACTCAGTTGTGTCATTCACTTTGCTCACACCATGTGTTGATGCATTGTGAATAAGAACCCAAGATCTTATAGAGTCAATCATATATGGAGAATAGTTCCCTCATTCTGAACTCCCGCACTTTCTATTGATTAAAGCTCTCCCAATTGGCTGTAAAGCCTAACCTTGCTTGAGCCTAATTGATTGTGTATAGTGTGTGCTAATTGATTTCTTGTTTGCTGGTTTGCCCATATGTGCATAATTGTTTGAGTGTGCCTTTGTGCGTTGTTTTCATCTTTGAGCATTAATTGTATATCATTTCATGATCATTGTTCATATCTTTGTGACACTTTGTTTGTCCATTGAGGAGTCAATTGTAAGTCCATTTATTGGCAGTTGTTTCCTATGATCTGGGAGGAGTTGGGACTAAGACCATTGATTGGCATCCCATTTCCTTGGAGTCGAGTGTAAGACCATTTATTGGCAACTTGTTTCCTCTTGCTTCTTGCATTTGTTTTCTTTGTTTTGTGAGACTAGTATAAGTCCATTGATTGGCATCTGGTATCCATGTTTCTCTTTGTTTTAGGAGACTAGTATAAGTCCATAGATTGGCATCTGGTATCCATGTTTTGCTTTGTGAGATTGGAATAAGTCCATTGATTGGCATCCGGTATCCATTTATGTTGTTTACCTGTTATTTGCTTGTTGCCTTTTCCAAAGGAATCACTTGGATCATCTATATATGATCTCAAGAGGTGAATATCTAAGAAGTTTTGCATCCCTTAACCTTCACCCTTTTTGTTCTAAACCTCCATTTGCATGTTAACTCAAACCAAAAAAATACTATGCAAACATTGTCACTTCTTTTCAAACTAGAAACCTAGGCTTTAGGCCTTTGATTTTCAAACTTCACTTTCACAATACTTCTTTTGAATTGAATTCTAATCACACTTTGACCATCTTTTGTGAATAAATTCTAATTGATTAATTCCACTCATTCAATTGTTTTGTGGCTCAAGTCCACTTTCTTGATAAGTTTTCATACATTAGCCATAGGTTTGATTTATCCTAGTTGGTTGATGTTAATCTCACCTTTTGTCCTTAGTGATTGAATTGTAAGACTTCCTTGCTTATTATAGGGTTAACCCCTCACTAGCAAGTTGAAGCTTTTCTCACATGGTGGACTTGTGGTTGTATAGGTTGAGTTTTCTCCAGTGGATAACGAAAGACCTTAGGGCTTTTGTTTTAAAATCAATTCACATATTTTTGGAAATCTTTTAGCCGAACTACGGCGTTTTGATCCTTACCTTCCATGGAAAGGTACGTAGGCAATGGTTATCCATCCAAACACAAAAATAATAAAAATTGTATATTCTTCTCTCATCCTCCCAATCAATGTTTGCACAATAAATATTATAATAAACAATATCTTTTGCAACAAGTTGTGAAAAGGGCTCCGTAGGAGTACCTAGGACGTTTTGGGTGCCTAACACCTTCCCATTGCGTAATTAACCCCTTACCCAGATCTCTGATCTTTTCATTAGTTTTCTATGTGTAAAACTTCTTAGGCTTTTGTTCGCTTTTTAGCCATTCCTTTGGATAAATAAAAGTGCGGTGGCGACTCGATTCTTTGTATGCTTTGCTTTTTATTTAATCAATAAATCATAAAGTGACGAATACACCGCTACATTGGGTGACATGTATTTCTCTTTGTATATGAGGAATTCTAAAGGTGGTGGGACTATTGTGTGTTGTTTTCCTCTTCTGTACAAGTGATTTATTTTGTACTTGCCTCAGACGCCTGCTTTTTTGGAGAACAAGCAATGTCTACGGTGGTCTTAGAGACTTATATCTCTCACTAATAATGATATTGTTTGGTATGATTCTGCATTAAGTAGTGTGGACATTATTGACAGTTATGGTGAATTCTCTAACGTGCCTCTCATTGGTACACAATGAGGAATCAACTACAACCCTGCTTTGGCTCATCATCAACTTGGGTTCCCCTTGAGAGATAAACCTAATAACACTCAGTTGGAAGGTTTATTCTATCTTGAGGGTAAAGATCCCCAACATTTGAAGCAGAGGATGATACATGCTTATCATAATGTGCATAAGAAAGGAAGATCTGAGCTTGGTCCACGTAATTGTGTAGCTTTAGAAGCTTACACTATATAGGTGAAGAAGATAGCTCTGGAGTTGAAGATGTTATACGCCTGTGAAAGACCTATGTCTTTGGTTATGGTTGAGCCATCAAATCTCCCTAACCAAGATCTAGAGGAGTTGGAAGGCTCACTCACCAAGATGAAGTAAGAGAAAGATATGTGGGAAGAGTGGGTCCATGCTTTGAGCCGCAAGCATGAAGAGTTGTAGCTTGAGTCGAAAGACAAAGATACACTTATTGAGATTATTGAAGACCGTGTAGTGAAGAGACAGAGAGAGCCAGAGGTTCTATTTTCCTCTAGTATGCCTCAGCCTTCCGGTGCTTGGAAGAAGATTGTTGATCAACTAGTTCTTGAGAAGGCTCAGATGAAGACATCCTTTGAATCCGATATTTGACGCATCCGAAGGAAGTATGCACCCATAGCCAGATCATCTGATGCAGTTGCTAGGGATCCTTAGGATGATAGTTTCCTTTTCTCTTGTATTTGTATTTTGGTTTCTAAAATTGTACTATGTGTAATCCTTCCAAAATTTTATGAATAAAAAGAGATTTTATGGTCAATCAAATTATTATATATATATATATATATATATATATATATATATATATATATATATATATAATTGCAAATAGAACTTCATATGTTCCTTGAAATTAAAAACAATAAAAAATATTGCATTCCATGCATCATTTGCATAACAGCTTTCTATCGCCAGATGTCTTATCAGTTCTTCTTTTGTGCATCAGCCAAGCTGACTCACCGTTATAATACTCGCGCTAATCAACCGAAGAGAATGGAGCATCTAGAACAAGAGAACCGAGAGCTGAAGGATGAGATCGTTAGGCTTACGGCGCTGATGGAATATGTGATTGCTGCCCATAATCACTCACCACCAACTCCTGCAACTCCTCTTCCTCAGAGGACTGTCATTTCTGAGGTTGCTATCTCAATTGTTCATGTTGCTGTTGTCAGTCAATCCATTCCTTATATGCCTGTTGGACTCCCTTGAGAAATGCCATCAAATTTTATGCCAGAAGGATATGCACCCATATTTGTTTCTCTGTCGGCATCTAGCCTGGTCATGTCAGTGCCACCTCTGGTTGTTCACACTCTTCCTCGTGTTTAGGACACTATCTATCACTCTGAGTCATCTGAGGGTCCATATGTGTATGAGAAGATGGATGAGATGAAAGATCAATTCCTCGAGTTGCGTAAAGAGTTGAAGACTCTGAGAGGGAAAGACTTGTTTGGGAAGAGTGTTGTTGAACTCTACTTGGTCCCCAATGTTAAGATCCCGGTGAAATTTGATGTCCCAGACTTTGAAAAGTACAAAGGGAATACTTTCCCGCTAAGCCATCTTGTTATGTATGCCAGAAAAATGTCTACTCAGACTGATAATGATCAGTTGCTGATTCATTATTTCTAAGACACTTTAACTGGAGCTGCCTTGAGGTGGTACATGGGTCTGGACAATGAAAGCATCCGTACTTTCAATGACTTAGGCGAGGCCTTTGTCAAGCAGTATAAGTACAATGTGGATATGGCGCCTGATAGAGACCAGTTGAGGTCTATGTCTCAGAAGGATAAAGAGACATTCAAAGAATATGCCTAGAGATGGAGAGAACTGGCTGCCCAGATAACTCCACCTCTTGAAGAGAAGGAAATGATGAAGATCTTCTTGAATACGTTGAGTTCGTTTTATTACGAACGTATGATTGCGAGTGCCCCTAATGACTTTACTGAAATGGTAAACATGGGGATGAGGCTAGAAGAAGGAGTCCGTGGAGGACGTTTGTCTAAAGAAGAAGCATCAGCTAGCAAGAAGTATGGTGAGAGTTTCTCTAAGAGGAAGGAAGGATAAACTAACTCATTATCAGTGGGGAGGCAGAGGAGGCATCATGTCAGAAAGAGTTCTCAACCTCGTCAACATCAGCACCAAGTTTCTTCAGTAATTCTAGTTTTTTCCAACAATTCCAACAATCAATCAGTTCCAGTTCAGTAACAACAACATCAACAACCGCAACAAAGAACCAACAACAACAACAATAATAGCCAACAAAATTTTGAGAGGAAGAATGTCTCCTTTGACCCTATTCCTATGACATATGCAGAGTTATATTCATCATTGGTTCTCAAAAATCTAATTCAGCCAAGAAATCCTCTGCAAATTCCTGAGCCACTACCATGGTGGTTCAAGCCTGATCTTCATTATGCTTTTCACCAGGGAGCCCCTGGCCATGATATAGAGAATTTCTATCCTCTAAAATATGAAGTTCAGAAGCTGGTAAAGAGTGGTATGATGTCCTTTGAGGACAGAGCACCGAACGTAAAAGCAAATATGTTGCCTCCTTATGGTAACGCATCTGTGAACATGATAGACGACTGTCCTGGTGAGTTCAATATTTATGATGTCCTCTATATCAGAAGATCTTAAGTGGTAATGCATAAAGATATTTGCTTGGTTAGCGATTGTGAACATGACCATAATGGTTGTGTAATCTGTAGCGTGAACCTTCATGGATGTGTTATTATCAAAAGGGATATTCAAAGGCTGATGGATGAAAGACTTATCCAAATTTTCCAGTTCCGTCATTTGGAGGATGATGTGAATGTCATTGTGCCAGTGTATAAGACCCCTAAGCGGGTAGTCATTCAGTTTGATAGCAGCAACAACAATAATGTCAATAGATCGGTATCACCGTTGGTCATATGATTAGCAGGCCATGTCCCTTACTTATCCGATAAAGCTGTGCCATATCAGTATAATGCCACTATGATTGAAAATGGTCAAGATGTTCCTCTACCAGTTGCTGACTCAATGGTAAACATTGCAGATATTGCGAAGGTGACCCATAGCGGTCGTGTGTTCAGTCTAGTATTTTCGAAGATAGTAGAAGATGTTTCAGTAAGTAAGAAGGCATAGATTCCAGTAGTGAATCCGGCTAGTGCTACAACGTGTCAGTTTGGTGAGTCCAGCAATTTGAAGACTAACGATGATGATGAGGTGTCAAGGCTAATAAAGAGAAGTGAATTCAATGTTGTAAAGAAGATGCTCTAGACTACGTCAAAGATCTCCGTGTTGTCACTGTAGTTGAATTCCGAAGCGCACAGAGAAGCATTGCAATAAGTGTTGGAACAGGCTTATGTTGAGCATCATGTTATTGTGGATCAATTTGACCACATAGTTGCTAAATTACTTCTTGTAACAATTTGAGTTTTTGTGATGAAGAGCTTCCTGAGGAAGGCAGGAATTACAATTTGGCGCTGCACATTTCTATAAATTACAAGGAGGACGCTTTGTCCAATGTGTTGGTTGATACATGGTCATCATTGAATGTGTTTCCAAAATCAACTTTGTCAAGACTCTCTTATCAAGGCGCCCCAATGAGGTATAGTGGCGTAATTGTCAAAGCGTTCGATGATTCTCGTAAAACTGTCATTGGTGAAGTGGACCTTCTAGTGAAGATAGATCTGAGTGATTTCCAAATTACTTTCCAGGTAATGGATATCCACCCGGACTATAGTTGCTTGTTAGGAAGGCCATGGATTCATAAAGCTGGAGCAATGACGTCTACTCTTCACCAGAAGCTGGAATTTGTGAAGAACGACAACCTTGTCGTTGTTGGTGGGGAGAAGGCATTGTTAGTGAGCCATTTATCATCTTTCACATATCTTGATGCTGAGGAGGAGGTTGGAACGTCGTTCCAAGCCTTATCTATTACTGATGAGTTAAAGAAAATTGGGGCACCCATGTCTTCTTTAAAAGATGCGCAAAAGGCTATTCAAGATGGCAGCATTGACAAATGGGGTCGTGTTGTGGAGGTTGCCGAGAACAAGAACAAAGTCGGACTAGGATTTCAATCAGGGTCGTTCAACGCTAAAGTCAAAGTTATGCAACCAGTATTCCGCAGTGGAGGGTTCATTCATGAGAATGATCAACACTCAGCTGCCATTATTGAAGACAATGGTGATGAAGTCGAAGCTTGTGCCAACTTTGTGACGCACGGCCAGACTTGCGACAATTGGGTTGATGTTGATGTTCCTGTTGTCATTCACCGTTCTAAGTAATTTGTTTTTTTATTATTTTAAGAAAAATCCTTATCCTATGCTTAAGGGAGAAGTGAACATTGTTGGGAATTTTTATTATTATCATCAATAAAGTACAATTTTATTCATCCACATCTATGATGTTTTATTTTCACTTTTCACTTTTTTGGAAAATGGTAATCACAAAAACAAACATAAATATATAATAATCTTCCATCTGCATAATATTTGTCCGCACTCAACTTCTCTAAAATCAAAATATCAAATTATTATGCAGGTTGGTTCTCAAACCCATTGAATACAATGATCCTACTCCCTCTCCAAACTTTGATTTCCCTGTGTTTGAATCTAAGGGAGAGATTGATGATGAAGAAGTATCTGATGAATTATCTCGTTTGCTTGAGCACGAGGAAAAAGCCATTTATCCATTTGAAGAGCAGATTGAATTAGTCAACTTGGGTTCCGAGGATGATGTGAAGGAAGTCAAGATTGGGTCTCAACTGTGTCCAGAAGCTAAGAAGGGGTTGATTTATCTTCTTTGAGATTATTCTGATGTGTTTGCTTGGTCCTATCAAGACATGCCTGGGTTTGATTCTGAGATTGTGGAGCATGGATTATCGTTGAAGCCAGAATGTCCGCCGGTCAAGCAGAAGTTGAGAAGAACCCATCCTGATATGGTAGTAAAGATCAGAGAGGAAGTGCAGAAGCAGATTGATGTTGGTTTTCTTGTAACCTCCGAGTATCCGCAGTGGGTGGCCAATATTGTGCATGTTCCTAAGAAGGATGGAAAAGTCTACATGTGTGTTGATTATAGAGATTTGAACAAAGCTAGTCCGAAAGATGATTTTTCCTCTGCCACACATTGATATGTTGGTAGACAATACGGCTAAATTCAAAGTCTTTTTGTTTATGATGGATTTTCCAGTTATAATCAAATTAAAATGGCACCTGAAGATATGGAAAAGACCACATTCATTACACCCTGGGGAACATTCTGTTATAGAGTGATGCCTTTCAGTTTAAAGAATGCTGGTGCAACATACCAGAGAGCTATGACCACTCTTTTTCATTATATGATGCATAAAGAGATTGAAGTATACGTTGATGATATGATTGCCGAGTCAAGAGATGAAGAAGAACATGCTAAGCATTTGTTGAAGTTATTCCAGCGTTTGAGGAAATATAAACTCCGCTTGAATCCCAATAAGTGTACTTTTGGTGTTCGTTCTAGTAAGTTGTTGGGCTTTATTGTCAGTGAGAAGGGTATCGAAGTTGATCCTGCCAAGGTCAAAGCAATTCAAGAAAATTCCTGCGCCCAAAACTGAGAAGCAAGTCAGAGGTTTTCTCAGTCGTTTGAACTATATCTCAAGATTTATATCACATATGACTGCCACATGTGCGCCTATTTTCAAGCTTCTTCAGAAAGATCAGTCTTGTGATTGGACCGAAGATTTCCATAAAGCTTTTGATAGTATCAAAGAGTATTTGCTTGAGCCTCCGATTCTGTCTCCGCCTGTTGAAGGAAGACTATTGATCATGTATTTGACTGTACTGGATGAGAGTATGGGTTATGTTCTTGTTCATCAAGATGAATCTAGAAAGAAAATGTATGCAATTTACTACCTCAGTAAGAAGTTCACCGACTGTGAGACTCGGTATTATATGCTTGAGAAGACATGTTGCACATTGGCTTGGGCTGCTAAGCGTCTACGCCAGTATATGCTGAATCGTACTACCTGGTTAATATCCAAAATGGATCCAATCAAGTACATTTTTTAGAAGCCTGCTTTAACTGAGAGGATTGCCCATTAAGATGTTGTTATCTGAGTATGATATTGAATACCGATCTCAAAAAGCAATTAAGGGTAGTGTCTTGGCTGACCATTTGGCTCACCAACCGATTGAAGATTACCAGTCAATGCAGTATGATTTTCCTGACAAAGAGATTTTATACTTGAAGATGAAAGATTGTGATGAACCATTGCTTGAAGAAGGGTCAAAACCCAGTTCCCATTGGGGCATGGTATTTGATGGAGTTGTTAATTCGTATGGTAATGGCATCGAGGCAGAGATTATTACTCCTCAAGGCACTCATTTTCCGTTTACAGCTAGATTCAAATGTACAAGTAATATAGTTGAGTATGAAGCTTACATTATGGGGCTTAAAGAGGCCATTGATCTCAGAATAAAGTATCTTGACGTCTATGGAGATTCAGCTTTGGTTGTGAATCAGATCAAAGGTGAATGGGGGACGAATCAACCCAGTTTGATACCATATAGAGACTATGCAAGGATGATATCAACTTTCTTTACAAAAGTTGAGTTTCATCATATCCCTCGAGATGAAAACCGAATGGCAGATGCTCTTGCAACGTTGGCTTCAATGATTGTGGTGAAATTTTGGAATGAAGTTCCTAATTTGACTGTGATGCGTCTTGATAGGCCAGCTCATGTGTTTGCTGTCGAAGAAGTCAAAGATGACAAGCCTTGGTATTTTGATATCAAATGTTTCCTCCAAAGTCAGATCTACCCATCTGGGGCATCTTTGAAAGATAAGAAGACTTTGAGAAGATTAGCCGACAATCACTACCTGAATGGTGATGTGCTTTATAAGAAAAACTCCAATATGGTTTTGCTCAAATGTGTGGATAGACACGAAGCAGACCTGTTGATAACTGAAGTCCATGAAGGTTCCTTTGGTACCCATTCCAATGGACATGCTATGGCAAAGAAGATTTTGAGAGCAGGTTACTATTGACTAACAATGGAATCTGACTGTTGCAAGTTTGTGAAGAAATGCCACAAGTGTCAAAGTTATGCAGATAAAATTCACGTTCATCTGACACTGTTGAACATCATTTCCTCTCCATGTCCCTTCTCCATGTGGGGAATTGATATGATTGATATGATTAAGCCCAAAGCTTCGAACGAACATCGTTCCATTCTGGTGGCTATTGATTACTTAACAAAGTGGGTTGAAGCGGCATCGTATGCAAATGTGACTAAGTAAGTTATTGTAAGGTTTATCAAGAATTAGATTATATGTCATTATGGTATGCCAAGCAAGATCGTTACTGATAATGGATCAAACTTGAACAATAATATGGTGGGAGCTCTTTGCAAAGACTTCAAGATTGCACATCATAATTCTTCTCCCTACAAACCCAAGATGAATGGGGTTGTTGAAGCTGCAAATAAGAACATTAAGAAGATCATCCAGAAGATGGTTGTGACATATAAGGATTGGCATGAGATGCTCCCAGTTGCTTTGCATGGGTACCGTACATCCATCTGCACTTCAACAGGAGAAACCCTTTTCTCTCTTGTTTATGGTATGGAAGTTATGCTCCCCGTGGAGGTTGAGATCTCATCATTGCGTGTCTTGATGGAAGCCAAGTTGATAGAAACTGAATGGTGCCAAACCAGGTATGATTAGTTGAATTTGATTGAAGAGAAGAGATTGATTGTCATGTATCATGGTCAGTTATATCAGAAAAGAATGAAGAAATCTTTTGATAAGAAGGTCAGGCCTCGTGTGCTTAGAGAAGGTGACCTTGTGCTCAAGAAGATTTTATCTTTCAAACATGATGCCAGGGGAAAATGGACTCCTAATTATGAAGGCCCATATGTTGTGAAGAGGGCCTTTTTAGGGGGTGCTTTTATTCTTACAACTATGGATGGTGAAGAGTTCATTCATCTTGTGAATGTCGATGCAGTCAAGAAATACTTCGCCTAAAAAGAAAAGAATAACTCGCTAAGTTGAAAACCCGAAAGGGAGGATTAGGCAAAAAAAGAGCGTCTCGGTGGATTGAAAACCTGAAAGGGCGATCCAAGCAAAAATTAGAGACATAAAACAGAAAATTTATCCTGGTAGATTGAGTATCCCACCTTGGGGAAATCTAGGCAAAAATTAGGGATTATGGCAAGTAACTGTATTCGGTTAGTTCTAATCATGGAAGCAATTTTGAGAAAGTCATTTGGTTCTGATTCATCATTCTCAACTGAAGACAAGCACAATGGATGTTGAAGTTGGTAGGGAGAGTAGTGATCATTGTATTCAATGTATCCCTTTTCCATGTAAATTACCATTTTCAAACTTTGTAAAAATCTATGGAGTTTCGTCATTTACGGACTACCGTTCTATTAAATAAAGTTGAGCTTTTATCCAATTGTTTCTATTCTTACTTACTTCTGCTAAATAAAATTGGATTTTTATGATGATAATTTTAAAATAAATTAACGAATAAGAATTATTTTTCTTAAAATAATAAAAATAATCACTTTAAGAATAATCGATTTCAGTAAGGAATGTCAACAACAATCTGAGAACAGGTAAGTCTCGGTCTTCCCTAAGCAGTTGGTTTGGTAATTACTTTCCTTCCCAACAGTTCATCATTTATCCCCAGCTTGGTTGATGAGTTTCTCCCCGAGTAATTTATCATCCCCTAGTAGAACTGAGCTGATGATCGGTCCCCTTTGCAAATTCATATTCCCCAGCTGAGGTGCTCACGTTCTGTATCCCCCGTTAGTAGTTCATGATTGGACCCTGGAGATCCAGAACCTTTATTTGGTTTCCGTTTTGCATTGATTATGTTGCATAACTTCGGCAGTTTCTCTTTTGTGTGAACCAGATCCGGTTATCTTTGCCTTGGAATTGGTTTATTTCGCAATTTCCAAGAAGAATTCAATGAGTATTGAGGAATGTGATTGGTCTTAGTCATAGCATCCCCAACAATTTTCTTAAATCCTCATGCATAGTTTTACCTCTTGTATTCCCCGGCGGAGTTCATCTTCTGATATAACGATCCCTCGTTCCCGACAGTATTGGATTCTGAGCAGTGTTTGATTTTTGTCCCCTGCAAGGTTGTCTCCCATCCTGATATGGTGTTGACTTAAAATTCCCTGCAGTGTTGACAATTTGGATCGTCAACAAATCCTTTTTCTATCCTCGACATGTTTGGTTGATTATCCTTCAACAGTACTCTCCTCATAAAGTTTGTCGTGATTGATCGGAAGCATGTTCTCCATGACTCTCCCAGCCAGGGCTGATTTATTCAGAGCTAGATGATTTATTTTCATCCCTAGCATTTTCTCCAGTTGGTGTTTCCATCTTGTTGAGATTATCTGAGTGTTGTAGTAGTGATTCAAATCCTTGTTATTTGTATCCTTTGTGTTGTTTTGTCAGTATAGTCATGATCATATACATGCATATTCATGCGTAAAACACATCATCAAATATGTCACTATTCATTTTATCACATTTGATTTTTCTTCTGATCCCCTGCTTCGGTAATATTATTTACCCTAGCAGATTTGGTGTGTCTGTCCTCTTTCAATTGTAGAGTGTCAGCCCCTTAAGCAGAAAGAGTTTAACCTTTCTCATTCCCCACTGAGTTATTTCCTCGTGGATGATCATTATTTCAGTTTCCTCCCCAATTAATTATCTGGATGGAACCACTCCCCTTGAGTTAGATCCTCTTTGGGTTGAGTCTTTATTTGATCATTTCTTTTTAGTTATTGCCTAGATAGATATTTTGGTCCCCTGAGAGTTTATTACCCAGTAACTGGTAATATTCTTCTCGATTTTTTAGTACATTATTTTTTCCCAATACTCGGTAAAATGTAATCTACTTCCTTTGTTTTCCCCTGCGGATTCGTTTTCACGTTTCCCCAGGTAGTCTATCCTTGATATATTCATCCTAACCGGTGACGGATATTCTTCATTTTTTGGTTTTCTACCCAGTAAAAAGGTAGTTGTAATCCCTATTTTATTCCCCAGAGAGTCTATCCTTGATATGTTCACTTTAACTGGTGACTGATTTTCTCTCCCTTTTCGGTACTCTACCCAGTAACCGGTAGTTGTAATTCCTACTTTCCCTTGTTGAGTTTATCCTTGATATGTTCATCCTAACCGGTGACATATATTCTCTCTTTGGTATTCTATCCAATAACTGATAGATATAATTCCCATTTCTCCCCGGCAGTTTATCCTTGATATATTCATCCTAACCGATGACGGATATTCTTCCTTTGAGTTTATCCTTGATATGTTCACTTTAAATAAGTACAAATACTCTCTCTTTGGTCTTCTGCCCAGTAAACGGTAGTTGTAAATCCTATTTAAGTTCTCTCCTAAGTAGGTTATTCTTACCCGGTAACAGGTAACAAATACACCTCTTTCTCCTTAGCGAGTCATCCTTGATATGTTTACCCTAACCGGTAACGGATGTCCCTCTGTCAGAGTGTATTATCTTTCTGCCCAATAATCGGTAATAGATAATATATCTCTGGTACTCCTGCGTTGAAGTTCATTCTTCCCCAATTGAGTTTGAGTGTGTATTTCCCCGGTGAAATCGCCAGTCCTCTGTTTGGTTTGAGTATTTCAGTTCTATTCTGATCCCATTCCTATCCCCTACAGATTTCCTTTATCCCCATACCGAGTCCTTCCATTGGTTTATTTTCATGGAAATTCCCCTCGTATCTCCAGCAGTTTTAAGTCATAGCCTGGCCTATGCACAAGTTTTTATCCCCCCATAGTCTCTGTCTCCCCAGTGAGTTTTACTTACGGAATGCATGGTAATCACGTGGACCTTCAGTCTCTTCCAGATTCTTTTCCTTTGTGGAAATATATTCCCCACACAAATTATTTTAACATTCATATCATATGCATCATGAGGTCTCTTAGGGACCAAAATTTGTTTCTATATGTTTTTATTTAAGTCCATTCTACTGATTTGATACTAAGATTTTAACCTTCATATCCTCAGTTAGAATGTCCTTAAATAGGGGCAGCTGTAAGACCCCAATTTTGACCCTAAGATCCCTCATGCTATCTCATCATTTGCATTGGCTTTAGGATCACACCTTGGCATCCTCTTTACCCCTCATTCATTGGGTTTGCATTGGGATAGATCACCAAGCATATTTGATTGTATCATACTTTGCTTTTCATTATTTACTAACCAAAATACCAAAAAATATGTCTATGTATAGCTTTGTTTCTTTTGTAGGTAATGTGTGCATCCACTAATGCCCCATCAGGCTCATAACTAGGGTTTGAGATTCTCAATGCAAGGAGATCAATCAAGAGATGGTTCGCATTGGTTTTAGACATCATATATGGGTCCCCATGATCTTGATTTATCATTTTGATCAATAATTCATCAAGAGTTTGAAGCTTGTTTGCCTTGGAAGCCCTAATTCATCTGGGTATCTTTTGTGACTTCCTCAGCAAGTTTCTTCAACATTTAATCAAATATATCAAGAGATACTTCATTAAACATCATATTATGCAAATATGATCCTCCATGAGTCCAAAAGATCAAGATAGCTTCAAGTTTGCAAGTTGGTCCATGGTGGTTGACCAGAGAAAGTCAATTGGTCAAAACTAGGGTTCACCAGACCCTATCTCCTACACTTTTTGTCATATGAAAATGATTCCAAGAGAAACGTTACTCCTTATGAAACTCCAAACAACTTTCATGTTGATGTCAAGAGGTATTTTTGCTTGGAAAGTCATTTCTTATGGTGAAAGATTATAGGTCATATTGTTTGTGCCCTAGTTAGGAGGTCAACTTCCAAGGACCATAACTTGCTCAATTTTTATGATATGAATGCCATCCAAGTTTCATGATAATTTCAAGATATCTTATCCAACTTTAATTCTTTGATAAAATTCAAATTAGACTTGCAAGGGCATGTTCCAAGAGGAAACATTATAGGTCATTTTGGGCCATTACCATTGAACAAGCAATTTTCCTCAACTTCTAAAATGCATACCTCCCTCATGCAAAATCCAAATGAGGTCAAATTTGTGACAAAATTGAAGAGGTGTGAAAGAGATACAACTTTGGTAAAGGAACGTTTTCAATTTGAAGCTCATGTCAAAAGTTTTTAAAGGTGGAAGAAGTGAACATTTGACTTGGTACTTAGAATTTTTTTAATTATGTTTAATTTTCCAAACTTCCACCTCAAAATTCATCATGATCCAAGCTTCAAATGGAAAAGTGTTCAACATCAAAGTTGTTCCCCTTGATCTCACCTTTCCAAAATGTTCAATATCACTTCATTCGACCAAGGTTTGAATGACTTAAGTATGGTTACTCTTCATGGTTCCATTTGGATGAATCTCATTACCACTTTTCAATTTCAAATGCATGGCTTCATGTTACACTTTCAGCATTGCTCATGATCACTTTTGGACTGAATTACATCATCTCATGGGCCTATCACACGCCCATGCAAGCATGTATCTCACCTTTCCAATTTTTGCCAATTTTTGAAGTGTGCAAAAAGCAATGAGCAAGCCTATAAATGCAAGTGCCTTGAGCTCAGAAAGGGATCCCTTTTGCCCAAGCTTTTTCCCCATTCTCTCCCAAACCCCATTGAAAGGATAATCTTGAAGATTTCTTGAGAAATCGATTTTCAATTCTCATTATGTTTTTTAATTGAAACACCAAGAGTCTAAGCTTTTTAACCATCCAAATCATCTTCTACAAGCTTCTAGAGTCAAGCCAAGCCAAATTGGAAGGAAGATCAAGCCAATTTGAAGCTCCTCGAAGGTGAAATTTTAGAAACTTTTCTTTTTCGATTCTCTCTTATTTCTCATCCATTTTGATTGATTGTTGGTTTGTTGAAGTCCTACCAATGTAGGCAATAAGATTGAGTTACTTTTAGGTCAAATGAAGCAACTCAGATCATGAACCTCAAATTTCAAATCCATGTATCTTTGAATATACTTGGAATTGGAAGAAATGGAGGTCAGATTCGTGCTCCTGAGCATTTTTCCTTCAAAAACATGTACTCACTTTCCATTTTTCATTTGGTTGAGGGTGGACCAATCCGATGAGGTCCACCGGAGAAGATGACCGGAGCTAGGGCTCTGGTGGTGCGTTGGCAAGGTCCAAACAATCTGATCATGAATCCATGTTTTAATCTCAGCATTCCATTTTGATTACCACTTGTGTTGAGCATTTGACTAAGGTGTTTGGTGCACTCTAGCGCGTGGCTATCAGATCTGCCACCTCAATTAATGAGGGAGATCTGATGGCCCTTGTTTTTTTGAATTTCTTTTTATTTTTTGATTTTTTATTTAATCCCTTTATTTTATTTAATTCATATTAATTTCATTTTTAATCCAAAAAATATGGGACTTTCATCAAAAATCTTTAAATATTTTTCTCTTCCATATTCTGAATTAAAATATATTTTTTGGATTAACTTTGATATTTTTCATGAATTAAATGTTTTTATGCATATTTTTAATTGTGACTTTTTTTTGTCTAAGGTCCTTTAACCTTGTTTGACCTACGATAAATCCTTTGGCCATTTATTTGGTGTTTTGAAGGGATTTTAGGTTTTGACCAAATTAAAATATATTTTAATTCATTTTTAAATTGTTTTTTTAATTGATTAAATGCTTGAAAATATTGTTGAGCCATTTTTAGGGTCTTGTGATGTTTGGCTTTCTGTTTGGGCCTTGGTCAAGGTTGATTTGACTTTTGTTGGATCAAAACCATTGGATTTAGGGGATTGATGAAAGGTACCTTTCATCTTCCAAAATGAATGGATGGTTTTGATTTAATGAAAGTCCTCCCATGATCAATTTGTGTTTCTATCTTCCCCTCCCTCTTCATCTTCATCCCTATTCTTCCTTATTCCATCATTTGACCAATGAAATCTCTAATGTCTAAAGGCTAATTGATTCATCAATGACCTTGTGTCAGATGAATCAATACAAGTATGACTGAGATAAGTCAATCCCTCTTGACTTTTCTTTTAGTGTGTGGTATGTTTTAGGAGTTTGGTTCTTCATACCAAATCTCTAACATGCATTAACACCTATATTTTTATTACTAGGCCTCAGATAGTTGTGACTTCTACATAAGTCCAATTACGATTGCTTAACATATAGCTAAATTTGACCCTCGGGGCATATCATTCTAGTAAGTGAGATTGTAAGTCTCCCATTCTTCATGGCATTATGTAGAGACTTGACATTTTTTCCTTTCATGGGAGCTAGTGGCATACTTGTTAAATTATCAAAGTTGGAGCCCTTCTCATGGAAGATGTCTTGGTTTAAGGATTTATACTTGTGAATGAATGGTTGAGTGTTCTCCAAAGAATGACTTAATCAATTAAAATCACCATTAACACTTGACTAACTTTTGACTAACATTTGACTAACACTTGTTAATATTGCTTTACTTTCAAGTCATTTACTATTATGCAATTTAAATTTCAGTCATTTATCATTCATTGTTATTTATAGTTCATATAACTTGTTTATGATTATGTCATTTTCACTTTGCTCATTTGAGCCATATATTGTGATTGTGTATATATATATAT
This sequence comes from Lathyrus oleraceus, assembly GCF_024323335.1. Taxonomy (NCBI): domain Eukaryota; kingdom Viridiplantae; phylum Streptophyta; class Magnoliopsida; order Fabales; family Fabaceae; genus Lathyrus; species Lathyrus oleraceus. The sequence goes on from NC_066580.1 coordinate 310,579,722, forward strand.
ATATATATATATTATATAATATATATATATATATATATATATATTGTTTGTTTGTTTGTTTTGGTTTTATTTGTGGTCTTAGGACCTTAAAATACCTAATAACAAGAAAAACCCTAAAAAACATCTGGTGGATTGTTGAACTTGATCTGAACTTTTGGACTTAGGATTAGGCAACATTCTCTGTGCTAAAAGGACTTGGTCAATGCCAACATCTTGAAACTGAGCTATTTTGAACTGTGCCTTCATCTGATACAAGCCTTGGGAATTTCTTGAGTTCATCTGCTACTCTGTCTTTGTGCTTAAGTGTTGTTTTGATCTTATGTCTGATGCTTTTTCTGAGTTGATCAAGGAATATTTCATCGGTTACATTGAAAGACAATGAAGATTTCTAGCTATTGGATTTGCTTGCTTGGATGTGCTATCTTTATTTGATGCCTTGATCTTCATGATGTCCGGATATTACTCATTTCTTATTTGATTATTGCTTGATTAAAGTCCAAAGGGAAATGAGTTTCTATATGACATTCTTGTCTGTTGGATTGCATCCCATTGGTTAGATCTTTTCAACTCTTAACTTTTAAATTTTTGCTTAGGGTAGTCTCTTCATCTCCTCCCACTTCTTAAATTTCAAAATCTCTTCCCCTTTTCAAAAACTTTCTTTGCTTGTGATTTCAAACTTAGACTTTGTTTTAATAGTTAGAAACTTTGGCTTTATGGCATTCAATTTTCAAACTCTTTCTTAAATCAAATTTGTAAATAAACTTAATCATATTGACTTGAAATTTCAAAAGACAAAAAGAACTAATAACTCCATTCAAACTTTTGGCCCCTTTGTGCCTTCTCTTATTAACTTTTGTTAAAAGCAATGCACCAACTCATTTGAAATTTTTACCACGAACTACAAGGTTTTGATCCCTCATTTTTATGTTGGTACGTAGGCACAAGTCTGAAGGTCTTGTCAAACACAAAAATATAATCAATGAATTCTTTTCTCACCCCCACACTCTATTTTTCTCAAACATCTTTTATACCAAACACATATGCACACATAAAAAATGGCTCCCTAGGGGTACCTAGGACACTTTGGGTGCACACCTTCCCTCTGTGTAACCAACCCCCTTACCTGTAATCTCTGGCATTTTATTAGTTTTTATTTGAAAACTTCTTATCTTTGGTTTTTTTTTCGTACTTTTCCCTTTTCCTTTGGAAATAATAAAAGTGCGGTGGCAACTCTGGTTTTATTAATGTTAAGCTTATCCAAGCTTGACGGTCATGAATTTACCGCTACAGTGTATTCCATGCAATGCAGACAACCTATTTTTCCATGTGTTCCCCAACCAGACAACATGCCATATTCGGGAAAGTCGTTAATAGTTCACATCAAGGGAGCTCACAAAGTAATGTTTTGTTTACATAATGTATCATAAGTCTATTCTCCAATCCACAATCTCTTCAAATCATCAATTAAAGGTTGTAAATACACATCTATTTTGCCTTTTGGACTCGACGGTCCTGGAATGAGGCAAGTAAAAAACATGTATGGTTTTGTCACACACATCTCAGGAGGGAGGTTGTAAGGGGTTACAAGAACTAGCCAACAAGAATATCCACTTCCCAACGCTTGGACATATGGAGTAAAATCATCAGAGCATAATCCAAGTCTGACATTTCTATGTTCTTCAGAAAAATAAGGATGTATCTGATCAAAGTGCTTCCATGCCTCGCCATAAGATGGATGTCGTATAGTGCCTGAACTTGTTTTGTGTGTATGATGCCATGTTATTTGACTTGCACTGTGCATTGAAGTAAACATTCTTTTTAACCTTGGTATTATCAAAAAATAAAACATGAACTTCACTGCTACACGTTTTTGCTTATGGTTAATGGCTTTACTACGAACTTGATATCTTGGACTCTTACAGAACTTACATTCCTCTAACGCTCCATCATTAGTACCAAACTCATTGTCATAAAACAACATGCAATCACTAATGCAACAATCAATCTTTCTTACTTCTAAACCCAACTTCGACACCAAACTCTTTGCATCATAAAGGCAAGTTTTCTTTCGTAGGAGTTGCGTCCAACATCATTTTTGCAAAGAATTCCAAACATTGAACATGAACATTCTAAATTGACTTGGCAACCAATAATCTCACACACATTGATAATTTTGAGTTTGTTGACCCCTCAAACAACATCGTATTCATTTCTTTCAACAACTGATAAAATCTTTGCGCTTCCTCATTCGACAACTCTTCCCCATCAAAATCTTCAAGTTCATCATATGTCACATTCATCCCAAAAGCATCACCTACCATTTCACCAATCAAATTAAATTGTTCATCACATTCCATATATGATGGACTACTTGAAGCATCCGTATTAGTAGTCTCTAGTACGTTACTTGACAGTTATTCTCCATTATATGTTCAAACCCAATAATTATCAATGAAATCCCTTCTTTTTAAATGACGCTCTACTTCCTTTGAGTGACTAATTATAGGTTATTCTTGAGCAAATGTCCACGTGATAAACCCTTTAACTCCTTCTTCAAAATTTGGTTTAAGTGCACGTCTTCCTAGATACATCCTATTATACATCCAACTACGATAGTACTGAAAATATTTTATACTACATATTTGTACAATCATTTCCATTTTAATTATAAATGTGATTTTAATATATCGACCAATTTCGAGAATTTTGGTAAAACATTAACTACAAAAATATTTTATGTAAAATATTTTAATAACTATTCTTAATAATATTTTTTATACATTATTTTAAGCATAAACTTATATTAATTACAAACTACTTTTCATACAAATAAAATTTATACTATTTAATATATATAATATATACTCACTTAATATATGAACTACAAATAAATTTTATAACTATTTTTAATATATTAACTTCAAATAAATTTTAATAACTATTTTTATTATAATATATTCTTTAACATAAACATATTATTCTGTTTTTGTTTCAATAAACATATAATAAACCTATAATATTTTATGTTTATAATAAATAACTATTATGTTCTATTTAAAAAAACATATATTAAACATATAACATATAATACATATAATAACCATATAGTCTTTTATTTTTAATTATTATGTTTTTAAAAAAACTATTTCATACTATTTTGTTTTTAATAAACATATTATTCTTTTAATAAACATACAATATAACTATTGCATACTATTTTGTTTTAAATAAACATATACAATATATTCTGTTTTTAATAAATATTTGTGTACAAAAATAAGTATTCTGTTTTTAAAAAATGTATGTAACATATTATTCTGTTTTAAAAATAAAATTTAATATATTCTGTTTTTCATTGTATTATATATATATATATATATATATATATATATATATATATATATATATATATATATATATATATATATATATATATATATATTCAGTTTTTAATTACATATTATAAAAAATAATAATATTACTCTGTTTTTTTTAAAATATATACAATATATATTATTTTTTAAAATGAAAATTATATATTATGTTTTTAATTATATTTTGTTTATACATATATAATATATTATGTTTTTAATTATATATTAAAATAATCAAAATAAAACTATAATATATTCTGTTTTTAATAAATAAATAAAATTAATAAATTCTATTTTTAATAAATCTATATATTTTTTAATAAAAATATAATATATTCTGTTTTCAAAAAATAATATATTCTGCTTTTAATAAGAATATAATATATTATGTTTTTTATATACGTATATATTTTGTTTTAATAATATATTATAAAAATATAACATATTTTTGTATTAGTTAACTTAATATTTTATATTTTCGGATTAATAAACTTTATATATTAATAATGTATTTAAAAACCTAATATATTAAAATATAAGATTAAAATCTGAAAAAATCTAAAAAACAACAATCAACAAATAATCTGAAAACTACAACAATTGTCAACAATCCAATAATTTTATATATCAAAATCTGAATAAATAAATGAATATAATAGTTATAATAGCTCAATGAAGAAACAACAAATCTTGAACGGTCTTCTTGAGTCTTGTGAAGGTCTTGAATCTTGAGTAATAAATAAATCAACAATTAAAATAACAAAAATTAACAAGAAAATCAAGATGAAAAAAAACCGAAAAAATCAACATGATAAATTAAATATAATATTTTTAATTGAAATTGGAAGAACGTGAAAATCTAAAATCAAATGAGATTTTAATTCGGAAGAAGGTGGAAGAAATGAGTGAAATTGGGAGAGTTAGAAGGTGGAAAGGAAGAGGAGAAAGGAAGACAATGATAATGTATGTGAAACTTGGAAAAAAGGGTGTGGTCATTAAATATCCACATCAGTGTCGTGTTAATCATGTTGCAAAAAAGAAATATTCATTGAGTAGCGACGTGAATAACACGTCGAAAACTTTGGACAGTCAGAACGGTCATAAGAGTTGCGACGTGAATTACATGTCGCTACCTAAAAGCTGTCAGTCAACCTGTAATTCCATCAATTCGTCGAATCAAACTTTTCCTCTTAATTTTTTTTAAATGTGGGTTGTGACGTGTTTTACACACCACAAATGAATTTTTGAAAATTTAAAACTTCTCCCTTTTTGAAACCCAACGTCTTTATTTTTTTTTAATTTTAAATATTATAAATAGGAATGTTGCGACGTGTTTTCCACGCCATTTTTTTTAAATTTTCAAACTTTCTCCACATGATAACCTAATTTTTAATTTTTTTATCATTTAAAATATTTAGCGATGTGATAAACACATTGCAACAACTTTTTTTGCCACATGTTTATCATGCCACAAAATCATGTTGTTGGGGGATGATTTTCTTATAGTGGATAAGCTATTGAACCATTGAGAATCGATTAGAACTGGTCAAAATCCTTAAAAACTGACAAACCCGTAGTTTTGGAAAATTGACGAGTTAAATGCTTGTTTTTTTTCTCAGACAAAATGGCGCACTTTTTAAATATATTTTTTTAATAAATTAAAATTAAAATATAAGTAGACGTTGTTCAAAACTTATTTAGAACAATTTTCTTTCTTTAGAATTAAATTTATTAGACATGGTCAGTTATTTTGTTATTCAGTTGATATTGCAATGAGATTTTATTTAAAATTTATCTGAATTTGTATTTTGTTATATGTGATGAAGATGTTTAAATGGTTAAATTCTTGCTTCTTTTTTTCAGACAAAGCAACGTTGTTTTTTATTAAAAAAAATCAATAAATTAAAATTAAAATAAATAAACATTGTTCAAACTTTATATAGAACAACTTTCTTTCTTTAGAATTAAATTTATTAGACAGGATCAGTTATTTTGTTATTCATTTTATATTGCAATTATATTTTATTTAAAATTTATTTAAATTTGTATTTTGTTATATTTGACGACCATGTTTAGAAATTGGAGAATATACTTGTAAAATTATGATATTTTGAAATTTTATAGTTGTTATAGTTTTTTTAGAGATCAAGTCATATGATTCGATTGGTTTAATAATTATATAATTTTATTATAGAGATCAATTTATTCAACCGAGTTAT